>NC_143205.1:16061666-16792500 GCF_051530095.1 Phoenix dactylifera
AAAATGGTTATGAAATATCAATAAAAAAGGATTATTGCAATATCATTTGGAATGGTGCTGCTGTAATGAATGAAACTCTGAGTAATGGCATTTACATTTTGTCACAGCCTGTTCATGTAATGTACAAGTCCAATAAGCGTCCTAAAATAGATAATGTCACGGATGTCTACCTTTGGCATCATAGGCTAGGACATATTAACAAGAACAGGATGAACAGGTTAAGTAAAGAGGAAATCCTCGATGTTAATGATTATGAATCATTGACAACCTGTGAATCATGCCTTCTTGGTAAAATGACCAAATCACCTTTTACCGGAAAAGGTGAACGAGCCAGTGACTTATTGACCCTTGTACATTCTGATGTATGTGGGCCAATGAGCACAAACGCTAGAGGTGGGTATTCATATTTCATTACGTTTACAGACGACCTTTCTAGGTATGGTTATGTCTATTTAATGAGACATAAATCTGAATCATTTGAAATGTTCAAATTATATCGTAATGAAGTAGAAAAACAAACTGGAAAGAGTATTAAAACTCTTCGATCAGATCGAGGAGGTGAATACCTCACCAGTGAGTTTTTGACATATCTAGGAGAAAATGGGATTCTCTCTCAATGGACTCCTCCTGGTACACCACAGTATAACGGTGTATCAGAAAGGAGAAATCAAACTCTGTTAGACATGGTTCGATCCATGATGGGGTTTGCTAATCTGCCTATATCCTTTTGGGGATATGCTCTTGAGTCAGCCTGCTACATTCTAAATAAGGTTCCAAGTAAGTCTGTAAATAAAACACCACATGAGATGTGGACTGGACGTAAGCCGATGCTCTCTCACCTTAGGGTTTGGGGGTGTCCAGCGTACGTCAAACGTTTGAAGACAGACAAACTTGAACCCAAGTCTGACAAATGTTTCTTTATTGGTTATCCTAAAGAAACTAAAGGATCTTACTTCTACTTTGCTAAAGAACAAAAGTTATTCGTAAGCAATAGAGCTGTTTTCTTAGAGAAAGAATTCCTTAGTGAAGGAACTAAAAGCTCTAATGTTGAGCTTAGGGAAGTTCAACATGTAGAAGATCCAACACCATCTACTGAACTAGTTGAGTCGGATTTGATTAGATCAGATCCAGAACCCATCTTAGATGCACCATTAAGGCGATCAGGTAGAGTACCACGTCAGCCGGACAGATACTACGGTTTCTTGGTCCAGGACGGGGATCCTGTCGAACTTGATGAAAACGATGAGGATCCGATCACCTATATGGATGCTATGCAGAGGCATGACTCTGATGCATGGCTTGGAGCCATGCAATCCGAAATGGAATCCATGAAGGTCAATGATGTATGGACATTAGTTGACCCACCCGAAGGGATTAAACCCATAGGGTGTAAGTGGATTTTCAAAAGAAAACGGGGCGCAGACGGAAAAGTAGAGACCTATAAAGCCCGTCTGGTTGCCAAGGGATATCGTCAACGTTATGGTATTGACTATGACGAGACGTTTTCTCCTGTGGCAATGCTCAAATCCATTCGGATTATGTTTGCGATAGCAGCACACTTAGATTATGAGATCTGGCAGATGGATGTTAAAACCGCTTTTCTAAATGGAGATTTAGAAGAGGAGGTGTATATGATGCAACCTGAAGGTTTTATATCTGCAGATGAGTCTAAGGTGTGCAAGCTTCAAAAATCCATTTATGGATTAAAGCAAGCTTCACGGAGTTGGAACATACGATTTGATAAGGTGATCAAATCATATGGCTTCATTAAGAATGAAGAAGTGGGCAAATGGTTCAGTTATTATATTTCTTGTTTTGTATGTGGATGACATTCTTTTAATCGGGAATGACATTCCTGCATTACAAGGAATAAAGGTTTGGCTATCATCTCAATTTGCCATGAAGGATTTGGGAGAAGCATCTTACATTCTAGGGATGAAGATCTATAGAGATAGATCTAGAAGATTGCTTGGATTATCCCAATCCATATACATTGATACTATACTGAAAAGGTTCAGTATGATTAATTCCAAGAAAGGCTATCTTCCAATGGGCCATGGAATTAATCTCTCTAAAAGGGATTGTCCGACAACCTCTCAAGAAAGAGAGAGTATGGATAGAATTCCATATGCTTCGGCAGTGGGATCTATAATGTACGCCATGACATGTACTAGACCAGACGTGGCATACTCACTAGGAGTAGTGAGTAGATACCAGTTTGATCCAGGTAGCAACCACTGGAAGGTTGTAAAAACCATCCTTAAGTATTTGAGAAATACTAAAGATCAGTGGCTTGTCTACGGTGATTCTGACTTAAAACTTGAGGGATATACCGATTCAAGTTTTCAGTCAGATCAAGATGATAGCAAGAGCGTGTCGGGATATATCTTCACTCTTAAGGGTGGGGCCATCTGCTGGAAGAGTTCCAAGCAGCATACAGTGGCAGATTCTACATGTGAAGCAGAATACATTGCAGCATCTGATGCAGCCAAGGAAGCCGTATGGTTGCGCAAGTTCATCACCGAGCTGGGAGTGGCACCTTCCATTGATGGTCCAGTTCCTATATTTTGTGATAACACTGGAGCCATAGCTCAGGCAAAGGAACCTAAAGCACATCAGCGGACCAAGCATATTCTGCGACGCTATCACCTGGTTCGAGAGATTATAGAACGAGGTGATATTGATCTTCAGAAGATTGACACAAAAGAAAATCTGGCTGACCCATTTACCAAAGTCCTCGGCATCAAAGAGTTCAACGAACACAAGTCGAAGATGGGTATTAGATACTGTGCCGATTGGCTTTAGGCTAAGTGGGAGTTGTTGGGAATTGTATCCTAAATGTCAATCGTCAGCATATTGATGATTGAATTTTGTAAATAAATTGACAAATTAATAAAGTATTATTTGGCATTATTCATCATTTCATCTTCAAATGAACTCTTATATGATGAAGTCCTTAGGACTTATGTTATGATAAAGGAGGATTTATCTTTGAGTCCTTAAACTTGTTCGCGACCAAATAATATGTTGTTACTAGGACGACAACATTATCGAGATTAGGTCGTTGTGTGACATATACGTTGGTTGTCCTCTTAACCAAGGAGTGTGGAGACACTGGTATGCCATACAGGTGAAGTGTAGGAGTACATTTCACTGAACGTGACCAATTCCGGAACGCTCTACTGTCGAGAGATGTTCCGAGTGGATATGGGTATAAGTTTGGCCCTCTGACCTGAGACCGCAACCTGTGACTAGCAAGCAACTCACTGTACTTTGGTACCGGACTACCTGAATTTCTAATTCAGTGACGGAAGCTCACTGGGTGCAGTCAAGTACTTGCGTAGTCAGTTGTGAGTCAAGATGGAATTGACCCCTCCTGGAAACAGGAATAATGTCTTGTGATTAATTTAGCAAAACCTTGGCCAGGGTAATCCCAGTGAGGAGTCACGGGATATCTAAAGTTAATCACATAATGGATGTACTAATTATAGGGTTGACAGTGAGCTCTAAGTCATCCTGGCATTAAGAGTCAAAGGGATTGAATTATATAGTAACCATAGTTCAGGGTTTCAGAATATTTGCTTCGCATATATTCGGCCTATTCGGACGTCGGGTATCATTGCTAGATGGTCACATCGATTAGTGTAGGAAGTCGTTCCTATACTACCGGCTTAGGTTCGAACCTATGAGGTCACACGCATAGAAGTTTCTAGATTGATCAAATGGCTGATTGATGATTAAGAATCATTCAGGGGTAATTTGGTCAATTCGATTGACAAATTATCCTAAGCAAAAGTTGCATTAAAATAATTATTAAATTATTGAAGGACTAATTAGCAATTAGATTGCTAATGAACTCAATTTGATTGAGTAATTAAGCTTAGGTTGAGCCAAATTGAATAGGATTCAATTTGGGCTGCATCAGGGTTTGACCTAATTGGATTGGGTTCAACCCTAGTAGATTGAGCTTGACCCAATTGATGGGACTTGACCCAATTGGATTGGGCTTGATCCAAATCAATTAGAAGACCTTATTTGATGAGGATTATGAGTCCAAATAATCAGAATTGGATAAGGAGAAGAATCCCTAAATTTTAGGAACCCATCCTTATCTTCTTGGAGAAGAATGACACCTTAATTTATTCCCAATATTTTCTACGCCTATCCTCTTTATTTTTGGCCAAAAATTGGCGTGAGAAGAGAGGAGGCGTGGGGCTATAATTCCTATAAAAATGGCGCCTTAAATCTTTCTAGAAAGATTTAGATGAATTTCCTAATTTGTAGGGATTGCATGGTGCATGAAATAGGGTGGTCTGCGGCTGAACTTTGGACGCATGAATTCCTATCTTTTAGGGATCCAAAATGCACGAAATTTGGATATGTTTATCTCCTCTTAGCTGTCAAACCACCAGAATTTTTTGGGAATTTTATCAGCCAAATTAGTTGGCTAAATTAGGTGTGATACGTGGGGGGATCTTTTGGCTATAAAAGACCCCCATGCCTTGGGTTCAAGATATACCATATTTAGAGGTTTCAAAAAATTCTGAAAAAATTCCCTGAGGGCCTCCATCCCTTCTTCTCCTTCTTCCTCACGTCCATCCTCCATCTCCTTGAAGAACAATCAAAGGTTGAGTGTTTAGAAGGAGAAAGCTTCAGCCATTGCTGCGTTCCTGCGCGAGCTAGCACTCCCGCGGAAGACGATCTACCTAGGGCTTCACGTGTACTTCTCATAGAGGCCATTCGTGTGCGTGGCTGCGAAGTCAAGGATCAGATCCATAAGTTTCTTCCATCATAAAAGGTATTAATCCCACATCAATATTTTATTTTGGAGTCAGGGTCTAGGTCTGATTCCCCGAGGTTTTACCCTCCTTTGGGGCTCCTCACGGAGTTATCTCCAGAATCCATTCGATGGATATTCGGAGATTAATCGAAATAGAGTTCTTAAGTTTCAGATCTGATAGTTAATCATGCATGAAAGTTTTAGCATAATTGTTTAAACGATTCCGGCATAATCCTATGTGTTCTTAAGGTGCTGATTTCTAGATTTGATCTTGTAAGCATGCATGAATTAAATTGTTTGATTCGATTTTTCCGCTGCATTTTAAAACTTAAAAAGAACTACGTATGGCTTGATCCCCCTTATGAAGGAGAACGTAGGCAACCCGATCAGGTTCAGCCATGGTTTTAAAAAAAATAATAAAAAAAAAAAATCAGCATGCTTAACACCGAAGAACCTAAGATTCACTTTCAATCGGTGCCACCTTGTTACCATATCAATGCATTCGGTACGGAGATCGGTTTGGCATACCAAGTGTCAATATGCCCTCCGTACCGTGTACAGTACGGTATGCTCCATATTGCCCAGTTCGGTACAGTATAGTGTATATTGCTCAAGAACAATTGAAAAGGATTCCCTCCATGCTGATATTTTAGCAAACGCCTAGATGGCCTTAAGCAAGACGAATGGCACATATCAAACCATGCCATGTCAGCTTGGACCTCACCTTTAAGGCCCTTGAACATTGCCAAACAGTGGCTTGGTCTCCATCCACATAAAAGAAGAACTGAAGGCTGCTTCTTAGCATACAGGTGAGACCCCTCTCCTAAGCTTATGTGAAAAAGATCTTTGAAGTAGGAATACGGCATATATCTTAATGTGTCACATGAATCAAATCCCATGAACATTTTCAAAAATATGGAACATATGTGGTTCCCTAGCCAGGCCTATGCAGCAACCTATTGCACTGCTGTATAAAATGAGTCCAAATGTCTACTTCTGGAATACTATATAGATAGAAATGGATGACCTGAATTACTGACCTTTAAGGCCCTTGACCTGAATTACAAATGTTCTCTTTGAAAGGAGAACACAAATATTTATTTTTTTAAGAAATGATTTTATGTAGTTTATGCTATTACTTCTCATATATTAGATTCTTGCCTTTTTTTCAGTTTCCTACTAGTGAATGAAAAGATAAATTGGAAATTTTAAAGAAAAGTAAGGTGGTAAGCTACCTTGCAGATTGTATCAAATCCGACATTAGCTTCAACAAATTGGTTCTTTAGATCCCCATAAAAGGTAACTGGAACGCCAACAACCTAGGAAAACAAGTTTATATGACTATTCTGTAGTGCAATGTAATGTTAATGGATTTTCACTATCTTCCCTGAGGAGTAAGTAGGTCACACCACTTGCAGCGGTTTTGCTTGGAGTCAAAAAAGAGCAATAATCTTGATCAAATAAGAAAATGATAGGAGTAGAAACAGTTCGGAAGGAAAGCATCAAGCACCTTTGTCGAACACTTTGCCTCTGCAAATGTCTCAGCAAGCTGAGCTGCATCAGTATTGGATGTCACACCTTAATGTGGAAAGAAGATATGAAGAATGAGTATAGTCTCCATAGAACATTTGTTTGTTTAATGTCAATGGTTTGAGGGGAAACTTACCTCCAATAATCACAAGTCCATCCAACCTTAGTGTTTGACATGTAGTTAATGCAGCATTTACTTGTTCTGTTGTTCTTATTTGATCCATTGTTCTTCCCAACATATCATACCCCCCTTAGACAAGAATCAAATAATCAGCCATGCAATATCTTGAACTGCTTATTAAAAACCACATATTCTCTAGCAGAACAACAAAGCCAGTTAACAATTTTTCTTGACAAGGACATATAGTAAGTCTTGAATTAGTTAAGCCTCAAATCAAACCAAAACGATATCATATTGGTGTCAAAAGACATTCTACTCATCCTATGGATGTAACTGAGTTCACAAACACCCATGTATAATGGCTTTAATGTTCTGAGAGTGCATCTAGATAAGTATGCCTCAGTGCAAATGTATAGTGCACTAAGTTGATAATAAATAATCCACAGTTCCACACCATGCATCATAATTTACACCTACAAAACATGGGGAAAATTTAACAAATTTGAAGAGTTTCAAGCCTTGGATTGGTAGAATACACCATAAATTATTTAAAACTGGTCCATTTTATAGCAAATGCAATGCCAAGAAAGGAGTAACAGGTTTTAGCTTTCAGGCATTTTGGACCATGTAGATTTTGACGAACAACATGAACTAATAACTTGGATGACCTATCATGCATTTTGAGACTAAGGAACAACTTTGTTGCGCATATGTTAGTTAGGTTTTAGGTGGATCATATGGTAGATTTTATCTTATTACCAACAAAAAGAATTTGATGAGAAAAGTGAAACATAGATTAAAAACTATATAAAAACAAAATATGCATATCACTTGTCCTTAATTTCTGCAATTAGTCAATTGGTTTGAGCATCTTCCAGTAAGGCCATGTCAAGCTGCTGGAGCAAAATACAATAACAACAACCAGTAGAAGAAGAAGAACAACCACAATAACAACAACAAAAATTCCAATATAGAAATACTCCAGACATATTTATTTAGTTTATATTTTGCAATAGAGTCCATTTTGGCAAATACGATCTTGCCTCAACAATGATATCAGATTTTCAGTTGCTAATGACCTACAATGTTGTCAAATGACTCTTGCACACGGGTGGCACATGGGACCGTTGATCGGACAAAAATATGTGGAAATGTTACAACTAATGAAGAAAATGAGTCAAAGTTAAACCTTGATTGCGATATTCTGAGACAACATCTTCTGTAATTTCAAGGGTTTTTTGCTTAAATAAGCCTTCAGTTCCTCCTGTTATCACAGAAAGGAGATAGATGAAACGTCAAGAAAGCATAACATGACAAGCAATATGAAAATATAAGAACCACAAATGCCAACAAGTCAATTGTGAAAAGTCTCGCAAATCTGAAATACAGGTATGAAAAACATGAACTAATATAATATAGTTGTAACTGTAGATATATTAAACACAACCAGCAAATAAAAAGAGTATATATTTTTGTTATAAAAAAGAAAAAAAGGAAATCGTATTCAGGATGAGACTGCTTTAAGAAGGTAAGGTATAAAGCTGACGACATGGTCTTATGACTGAAACAAAAGGCACCACCATTTATAGTCCAGAGATCTGGGGTGAAAAGAAAGTGGGGCACGCTGGAGTTAGTAGATAAATCTGATACTTGCCAGTGGGACCTTTTTTTATAAAAAAGAAGAAAAGAATAGAAAGCAAGGGAATATATGAAGCTTAAAAGTCCATTTTTGGATTAAATGATAAATACAAAAGCATGCTTAATATCATTAATTGAAAGTTCACTCGAGCCATCGTACTTGTCAATTGCTTCCTCCCACTGTATTATCCACATGTAGAGTGCAACAGAAATCTTTTTCACTACTTCTATCTAAGTCATTTTCACTCTCTCCTACTTTCTAACCCTTCAACATGTATTTGCCCATCTCCTTGTATAGTTTATACCTATTTCCCATAACAAACGGCCCAACCATCTCTAATTGTCCCCCCCACACTTTATCCTCTACTGATGCCATTCCTAAGCTTTTGTCAAAACACTCGTCATAAATGTTACAGTCCACGACATCAGCACATATCCAGCTCATCTTCATTTCTACCAAACTCATCCGCTTAAAAATCCTTTCAATTGCCCAACTGTGCAAATAATAATAAAGCTATCATTATAATAAAATTGTAAAATTTCATTTTCAAGTCCTAAGAGATTCAATGATCGCCTAATACTCCAAACACATGTTAAATATTCATGCTAATCCAATTTCAGACATCCTCATCGATATGTTAAAAAAAAAGAACTAAAAGAAAAAAACAAAGAAAGAAAGAACCTCAATAGTTCACCATTCCCAGGATACTCTTCCCTCCCTCCCTTCTTCCTCCTCGGCTAGGGTTTCTTAAACCCTTACTTGTGCCGCCGGAGCAGGAGGTCGCAGCTCCTCTTCAGAGCTAGGTAAGCCCCCTGATCATGTATTTTTTCCCTGCTTTCCTTTTCCGTGTTTCCAAAATGAAATAGAGGAGGGACTCCACGGCTCTCGGCCGCAGCCGCTGACAGCTCTCGGCCGGGGGCTGCAGTCGGGCCGGAGTCCTGCCCCTTTCTTTCTCTTCGGTGGGGCAGAGGGCCTCGATGAAGAGAAGAAGGGAGACGGAAGGAGGAGGAGGAGAAGGAGAAGGAGAAGGAGAAGACCAAGAAAAAGAAGAAGAAAGAGAAGGAGAAGAATAACAAGAAGAAAAAGAGAAGGAGAAGAAGAAGGAAAAGAAAAAGAAGAAGAAGAAGAAGAAGAAGAAAAAGGGGTGGACTCACCCGTGTGCGGCCGCGAGCGTCGCCGGCACCGCTGGCCCCGGCCGCGGGAGCCGTGACGCCGCAAGCTCGGCCGCGGGCAGCCCGGCCGTGAGCGCCACGGCCGTCGCGGGGAGCGGCCGCAAGCTCCGCCACGAGCGCCCTACGGGCGCCGCCGGCCTCAGCCGGCCCCTCCCGAGCACTCCAACGAAGATTCCCTCCTCCCCCCCCCCCCCCCCCCCCCTCCCCCCCTCCCCCCCCGAGCGCACCCTCATTGGTTCGCGGGAGAAGAACTGAAGAAGGGAGAGGGAAAAAAAAAGTTCCCAAGAAGAGAAGGAAGACGAGAAGAAAAAGAAACGAAAAGAAGATAAGAAAAGAAAAGAAAAAGAAAGAAAGGAAGGGAAAAAAAAAAAAAAGGAAAAAGAAAGAAAATAAATAAATAAATAAATAAATAAAAATGAAAAATGATAAGCGGAAAATAATGCTCTATGATGTTGATAGGTACAAGAAAATTGTCATCTGAGTTTAGGAATTTGTGAACGAACCAAGGTTAGTAATTCTAGCACAAATTTTATTGATTTCAAATTATTATTTAATTATAAGTATAAAATAAAAATATATATATTTGATATGATGTATTTTTTTCAAAAATAGGATCAAGCATATGATTGTATGTGATTCATGAATTTGATTAAATTGCATCCTTCATGAATTGGGCATGAATTATGGTTATGATAAATTGCATGGAAATGATATTTATAGTATGATTATGCATTTTAAAACTTTACGATGCTATTTGTCATTTTCCAACCATTTATGAATGTACGATTTATGAAAAAGAAAAATAATTTATGAACTCTCAGATAGTTATGCCCGCCTCTAGACATAGAGGCCAGTCGACATCCTGGAGCTAGCATCCAATAAATACGGCCCTTCGCTAATGGGTTAAAGTTAGTAATGAATATGAGTTATGAAAACTCGTCGACTACGAATATAGCCCTGTCACGGGATTATGGCAACTATAGCAGTGCATCCGTCTGAGAGCAGGTTTATAAAGCATGGATAGATGGCAACATTTTATATGAATTGCATTATCATTTTTATGAACTTGCATGGCTAGAGCACGCATTGCTTTATGACTTATCTTGAGTATATTATATATGAAATGCTTATGGGCTATGAACTCAATAAAGCCATTTGATGTTTTATTCACGTATGGGTTAAGAAAATGTAATTTAAGAGATATAATTTAAGAATATTGTCTTAATCACTATGACAAAAAGGTTCTCAGATAGCTATGTATGGACCCTAAAAGTGGGATAAATCGATATTCAGTTTTTACGACCCTGCTATCGAATAATAGTAGGTGACATACGACTCCGCCAGTGGGTAATAGTAGCTGGCATATGACCTACTAATGGATAATAATAGTTGCATAGGACCCTACCAACGGGTAATAGTAGTTGGTGTTTGTCGATTACTGCCTTGTCACGGGTATAATAGTGACCTTAGCATTTAGTCTGAGAGCAGTAATTTGATCAATAATAAATAATTTATGATTTATGCTATACACCAAGAACCATGTTTTATGAATAATTTATGCGTGTATAATTGGCTTTATGAATTGTTTTAATATATTGTACTATAAAATGCTTTACTTTGCTATAACTGTTAATTTCTTGAAATAATGCATTGACATAAAAAAAAACTTATGCTTGATCCGGTAAGATAGTGCATGGTTACTTACTGAGCCACATAGCTCATTTGTCTTCTTATTTTTTTTCTAATCAATAAGATTGCTAAGAGTGAGGAAGAGCAAATGAAATTTTATCTTGTTACATATAAGAATTATTATTATCACAGGCTTCGTGTTATTGCGGCAACTCCCTACAGTAGCACGACCGTATCATAAGTCGGATTTGAGGTGTAACAAATCATGTTCGGATCTGGGTTGTGACAATTTGTCACAACTAGAGCTGCAAATGGGTCAAGTCGGGTCGGGTCCTGAGTGACCTTGATTCGATTCGATTTCTTGTTCGGGTCCTAATTTTAGACCCAAACCCGACCCGATTGAAAATCGTGTCAGGTCAGGTCTTGTCCATGCTAACAAATTTTGACCTAACGGGTCATTCGGGTCGGGTCCGAGTCTATGTATTCTTATATTCGATGTTCCACTATATAATAGTAAATAACATCAAGCAATTATTGCCCTAATTCTTTTTGGAAAATGAAATAAACATTTTAGTAAATAAGCTATATTCACATGTTCAAATTCAACATTCTCTAAATTCAACAAGTCGGTCCTAAGAACATCTAAAACAATTTGACCCAATGGATCTGGTCGGGTCCGGGTCGAGATTGGGTGGACCCAACCAGACCCGAAAAATAGAACGGGTCCAAATTTAGGACCCGGCCCGGCCCCGCGGGTCCTAAAATTCGGGTCAGGTCGGGTCTTATGCGGGTCAGGTCAAGTCTGGTCACAGATCGACCCGACCCATTTGCAGCCTTAGTCACAACCCAGGATCTCTCCTAAAATAGTTAGCCGAAAGTATTATTTAGATTTCTTAGTCCTATATAAGTACCCATGATCTCTCTAGTGAACAACCGATGTGGGACTAAACACATGCTCGCACGTATCCTCACATTTATACTCTATAGCTTTATGTTTTTTAGGATATTTTTGTCATTGTAGATTCAGTGTCCCTCATATCCACTAGATAATGTAGATTAGCTCAATAAAAAGTGGCATGAACCAAATTGTAAGTATCAACAACTTATTAATGGTTTCATCTTAATATATGCTAAAGAAATCCTAAAATGGATGAAGAAGATATATGCTCTATAAAAAAGCAAAAGAGGCAAGGAACAAGATTTAAAAAGAGAATCGCAGACTAATCAACAACATGATATACCTTAATTTATATAAAAAGGAGTCTTGCTCTAAGAATAATAATTATTTATGGATTTCATACATCATATCCAAGATGCACTTGGTTCTTGGTTATTTCCTTAATATCTAACTTTATTCTAGTTTCCTTTGTATCCATCAATCTAAGCCAGGTATTGGATTAGTTGAGAATAATCTTAGCCTACCTTGTAACACATCAATACGTTCTGAAATTGGCAAGGTTAATTAGTTGTTAGCTTTTTTTTATTACAGTTGTTAGAATCATGCACAATCTTGCCTATTATAGTATGTATGATATTGGATATTACAGCTGCCAGATATTGAATGCACAATCTTGATAAATCATGCACATTCTCACCTATTATAGTATATACGATATTGGATATCACAACTGCCGCATATTGCATACACAATCTTAGTATATCAACTTCGATCAATCTCCAAAAATCATGGAATCTGATTGTTATATTCAAATTTAGTATTTGTACTGAATCATAGGATATTGCTATTTGTATCAAATCCTCTTGGAAATTTTAATTGGGAGATAAGGCTTTGGTGTCCTGCTGTGACTACAACTGACTTTCTCAAGTTAGAGATTTACAAGGGGTATGTTCCCACTCGAGAAAAAAAAGAAGAAAAAAGAAGAAAAAAGGTTTCAATTATACAGTCTTGAAGCAAAGCATAACAAACTAATCAACCATATAATTAGTAATTATGTGCCAGGCGTTACAGATAGAGTTTCAGGAAAAATATTATCAGACTACATTAGAACTATTATTTTGGAAAATACATTATCAACCAATTGGCAAATCAAAATTGGTTTGTTAGGTGAGGAAACCTATCTTGCTCATATTAATCAACAAAATGGAACTCCTAAAAAAAAAAAGAATCATTATGTCATACATTATGGTTGTTTCTCTTCTTAAAACAAGCTGCAATTGAGATGCTTTTGAATATGATAAGACTTGCCATACATAAACTGATGCAAGAACAATATCGACACTCACCACAAAATCCTAGCAAGGTAGTTTTGGGGTTGTGAGACTTTATAGCATCATTTAGCCCACAAATAACATTATGTCCTCCTGGTGATTGCCGGCCACAGAAGACTACACCAACCCTGGAAGTCAGCAAGTATTATATTATGACAGCATAAACGTCAAGATAATAACAAAAGTAGGAACCAGTGATATAGAGCACATAAACTATGGGAAAGAAGGAAGGAAGGAACGAGCCGAAGGCTACAAATCTGTTATGGTGTAAATTTATCAATACTACAGTATTAAAATTCTGAGATAAATAAAAACAATGCAAACATAATTTGTATATAACCACTTACAATGATTCGAATATCAATTGAACTTGATAACCGAGCCTTGTGTTTAACACAATTTTCTTAAGACAAATTCGTCTCCCTCTTGGTGCTTAAGGTTTGTATAGACGTTTGTCTCCCAGGATAAAACGGTATGAAACCTCTTGAAGATGAAGCACTACAATCTTCAAGCCTTGTTTGAAACTCAATGTTTAGTACTCAATTAGGGGAATGGGCTGGAAGGAATAAAGAAACAAGTGCAGAGAGAGAGAGAGCAAATCTGAAAATCTGTTTGCAACTTCAGAAAAAAGATTCTGCAGATTTCTGGAGACATACAGATTTCTGGAGTGAAGGATAATTATATATTACAACCGAATGGCAGTTATAGGAAGTTAATAAATTCTTTGAACAGACACAACTGTTGACAGTTGACGGTTTTAAAAACTGAAATCTGCCACTATATAAACCATTTACTGAAATATGTTCTCTCAATGTAGGATCCATATTTTTCCATCAATAATCCATTACCAATTTAATACTTTGAAGCCAATTATCTAATTCACTACTTAACGAATTTGAGCATGTGAATATATCACGTTACGTTTCCTCTTGGACCTGTTCAATTAAACATGTGGGTCCTACATTTAATTTGGCTTAAACACTTAACGCACATAATGCTCAATATTCTAACAAAATCAAGATTACAGAACATGCAGCCGCAGCAGCAGAAGGAAGCATATGTATCCAACATGAATTAATTTTGCTATAAAGAGGGGGAGTAAATGGAAATGTTAGTTGACATTTTGGACTCTGGAGAGATGAATCTCCACAGTTTTTGAATTGTAACACCAGCTTGTTTAGAGTGCCAATCAAGGTAGCCGTTAATATTACCCAGAAAAAAGGAGGGGAAGACAGAGAGAGAGAGAGAAAGAGAGAGAGAGAGAGAGAGAGCTACGAGTGATGAACGAACGTTACGGGTTTCTTCAGAGCTAGAGACTTCTTTCCACCTCTTGCCTTTCTTCTGTTTATTTGGCTTTTGCTCTGTTCATTAAGTGGCATTACTTGAATCTTGAGTTTTGCATGCCAATATCGCAAGGGTTGAAAGAACTATGTGATTAAGTGGCATTAATTAACATTTTTCTCCCATTATCTAAGATGCGTGTTTAGAAAAAATTATAGATATTTATGGCTCCATCAAATTTGAGTTCCTCCCTTTACTTTTACTTGGTATGAAAATTGATTTTTTTTTTGTTATTTCAAAAATCCATGCCTTATAATTATTTATGAAGTCTTTTATTCTCTTTCTCTAATTTAGGTATTATTTGGTTGCGTGTAACCAGGCATCTGAACTCAATACAACCCTTGAGGAGACCGCTTCAGCCATTTGGGTGGCCCAAAGAAGATCTCGAGCAGCTTCCCACATAGCCCAAATTAAGGAAGAAATTATCCTATATCGCTTTAGAACTGGGAAGCTCAAGCTACTTCAATGAAGTTGGTCCCATTTGACCTACATACAGCAAACCAAACAAACCCTTAATGATCTAGATTAAAGAAGTATATTTTATAGGGGTTATATATGAAGTGATATTGCATAAATATTAACATATAGAAGTTAGCATATTTGAGCGAACAAAGCATATGGGGAACACATAGGAAGGGTGGGAGCAACTCGTCTATTTCTATTTAGATGAGTTATAGCCTTCACATCTTATGTGGTTGATTTCTCCTAGCCTACATAGGTCTTGTAGATAGAGTTCTCATGCACTTCCAACTTTAGCTATTAATATGACATTGATTTAATATTTAGTTTTCAACATCCATTTTACAAAAAAAACATGTAATATTTCATAGACTTGATGAAATGTTGATGGGCACATCTTCTGCCCATAGTTTTCTCCAAAAAAAGTGGAACCATAATGGAAAAATGAACTACAATGGAAAAGCTGCATGCTGATAATAATTGGAGAGTGAACCAACTGCCATTGTTGATGCTTAAAACATGCCAATTTCTTTAAATATATCAGCAATTGTTATTAGTTGGTTAAAGCCCTTAGAGGAGAATCACAGTTCAAATCCAAGGTATTGCTATAAAAAAGAATATACTATAAAACATGTAACAAAACAAATGACAAGGATAATGATTACCTAATTGGTTTTTGTTCTTTTGGAGCATGCACATCAAGGGAGATTTTGTTGGATGAGCTAAAAAGGTGTACCAGTGGCTGACCATAAGTAAGGGGAAATGATCTTTGAATTGATTGAGCATCCAGTGGATCCATAACTGTTGTGATATCACCAATCTCAACTTGAACATCTGATCCCTGACAAATTGTATACAAAATATTGCAAATAGTCTTTTGGTACTCGAAGTTCATAAAAAAGTAAAATACTTTCCTGGGTACTCAAAATAACTGTTGTTTTAGTGCCTCTCTTATATGCATTACTAAGTGAGTTATACTTGTCCAAGCATAATTTACACATTTTATTTATTAAAAGAAATCATGCCATTTTACAAATGATGAGGAGCATTGTTTTGTTTGTATTTACACTATATATAAAGGCAAGAGGGGAGATAAAATGCAGCTCTACTTTAAAAACAAAAGAAGAACCTCAAGAATAGGAAATCATCTTGAATAAATATTCAAGAAAGAAGAAGGGTATCTGAGATTCATCAAATGCCTCTGCATCAAAAACCTTGCCACCTCTCCCAAACACTCATCATAACCCATACAACTCGCTTCCTTTCTATGATGAACTTAAGAGGCTGGAGGGTTGGAGAGAGGACCTGGAGGCAACGGGGCAGCTCGGGTACATGGAGGCTTCGTAGCTTCTGAAGGTTGGAAAACTCCATGCCATTTCCAAAAGCCATCGTCTTCTAACCGTTGAGAAAGAAGAAAGAGAAGAACTACTATCAAAAGCTTGGCGGGAGACCGTTGGAATCGGTGGGATCCGGTAACCGTGCTGATGGATCGAGTCGAAGTCGGACGGTTTCTCCATTCCGTCTTTATTGCGATGGAACAATGGTATTGAGAAATTATTAGAAAACAAGGATTTTATTGGAACAAAGAAATGGTATTCCGAAGAATCCGAAGTCGCAAAAAATTAAAATAAATTACACTTCAACTTAAAAAAATAAAAAAAAAATATTTATTTTTTTGAGATTTATTTTGATCCAATATTTTATTCATAACTTAACGGAACATAAATGCAACCGAAATACTACATCAAAAAAAAATAAAAAATAATCAAAATAAGATCATATGTGACATAACAACCACCTAAGAATATAAAACAATTTTAACATTTTCATATAAGATAAATGGATTCACTAACACCATTAATTTAATTGGGTATAAGTGTAGGTTTTATAAACTATTGAATGTAAGTATAATAAATATAAATTTTGTTTAAATAATTATAATTTACTCTAGAGATGCAAACAAGTCAAGCCAACTCGTGCTAGGTTCGAGCCTAGCTCAAGCTGTAGCTGAGTTTTATATCAAATACTGAAGTTTGGCTCGGTGAAGCTCTAGGCCATGTTTTAGTCATGCCGTACTAGTTTTCCAGTGAATGCGAACAGAGCCAACATTCAAGTGCAACCCGTTGACGGAGCTGAGCTCTAAAGAGCGTTTGAGCTCGGCTCAAATTTCAGCTTAATCAAGCACAAGCAAGCAGTGAGCGAGCCAAGTGGCGAACTAACTTATGGATCTCCGAACTTATGTTTAAAAGCGCATATTTTAGCCAAGAAGCCAACCTAAACGCATGTAGGTCTTGAAGGTAAGATGTCTTATGCATGGAGTTGTTATATAAAGAGTTTGCACTTTGTATGAGAATAGACAACGGAGAAATGCGAGTGCCAATAATTCAATGTCTATTCAATTCATGTAACGAACTAAAACTTCTAGTTCCATCATCTATATATCAACCAGATTTAGGTAATGGAATAAGAGAAATGCATATAATAAAAACCTACTTGCGTTGCATTCTCTTCCTTGTTTAACAATCTGATGCACACATTAAACTACCGGACAATCTGTTGGAATATTTCAAAATTCCAAGTCTGCCCTTCTTTGTCTTTTGTCTTTTTATCTAGTGTACTTTCTTTAGTCCCAAAAACTCAGGCGAGCTGCTACTCCATTATAGTGTCTAGAAAAAAAACAATCAGGCTGTCAAAAAGATTTTAAACGTTAAAAATGAGGTGGTGGCGTAGTTGGCTATAGTGCGTAGGTCGATAGTTCGTGCCTTGCCACGATTTCTTTTTTTTTTTTTGGTCAAAACGGCATTTCATTTTATATACCTAGTACGATCTGCCATATCAAGCGAAAGTAAATAATGCTAGACTTGTCCAAATGACCTTCCCAAAGTGCTAGACAACATAACAAATGACCCAGTCTGCTATATTGTTTACCTCTCGATACACATGAGCTATCTGACAGAAGGTCAAACACCCGCACCATTCTGCATATGTCTCATATCAGCGGATGGCCATCTCCGTACCTATCCACTCTCCGGATCCAGTCAATCACCGTTGATGAGTCATCCTAAGAGATAGGTTGTTGGCAATCCAGACACACACATGCCAATCTAGATAAACAGAGTTTTCTTTTAGTTTATTTCTTTTTTCCTTCTACATACCGCAAAATGGCTCACAGGCCAATTCAGATAAATACGTACTTTTCTAATTCTCACTTTGTTTTACCACCATGCACTGCATAGTAGGCTAGAAAACAGGAAGATAATAAGAGAAAAAGGACTACACAGTGAGTTATGGAGTGCCGCGTCTCCATCTCGCAGGACTTGTACACCTTCCCCCGAGCCGGGGTAAAGCCCCAGAAATCAGGAAGTCCACTATTATTCTCCTGGCAGTAAAGACAAACCATTCCTAGACTGATTGCCTGTTTTAGAGGCCATCGTCTCGTTTTACCACGACTGCCAGCTTAAACCTCATGTTTTGTTACCGAGGTTTTCTTTTTGCAGAAGCATCATGAGTACAAGCTCAAACTCTAATAAGATGAGTCGTTTCAAAGTTCTAACTCTCAAAATATCTACGAGTACCGAGTAACCAATTAAACGACCTAAGCTAGCCAATCTCGATAACTGGATCGAAATGAATAAGAAAACAAGGGTATCTGAACTTAAAAAGGTCAAGTTAATGGAAGTTCATCTTAGGATCCTATATATCATGAATCTATTCCACCAAACCAGAAGTTTCTTCTGCGATGCCAGTTCAGGAAAGATGTGGCTGATAACCCCTAAATTCAGAAAACTGATCATAACCATGGCCGCCAAATGCCTGATCAACTGAACAAATCATTTGCTGGGAAGCATCCTTTCTCATAGCGCACCTCAAACAAAAGAGGCACAGGAGGAATTGACCACAGGCGATCAGGCTAACTAGTTTAACATGTAATAAATGCCCGTGTCCAAGTTTTCAACAAAGAAATAGCTCATTACAGGGATCATTCGACTGGTAGAGTATAAGAAGACGAAGCAGCACCAGCATGCAACAATTCTAAACATTGATTTACCTCAAATAAACAGGAACCAGAGTTATCTGGTTCCAAACACTTGGTTTGCATCTTTAGTGACAATTGAAGAATATGAGTCATTGTTCCTTCACGATTCAAAGAAAACGGCTCAAAATATCAACATTGTTCCTTAGATACCTATCAATGTCATACTGCTCACCGGAGAGAACATATAATCCTTTTCCTTTGAATTTTCCAAGGCAACATTTGCGTATATTTTTCTGCACAGAAGGATAATTGGCCACAAGGCCATCCATCATAATTGATGCAATGTGGAAAGTGGAAGCAGGAAAAGAAAAAAAACAAAGAAGAAGCGCATTTGCAAAGGGAACTATCCATCTAATACTGAAAGAGATGTAATGTTTAGGGCAGCAGAAGTGCCTAAGAATAATGCTCCACGCAATCTTCCAAAACAAATAGAGGCAAAGCCCAAGTAAATCAAAGTTTGGAGAAACACCAGTTATACTTCAAAAACAAATAATGCAGAATAAAGTGATTCATAATGAATCATCCTCTTCTTCACAAAGAAGCATGCAGCAGTTTGCAAATAGAAAGCTACCCGAAATATTATCATGCTTCAACATTTTCATTGCAAAGAACCACCCAAAAAGCTTGAAGAACCTGTGTTTTAGCTTCAAATGGATCTTTAGAAAGCACAGCCAACGGAAAGGTGAAAAGAACCAAGTAACCTCTTAAACCTCACCATGCAAGTGATAGCTTCCTCACTAACTGCAACTCCCTCTCTGGTTAATATAAAAGCAACTGAACTACATACAACAATGGCTCAAAGATTCATCCCCTCTTATCATATATTCAGAAAGTTGTGAAGCTAAAAAGACAACCTTAATGCACTGGTTTCAAATAACAGCTTAAGTGAGGCGCTCATGTAAAATATCGCTTACAAATGGATCAAACTACTGTACCTAAAAACATAAGCTGATTTGTGATGCATATTTAATTATAGAAAAGTTCTATGTGAACCTCATCAGAAGGTTTTCTTTTTCTTTTTTCTTTTTAATTTGGTGTGGCGTGGGAAGGACAACAAGTAGCCACTAATTAGGCACCCTTTTTCATCCATTGGGCATGACAGAATGAGCAGTTAAACTATATCAAGAAACCTATGTAAGTGGGAAAAATCAATAACTTGTATAAATAAAAACTTTGCCTTTTGGTACAAGGCTTATCATAAACTTGAACATTGGGTTCTTTTTCTAAGGAAACATCCACCCAAGGTCCGTACCGGCACCATGCAGATATAGTGTTTGTACGTCTGGTATAAGAATCGGTTTGGCGTACTGAGACTTCATACGTCCCTTGTACCAAATCTTAGTTCAATATTGGTATGATATGGTACGTTCAGTATGGGCCAGTACTCACTAGTATGGTGAACCTTGCATCAGTCTCTAACTACCTCTAAATCATGATATTTTAAAATAAAAAAAATAATGATATATACATATTTTCGATACGAAACTACGTATTCACAGAGAGAGATAGAAGAGATTGTGTCAAAATATTGTTGGTACCTGCAATCTGAGGTCCTGAGAGGGGTGAATTGAGCATCGACCAAACATTTTGGCATTTTTTTACACAAAATGGATGCCCCAGGGCTTAAACACGCATCATTGTGCTCGTCAGCCCAAGCCTTTTACCATTACACCAAGCAATAGCCCCTATTATTGGTCAATGTGATATATCCTTATTTTATGAAAGTACTAAATGCATAGGTCATTCTTTATCTAATTGTTTACAAATAATAGCTGAAGTTAAAAGCATTTTAAATCAGAATTTTTCAATACTGATATTTTCTACCAAATCATGTCTGACCAAAAATATAAAATCCTTGAAACTTGAACTACTTGGAGTATGGATAATATTGCTTTCCACATGTTCCTGCCAGTGGTAGAATAGAATTTTCTCATCAAACATTCTCGTAGTATTTAATAAAGAAACTTCTGCAATACTTCTTAGAATCTTTATTGGACATAATCAAACACCGGAAAAAAACACACCATGCTTGATGCATAGATAATAAAAATCGAATGATCCAGCTCAAGAACAAGCAAAAAGATTTTTATTTTTATCCTTAAATAGAGAATTCCACATGACTAGAAGGCCAAGCCTTCACATTCAGAGATTCACATGTTTTCCACAAGACCTTTGATACTCTGACACATAAATTACAATTTAAGCATGGTGTTTCATTTTATTCTACTTTGACGGAAATATGCTCCTGATAGTGCTCCATGGCATCTTACCTTTGTATAACCTTTATGCTTTCTCATCACCAAAAAAAAACCTCTTAAAAACATAATTGAAAACCACGACAACTACCAAGTCACCTCCCACAGGGAAATGCTCATAAGATGACACCAGCAAGAACACAATGACAAGAAAATCAAGTCCTTCAAGAAGTTGACTGATAGTCCTTCAAACAATGCACAAGATGGTTGTGATTGGAAAACTATTTTTAATTTTGACTATTTGGAAGTTTAAGTGCATAATTATTGTTAGACTTTCAGTTGCTTCTAATAATAAATGACTCCAGAATGAACAATACTAAAAAGATATGCACTGGTGATCTCGTAAATCTAACATTGTCCATGTGGGCATATAAATTTAGTAAATATAACCAAGTGGCTGGGATGGGACTTCTGACCTTTGCAAAACTTGTCATACTAAGTGAAATGCCACATTCATTTACCAGACATTATCAATATGAGGAAAGGTAGAAAAAAATAGCACCATCTCGAATTTTGCTTAGGAATGGAAGCACTTGAAACTATAACCGGAAAGATAACAGGATGAAGCTTTTGCTTATGAACAAGGATGTAGAACCACCAAGTTTTTTTTTTACCTCTTTGAATTAAAAAAAAAAAACTCCACTTCACTAAGTGTTGCATTTACAGTGGAAAATCATATTACACATAAGATGTGCTGTTAATTTATTGTCAAGAGTATTAACTGCAGTGTCTGCATGTTTCTAAAACTAATGCATTGTTCATGCCATAACCGTAACTATCATGCCTTTCCCAATCACCTAGTGTCAGATTTATCCTCATTCATCAAGCATTCCTATTTAGCACTACCCTCTGATGTTATTCCAATTTCAGCAGTTTTATTTAATTTATGTCTCAAAGCTAATAAAACAATTTTAAGCTGTCAATGCATGGAAATTGGAAGAACAATAAAACATTTATTCACCGTAAAAACACTTGGGACAATTCATTAACTAGCTTATGCAATCGTCATTAGAATTATTGGAAGAACAACAAGTACAATAATGTCAATGCAGCAAGCAGCAAAGCTAGAACAGAAACCAAATCAAGCTACAAACCTTCCATAGACTCCAAAAGCATGAAGTAGGCAAGCCTTCTTCAATTATTCATCTTCACTTGCTGACAGAGAAACCTGATAGTGAACCAGCTGGTGATACAGACCAATTAGCTATTACATAGCAGTAAGCTCCTAATCAATCAAAGTCATCAAAGCACAAGATCTAGTAAACATATGGTTCTGCTTCTGTGAAACTACACGAGCACCATAAAGACTCAATTGGTCATTCCTCTCATGATACGGAATGACCGTAGAAAATCATAAGGCTGTGAAGAATACACACCTTCCCATCAAGCTACACAAGCTCAGGTCGTAAGAACTAGCAACTGTCTTTCTAATGGAACCTTCAGGTTATTTAAGATTCAGCTACTCAAAAAAGGCGTAGCACTTCCCTTCTATCGCTTCAGCTACAAAACCCACCAGTTTCATTGCAATTATGACATAAAGGCTAAACAACATACTAGCATAAAGTTAGTAGAGATGAACTACTTTTATTATTTTCTCATCCAGGTGTCCTGCTATATCATCACCTATGCGTCTACTCATTTTCCTCAATCCAGTCACCATATATCCTACTGATCTTGTCTGGCCCTTTCCATTTCTGAAGAGTCCTCTGACCCTGACTCAGCCCCTGCCTCTGATTGACAATGGTTGACCTCTGCGAAGGAACTCCCATATGATAAACATCTACATGAGGAACTGATGTCACAGATGCAACAGCATTGTCTGCAGGAGCCTTTGTTGATACCCCAGCCTGCTTCGAATCTGGAGCTGCTGAAGAAGCATCCCTACCTTCCATCTCCACAAGCCCCCCACCATATCTGTGAAGTTCTGCAACTAGGCATTTGCACATCAATGAGAACACAGGACTTTGACGGAAAATGTATTTAATAGTGAAGCAATAATTAGCATTATTAACACAGTAAAAATTGAAGTAACGCAAACCAAAAAAGAAGGAGAAAATTTACAGCCAGTTGGCATGCATTCCCATAGTTCCAGATTGTTTAGACAATGAAACGCTTCTTGGAGGCCTTTCTTTTATGCTAACTAGATACTATTTTTTGTAAAGAATGTGCATTGTTCTTTAAAAGGCCGCAAAGCCAGCAAGCAGTCAAAATGCACAAACCATACTATCTTTTCATTATGGAGTTACACAATTTCAGCATAACATATATATATATATATATATATATATCATTGTTTTTCTTTTTGGTGGCCAGCAAGGCAACAGCCTAAGTAGTATTATTAATGTAATGAGAGTACAGTACAGAAATATATCCACCAATAGACATATGAACAACAGAGTTACTTGTCATGCGCATCAACAGCAGACAGAAACTACCAATACACAAAACAATGCACAGATGCAAATTAGAAAGTATATACGCATGTATATACGAAGCACTCAAACATATATCCACCAAAGGTTGATTCTTATGATATTGTATTATGCAATTCTAGTTCAAGAAAAGTCTCTCAAAATAAATCTTTGTGATGGTCCAAGATTTACAACCATAGAAACAATGGCACAAGAACCAAAATCATATCCATCTCATTTAAGGAAATATGAAGTCATACCATAGCATATCTACTTTTCATCACATTCACAGTGATTTTTGCACCAGAACTGCAATTTGAGAGTGAAATAACTACAACATACCTGCAGCCCCATGAGCAAAATGGCACTTGCTCCCAAAAGGGCAATACCCAGTCATCTCCCACTTGTTACAGATCCTAGTCTTCCAATTTGAAGGCTTCTGAGTCGACCCATTCGATCCACCACCATATCCACCACCTCCAACTGTCGGTGACAGACTAATCGCCACACTCTCCCGAGCCTTCGACTGCTCATCATGCAGAAACGTACACATATCTCCATATGGGCACCCCTCCTCAGTGTAAAACTTCTTGCAGTGCCTCCCTTTATAAGACCTCTGCCCATCCCCGCCCAAACTAGAAGAAGTCAGAATAGGTATCTGATGCTCCTCCCTTGGCTCCGCCCCCTCCTCCTGTGCGGCCACAATCTCCTGCCAATTGGGCGGGGGCTTCCGGAGCTCCTCCATTCCATGCGCAAAATTACAGTTCGTGATATAGGGGCACGTCCCGGCTCGGAACTTGCAGCAGAGCTTGGTCTTAAAGAACATTTTCCCAATCGCTCTCGACTTGCTCATGGACCCATTTCCTTCCAAAGAATCCCGAGGCTTCTTGCTCGGGGGCTGCTCGCCTCCAGCCCGGGATTGTGTCTGAGACTGGCGATCACCATAGGCCGGATTTGACGCAGTATCTGCAGAGGGTTCTCCCTTCCAACTCCGGTAGTCATCCTCGGTCGCCCATACAGCCTGATCATTGGATGCCTGAGCCCAGAGTTCAGGGCCAGTAGCCTCCGGAATGATCTCTATGGCGTTGCTGCTATAATCCATGTAAACTTATAGCTAAAATACAATAGAAACGGAGATCAGAACCCTAATTTGGCAGCACCAACGAAACCCAAATCCTAAAACGATTATAATTAAATTCGAATCTCCATCACAGCTCAGACACAATGGTCTCATTCAGGGGGGAAAAAAACAGCGAAATGAGCTGCAAATTTCCAGACCCTAGCACGTGGAAGGAAAGAATATATCTAAAAACTCAGATTTTGAGATCAAAGGCACCACTTCTGTGAGAAGCTGAGAGAATAAAAAGGGTGAAAAAGAACCCAAGAAGAGAGGCACGGATCCAAACCCTAGAAAGCCATTTGCGGCCCGAAGAGCTCTGGATCTGTGATCAAAGTGGTGCGGTAGAGACTCGAGATCTCACCTGGGAGAGATCGGAAGCCATGGCCGAGAGAAAGAGAATGAGAGGGAGAGAGGAGCGGATCTTATCTTCGGTTAAGGAGAGAGAGGGGGGAGGTGGCGGAGTGAGTACATGAGGTTACCTCACTGAGGAGAAGGGTTGCCATTTTTGTAATGCCCGTTTCCGTGCCACCGCGGAAGTAGAATTTAGAAAAATCCAGATAGGTCATGATTGCAAATTGGTTTTTGTTAGCTCTGCTAGATTTTCATTTCCTCCTTGCACTCGTTTGGTTCCAGTCAAAAATATATATTATTTAGTTAAAGTTTTAAAAAATAAAAATAATAAGATTTTTATATTTTATAAAAAAATATAAAGAATATAAAAAAACTATTTTTTATCAGTTGAAAATTGAAAAAAAAATTCAAAACTATTTTAAGCCATCAAAATTCATAAGTAATATTTTTTATTAAAAATATAATAAATATTTCAAGTAATTTTTTTAGAAAAAATATTTTAATAAAAAATAATCTTTCTACGAACCAAAAGTGTCCATCTAACTAGAATATTTTTGTTTCCCTGTACCCTCAAATTAAAACTAAAATTAGGACATACAAAATAAAAATAATAATAATAAGAAAGCTAGCCTCATGTAATACCCATGCTGGAGATCCATCAGCCCTCATAAAATGTGCTAAAACTATCATTTGGTGGGATAGTCATAGCCCTCCCAAGTAATTAATATCACAAGTTTTTGCCGATATAATTACATGAGTCGTTTCATAAGTAATAGGGAGATGGTATTTATGCAAACTAAATTGCAAAATCTTATGCACCCTACTTGTTATGCAATTTGACTCGTTCATCACTTTTACTTGTTTGGTTCCTGAGAATGAAAAGTATTGGAATGAGAAAGAGAATGGAAGGCAATCGTGATTCTCATTTACTTATTTGGATGTGAAATGAGGAAATACGAGAAAAGGAACAACAATTCATTTTTAATATTTAATTCAACTAGTTATATATTAGAATATAATTATTTTTAGGCATATCATTAGTATATTTTCTATTTTTATATTTTTTTAATTATTTCTACTTCATTTATATTTTATACCTTAAATCAATATTTTTATGCTGTGAGATTTTTGGCTTTCGCGATAGAGTGGAGTTTTTTGTCATTAAAAATGAAGATTTTGGGTTAGAATGTGAGGGTCCCAGGCCTAGATCTAAAATAAAATTAAAAAAAGAGAGGAGGGATGGGGGATAAATATTTTTTATTAATATTTTAAGATTTTATTTAATATTTTTAATTTTATATTATTTATTTTTTAATAACTTAATTTATTAATTAATAATATTTAATAAATTGTATTTTTCCACCTTTAACATGAATTGCACACCGACCATTTGCCATACATAATAAACTTCTAAAAAATAGTTGATATAACATTAAAATACATTCTAATCAATATTTTCATTTTGTAATAAAATAATATTTTGAATTATATATTTAATAAACTATAATTGTTATTAATTAGTTCTTTACTAAAAATAACTATAATTTCCATTTTTATGGGAATGACAGTTCCTTGCATGTATAAGTAGAAACCCCATTTTTTTGAATGAAGAAATCATGATGTTAAAAGAAATTTTGATTCCATTCTTTATTGGTATATCAAATATTAGAATGAGTCCAGAGTTGAAATTCCCATTCAATTCAAATGATCATTCCAATGAACCAATACTAGTATTACATCTTGCCTAGCGGGATAAGGTTATATCCCTCAAACAGCCAACTTTAGAGCCATATCGGTATTTTCCATGACACTTGGAGGTGCATGCCATGAAAAATCCTTGTGGATAACCTCCTGTCAATGAGTTGGGATTCAACACATGCTAAGTAATGATTAAGTGAGAAGAAGATAACTATTTTTTTTATAGATTTTTTAAAAAATAGCAGCTCACTATATATATTCTCATGCTATTAGGGCTGAAAATAGGTTGGGGCTCGGACGATTTCGAATCCAGCTTCGAGCTAGGCCCAAAAGAGTTCAAACCTGTTTTAGGCTTAAATACAGAGCTCATTTATTTTTCGGGCCAGGCTCAAGTATGTCATTGGCCCGGCTCATGCCCGAGCCCGTACAAAGCCTAAATTCAGACCTAAATTCAAGCTCAAATTAATTTATTTTTGTATGTTGTTATTTAGAAGGATAATGAAAAAGTAAAGGACATATTAAAATGGGTTTAACTGAGACTAATGTATCATATATCATTTACTTGTGTTATAAGAGAAAGCCCAACTTTTAGCTAGGACATTTATTTGTGAAATAATATTATGAAATTTTAAACTTTAATCGGCTTCGGGCAATATCTATTTTTGGCCCAAACGGATAATTCAAGCCGGCCTAAGTGGATTCAGGCCAGGCTTGGGTCTTGGCTCGAGCATAGATTATTCAAAAAATTTTGAGCCTTAGTCCAACCCAAAGCTCGAAAAAAAATCCCAGCCCAACCCACATGGAGCCTTACATGCTATCCTTTAGTTTATGGATTCAACCTTGATATCCCATAGTCGGAATATTACCAGGAACAAAGAGTATTAAAAATGTATAATATATCATTTACTTGTGTTATAGAAGGGAGCCCAATTTTTAACCAGCTTATTTACTTATGAAGTAATATTATGAATTTTTAAACTTCAATCAAGTTCAATAATATCTATTTTTAGCCCAAATGGATAATTCAGGCTAGCCTAATTGGATTTAGGTCGGGCCCGGGTTTGAGCATGGGAGTAGATTATCCAAAAAAATTTGGAGTCTTACATGCTATCCTGTAGTCTATGGATTCAAGGAATAAAGAATATTAGATTTCAATTGTACGGTAGAAAAGGTGTGACAAAATATATTACCAGGAATGAAGGGAATTAAATTCCAATTGCACGGTAAAAAAGGTATGACAAAAGATATAATAATACATTACAGCAATAAAAGAAAAGCTTTATAATAAAAAACAATAAATTGTAGTAACTTTGAAGGTCCCACCGAGAGTCGAACTCGGGCTATTGGATTCAAAGTCCAATGTCCTGACCACTAGACCATGGAACCCATATGAACCTGAAGTTATAGTGAAATTTCTGAAGACCTAATGATAAAATTTACCTTTTTTTTTTTTAATAGATTAGAGAAATCACACAAGGTTCATATGAGTACATCCAAAAGAGTTAGAAATACAACATCTCAAAAGAAAGGTTGCATGATCGTACACTCTGCCCACAATACATCATCAGAGTGTTATATTAGCAAAGAATGCAACCCAATCCAGAGCTCTATTGCCCTCATAGTAGATATGACTAACCTAAGGACAACCTCTAGATCCAACCAATCACATAGTCAAGTCACCCTTCAGATGGATGAAATCAACCCTTAAGCAAAGTGTCTCATAGCTAATGCCTGCCCAAGCAGCCCTCAACTTGGCTCCAAGGATGATGGTGTCATGAATCTGATTCCCTCCACCAATAATGAGTCGAGAATTAGGGCTTCTAATCATAAATTTGATGCCTCCTCTATTATCACTTTTAAGCACACTACTATTGATGTTAACTTTGAGGAAGCCTGGAGATGGGGCTCCTAAGTGATGAAAGTCATTTTGATCGCTGTATGAGCTGAGGTGGAGTCCCAAATGTCCTAAGCTGTCACAAACTCTCTAATGAAAGGTGAGTGGATAACTTCTGTTGCTTAGATAATGACCCTCTCTAATATGAATTTCGGTGGTTGATTATATTGTTCTAAAAAACTCAGACGTTCCTAGCAAACCAAATATGGTAGGCCAAATATGCAATTATAATACCCTGGGGTCTAATAGATGGTCTACTCATGCAATCCCTTGGGTAAGTAAGGAAGGTCCCAACTAGTATTCATGATTGGAGGAAAACCAAGGAGGTATGAAGGAGTCCCCACAGCAGACTCTCTTTAATTGGCGTGGCATTGGGTCGATTGAAAGATATGCTAAAAAATGCACTGTGCCATAATACCTTCTTTATTTGCAACTACGATAACAACGCACAAGGTGATCAAATATCTCATTGATAGTCTGGTTCGAGTCAGTATTGCATTTGTAACCCTATTGCCAAATTAATGGAGCTAAAAATAATTACACAGCGTAAAGATTTTTTTATTTATAGAGGCATAAACCATCTTAGATTCTTTTCAAGGCCTTTTTTTTGGTGAAAATTGCTTTAAGGCCAATGTCAACTTGGATCTCTATTAGAAATTTTCGTATTTGCAGCCTTTAGATTATTAAGAATAGTGTCATAGTTTAAGGTTCCTCGGGTATTGCTTATTCAAGTGGGTAAAGGGATCAAGCTTGAGCTTGTGTTATTGGGCTTAGGCTAAACTTGAACACGCCTAGTCAAAGTTAAGCTGCACTAGGCAAAAAATCAACGAGAATTAAACTCACCATGTTTGCAATTTTATATTATTTTGGAAAAAAATAAAAGAGGTTATATATTACGGGCTTCATCATAGTGACCTAATTCATCAAAAGAGGAGCAAATTATAAATTGTTATAAATAAAACCAGTTCATAATACAATTCAAGATAACACAAAAATTCAAGCAAATCTGAAATGTTATATAAAATTTTGATCAATATATTCCTAGATATCATAGATTATTTCACGAAGCTCCCTTTGACTCTTAAAAATGCTTGTGCATTATTCCTCTCCCCTATGTGTTGCTAAAACTATACAAACCCATTGACAATTATTTTATCAAATCAAAAATAAAATTTAATAATATTGGAAATGTGGGCATTAATGAGTCCGGCAATTATATATTACATGATTAAAGGCATAACTCTTCGAAAAACACTAGCGTCCACTTTTAACTAGGGATGCAAATGGGTCGGGTCGGGTCCTAGGTGACCCCGATCCAACCCGGTTTTTTGTTCGGGTCCCAATTTTGGACCCGGACCCGACCCGGTTGAAGATCGGGTTGGGTCGGGTCGGGTCCGAGTCGGGTTCGGGTCGGGTTCGAGTCTGATTCGGGTCGGGTTCGGGTCCGATCGGGTCTAATTTTTTTGTGCTTTTGGAAAAAAATTTGGGCAAATCTAATTTGGTCATATCATAATTATGAGGTGCTGGGTGACCCATGACTTGAAAGACTTGCAATTGAGCTCCAGTCAGAACAGATGACCCATGACCTACTAACTAAGTCGGTCTACAAGCCAAATTTCATATCACACTATTTTTTATCTGTATGACTGATTGGACGGAACTCGGTGTCTCCCAGCTCCCCTCTCACGAGGACAAAAAAAATCCCAGACCTTCTTCCAAAATCCAATTCCATTACAGAAAACTGGCACATGACCCATATTCAGTTGCAGTGTTTCCTCACTTTCTCCCTTCAAAGTTCAAAAGTTAAAAGAAACAAAAACCAAAAAACAGAAGGAAAAAAAAAAAAAAAGGCAGCTACCGAGACACCAGAGGTCTCAACAGTGTAATAGATCGAGAGAGAATCCTGACGGGCCGACGTTCCTTTGGATTCTGTGAACCTATGCTTGTTGCTAACTTGCTATCCTCCCACACTGACCAACAGTACCACAACCCACGCCAAAAAAAAAAAAGAAAAAGAAAAAAAAAGACTTTCTTTTGCTTTTCCTCTCTCTCTTCGGGTCCATTCGGGTCGGGTCGGGTCCGTTTGGTAAACCCAGACCCGATCCAGAAAATGATTCGGGTCCAATTTTAGAACCCGACTCGGACCCGCGGGTCCTAAAATTCGGGTCGGGTCGGGTCTATGCGGGTCGGGTCGGATCGGGTCACGGGTCGACCCGACCCATTTGCAGCCTTACTTTTAACAGAGAACCGGTTGAAACCGGGCAATGACCAAAAGAGTACCTAATAACTAGTAAACAAATTTACAAGCAAATTGAAGTGAAACCTTGAGGCTGCAGGTAGTTATACAATTCTCGATGAATCATAAAGATAGATAGCTGTCAAACATTAATTCAAAATCGATGCACCATGCAAAATGCGATGTATATATCCTATTTTGTTTGATAGCCATTCATTTTTATAAGTAGATGATGTAGCATCCATCAAAACCGAACAACTCTGTCTTCGGTGCAAAATGCACACCGTAGAACTGAACCCATATTACAAAGCGTTAGCTAAATCCATAAGGGCTCGTTTAGTTCGCGGGAAAAGGAAGGAGGAAAGTGTGGTCAACGGAAAAGTAATCAGATGCTTCTTATTTGGTTGGAGTTTTCAAAAGAGAAAGATGGAAAAGTTGTATTCCCATGGAAATATGATTCCCACATTTCATGGAAAAATCTTTTCCATGAGAAACATGCGAAAGTTACTTTCCCATGATGCGGAAATTACTCCATTTTTATTTTTTTCCAAAAAGACTCTTCAACATTAAAGAAGCATTAAAGACTTAATTTTTATTAAGGGTATAATATAAATTACACAACTTTTCTGAAAAAGTAGATGGTAAACCAAACATAAGCACTTTGAAAATCTGTCACTTTTTTATGTTTAACCAAGCATGCCAAAAGTATATTTCCAAGCATTCTATTTTTAGGAATCTTCTTTTCAAGAATCATATTTTTTTTAAAAAAAATATTTTTCGCAAACCAATTTTGGCAGATTAGGAAGAAAAACCAAAATAAACTCCAACAGACATCTCCAGCGTCTCCCAACGGCGCCATACCCGCATCAAGCCTTCACGTCCCCCGTCACACCATCATCATTTACGGTACCAACTGCGAATAAGGCTGCAAATGGGTTGGGTCGACCCGTGACCCGATCCGACCCGACCCGCGTAGACCCGACCCGACCCGAATTTTAGGACCCGCGGGTCCGGGTCGGGTTCTAAAATTGGACCCGAATCATTTTCTGGATCGGGTCTGGGTTTACCAAACGGACCCGACCCGACCCGAATGGACCCGAAGAGAGAGAGGAAAAGCAAAAGAAAGTCTTTTTTTTTTCTTTTTCTTTTTCTTTTTTTGGCGTGGGTTGTGGTACTGTTGGTCAGTGTGGGAGGATAGCAAGTTAGCAACAAGCATAGGTTCACAGAATCCAAAGGAACGTCGGCCCGTCAGGATTCTCTCTCGATCTATTACACTGTTGAGACCTCTGGTGTCTCGGTAGCTGCCTTTTTTTTTTTTTTTTTTTCCTTCTGTTTTTTGGTTTTTGTTTCTTTTAACTTTTGAACTTTGAAGGGAGAAAGTGAGGGAACACTGCAACTGAATATGGGTCATGTGCCAGTTTTCTGTAATGGAATTGGATTTTGGAAGAAGGTCTGGGATTTTTTTTGTCCTCGTGAGAGGGGAGCTGGGAGACACCGAGTTCCGTCCAATCAGTCATACAGATAAAAAATAGTGTGATATGAAATTTGGCTTGTAGACCGAGTTAGTTAGTAAGTCATGGGTCATCTGTTCTGACTGGAGCTCAATTGCAAGTCTTTCAAGTCATGGGTCACCCAGCACCTCATAATTATGATATGACCAAATTAGATTTGCCCAAATTTTTTCTCTAATTGTTAGTTAGTAAGTCATGGGTCATCTGTGATATGCGACGCCCTCCCCTTCCCAGGCATCATTATCCTCGTCTTTATTTTCGTTTACTTCTCCTTCTACTTGTTCCGCAACGACCTCCGCCGTCACTTCGCCGGCACCCGCCTCGCCGTCCTCTTCGGCGGCGGCGGCGAGTCGGGGCGGCGTCGGCGGGGGGAGGAGGCGGGGCTGGACCCAGCGGTGCTGGCTTCGTTCCCGGTGGCTCCGTACGCCGCCGTGAGGGGAGTGACGGAGGGAAAGGGCGGGGTGGAGTGCGCGGTGTGCCTGGCGGAGTTCGCCGGCGGCGACGACGTGAGGGTGCTCACCGTGTGCTGCCACGCGTTCCACCCGGCGTGTATCGACCCGTGGCTCGCGGAGCATGCCACGTGCCCGGTGTGCCGGTCGGACCTGGAGGCGGTGCCGGACGAGGCAGCGCTCCGGGCGGTGATGGAGGCCGCCGGCGATAGCCACATCATCAACATCAGCGAAAAGGGGGAGGGGGAATCCGGGAGGCCGCACGTGGTCGGACGGTCGAGGGACGGGGAGGACGAAGCGACGAGGAGGTGACCGGGGTTGGAAATTTTTTACGAATTTAAAATATTTTTTTATACATTAGATTTTGTTCGCAGTGTATATATGATTTGAATTTTCTCATCGCCGCCGGTATTGCCGTGAATTGGTATGGTCTCACGGGGAGATGGGAATTCTTCCCCTTTCTTTTTATTTTTGTTGTTGGTTTTGTTGACTGAGGAGGGAGTGGGTTGAAGACTTCCGTAGCATAGTATCTTGGAGAGGCACATTTGTTCAAAAAAAAATCATATATTATATTACACATTGTTCAAAAAAAAATCATGCATTAGACGTGCCAATGAGGCTAGCACAATGCACTGAAAAGAAAGAAAGAAAGAGCACAAAGTTGTATCCAATTATCGATTATTTGTTATTACCCATTTATCTGAAATATGTGCCCATAAATAAACAAAAGAAAATATGCACAAGAAAGATTGAATCATGCAGCAGACAATTGCTTAAAACGATGATGCAACCAGGCAAGAAAATTAACCAATCATAGTTTTAGCAATATTTATCCTCTAATTAGTAAAAAATTCATAACTATGAAAGACTAAAGTTGCAAATGGGTCAAGTCGAACAGTGATCCGATCTGCATCTGACCCAATTGAAGACCCGTGAGTTGGATCGGGTTTAAAAATTAGCTCCAATCTAAATTCCAAGTCAAGTCCAAGTCTTGTACCTTTTTAGGTTGGCCTAAATTGTCACGCCCCGGATCCGGATCCGTGACACGGCCGTGCTATTGCCGACTATCGCCCACAGTAGCACGCAGCCTTATACAGGGGTAACAGGTAGCCAAAAGGATTCAAACTTATATATATATATATTAAAAGTTTGCAGTACAACCTTCAGGTTTTAAACCAAAAAAATACAGAACTTCTATGCTATTCAAATGTACAAAAGTATATAAGCTTCTCCAAAAATACGAAGCTCTGTAACAAAATAAAAACATATCTGATGGCGATCACTGATGAGGATCTGAAAGAAAACGAAGCATAAACAGATGTGAGCTACACGGCTCAGTAAGTAATCCTGCATAATCCTACCGGATCAACCAGTAGACTAAACATATAAATCAGGGTTTGAGAAGCTGACATGCATATTCATCTAATAATCATCATGGCACAATAAGTATGTGATTTAAACAAAGCAATCGTGCAAATCACAAAAATTTTCATAAAGTATGCATATGAAACCGTGCCCCCGGCATGCCGTGGTCCATTCTCTCGGATGCTACTGCGAAGTCCATTCGGCCACTGGCGGGGCCAGCTAGTCATTCTCGGCCACTAGCAAGGCCAGCGAAGTTATTCTCGGCCACTAGCAAGGCCAGCTCAGTTGCATTCGATCAGTAGCATCTTTGAAATTTCCATAATATATGCATATGAAACCGTGCCCCCGGCATGCCGTGGTCCATTCTCTCGGATGCTACTGCGAAGTCCATTCGGCCACTGGCGGGGCCAGCTAGTCATTCTCGGCCACTAGCAAGGCCAGCGAAGTTATTCTCGGCCACTAGCAAGGCCAGCTCAGTTGCATTCGATCAGTAGCATCTTTGAGCCATTACAGTGCCTCTTGGCTAGCTAAGACTTTACAAACTTACATGCATGATTAAAATATCAGTATCATCATGTCGCATACATAGCCATAGCTTCTGGAATCATGCAAGTTACTTATGCATTGTAACATATCATGCAAGAAACATATACACTTAAAATAAATGCTTAGGAAACATTAATAACATAACATGATCCATAACAGGATTAGGACAGGTTACTTACATTCTTCACTAATCATGCATACAATTCAAATTGTATATAAAAAAAACACTGGTTCATCTTATAAAACGTAATACAAGATCTACGATAGGATTAAGACAGATTACTTACAGCAAATTCGTTATCCAAAGTCTTGGTGGCAAATCGTTGATTCCTAAAAACCACATTATAGGAATCATATTATTCTCTATTTATTATAGAATTTGGTTCATCTTATCATGGACTTGCTTGGGTCCCAACCAAGGGTCTTAGCCCATTTTAATTTAGCCAATTTGAAGCCTTTGGTGTTCATTTAAAGCCACTTGGGTCCATATGGTTAATTGGGCTTTTTAATGACAGGGTTGGGCCTGATTTAAAACTAAGTCCAGCCTCTTTCAGCCAATTAGGCCCTCTGCCAATTTAATTAGCTTGGACTGGGCCTGATTTACAATTAATTGGGCCTGCTGGGATTACTATTGCATAAATGGGGGTTCAGGCCCAGCTCAATTGGGTTTAATTTAACCCATTTCATTCAATTGGGCCCGGTTCAGTTCCTATTGGGTTTGGATTTAGCCCAATCTACTTAATTCGGGTTCAATCAGGCTTGATTGGGTTCAGACTCAACACCAATTAGGCTTAATTGACCCGTTTAACTCGATTGGGCTGGAATCAATCCCTCATCGAACTTACCCAAATCGAATTAAAGGATTTAGGCCTAACGGGTGTCGGATCCGGACTCGGATCCGACCTGCTAGGCAGACCCGTTAAGGGCCTTTTCCAGGGGGTTCCAGAGGCTTCCGCCTCTTTCGCGCGCCCCTCTCCCTTCTTCGGCCTTCCTCCGGTCTCTTCGTCTCCCCCGCTTTCCGCCGAGGCCCTTCCCGGCCTCCTCCGCCTCCGGTCCCCTCCTGTTCCGGCCGAAGCCCCTTCTCGGCCGCCTTCCCTCCTTCGCAGTTGACCGGGGAGATGCTGCGCCCCCCGATCCATCGGCCGAAAGGGTTCTCCTCCCTCGGGCAACGACGGCGGGAGGCCGACCCCTTCTTCCCTTCTCCGAAGTGATGCCGGAGAAGAGGGGGAGGGCCGGGAGGCGAGGTCGGGGCCGGACCTCCTCCGGGGGTCTTCACCGGCTCCGACCACGGCTAGGTAAGGCCGTGGCCCGAGGTAAGTATTTTAATATTTTTTTTTTTTGTCTTTCTTCTTCTTCTGTTTCCCTCTTCCCCCTTTTTCCTTTTTTCTTGTGGGGGTCTCGCCACCACCTCTCGCCGGCGGAGAGGCGGGGGCGGAGGCTGGCGGCCTTGGGGGCCGCATTGGTCGCCGGCATGGCCAGAACCGGCGGCCCCCCTGGCTGCCCCTCTGCCCTAGGGCGGCAGCGGCCGGGGACTGTCACCCCGTAGGCCGAGTCCGGTTGGGCTCGGCCCGGGTGGCAGCTGGGCCTGGGCTTGGGTTTCCTTGGTCCGGCCCGCGGCCCGTGGGTCCAGCCCGCGGCCCGTGGGTCCGGCCTAGGGTTTTGTTGTTTTCTTCTTCTTGCCCGATCTTCCTCCTTGTGCCGGTGTGCTCCCCTCTGTTCCATGAATGGAACAGAGAGGAGAACACCCCCACCGAGGGGGTTCCTCCCCTCTTCTCTCGCTTTAGTCTACTGGCAGTGTGCTTACCTTGACTTGGCTGAGTGGAGTCGGGCAGTGACACTTTCTCGGCAAGTTCCCTCCTTCCTCCCTTGGGCTGCGGGGCACCTTCCACCTCCAGCTCTGGGATCTAGCTCTCTGGTTCAGAATATCAGAGGGTTAGAGGCTTAGGAGGGTGTATCCAAGATTAGGGTTAGCAGGGCTTAGGTCTATAAAAACTAAGCTTGTGATTTGACCCCAAGGAGAGGTGGCACCCTCTCCTTGCTCAGGGCTTTGGGAGCCACCACCTGCCCCTCCCTTCAGGCCAGCTCAGGGTTCAGCTGCCGAGGAGGAGGAGGAGGTGGCGGGCTCTGGTTGTGCATGCTTGTGGGGGTCTCTTCTTTGGCCATCTGGTGGTCCTGTCTTTTCAGCCATCGGGGAAGATGGCATTCCTATTCTTTCTGGGCCTGCTAACCCTTCACCCTGGCCCAATACCCTCAAACTGGGCCCTACAGTATTGGGCCCGGTCTGTATTGGGCCCGGACATTACATAAACCAGCCTATATATCATCTCGATCTAATTTGGTTAAAAAAAAAAAGAGTCTGACCTGATCAGAACTTGATCCGACATAGATTAAGAATCTAAATTATATAAACTTCATTTTTCTTCACTCTAAATATCTTTCCAGTTTATTAAATAAACTCTCATTTAAATTAATTCCTCTTTTTTGTCTCAATAAGTACATCTCCTTTTATTCATTTTCACTTAAATTGTACTTTTATGTTTCATTATTTATTTTGGTGGATTCAATGTCCTCATGTATAACAATATATATTTTAAAAATCATGGTTTATAAATTCAAACATAATTAATTACTTGGATAAAATAAAAATTTTGAAAAAAAATTCAAGTTTAAGTTGACTCTTTTTAATTTAATTTTATTTTTAAAATAATTTTATATTTAAATATTAATTATTATATATTTAGTTATAAAAAGAATAGCTAGATGCTTAACTAGAACTAGAAATTCAACATAGTCCTGAATAAAAGCAGAATATTTCAGATTGGATCTAGGTCATATTTCAGGTTAAGTCTAAAATCCTTTTCATGGATCCGGCTCAACCCTATACGATCAACTAATCGATTAGGTTCAAGTCCAAAATATGACTTGAAATATGAAATCAAGTCCGAATGGGGTCAGGTATCCATTTGCAGACCTATGAAAGACTTCTGGTATAGCTTGGCAATCATCCAAAGGTGCATGCATAATTAATAAAACATCAAAAGCATGCCATATCTTATGCCCCTTTATCACTAATCAGCTGCTATTGTTATACAAGTACATTGAATATTCTTTCCCACAACCTTAGGTTTTTAAATGATTTCAAAGTTTGAATAACTCAAGTAACTTTGTTTCCCACTCAGGGCTCGTTTGGTTCGCGGGAAAAGAAGGAGGGAAAGTGTGGTCAACGGGAAAGTAATGAGATGCCTCTTATTTGGTTGGAATTTTCAAAGGAGAGAGAAGGGAAAGTTATATTCCCATGGGAATGTGATTCCCACATTTCATGGGAAAGTCTTTCCCATGAGAAACATGGGAAAGTTACTTTCCCATGAGGCGGGAATCACTCCATTTTTACTTTTTCCCAAAAAGTCCCTTCAGCATTAAAGAAGCATTAAAGAGGCATTAAAAATTTAATTTTTATTAAGGGCATAATAGGAATTATATATAACTTTCCTAGAAAAGTGGATGGCCAACCAAACATAAGCACCTTGGAAATTTGTCACTTTCCCATGGTCAACCAAACATGCCAAAAATACTTTTCTAGGCATCCTCTTCCTAGGAATTTGTTTCCCAGGAATCATATTCCTAGGAAGAAAAATGCTTCCCGCGAACCAAACGAGCCCTCAAAAAATCTCCCTGGTTTCTGGAAAAATACTTTGTTCCCCCTGAAGGTCCTCAAACTGCCCTCAAACCAAAGTTTTTCAGGAACCCACAGAGGGCAAAGTTGGTACGATATTAAAACAACTCCTGAACTGTGTGTATTAAAGTACCCAAAACAGTTTCCACACCTTGCCGGGGAAGTTTGAAATGCATCGGCCTTCAAAAGTCGTGCATGCAGCAGAATTTTGATACGATGTTGGCCCGCTCCTCAAATTCATCCCATCCACCCATTTACGGCGCCACACCTAACGCTAAACCATTTCCTATTTGTGTATCCTCGAACAAACGGATAAGATGTCTCCATGGTAGTAAGGCAACGTCAGATCCTGCTCCCGCATAGATATTTCTATAAACCCGTTTCTTAAACCTGTGAGAAAAAAACTTCCGACACGGCTGCCCCCACGAAACCAAAATCCCGCCTCGACCGCCGCCTCCCCCGCTATTTATCGAGCGTGACACGGAGAAAGGATCCGACGGCCGAGAGGTCGGCGGCGGCAAGAGATCGATGACGGGAAAGGAGCCCGGACGGTGCCGGCGCCACCCCTGCGACCACCTCGGCCCCACTGCTGGCGGCGGGGTCTGCCCCTCCTGCCTCCGCCACCGCCTCCTCCCCCTCTGCCCCGACTGCGCCCAGCTGCGCCCCTGTCCTTGCTACACTTCGCCATCTCTATCCTCCTCCTCCTCCCCCTCCGGCACCTCCTCCGTCTCCTCCTCCTCTTCCGATCTCGCCGCCTCTGGGCGGCGGGGATCCGCCTCAGTGGTCGGCGGAGGGAGGCGTCCGCCGGCGAGGATGGAAGAGGGCGAGAGAGGGAATGTTCGGAGATCAAGTTCAGTCGGGGTTGCCGGCAACGTTCTTGTCGGCGGTGCCAAGGGTGGTGGTTTGAAGTGGCTGAATCGGGTCTTCTTGATGGCCGCTAGGGCTTTCGGGGGCCAAAGGAAGACGGCCAAGGTCTGCAAGGAGCAACCGGACACTCTCTGGCTCTGAAATGAGATCGAGAGGAGCGAGTCAAAAAAAAAAACGGGTGAAATTTCTCTAATTGTTAATATTTCACTACTCTGTGTATATCTTATCGTCTAGATTTTTTTTTACTTTAAACTTTTTCAAAATTCTTGATTTTTGTTCAATAAAATTGTGGGCCGGTTTGGATGTCTCGATAAAAAATCAGTGGGAGTTTGGTTCTTGGATAAGATATTTATCTGTATCGATGGCTGCCCTAAATTCTAAACCAAGAAGGGGACGCCGTCCAGCTCGCCTTAAGCTCAGTAAGAATTGAGTCGAATGAGATCGTGGTGAAAAGATCTGGTCACCTTCGAGGCTAATCTGCAAGAAGCCTACTTGCAAGAAAGTTTTCGGCGGAGGACCTTCGATGTTTAAATCAGAATAGTAGAGCAACATTATAAAACAAAGAAAATTTGTAAAGAGGAGTCTCCAAAATAAGCTTATTCTAGACTTCTCGGGCCACCCATTTATATAGTATAGAAAACTGATCCATTTTCTAATTTGGCGCGATGTGCCTTAACTATAAGGTAACAGTTGATTGCATGTTAACAACGTAATAATGGTCCCGCGAGAACAGTATGTGGCGGCAATTACGCCAATCGCACATTGACTGTAGTATCGCCATAACTACCGGTCTTTATTAGCAAGCAAAGTGGCACCTCAATTTTCACCAAACTTGCTCATCTCGGTTAATATCGAGGTCTAAATGTCTAATATTTTCTCCATCATTTGCCCCCCACTTTCGAGGTTGAACTAAATCTTAGATCGCGTGATGGAAGTTGTATCGTTATCTTGATCGAAGATAAAGCATTTAGAAGAGAGTTCTAATGCGTCGATTGATCTTTTCAAAGTGCTATATATCGGAGCTATCTCGAGATATTATTCTGGAGTTTTTCTGAGGCGCTATTAATGCGGCGATCTGGATGAATCGCACACATTGTATCCCAAGCTGGCATGTGTTTGAATCAGCTCGGAAAGTCGAAGTGTTGCTTTAATCAAGGTTGTTTACATCCCTATATACGGATAACACCCTCCTTCATTTTGTATTTCTTGCTTCTTTCGCAAATCTCCTCAATGGCTCGAGCTCTCTCCCGGGTGCTTTTGCGGCAAAATTCCTCCTCTTCAGCTCCAATGTTCTCCTTGGTTTCTTTTGATCACCTGTAGGTTTTTGTTTCTGATTGCTTGAATTTTTTCTTTTTTGCCCTTTTTCTTTTTTCTTTTCTCGATTTTCTACATCATAAGCGAGACTCAAATTGAGGTCTTAGTTGGGAGTCAGTCATCCGACCATTCTCCTTGAGCTCGATGATCCACACCTCTAAAAGAGGTCGAGCCCAAAGTCCACTCCGAGTCAAAATACAAGTCAGCCCTTACTTAAGAGAAGATGAACTTGCTCCGAGCTCAACATTTTATTCATCTCAAGTTCACTTTTGAGCTCGCCAGTCTCAAGGACCGAGTGACTGGATCTTCTCCTTCTCGGCTTGGCCTGTACGAGGAAAATCTCAAAGTCAAGCTTAGATTGTCTCTCCACCTTTTCATCGTTCAATTGATGAGAGTTTATAGCTTCATTTCGATCTAGTTAGTTTTGAGCTCTTGGCGGATCATCGTAGGTTTTCTTGTTCTCCCTTTCATCGTTCAATGAGGGTTTATAGCCTCATTCCGACCCAGCTAGTTTCGAACTCTTGCCGAGTCATCCTAAAGTTTTCTTGTACTCTGTTTGCTTCATAATATCTGAGCCTTAATTTTTCTTTTTCGGGATGCTTTACTTCTATTTATGGATAGAAGGAGTGATTTTTCATTGTTTTTCCAAACAGCCATGGCGGTTTGAAATTCTATGGATACCTTGGAGGTCTTGGAACCGACCTACCTTTATGATTGTCCGGTGATGATCAAGAATCTTTGGACACATAAATTGGAGATTCCTCTCCTGCAAGAATTGTTCAATATCCACATCTATATCCATTAAAAATTCCAGCGATCAAGGATTCTAAATCGGTCACAAGATCCAATCCAGCGTCCAACTCTTAATCCGGGGGACAGCACGTAATAAACAGGCGGAAGAAGGGAGAGGGCATTTGCGGCTCGTCATGGATAGGACGCTGGTGTTCGTGTACGGGACGCTGAAGCGGGACTTCCCCAACCACGGCCTCATCGAGGATCTCATCCGGAGCGGCGACGCCTCCTTCGTCGCCGCCGGTCGCACCGCCTCCAGCCTCCCCCTCGTCGTTGGGCCCTGGGGCATCCCCTTCCTCCTCCCCATCCCCGGCTCCGGCCGACGCGTCTCCGGCGAGCTCTTCGCCGTCTCCGCCCGCGGCCTCGCCCGCATCGACGACCTCGAGGGCACTCGCCGCGGCCACTACGAGCGCCTCCCCATCGCCGTCGTCCCCAACTCTGGCGGCGGACGAGACGAGGAGGAGGCGGCGGCGGAGGCGGCCGAGGCCGAGGCGTACTACGCGCACCGGAGCTACGCGGCGGAGATGTGGAGGCGGAGCGGGGAGAAGGGGCTCCGCGTGTATTCGGAGGAGGATGCGCTGGGATACTGTAGGCCTAAGGACCGCCCGCGGGGCACCACATTCCTCGGACAGATTCAGATCTTTCTCGCGTCCACTAATCAGTAAGGTTTAATTTGTATTTTAAAAATTGGTAAGGATTAATTTGGTTGCAGAAATTTACGTTGGTAAATACATTTTTATGTTGTTTTCTCCAAAAGCGCGGAGGCTTCTCGAGTGAAAAATGTCCGCATACATTTTTTTCTATTGCGTTTTTTACTTCCGCATAAAACCTCCACCGGACATGACGTAGATAAATACATTACGTCCGCATAACATTGGTTTATGCGGATTTGCCTCCGCATGGAACGTCTATGCGGACCTTACGTAGATCTTGTTTCCATGCGATCTTCTGTACGGAATTCGGCATATATAATTTATGCGGATGCTTTGTCCGCATAGAATATTTATGTGCAGGTGCGGACTTGCCGCATGTTTTGATGGCCTGGCTCGGATTCTGGTGCAAACGTCCGCATGTATTTTTCTACGCAGAAATACCTCCGCATAGAAAATTTATGCCCAGGTCTGTATATGCGTGTCCCAAACCGCTACCGCCGCTGCGGCAGCTTCCTCGAAGTCGCTGCCATTCCATCAGCTCCTCTGCCGATGCCGGACCCGTCCGCCGGCGGTCGGGTGGTTAACAGGTTGGGGACGCCGGCAGTGGCGGTCTTCTGGGCCTCCTTCGCGACGGCGATGGCGAGCTTCGTGCCGGAGTCGCGGCTTTGCACGGCGACGTCGGCGGCGGTATTGAAAAGGGTTGGCGGCATTCGCAGTTAGGCTCCACTTCTCAGTGCAAGAAAAAGACTTAGCAATCGGGTTTAAGCGTGATACATGGGTTCGAGGTGAGGCCTTGGCCTTGGCATGGTGGTTTCAAGTTTCAACGTGGTTAGTTCCGTAAGGACCTTGGTCTTGAATTAAAGCCTATCGACACCTTTAAACAATCTTGTAAAGACCTTATTCTTGAAATATTCACACAATTAGTATGCCAAATCTAGAGTTGTTTTTTTTTTTTGCTAAAGCCGATACACATCTAGTATGGATGAATCGTAAAAAGTCAAAAAATCATAAATCTTGGAGTGCTAGCTCCCTTTTCTCAACTCATATGGCCCCCCAGGGTGGTTGGTCACGTATGAAGCTACCCAATCTGCGATCCTATTAGCCTTTCTGTAAACATGCTTGGCTTGGAAAGCAACATCGCCACTCATCATGGCCCAAATATTTCGGAGCAAGGGTGGCACCCACCTGCGCCACTGGTGTCCCTTTGAATCCAGCCAATCATCGTGGTTGAGTTATCTTCAAGAAAAATTACTCTGACCCGCAGAGCACACAGTGCATAGCTCAATCTAGAGTTTTTTCAAATTTTAAGTAAAGGACAAGCCAATACCACTGCTTTATGGGGTATTTGAATTATTGGAAGGGTTGGAAAGGAGTTTCGTCAAAAAAATTATGGAGAAATTAATTCCCCACCCTTCAAAAGACCCTAGTATGACAATAAATCCCTGTTGACTAGTCTTATAACAACCAGTCCAATAATTTTAGTATGTTTAATTCCCGGTCCTTGAGAGTATTTTTATGAGACGAAAATACCCCTCCTCAAAGTACCCAGTTTTTGTCCCCAAACTGAAACTCACCTTCTTCTTCCCCCATTATGCCTTCCTATCCCCCGCCGTGGCCGATGACCACTCCCCCGTCCACCGCCTCGACGCCCTCCAATTCGCCGCCTCACTCCTAATCTTTCTCCTCGTCGCCGCCGCCCTCCTCCTCCCGCACCCCCTCACTCCCGACCTCCTCGCTTCCCTCGTCTTTGCCCTCCTCTCCGCAACCTCCGCCCACTTGGCCACCGCCTAGCAGATCTCCGACCTCCAGGCCAAGTTCGACTTCCTCTCTGCCGCCGTCTCCACCACCGCCTCCCTTGAACTCGACCTCCACCCGCGCTTCTTCTCCACCATCGCCGCCCGCGAGATGATCCGAAGGAGAAAGGGTCTCGGCCGTGCTCCACCGGCCATGTCACCGAGCCACCGCCGGCCTCGACACTCTTCCAGCGCCGCCGGCTTTGCGGGAGGAGAAGAAAGAAGAAAGAAGAAGAGGCATCGGGAAAAAGAGAAGAAAAAAGAAAAGAAAAAAAAGGAAAAATAAATAAATAAATAAATGCATAAATAAATAAAAATATATATGAATGAATGAATAAATAAATAAATAATTAAGATAATAAATAAATATATTTCAATAAAATAAAATAATAGATAACTAAATAAATAAATAACGATCCAGCACTCTTCCGGTGTCGCCAGCCTTGCAAGAGGAGAAGAAAGGAGGGAAGAGAAGAAAAAAGAAAGAAGAAGAAGCTTCGGGAAGAAGAGAAGAAAAAAGAAAAAAAAAGAAAAAAAGAAAAGGAAAGAAAAAGAAGAAAAGAAAAAAAGAAAAAAAGAAAAGAAAAATAAAGTTAACTTACTATTGCAATTAAGTTAGTAAGCTTGAATACAGTGCACACAGTAAAACTATCTCTGCGTGCCATTTTCCTCCATCTTGGGAATTCAATTAGAAAACAATAACATATGCTTAAATCTTGTATCACAGTTAGTACCTCATCTCAAACCTTTTTTGCTCCAAATTAGAAATTCAGTGTGTACGACGTTTTAGTATCTCACCTCAAACCTTATACATCAATGTCGGCATAACACCTTACTGTGTGCATAGTTAATTTAACTGTGTGCGCAGACAATTTATCTGTATGCCAAAATAATTAAATTGTGTACAGAGTAGAATTTACTGTGTGCACGGTTAATATAACTATGTTTTGGGGTAAAATAACAGTCTTGAAACATTTGTTTTAAATTCAATGCAATCTTCACAAGGGTACAATAGCGAGAGAAACAAGAACATATGCATACGACACATCCACTTTAAACCGATCTCAAAGATCTCTAAATTTTATGGCTTCTTGCCTACAAGAATAACAAGAATAAGAAAATATCTATGTACGGAATGTAGTCAAGTAGGAAGAGATAGTTTTCTATGTGTTGTAAAAGTTGATTGTAAGATGAGTGCATTTGCATTTTTTTGTGTCATATAACATTTAAACAGAAAATTAGATTATGTTGATTATGTTGAGATGATTGGCCAAATTTTCTACTTGCTATCATGCTCATTGCTCAGATGCTGAAATATAACTTATAGGTTCTCAAAAAGTGACTAAACTATGTGCTGGCACACACTTACAACACTGTTGCGGTAAACTTTAACGCGTGCAGCGTGTCATTTTGGAAATTCAGTTAGTTCCAGAATTTTAGAAATTGCAGCGTGCCAAAATCTAGATTGGCACATCCCAAAATGAAGTAGTGAACTCCTATTTTTGATGAGTAGAAGGTTTGGCAAAGTTTAATCACCGTTATTTTATCCCGAAACACAGTTATTTCAACTGTGCACACAGTTTATGATACTATACACACAGTTTATTTGTTTTGGAAAACAGTTATTTTGTCTGCGAACACAATAAATAAAACTGTGCACACAGTTAAACGTTATTAGGAAATTGTTGTAGAAGTGGTTGGGATGAGGTAGTAAAAGGGAATAAACACTCAATCTAGATTGGCACATCCCAAAATGAAGCAGTGAACTCCTATTTTTGATGAGTAGAAGGTTTAGTAATATTTGAACACCGTTATTCTATCCCGGAACATAGTTATTTCAACTATGCACACAGTTTATTTGTTGGAAAACACAGTTAAATTAACTGCGAACACAGTTAATAAAACTGCGCACACAGTTAAGTATTATTCTGAAATTGTTGAAAGTGGTTTGAGATGGGGTACTAAAACAGAGTAAACACTAAATCTACATTGCTACATCTCTTAATGAAATAGTGAACACCTAATTTTGATGAATAGAAGGTTTGGCAAAGTTTGAAGAATGTTATTCTACCCCGAAACACAGTTACTTCAATTATGCACACAATAAGTTCTACTCTGCACACAGTTTCTTTGTTTCCGAACACAGATAAATTAACTGCGAACATAGTTAATTAAACTGTGCACCCAGTTAAGTGATATTCAGAAAATGTTGCATAAGATGGCACGCTGAATTTTATGAAACTCCGATACACTTTTAAGCATAGGAATAATAGTATCTGAAACTGTAATACACGATTTAAGCATTTATTATTGCTTCCATGGAATAATTTCCAAAAATGGCACACAGAGGATTTTGAAACTCTAATACGCTTTTAAGGAAAATGGCATGCTGCAATTTCTGAAATTCTGGAACTATAATTATTGATATCCAAAATGATAATGGGACCTAACTAAATTTCCAAAATGGCACGCTCATTTTTCTGAAACTCTGTTACGCTTTTAAGCACTTGAACTATTTTGGCACAAGATTTAAGCTTACGTTTATGTTTCCTAATTGAAATGTGGAGATGGAGCAAAATGGCACGCTAAATTTTCTCAAACTCCGATACACTTTAGTTGTTAGATTTGTCGGTACTCTTTATCGTCAGTTTGGTGCCTGTTGATAATGAAAAGTTATGTACCTACTTTCAATTATCAACCATTTGGAGTACAGCCTTCGATTTTAAACAAATTTCCAAACAGAATTACCAAATTGGAGGAACACAAATTCAATTGGCACACTGATTTTCTGAAAGTGTGATAGATATTTAAGCATGTCCTGCTTATGTTTCTGTTTATAGCCTCATAACCATATTACAACTGTGCTGGCACAGTTTATGAAACTGTTTCAGAACCTATAATAAGTCATCATGATAGACATTTCAGTAATGAGCACGACAAGAAGCAGAAAAGGAAGCCAATCATCTGAACAAAATCAACATAATCATATTATCTGTTATTTTATTACACAAAAAATAAAAATGCACATATTTACATTCATCTTTTACAACACATTAGTCTAAGATCTATTTCTACTTGACTTCAGTCTAGACATTGATCAAAACTTATCAAATGCAAATGCACTCATCTTATATTTATGTGCCGTATGCATATGTTCTTGTTTCCCTCGCTATTTTACCCTTCTGAAGATTGCATAAGATTTAAAACAAATGTTTCAAGACTGTTATTTTACTCCAGAACATAGTTATATTAACCGTGCACACAGTAAATTCTACTCTGCACACAATTTAATTGTTTTGGCATACAGATAAATTGTCTGCACATACAGTTAAATTAATACTGTACACAATAAGGTGTTATGTCGGCATTGATGTATAAGGTTTGAGGTGAGGTACTAAAACGTCGTACACACTGAATTCCCAATATGGAGCAAAAACGGAGCAAAAAAGGTTTGAGATAAGGTACTAACTGTGATACAAGATTTAAGTATATGTTATTGTTTTCTAACTGAATTTTCAAGATGGAGAAAAATGACACGCAGAGATAGTTTTACTATGTGCACTATGTTCAAGCTTACTAACTTAATTGCAATAGTGAGTTAACTTAATTTTTCTTTTTTTTATTTTTTTATTTTTTTTATTTTTTTATTTTCTTCTTTTTGTTTCCTTTTCTTTTTTTTTCTTTTTTCTTCTCTTCTTCCCAAAGCTTCTTCTTCTTTCTTCCTTCTCCTCCTCCCTCCTTTCTTCTCCTCCTGCGAGGCCGGCAGCGCCAAAAAAGTGTCGGATCGTTATTTATTTATTTAGTTATTTATTATTTATTATTTTATTTTATTGAAATATATTTATTTATTATTTTATTTATTTATTCGTTCATTCATATACACACACACACACACTCATTTATGCATTTATTTATTTATTTTTCTTTCCTTTTCTTTTCTTTTCTTTTCTTTTCTTTTTTCTTTTCTTTTTCTTTTTTTTTTCTTCTCTTCTTCCCGATGCCCCTTCTTCTTTCTTCTTTCTTCTCCTCCCTCCTTCTCCTCCCGCGAGGCTGGCGGAACCGGAAGAGTGCCGAGGCCGGCGGTGGCTCGGCGACGTGGTCGGTGGAGCGCGGCCGAGACCCTTTCTCCTTTGGATCCTCTCGCGGGCGGCGACGGTGGGGAAGAAACATAGATGGAGGTCGAGGGCAAGGGAGGCGGCGGCGGAGACAGCGGCGAAGAGGGAGTCTCACTTGGCCTGGAGGCCGGAGCCGATGATGCGGAAGCGGAACGGGCACTTGCAGACCTTACGGGATGGCTTGGAAGTTGGAAGGAATAGGATTCAGAACAGGAAAAAAAAAGGAAAAATGAAGATGAAGAGGGTGAAGGGCATTATGGTCTTTTCATGAAAATTTATTATGCATTGGAAATGGTTATGGACCGGTTGTTAAATTTATGTTCAACAGGGATTAAACATTACGGTCCGGTCAAAAAATGGACCGGACATTAGTTCCCCCAAAAATTATTAATCGAGTGCGGCTACAATATTAATTAACTAGAAATTGCTTCGACTACGTAATTTGGTTTCATCATTGTCATTTCACTCCATAATGATGAAATATTAGCAAAAATTCTTAAATGGTTTGCTCTCTAGGAGAACCACTCCGTATGGACAGGCCAACGGGGCTGCAGATTGGGTGACCTCATACGTAGCCAACCATTCTGGAGACATTCTTTGGGTTGGAAAGAGTGAGTTGTCTAGTGCGCTCCGGATCTTTTTGGATGTATCCATACTAGAAGTATCCGGTTCACCAAAAACAAAAAAAAATAGTTTGCTCTCTTCGACTTCATTTCAATCAATTATTGCTCCATTTGATGGAGCCTAGCATGGTTGTTTTGTTGAACAATTGAACTATACTTGGACTGCAGTGTCCATGACATGCACCTCAAAGAAGGGTGGTGACAAATGAGCTAGGGGAAGCCGGAGATATATCCTACTCCCCTCTCCATGCAGGCTATAATCTTTATTTTGTGTAATGCACATATGCACGCATTTCATGCGTTAGTGCGGGCGTGTGAAGACGAATGAGTTTCGCAGGGAACTCATCAACAGGAGCGGCCCAATGTATTTGGGGGCCTAAGGCCGTTTTGTCTTTGAGGCCTTCCCTACAGTGGGCCGGCCTAAGGCGAATTCACAGGGGGCTTTTTTTTTTCCATTTTGTCTTTCAGGCATTTTCTGCGGTGGGCCTTCTTTGGGCCGGGGCCTTAGGCGACCGCCTCAGTTGCCTAAGGATTGGGCCGGTCCTGCTCATCAACTATCTCTATGTAGTTCTGGATAACTCCGGCTTGAAGTGGTATTGGTAACAGACAAATGGTTACGCTCCTACAAAATAAAAAGTGACATGAGAACAGGCATATGGTCGCTATCTGAGAATATATATGAAATTAAAACCCTTCATAAGCCATGAACCTCAAATATACATCCATCTCTTTCGTGATCACCATGTTATCCTACATCGATCCATAAACGTGGTCTTGTACACGCAAACCTGACGTAAACCTATTAACCATGTGCAGAGTATAATGGAGTGATCACTCCCTGTGGTGATGGATGGATATATATATCATGGATGGATCTGTGTAGTCATACCCCAACACAATACTCTCCACCCAAGCAACCTACCCAAGTTTTAGTTCAAACGGCAATGGATCGATAGACAAAGTGGAGAACCATCTGGCAACCGGGGCCTAGTTTTACCTCTCTTGAATGCTTGAAGAAGGAAATAGATTAGTTAGCTGCCATTGCAAACATCACAGCTTATACATGGATGGTGATGGAAGGGGGGCATAGATCAGATTCCATGGCTCTCCACATGTCGCACTTGTTCCCCACTTTACATGCAAATTACTGTAGCAGGGCATTGGATCCCTCCCCTCCCCATCCTTGTTCAACTACAGGCAGCAGTCGCCAGCCACCTCGACTGCCTTCCAAAATACAAAAGGATTGCATGTAAGATGCCTCACACGTCTTTATAATACCCATGGAGCCAGTTCAACACCTTGAGAATAGCACCATGATGCTGCCATGCTAATACTGCCTTCTTTTATCTTTTTTAGCTAACAAAGTTAAAAGGCTAAGCTGTCTCTACAAACTCTACCAACAATGGTGGGAAATTGGAAATGGAGCTCTTTAGAGAGCGAATCAGCCTCCCTGTACACATGAGTAATTTGAACTGAAACAAACCTGCGAAGTAAAATATGTGTGTCACTGTCATGGAGAGTCTTATTAGGATCCGTATGAGTCCTTCTGAAGCCATATTACTACCAATCTGGAGTCACCCTCCACCCACAGATTATATGCACATTTAGTTATATTCCTTCCAAGCCGCTCTTAGCTCTGGAGCAGCGACACTCGATCTCTATTAGTTATTGGTGGGTAGGGCGAACGCAGCTCTGTAAGTACTATTGGGATGTCCGCCACTACACTGCCTCCCTGCAGCCCAATGCGCACTAATAGGGTAAAGCCCGAAACGCTCCTCGCGTGCAAGTGGTGTTGGGCCACGATCCTTGTGCTTCCCAGCCACTGCCCACGACCTAACAAAAACGCGTTCTTGCACCACCCATTTCCATATAAAACGCTGTGTGTAGCCCCTTCGTTCCCACCCCATGCATGGTTGCAAGCCTCATTAATTACTTCAAACATGCTTCACTCCATGGCAACTAGTAGAGTTCTTAGTCTTCAAGCATTTGCACTGCTATGGGTTGTGCCCCTTTGTTCTGCCTCTAGAGGCTTGCTTGCTGCAGAGGTTAAAGATTATGGTGCTGGCCATGGCATCGCTGGGAGCCTTGGTGGCCAAGGAGTTGGCTATGGTGGGAGTGCTCATGGAGGTATGTATGGTGGTGGCCCCTATGGTGCAGGAGGAGAGCAGGAAACAAATTACTACGGTGGAGAAGCGAGTGGCGGCAACACTGGGGGCAGTAATGGATATGATGGTTGGGGTCCTTGGGGAGAACATGGTATCGGTTTCAATGGGGGAAGTCCTGGAGGAGATGATGGCTTTGGTGGATATGGTGCTCATTGGGCTCCTGGAGGGGATGCAGGTGGAGAGCATTACAGTGGTGGCGAACATGGTGGAAGCTACAATGGTGGTCGTGGTGGTAGCGCCGGTGGCAGTGGAAGTTATGATGCAGGAGGGGCTTCCGGTGGAGGATCTTGGACGGGATACTGGTTCAGCTCCGGCAGCAATGGAGGTGGAGGAGCTGGTGGCAGCGTGAGTTATGGTGCCGGCGACGAGCATAATGGTGGAAGTGGTGGTAGTGCTTCTCATGGTGGTGCAAATGGCTATGGCAACCTTGGGGGTGGTGGAGGAGATCATGAAGGCCATCCTCCCTAAGGAGACCTGGCTTCGACGAGAAGTCTTATCTTAGCTTAGTAATGTTATTGCCAATGTATTAATTCCTCAAAATTATGGCTAGTATGTATGCCTACTGATTGACTTAGTGTTGATGCAGTAGTTCATGTTGCTATATATAAAACATATATAGTTTGAAGTCTAGAGACGACTGATGCTGTAACGATGTAATATATTTCTTTGGGGTAATGGACTTTATAATAAAGAGTTTTATGCATGGTATTTTACGTTCAGTTTTGCTGGTTTTGTAACTGTACTGTAGTAGGGTCCAGTGAAAACGTCCAGAAAACATCATCTTCTTTCCTTTTCCTTCTGTTTTATGCAGGATTTGGTTCAATTGTAGTCCATGCTACACTTGCCCACACTCGGGGCTTCTTTGACCTCACAACGTATTGTTATGTATAGCTATGGATTGCTTGCTTGTAGCGATGTAGGATGAAATTTATTCTTGCCACAATTTTTTTTTTCTTCTAATTTAGAGAATATACGATCGTGCCATACATGGAGATAAATGCTGCATGCACCCACTCAAAAAGTGCCAAGCTCAAGAAAGGGATCTCGTTCAAGCTTTGAGCCATTCCTGATCATCCCTATGTCCCCATAGTTGATCATTGAGCAGGAGACCAAAGTCACACTAAGGATTGTCAAGTGTACCGGGCAACACGAACTTAGCTTAAGTAAGGCTTAAACCAAACTTGGTTTGAAGTGAAACAATTTAGAACTTGAACCAATAAAACAAGTTTAAAATTAATTTCAAGCCGAGCAAAAAAACCTTGACCTAGCTTGCCAAGCTTGGCCTTGTTGCGGGATTTTCACCCCAGCAACAGCCCTAGTCCCAACCGAGCTAGCAGAGAAAAGAGACTGCGTCCCTCACGAGTTATTGTCCGCTTTGGGGGCTTTCGGGCACGGAACCACTCACCCCCTCACGGTTTTGTCCTGCAAAAGGGCCCTCGTGAGGAAAAGGCTTCGCCCTCCTCATTATAAGGCACGGAGCTTTTCCGCTCTAGCCGATGTGGGACTAAGTTCGGCACCCCGCCCCCCCCCCCCCCCCAACAGGCCCTATATAAAACTTGGATATATTCAGATCATATATTATTTAAAGGGGATTGATAACCTACTCTCTGTTATGGTAGGTTATCAATCTACCCATTTTTCATTGGACAAAAAATACCCTTATTTTTTGTAACTCTTAAGGATGCTTTATGTCTTTTTATAATCTCACCTTAACTCACCCTCTCAACCCCCAATTAATGCTCTCTCCCTCTCTCTCTCTCTCTTCCCGGTGTGTGTGTGTATGTGTGTGTATTTATGTATGTACATACATATGTATGCATGTATGTATATGTATGTATGTGTCTATATATGTATGTATGTATGTATGTGTATGTATGTATGTATGTATGTATGTATGTATGTGTATGTATGTATATATGTATATATGTATGTATGTATGTATGTATGTATGTATGTATATTTATATGTATATGTATGAGAGAGAGAGAGGGAGAGAGCATTAATTGGAGGGGTTAAGAGGGTGAGTAAATGTGAGATTGTAAAAAGACATAAAGTGCCCTTAAAAGTTATAAAAAATAAGGGTACTTTTTGTCTAATGAAAAATGGGTAGATTGATAACCTACCATAACAGAGAGTAGGTTATCAACCCCCTTATTTAAAATAATATATTATAGAACTAAAGCATTAATTAAAATATATATTTTTTATTTTTTGGATTCAATTGAATGCTAAGTTTAGCTAGATTCAAGATTGAATTGATATCAATTTAATTTTAAAATTATTGAGCTGCTCAATTTAGCACATTTTTGGCTTGCTTTCAAATTAAGTTCAAATTATCTTGAAATAATGGCGAACAAATCAAGTTTGCTCTTAGAGTTGAAGCCTCACCCAAGAATCAAGATCGTTCGGAAACCGAAACTCGTGGAGCCCGATACGATATAAACCTCACCGACACCAAACCCGAAACCCTCGTCCCTTCTTCTCCTCCCTCTCGTACAATCCCACTGGCCAACTGCTCTCCTGAGCTCCCCCTCCTTCCCTCCGAGACCGCCGACCTCGCTCGCCTCCCTCCCATGGCGCAGAACACCATCCCCATCCCCGAGCTCTTCTGGTCCCTCGTCGACAAGGCCGACCGCAAGTTCTCCAGGCTTCGCGATCTCCCCAGCTACGGCCGCAATCGGTGAGTACCCATCGATCCCCTCCATTCTTTGCTCTCAATCCATCCAAGAACCCTAAACCTAGATTTATTCGATCTTTCTTCTTCGATTTCTCCAGGAACGACTCGGATTTCCACAAGGCCTTCAAGATCTACACGCAGCTGTGGAAACTCCAGCAAGAGAACCGGCAGAAGCTGGTGGAGGCCGGGTTGCGGCGGTGGGAGATCGGGGAGATCGCCTCCAGGATCGCTCAGCTTTACTACGGCCAGTACCAGCGGACCAGCGACTCTTCCTACCTCTCCGAGGCCTACATCTTCTATGAGGCCATCCTCAGCCGGGAGTACTTCCGCGATGGCGCGTCGCAGGACCCCGCCCTCGCCAACAAGCAGCTCCGGTTCCTCGCCAGGTTCTTGATTGTTTGCCTCGTGCTCGGCCGGAGGGAGATGGTCAGCCGGCTGGCGAATCAGCTCAAGGTTTTGGTGGATGAGTGCAAGAGGAACTTCCAGGTGAGATTCTTCCAGTTCTTGCCTCGTGTTTTGATTAGATGATTACTTGTCTGATAACATTGTTTCTTTAGATCAAATGTTTATTTCTAAGATTGTTTTTAATCAAGAAATGGGGAAGAGGTGAATTTGGAGAGATATATAGAACTGCATGCTGCAAGTGACCTATTGTTTATGAAGATTGAAAAAGGTTGTGAACATAAAAGGTATAAAGATTCGTGGATTTAGAGAAGTTAGAGACATGATCTGAATCGTAACTTTGTTTATCCTTGCTGTTGTTTGTTTTGCTAGAATTGGAGAATTTTGATGGATTTAGAGATGTCTTGCGAATTAAATGATGCATGTAATGGCAGGAAGTTAGGGTTTGAAATGTCTTTTAAACTCGATGATATTACATTGAAATCTTGCTTCATCTCGGTGAATGAGAACGTTGGGGATTAAATGGGTCCTGTAAACAGGACTTTGTGTACGGTTTTAATTTATTCTGGGATGAGTAATCTATAGTTACCAGGTATCAAGAATGAGGTTGTGGATTAAATGGGTATTGTAAACAGGACTTCGTGTATGGTAATAATTTATTCTGGGATGAGTAGTCTCTAGTTACATGCTCTCAGTCAGTCTTCAGTTCTTAGCTAAAGAAGTTTATAGTGTATTCTCTCATGACCCCAAGGCTTTTAAGGTAATGCTTCTTGGATTAGCCAAAAGTAGTAAAATATAGAAGTTCAAAAGAAGATTGATTTTCAAACCTGCTGAGTTGATAGCATTAATCAAGAATTGCCATTCTCAATCAGAGTTTGAGATGCATCCAACAAATGCTTATTTTTTGCCTTCTAGAAGCAAAACGAAAATATCTTTTTCCATCTTTTCGATTGATATGGAGTTTTCGACAACTTGCATGCATGATAGCATGCATGCAATGTGATTCCATGTGATTGTGTGAAACAAAACAGAAATCTGTAACTATCTCTTTCTAGAATTTTAAAGGTATTATCGACTTATGTGGCATATGCTGTAAAGTTCTTGTTTCTGAGGTTTATATTGCAGAAAAACTGCTTTGATTTTTTTTTTTAAAGAAATTTACTGTGGCAATATTGCTTTTCAAAAAAGTTCTGGTGGAATTACTTGAAAAATTATATGTTTTTAGAATCAGGGGACCATGATAGTTATTTATGGACTTTAAAAGCCATTAAACTTTATTTTGAATTGTCTATACAGGAAACAGAGTTCAAAGAGTGGAAGCATGTGGTCCATGAGATAGTTAGGTTTCTTAAAGCTGATACATCTTTTATGAATATGAGGCCTTTGAGATATAGCTTTGCCTTCGATCCGCAACCGGATTCTCTTCCCAGTGTAGCTTCTTGTGACACCAAGAGACGTCTAGTTTTACGTGATGCTATCCTAAGCAGCTATTGTCACAGCGGTGAGGTTAGTTACAGCTTCCCCCAATAATCCATTCCTGTTGTCTTTATTTTTAATTCAAAGACTTTATATCCACTTTGTATTCTAACATTCTTATAATTGTGGTCTATGATAATTAATGCTACTGTGATGTATTTTCTGGACCAGGTAAAGTTTACAGAGCTGACTCTGGATACTTTCAGGATGCTTCAGTGTCTAGAGTGGGAACCCTGTGGTTTATTCTCAATGAAGAGTAGTGCTGACAGTAGTCATAGTGGAACAGGGCCTAATCGCATCAATCTGTTACTGGATATTAGAGATCCTACTTTGCCGCCAAATCCACGGAAATTAATTTTGTACCGTCCAACTGTAACTCATTTCCTCACGGTAAGTTTATCTGTACAATCTTAAAAGTATTGGTTTTGATAGAGTTTATCTGCTATTCTGTTTATACTCTGTTTTGAATAATTCTCAATTTAGCCTACTAGCCGTTATGAACATAACAATATTCAACATGTCAACTGTCTTAGGGCTAGATTTATTTATTTATTCATTGTTATAAATAAGGAGCATGGCTCCTAAGGAAACAGAAAAATAAAGACTACTTCCTAGTGAAAACAACTTACTCTTCCATCAGATCAAATAAAGATCATCTACGGAACGACTATCCCGAACTTTATGGTTTGGTATTCTCGATCCCCAGTTGGCTAGCCGATCAACTGGGCCATTCCCTTCACGTAGGATATGAAAACCCTTGTCAATGGAAACCTAAACAAAAGCTTTTGAATCTCATATATGCAGGGATGTTGCCTAGAATTTGAGGTTGATGATGATTAATCACCGTTTGTGAGTCTCCTTCAATCCAGATGTCATGAGCCCAAGAGAACGACACAGCTTTCTTAAGTCCCAACCATGCTGCAAACAACTCCACCATTGGCACCAACTTATTAATAAGATGCCAAGCTTCAGCATACAGGGTCATTTAATTGGAATCCCAATCAAAGTTCTAGCATCATCACTTCTATTTGCTTTAAGAGTGCCAAAATTAAGTTTAATCCAGTTGGGTTGAGGGGGAGCCCAAGAGATAGAGGTCATGCTCAATGAACAGGAACATTTGGGAAGGTAGACTCTGGAGGGACCCAGCTCAGATAAATACTCAACATTGATGAGAAACTCATTTGCTAAATAGAAAGAAAGATGAATCACCTGATTGGGAAGCAGAGTATCCTGTTCAAAAATCTCTGAATCCTTGCCTTCTACAGGTAAGCAAGAAGAGCTTGTTGACGTTTTAGAGCAGAAGGGGTGGTCCGCTATTCAAATAGAAGATAAGCAGCATTTCCAATTGACAGTAGAACTAGTCCAGGTGTGTCGAAGATGAAAATGATTCCAAACCTCCAATGTTTATATCATTCAAAGAACACATGATTAAGGTCTTCTACATCATTATGGAAGCATTGGCGTTCTATAGAAAATATTCCTTAAGATATTCCTTGCCGATGTAGTTCATCCTTAGAAGGCTCATGTTGCCAATAAAGTTTTCAAAGAAAAGTGCTGACTTGGGGGGGAACTTTGATAGATCATACCAAAACTTTGCCTCAGTGCCTTCATACCTTTGTTTGAGAGCCTTCAAGTATACTTCCGTGATAATTTTTCATCTTCTATGGTAGGACCCCAGCATTGAAGATCATCAACCTCCTTAAGATCCAAATTCCAACCAACCCCAGGCAAGAACAGCTGGCTTACAGTCATTCCTTTGACACGAGCATCCATATTAACAAAATTAGGCAGCCTAGATAGAGGGACCGGACTGATCCATGGGTCATAAATAACATTAACAAATTTACCATTTCCAATAGTCCATACAATCACTGGCCATTGGCTCGCTAGCTTCATAAATCAACCTTCAAATAGGTGAGCAACCCACAGGAAATTCATATGAAGACCATTCTCTTATAAAACTATAGTCGGCGCAGATTACTTGTGTTCACAAATTTCCTTCCTCAAACACTGCTTTAACAGCTGCTTTACTAAGTAAAGCCTTATGCGAAAGGCTAAACTTTGGGAGCCCTAGATGGCCCATCTTTTTTTCGCATGCTTAATGATCCCAAGTCACCAAATGCAATCCTCTCTTGTCATTAGAATGCAACCAAACAAAATTTTTGATTGTAAGTTCCAACCAATCAATAATGCCTTGAGGAATTCTACAATGGGAGAGAACATGAACTGGAGTGGAAGCTAGGACTATTTTAGCAAGAGATAACCTCCCTGCTGTAGAAAGTGTAACCCACTTCCATGCCTCCAGATTCAAATTCATTTTATCTTTAAGATAAGCAAAATCACAGTTGGCCTTGTTCCTTGAAGTGGGTTACCCAAAATCTCAGATATCTTCTGCTTCTTCCTTTGTGCAATTTTTGGAGTGAAGACCACTGATGATTTATGTAAATTGACCCACTGCCCAGATGATTAACAATAGTGACACACAATTTCCTTTAACACTTCAAAATGTTTTTTTAGTAGCTCTAGAAAGAAAAAAGACAATCATGCACAAATAACGTCTGATAAAGCGCTAGACTGAGGTCCTGGTTGGAATCTTGCAAACCTACCCAAAGACAGACCTTCATTCAGTGATCTGCATAACATGTCGGAGCAAACAATGGCTCCATTTATTTAAATAAGCAACATTTTTTCTATGTAAGTTGTCAAGCCAAAAGCACTATAACCCTCTCAGGACCAACCTGACTATTACTCAGAACATAATAGAAACCCTAAACCCAGGGGATATGGATTAGTCGATAGGGAAGAAAATTAAAAATAGGATATTAAGTTCAAAAATCTGTATGATTTGGGTTTCTATATTCTGCAATACCCCTTTTCATTTCCATTTTTTTTTCATTGTACTTTAAAATCCCACTACCACATTTATTGATTCAATGATCTTTTTGTATATTTCTATTACTGAACACATCTGTAAAGGATGTAATGTTAGGCAGAAAATTGGACGCTTTGCTGATATCTTGAATTAGTCTTAGGATCAATTATCAATCATGATGACTATTTTATCTTCACAAGCACCTAGGAAAAATGTCATTTGAAATTTTCATTTCTTTAACCATGGTGAGCTACCTATGCAGACATCTGGACAATGGTTAATCAGTGATTTGTGTCTTCATATAATTGTTACATTGATTACTTTTTTGTGACAGGAACAGTCATGATGTTATAAGTTGCTGGTTAGAAAGTGTATTAAATGAAACATTTAACTATTATTTAGCTCTAACGATAAAGGATGCTTCCTAGTAGTCTACTTATGCCAGTAGTGGATACTGCTTTCTATTCTGGTTTCTTTTTTTTTTTTTTTGGGTGGCTAATACTTTTGGTGCAGGTCGTTGCCACAATATGTGAGGAGCTTCCAGCTGATGGGATCTTGTTGATATATCTTTCTGCAGCAGGTTAAACATAATTCGTTTTCATCTCTTCCTTTTATTCATATGCTCCAGGTTGTGGCATAATTATCTTCTAAGAACATCTTGCAGGAGAGGGTGGACTAAGTTTTCCTGCGCTGTCTAGTTCTGAAGTTCCTACAGATGTTGCTGAAAAAGTTGCAGGGAGCCTTAATAATCTTGCCATGTCCTCTCCAATGAGCTCTCCACAACATAGCCCAACCCAGTCATCCAAGGAGAATCACAGTCAACCTGGCTTATGGTTAGGTTCACGTGGAAGTGGAGGTACATTTTACCATCTATATCTAAATATACTCATAAATGTCTCTGCTTAGATATTATTCTAGCAGGTTTTGTTTAACTGCTGTTAAAGTGCAGTTATGCACTTGTAATGTTTCTTTGCCATTTTACTTTGATGATTTAAGTTCTGGTAGCATAATTCTGTGACGGTCTCCTGGTTCGGTAGCCTATTGAGCTTGACTTCAGTTCTTTTCCAGGTTCAAACTACGTGTACCCTTGTGATTTGATCCCATTTACAAGAAGACCTCTCTTTCTGGTTATTGACAGTAATAATAGTCATGCATTCAAGGCAGGTTTGTCAACTCTAATTTCCTCCTGCTTGACTTTTGAGGTCTCAAAAGTATTATGCCTTGGACACGTAAATAAACACACTCTTCAAATGTACTCATATTTATATTCTCACATTTTTCTCCCTAAAATATGCAAGAATAAATGGTATTCTGAAATCAAAGATTGTTAGTGGCTGTGGCAAATGTTAATGCATAGCCTATTTTAAAGTTTTTAATATTGTTTTGGTATCAGGATATTTGCAAGCCTTGTGACTTTGGTTTACTTTAATTGGAGAAATGATAATGGTGCACAAAGTTGTATTATTGTAGGCTTCACTTCTATGGCTTCGCATGCTACTTGACATGTTGCAGTTGTGCAATCTTTCTTTTGTTTGTTGATGTGCCTCCTTGTTTTTATCTTTAACCATATGCATAACTAATTTATACAAAATTAGGTGTATATCATGGTATCAGAATGTAATATGTCCTATTTTCTGATACATAGTGGCTTGGCATACTGGCATTTTACATACTTTAAATACTCTATTTTTCATTTAGTTGGGCTTGGCATCTTGTATCAATATGTAGTGCAGAATATTGGTGCATACTGTTGCACACTGATACACACATCGCCTGACGTATAATGACACAACAATTATAATCACTTAATCCTTCAAATTATATTAGACTGGTACATTTTCTTTTATGCTGTTCAACATCTTTTATTTGCCCCTGCTTGTTTTTGACCTCCACTGCATCTCTTTCATCTTTCATTTTTCTAAGTAAAAATGGTTCACTGGGTTGTCTGGCCCTTCTATTTCATCCCAGGAGAATAAATATGAAATGAGACTGCTGAAGCTATCATCTCAACCCTTACAAAAAAAATAATAATCAAGAAGCATGAATCATGTTCTCATCAATTGATTTCAGTAAACTATATGTATTGCTATAAATAGATGATCTCTAATGTATGAAATGAGTTGGAAAATAATGTTGAATGATTTTTAGACAACTCTGGCAGTGCAGGATCAGATTTACATTTTATACTAAATCAAGTGGTCCATGTGACTGTACTCGTCCTTTCTTCTGATTCATGACAATTGTATTAGCAGTGTTTTGAAAATTGTACAGGTTATACATGGAGCAGAGAAGGGAGAGACAACAGCTATGCTTCTCTCTCCAATCTCTCGGCCTCCAGTCATGACAGCTATTAGCGATTCTGCTCCATATCAAAATGGAAGCCTGTTTACTATATTCCTCACTGCTCCAGTGCAAGCTTTCTGCTACTTGATTGGTATCTCTGGCATAAATATTGATCAGGTGTGGTCAGACTATGTGTGCACTTCCTTTATGTAGAATGGTTCTTTTTTTTTTTCTTGCTTCCTTCCTTCTGCCTCCTTCTTACTATCTTTCTCTTGTTGTTTTTGGTACAAACTAAATGTTTCAGGATACATATAACAAAGCTGAGAAGCTTTTTTCATTGTCCTTAAGTGAGTGGGAAACAATTTTGGTGACATCGGTTGCACTCCATCCAGTTTGGGTTGAAGTTATGGGGGATCCATTTCTGAGGCGACTCCTTCTCAGGTTTTTTTTCCAAATATTTAAAGTCACTATTTGCATTTATTTTTGTTCTTATAAACAATCTAAATGCTTCCCTTGATGCATCACATTATGTTGCTGCATTATTTGATACTCTTGCTAGTCAGACAAGAGAATCATGATTTCAGGAATATAAATACCATTCCTTACTAAAAGTCATCCCAAGTGATGCTGCCCTAGATTGCTTGTTCATATTGGCCAAAGTTAATAAAGGATGATCTAGAAATAACTGCGGTTGTAACAGTTTCAGAGGGGTTCTGTTATGTCATATATGTTAATGATAGGCATCTACATAACGGCCATTATTTGTCCATTATCCTGTTATAATGGCCATTACGTAACGGTAATAACAGGCATTATCTGACATTTATATCTTTCAGTAAATGAAATAATAGTTCAAGTTTTTATACCAATTTCCATTCAAAGAAGTTAGTACCACATGGGGAAAATTAACCTTTTAGTGAGTGAAAGGTGATTTGGACAATAACGCCATTATTTTCCCACTATTGCCTGCTGTTATCTGCTGGATTCTGTTATGTTATACATATTAATGATAGGCATCTAAGTAATGGCCATTACTTGTCCATTATCCTGCTTTGATGGTCGTTGCATAATGGTAATAACAGGCACTATTTGATATCTATACCTTTCAGTAAATAAAATAATATTTCTTGCAAAGTTCAAATTTTTATATCAATTTTTCATTCAAAAAAGTTTGTGCCTCTGGGAAACTTAATGTTTTAGGGAGAGAACAGTAATTTGGACAATAACATCAGGACTTTTCCACTGTTGCTTGCTGTTTTCTGTTATAACATAATTGAAACAGCAGTTATAACATCCTTCATTTTAATACTAAATAATTCCAAAGCACATGGGGAAATGATGGCCATTATTACCATTATAATGCCCAATAATGGTTTCAATGGAGGTCCACTTGTAACCGAATAATGGCGTTATGGAAACTTTTGCATAAAGTATGTAGAATTTTTTATCAGGCTACTCAAGTTTTTTTTCTTTCCCATTATATATGATTGATCAAGAGAATTTCTAAATAAATATGAGGTGAGAGGTTGTAGCATGATGCAAGTTATGCATCGTTTATTGGTTGTAAAAAAAAATTATCTGTTTTCATGTTGATGACTCCATGTATGAAAATTACAACTCCTTCAAACACTAGATGATTGGCTCCTGTCAAAGGTCGCTGATGGCTCGCTGAATCTAATAATGTGTTTTTAACCTATGTTTTTCAGTTCATTTATGCACACAAGGAAAATTTTTGTGCAAGTTACGCTAGCATCTTCATAATTAAATTCTTTATCCTAATAGCAAGTATTATTTCTTATCCTCTTGATGTTGTTGGATTTATTATTTATCAGATCATCAAATTATTGTATGCCCCACCTTTTGCTGAAAACTCTCCTTAGTTTGTTCGCCAGTCTCCGTAAAACCTAATATTAGTTTGATCAACCTCTATATTAGTTATAAGTTATAATTTAAACAACTAAAAAAATCATAATTTGTCTGATTCATCCAACAATCAGAACTCTTTTTTTCATACTTGGACCACAGAAATTTTTTTCTTTATTTAGGACATCCTTTACCAGAATCATAGTGTGTGTGTGGAGGTGGGTGCTAGTGCAGCTACAGGGAAGTGGATATTCTAAAGACAATTTTAGGAAGCAGTTATGAAATGGGTACGAGTTGGAGTTTCAAGGGCAAATTATCCTATGTAGTAGTTTTGTACTGTTAAGGGTCATCCCAACCTTACCCTTATTTGATGTCCTTGAACTCTAATCCGTAACCATAGTATATATAAATTACTAGAATAAGCATCTAATTGAAGTTCTGTAACTATTTGCAACTACTACCATCTTATTTTTCTTTGTCCATGCTTTAGCATGAACGCTGGACTGCCTCTCCAACCTTGTGGTTTAAATAGAAGAGGGTGAAAAAGTAACAGTTACTTCATATGTCAGCTTGGTGCTATTCTTTTTCTCCTTGTTGCAGATTTATTTTTTGCCGAGCTGTTCTTGCACTGTATGCACCAGCCAACTGTCAGGAGGAATTCTTTCCTGCCTGCCTGCCTCAGCTACCGGAATCTGTCTGTCCGGAGAGCGTGGTCTCTCAGTCTGCCGTAATGCGGCTTGCCAACTTCTTCGGTGCAGTCAACCATTTCCTCTTTAAAGAAGGGTTTGTACCAGCTGAAACTGACACTGATGAAGCAGAAATAATCAAAGCTTCGGATATTCACGAGTCGCATTTTTCAGCAGCCAATGGGTGCTGAGAAACCAGAGCATGAAAACTTTGGGTTCAATCTTCTACTGGGAAGCCTTCACACCGAGTCTCCTCTGTTTTAAAGGTCTGTTGAAATGTGAATACTGTCTCCTTTCAGAGAGCATAGCGATGAACATAGTGATATGTTCTGGGACTCGGTGGAAATTTCCACCACCTTCATGGAACAAAAATTGCTTTTCTTCGATGCAATCTGATCTGGTTTTGGCTATTATGGTACTAAATCAGACGAATGTAACTGTCAAAAAAGCCTGCATCCGTGTACACGTGAATGACAGTTTGTCCATACAATCCTCCTCTTATTGTAGATAACGGCATCAAAACCGTGAATTTTTAAGTTTGGATCAACTTCAGAAACAATTTAGTAAAGCAGTGCTGTAATTCAATAAGTTTCAGTCCAATTACATTTATATCATGTTTCAATTATGCAGGTACATGGTATGCTTCAGAATGCATTCCGAGATTGAGGACCTCACCTAGAAAAGTAAACAAAACAACATTGTTGGGGTTTTTTTGGCCTTGTACAAATATTCGAGATCTATTTAAAGGACAACCATGAAAAATAGCTGAAAGGGCTTGTTTACGCGCTTTGATCAGATATAGGTATTTAAGGTCTATCTAGATTATAACTAATGTGAGACTAAATATACGCTCGATGCTTTAAAGTTTAATTAAATTCAATTATAAATGTTGAATACCATGATAGGCTTTTAGTTAGCCCAAAAAGGCTTGTGTTATAGTAATTCTTAATCACATCTATCATGGGTTAGCTTCGTCTGGTTTGTTTTGATTCCATTTGTTGTAACGGCCAAAAATCTCATCCAAAAAAAACTAAATGAAAAGTATTGCTTGGATTCTTTGGTTTTGTATCAGTACTTAAGCTTTACCTAGTTTATAACTAATACGAGACTTGACAAACATTTGCATGGAATGAAGCAGAAGTAGTGTATTAAGCAAGCACGCAAGCATCCTTCCGCTCAGATTAGGTTTATTTTCTCTACTTACGATGCTAAGATCTGAAGCCGTGGGATGATTGAAAGACTTGTTCTTGCGCCCCCGTCCTTTCTGAAAAGCCGATTATCATATACTTTCTCGATTAAAGTTTGAGCGTCTTCATCAAGCTAAGAATTCAGATTCAATCATAAACACCATAATTGGTTCACGATCAGCCCAAAAAAGTCCGTGCTGCAGTATTTCTTAGCCACATATGAATCATAATACTATTTGCAATGATCTGTGATCTTAGCCATGAATACTAGTTGGTAGATATCGTTTAGATCCTTTAGCTCTATATAAATATCCAGGATTTATCTAATATGGGATCAAACGTGCATCTGAGTGGATCCTACAGTACGCAATGCACCATTCAAAGAGGTAACACAAGCCAACTATTACAACTCAAGGCTTGCAACCTAACTTCTATCGACGTCAACCAGAGCTACAATACATAAATATTAAGGATGCCCTACATGGCAATTAGGAATGAGTAGTGAATTGGCGCGATACATAGAGGCGGGTGAGTGTCAAAGTCTCCCCCCTTGCCTCTCCCTCTGTGTGCGCATGCGACAATTCAGCCTGTACGTGTGCGGACTACACAAATGGGTAGCTTCCCCAGATATTTACACGAGCCGGAGATTAAGGCCTAAACTGTATTGATATCCACTAAAACTATAACATAATCAGCCTGTAGAGGATACATAGCTTGTAGTTATTTATTCTTAAATTAAAAAAAACCTTAAAATTCTTTGTGCTTTATTTAATTTGACTACTAAGTGGATACGGAAACTATTTATTCCTTAAAGGAAACAGCAACCATTTTTAAGGTATGTGAGCCAAAGCCATCTTGACCAACTTTTAATCACAACTGACCTACCAATACTCCAGTTCAATCCAAAGCAATATTATTTGTCTAGATTTGAATTGAAAAATATAATCTAATATAAAAATGAATTGTATTTGGATCATTAAGTTCCCAATTTAAACCCAGACGAATGCGAACCGATCCAAAACTAGTTTGCTGCATATTTCAAAACCCTCCTTGAGTATAAATTTATTTTTTTTAAATAATAAAGTTGCTGTAGTTAGTCACAGAATCTGTGTTTTTGGTTATAATTTTATATGACCATCAATCAAATCTTGTGTAGCATAGGTTGTCAGTGATATTCACATATCACATCTTATTGCTTGATTTTAATTTCTCGATTCGATTCAAATATGAATTTTATTTGGGATATCCCCATCCCTTCGTTTGGATTGAGGTTGTCAGCTTGTTCTTTTTCATTCTTTTTCTTTATTTTTGGATTTGATCCATGATGAATCTTGAATTTGACTTATTTGTATTTTACTTGTCATAAAATGAGATAAGGTTGCTGTTCCACCTTTCTTTAACAAAAAAAAAAAAGGGTTGCTGAATTTCATTTTTCGTGAATTGTTTTTTAATATCAAGATTTGCACGGCTATAATTTTTTCCCTTAGAATTGAAGGTATCAACTTGCCAAGATGATAAAGTTTCGTTGGCTTTACCAAGGGATTTGGTTTAAAATCCTACTTTCACTAGGGTTTTGGAAAGAGACACCTCCTATTATATAGTTCATTGTCTATGAACCTCTTCCATCAGAAATTTTTTTTCAAAAGATAAATTTTGTATTAAAATTTTAGATACCTGCGGTTGTTCATGGTTTACTATGGGAATGGTTTAAGCAATTTGGGAAAGATACCATCAACTCAGGAAGAAATGGTTGCATATTTAGCAGTCAACAATATAAATGAAGATCTAGTTGATAATTAACAATGTGTTTATTGTATTTGAGAATAAGGTACATGAAATCCATCTTAAACAAGTAGTATGGGTATTTAAATACAAATGGAACCATCTACATCTAAAATTCCTCAAATCTATCCTCTTTATAAAATAAATATCCTTATTTTTTGATTTATTACTATTTATTTTTAATCTCCAAAATCAATGTCTTTTTTGTGGGCATGGGCGGTACTCTTTTGGATCCTCAGTTCTCTCTGAGATGATGTTTCTTAAGAAAAAGAAGGAAATATGTCTTATAGCTAGCATGATTATTTTATTTTGTTTGGCCTACAGTCACATAAATAATGATCTAGTTCATGATAATTCAAATGTCTCCTAAAATTGGAGAATGATGTGCCTACAATCTATCTTAAAAAATAGCACAGTTGCCTAATTACAATATGAAGTATTAACAGTGACATCAAGCGGCATTTCTCATATACGTATAGAGAGAGAGAGTATTAATAGTATATATAATTGCTATTTATTTTCTACATTAAAATCAATTGTTTGGAGCAATTTTAAAACTTTTTTCCTCCAAATTATGAATTTAGTGTTTTTTCATATGAATGTTATTTTAAAAGCTTTGATATGTAATTTTTTATAGATTACAGGAGGACATGATTCGAAACCAATCCATTTCAAGAGGTATTAACGAATTAAGAAAGATTATTAGAGTGTTTGGTCTACATAGATGTAAAGAATAGATGATCAAAAATATTTTATAATTGTTATATACTAAGATATGCTTTTATCCCAAATTACTTTTTTTTATATATAAAATGTAAAGATGCATGATATTTGTGCATACTTGGATTTAATTTGTTTCCAGTTATCTTTTCAAAGTCTAATTTCTACTACTTAGTACTATTCTTTCCTTTTTTGATACGATAAAAATGCTATTTTTTGTCAAGGTGGCTCATGCCATATCCCATAATGTTAATTTTTCTTACTAAAGTTTTTGACCACAGCGTTATCTTTCTATTTTTACTACTCCGCATGTTTTTTTTTTTTTTTTTTTTTGGCTATCGTCCCCATCTATTTTGATTTTTATTACTTTGCATGTTCATCAAATATATTAACATGAACTCATAATTTATTTTCTAAACAATAAAAAGAACAAACAATGACATTTTTTTTATTTTTTAAATTCAAATATGAAGCCACATCCAAAGCCTTTGCACCGTAATTTTCTTTTTGGATAAGTATGAAGACTTTGAGATAGTTACAAACTCTAATTATAAATTAGAAGGACCACTTCGACCAACTCTAAATATCGCGCCCTATTAGAACTCTCTCACTCTGCAACTACTTCAAAAACCGCGGACCTCCTCCCTTCCAAATGGAGTGCTAAAACCCATCCAATGATCGATTTCTACTGCTCTCCCTCGACATGGAAGCTGGGTCGCTGCCACCTGAGGATTCCCGGCCCCTATTTGTGAGCATCTTGTTCAATCTTTTTCCGTGTTTTTGCGGCGTTGTCTTGCGTTCCCTCGCTACCAATTTTCCGATTTTTCTCGATTTTACGTTCTAGGATTTTGCTTTCTTTAGGGTTTCGGAATGGGGATGAAGGAAAGATCATGGCTTTCGAGGGGTCGGACCGAGTATTGGTTCCACCTAGTCGGAAGTTCCCCCGTTTTCCCGCACTTTTGCTCTTTTTTCTGCTGAATTGTTGCCAATGATATCTTTTTTTTGGGTTTTTGGGGTCTTACGGATGCCTTCTTTGGTGGGCAGGGAGCAGGGCTCAATAATATTTGGAATACTTGCTTCCTTAACGCGGTTCTTCAGTGCCTCACCCACACGGTTCCTCTCGTGGAGAAACTTCGGGCATCTGATCACTATTCTACTTGTTCTGGTAGAACTTCTCTCCTCACTCTCCCTTCCCCCCTTTTTTTTCTGAGGTTCTTTTGTTTGAATTCGTGGGGTTTTTTTTGTTGTTCTTGGGGTTGTTTTCGGGCATTTCTGATTCCAGTTTTTTCCTCATGGAATCTTGCAGCCGGTCCTGGGGAGTTCTGTGCTCTCTGTGCCTTGAGACATCACATTGACAACTGCTTGTACCTCTCAGGATATGTTTTCACGCCGAAACACTTTGCCAGTAATTTGAGCAGTATCCTCGATTTCACAACTTTTTTCTCGATTTCTCTTTTTTTTTTTCAGCTGCATGATTAGGTAATTGTATGAGATATGATTTTGACATGTTTATATACATATCATATTTGCCTACAAATGCAAGTTTGAGAATTTGAAGATCCTTTTTTAAGGAAGAGTATGTGATATACTCCTAACAATTTAAACTAATGTGCCACATGTTAGATGTCGATGTCGTATAGATTTAGATGCGGTTATAAGCTAGATAATACCTCTTTACATCTCTTAACGTATGGTTACATATTATTTTAGAATGCGGTATCATTATACAGTCTGATAATTACTATTTGATTTGGGTCTTTTGATGTGGCATTTTTAAACCAAGTAGAGAAGTTTCTTCATCTGCATCACAGATGTCTCTATTCTAAGTAACAGAAGTTTCCATTTTTTTTATCATGAGGAAATAAGTGATCCAATTTAGAAACTAGGTTCCTTAACTAGATCTTATCAGAAATATTATCCGAGTTTGAACTAGGCAGCCAGGAGGATGCCCATGAGTTCCTCCAATGCTTGCTGATCAGGGTGCACGACTGCTGCATCGGCCTTGTCTCTGGAAACCAGTTGCTGTCTGTGGGAGATGATACTGACAGCCTTATCAAACAGGTCTTTGGAGGCCGTGCAATAAGCCGGGTATCTTTTGGAACAAAAGCTTTCTCTATTTGATTAGCCATGCAAACCTACCCTTTCCTTCTCCATGCTTAAATTCTAATTATTCTTGATCTCAGCTGCGATGCTCTGATTGCGGTCACGTATCAGACACGTTCGAGTCCCTGCTGGACCTCAGCTTGGGGATTGATGGTATGGCTAGCCTCACAGAGGCACTGGAATCATATACTAAGGTTGAGATGCTCGAGCCTTCAGAATGTGATGGCTGCCATGCCAAAGTACCGAAGGAAAAACAGCTAAAATTGGACCAAGCACCACAAGTTGCTTTATTCCACCTAAAGAGGTTCAAAATGGATGGTGCTGGTGTTTGCAAGATTAATAATTTGGTGGAGTTTCCATTGGATCTGGACTTGCAGCCCTTCCTTAGCTCCCCACAAGATGAAGTAAGTGCTCCTTGTGGTTTATAATCAATTCCAGGTCGTAGTAATGGATGGTGCCCCTTGCATTCTTGCAATATCCTTGGCCCTTATGTTTTTTCCTTGGCCGAAGATTCCTGATTATTCTTGCATAAACGAATTAGTTGAGAATTGTTCAGTAATTCACTAATGTGATGAGTTATTTGCTAATTGTGCATGACTTTTATTTACTTTTTTTTTGTGCTTTCCATGCACGTTTCTTGGCGAGTAAATAATTGTTTTTGCTAATTTTTCTAATCCCAATTATCCAAGTTCATTCTGAACTTTTGGTAAATTTCTGCATTTTACCAATTATGCATATTTTCTTATTTAGTTTGATGGAACATCGTTCAGATCTTTTCCCGGCCAATTTGTGCTGAGAAACACCAAATTCATGGCTATAATTTAGGTTGTATCACAAATTATTCCTGATCTTCTAATGTGCATATACTTTGATGAATTAAGGAGCAGTTAAATTATGATCTATATGCTGTTGTGGTGCACCATGGAAATATGGATAGAGGTCATTACTTCAGCTTTATCCGTTCATCTCAGTCTTCATGGCACCTAATGGATGACGCTGATGTGAGATATCCTTCATAATCTTTATTACAAGTCAAATTCATAGATCAACAACTCTCTGATTCTTTTGCTTGAACTTTGTTTATTGCAGGTGGCCAGATGCTCTGCAATGCAAGTCCTTAATATGCCGGCATACATGCTCTTCTACATAAAGCAGGGGTCATCACCCTGGATCTCAAGTTTCATAAGGGATTGGAGAGATAAAAACTTTGGTTTTGGGGAGTCTAGCAGAAGAAGCAGCTCCATGGATTCACCAGAGACAAGAGAGGATCAGAGTCCAGGCACAGATGATACTCCTGAATCTGTTATATATGAGGTAGAAGGTGATAGCAGTTCATCAGCTCCCCTTAGACCTTGCAACCAGGGTGGCATCAGTTATGGGGCTGAAAAGAAGCCTCCATTAGATGAAGTAATGAAACAATCCGCTGTAAGATTTGGCTCTGAGGAATGCATCTTTTGTGTTGGTGTCTTCAATGATGAGACTTCCAGTTCGGTTCTTTTAATCTGTTTTAATCCAGATTTCACTTAGAAAATTCGAAGTTCTTTAGTGTGTCCTTCTTTATTTGTTCTAGAATTGTTAGTATAGAAGTGTCACAATTGCATAAATCATGAGCTTGTTATATCTAATCTTATACTCTATTCTCATTGCTATTGCAGCATCATTGACAGAAGATGATCAAGAGGATCACCAAGAAAGCCACGGGAGCTCAATGGATGTTGAGTCAACAGCCAAGGAAGCCACAAAGGATAGAGCAGGAAATGAGATGCTCGGAAGCATTCCTAGCTTGCAGAGGTCAAGCTTTCGATCCTGTCTAACACCACCACACTGGTCACATATACCACGACCTCTCATTTTGAGGAACCCACTTCCCATGAAGAGGCAGCGCAGAGCACTCTCAGATCTTGATAACATCCCTTCTCCAAGCCCAGGGACACCAGAAGTCAACATGCAGCCAGAGCCTCAGTCCTTGCTCCATCAGCATGACTTCTTTAAAGACAACTCATAAATAAACTCCCATCTTGATCCCAGTGAGACTGATCAGACTCCATAGACAACTAACCTAGTAGCCATGATTTTCCTAGTTAACTTTATCAAGGCCTGCATAAATGGCATTAAGTTGTTCTCCTAAATCTTTACAGTTCCATTCCATCTCCTAATCAATGCACTCAAATTCCCCCTGACTAGAGTTCTTATGTGAATTAACTAGTTCCAAACAATCTATGATTTGAGTTCCCTTTCTTTACAGACAATATTTTTAGTTATCACTTGGAATTCTTTTCTGTATCATATTCACCAAACGAACGAAAAACTACAGCTTATAGTTAAACTTTGTCTTCCCCCTCTTCTAAGATTGTTTATGATCTGAATGGATCTCAACAAGTGTGTAATTTACTTTTTTATTCCCTTCTCTGCTGCGACTATTGGAACTATTTATCATCTGTTTATATAGGGCTGAGTACTGCACTAAACTGTTCCGTCCGGTTGCCGTGAGGAATCATGCAATGGTGGAGAAGATAATAGGCGATCAGCTCAAGAAACTTCATGATAATATTCTTTCCATCCTTGGATGATTTAGTCTGTTCAGGGGTTGTGCTAGTATTTGGCGGTCTGCTTTTGGGCAGCCTTGAGAAGGTTGGGTTTCAGTCTTATACTCTTATCCAACCTTGTCCCTTTCAAGGCTTCAATCATAAGAAAGCATCATGTTCTACTGGATAGCTCTCTGCAGTACGGCCCACTCCCACTACAGCTTGCAGATAATATACAATGAGAACTCTCATGGCATCCAATAGAAGTTTCCAGCCTTCTTATAGAAATGGAGTAAGAACAGTCATATTGATTAAACAAGCAGAACATATCGAGTCAAACATTTAAAATATCAATTAAGATAAAATAGGTCGACAGCCGCAGATCCATGTAGCTTGAGGTTGAGCAGGCTGAATAATTCAGTACTCAATGTCTGCTCTGATGTGTTTTTTGCTCTTTTAGCGGACCAAGTGCTCAATATGAATGAAAACAAGAAATCATGTATCCATGTAATTTTGAGGTTTGGAGCAGAGTTCTGAATAATTCAGTACGCGGTGTCCACTCTTATGTGTTTTGCCCTTTTAGTAGACCAAGTACTTAATATGAATGAGAACATTACTTCTGTTTTGCAACTTGTCTCCATGAGAATTTAGCTGACTGGTTAGCCAACATAGGAAGAAATCAATTAAGGGGGTGATCTATTTTTAACTTATTTCCTCCTCCGCTCTTAAGCTTATCATGTAAAGGAAAATTTCTTTTACTCAACTTAATGCTTCGGTTTCTTTTCCCTTGGCATCTGGTTCAACACAAAAAGCTTATTCTAGGACAAATGTTCACATCCTCCTTGGCAGTGAAACTATTTCACATACAAGTTAAATCCATTTGAGTCACAGTGAATAAATAAATTGATCACATATTGTGCTAAAATTATTGGTTACAGAAACGGAACTAGTCAGATTTCACTAACAAGACCATAATTATTTACAATGATGCCCACCAAACAAGAAAGTAAATAAAATTGCACATTCTGTTAAGATTATCCCTACAAATATTCCTTTAAGCTGAACAGAATCCACCATTCTTTTCATCAAACAATGCATGGTTCATCATATCAGCATTCCTTGGTACTAGCGGATCTCTGGCCAATGGCATAAGAATATCCAAGTTATGAGCTTATGATGCATTTGAACCATCGTATACATCCAGGCATACGTGTTGAACCAATGTACTCAGGCAACTGGAGTTTTACTACTTTCACAGTGGTGCACAATGAATAATTGCAATCTCTACCTAATGTAACTCAATCAAAAATCAGTAGCCAAGAACCACAAAGAAACTGAGCTTTCTTTTACGAAGCTTTCAAAGAAGCACAATTCCATGGAACAAAACCAAGCTTCACTTACATAACCCAGAAGACTCTTAAAATCTGTCACTGATGCTCAAATAAAAACTTCATGGCTAGGACTGAAATGGAAATTTTCAATTGTCCATGTTTATTTAACAGCAGGATTTTTCTGCAGTACAGCATGAACTGTGGACCGTCTGAACCTCCTTACATGATAGAGCTCAAACATAGGATGCCTTACTGAGGGTTCAAATGAAAACAAAAAAGGAAAAAAAAAACGACAGGCTCGCTTTAGATATATTTGTTGCCAAAATATACAATCTCAGAATGTAAAGATCTCCCTCTATAATACATGTGGCCCATGCGCAGCAACCTGAGAAGCTTGATTTCTATGAAAGAATATTATAAGATGAGATTAAACAGTAGGCAAGCAGCCACTATGTTGAGAACAATCCCAAGCCAAACAAGCAGCTGTCCTGGAAGATTACAGGATTCTGTCTTGAATATCATTGAGAAGACTGGACGCTATAGAAGTCAGCTTCTTTCCAGTTTCCCCAGCAATGTTCTTAAGGGAGGAAATATCCTGTGATGCCTGAAAACAAAAGGAAAGCACTGAATCAATAGTGCAGCAAAAAGCTGCAGAAGTCTTGGCACTACTTCTAGATTCTAATTTGCAAATTAAATTTCCATGGCATAAAATACCGGCAAATCGGAACGTGAGTCCACTGCTGGAAATTTTAAAATATCATAGTGTCATCCTCTATATTCTATTCTCGGATGTTGGGCTTGGAAGTTCTCATAAATGACAACAAAAGATGCTTCAATAAAACTTGTTATGTTAATTTAATTAATGATGATCATTTGCGAACCTCTTCGTATACATGTTTCTTTGCCTTCAAGAAGGGGAATATTTAATGATCTGAACAATCAGATATGTCAAAAAAGCAAGTTTTTAACAATCACCTGGAAAGAGACTCGGTTAATAAGGTCAGCAGCAGTAAGACCAAGATCAGTGTCATCAGTATGCTGACCAAAAAGATCAGCACTTGATATGGATGTTGAACCCTACAAGAGACAACTTTAGAAAATCAGCAACCTGTTGAAGGTAATTAAACTTTATCAACTAATCAGAAAGTTCAAATTTTCAATATTTCAGAACTATAACGTGAAGAAACGTAGACATAAAATTATGGGTCATTATGCCTTTCTACCTAGAAGAGAACATAATGATGTCACAAACATGCGGAGTTTCAGAGAGATATAAAAGCAATAACAGAAAAATCATCACATATCATGGAAATAGGAAGATAATTATCTGAATAACAGCATATGAAGCGATTTTTTTCTCCAAAATTATTCAGATACAAGGAGCACGTACAGTAAACCTCTGCAAGAAGATTTGAGCCTCCTTATCACTTGCTTGGTTCTGATCACCAAAAAATTGGGCTGATGAGATGGATTTTGCATTCGAAAACTTCTGTCTCACTTCATTACTTTCCTCTACCTAAGAATTAAACAGAGAAAAAAATTAAAAATAAAATACAAGGACTAGATGGCATGGCTTAAAAAAACAACCATGGGTCCAAAATGAACCCATAGGTGGCCTGTAGATCTATAAATTAATGGTTGAGAAATATATGTAACATAAACCATGCATGTTTCTATAACTTCTGTTAAGACATGATAGCAAGAAAAATTCCCAGCCATGATTAAAACAAATTACTCATCCAGAGAAAAATATAAAGTTTCATATGAGACTGTCTTGCCAAGAAAGATCCTTTACATAGGTAAGCTAAATAAAGTATTTCACAACATACCAAAAAGATGAACTAGTTGTTTACATAATACTACACAAAGCTGGTTCATGTAGTTGGGACAAGGCTTCATGGTTATGATTATTCAAGTAATGCTGCAATTCAAGCGTCGGATTCAGTCATCTAGAACAGGGTTTCATGTGCCAATCCACGCCGAGCCAGTAGCAGCATGGGGCATGAGGTCAGTACTGCTTGGCACCGAGACAGTGTAGGTAGGTCACGGGTGTATCAGCATAGCACACCACAATTCAGCATGGCAAGTGCGTGCCAATCACTGCCTGGAATGACCCAATCCACAGGCACTTAGATCCTTGACTCAGAAATTGAATCCAGTATGGTTCTTCAATAGTAAAGCGAGTCATCTAATTTGGGTAATGTTTCTCAGAAGTTTATGATCCTTGACAGACCAAACACAAAATATTCTTGCAGTCAATATTAACTAATTGAGGTCACATTTACAGATCATGTGAAACATATAGAAATATTGTTGTATATATTGCTGAATTATGTATCTGGATACATGCTGTCTACTATACCCATATATTAACTGATATGGCCATTTGACATGGAAAATTGCCTTGCTATTGGATGCATGTTATATGCATATACATCATAAGTAACACAAAATGGCCAAATTCAATTGGTTATGTTCTAATGAACCATTGCTCCAAAACTAAAGCATTTGATAAACCCACAGGAAACTTGCACCTATAAGTTTCAAGGAATCGAGAATCTAACTTCATCTTCTCCGACTGCCAATGTAATAGTAGTCGCATCTCTTCCAAGCCAAGCGCTATAAGCCAAACATTTTCACCAGTAAATGTCAATATAACCAACCATCAAATACCCTTTCCTTTTGAATCAGTCACATTCATTACTAATAATTGATTAACACTGTTTCAATAGCAATAGTTTGCAATAAAGAAATCTAAATCTTATTAGTAAAGACAAGCCAGATCTAAACCAGGATTGATAGGAATACTAATGATGAAATAGAAGTGATTTAAAATGGACGACAATAAATTTTAAGCAACATAAGTAAAATATGGACCGGTCATTCCAATTGTTCTCCAAAGGTTTAATCAAACCACTTCCTCATCTGTGGTACTTCAAATGTACTAGTTTATAACTGGGCCAGAATAATAGAACTCTGTCCATAAATGTCACACCTAACTTGCCAATTTTATTGAGCATTTCCTCTAAAAGATAACCATATATAAGAGGGCAAAAGGCTTTACTCTTACCTGAACTTTTGTAGTGGAAACTGGTTTCTTAGAAAATCCACTGTCCATTCCAAACTCTGCAAAGAAGCTTGAAGATTTTGGAGGGCCAACATGGCCAATCACTTGAGCACCCTTCGGAATATTTTCAGCAGCAGGTATGCTCTCCATGTATTCAAAACGAGAAGGAAAAGATGAGCCAAATGTTGCTGTGGAACTAGCCGTGGAAGTTACATCTGGTGCTGGTTCTTCAGGCTTCTGATCATAAAGACTTTCATTTGGCTGCAATGATGAAACTTCTTCAAAGTAAATAGGATACTTCTTCATCATTTCTAAAGTGACAAGTTAAAACCATTATTCTTAGGAGAACGTTGAAATGGACTTGTGAAAGACTTGCAGCCAAATGATCTGAGTATGTGATCCAAGCAAGTGATAGAATTAAGTGGGTTGCCAGCTTCCAGGTACATTTTCAACGTCCTCTTGGCAAGACCAGATCAAACCATGAAAATGAGACTTCAGAATATTAACCATTCTTGACATTTAAAAACAACTTAGATGTATTAATTTCTATTGACAGCTGATGTTCTTTTATTTAGTATTGAATTGTAACATTATCAGTTTGAATCAGGAGAATAGATCCACCTTTGTGGTAAGCTTCCGGGCACCAAGGCCCCCAGTCTTACTTCCTATCTTCCTTGCACCAATGGGCTTTTTAACAGAACTGATAACTGGTGATTGAATCGGAGCTTTTGGTGAACGGGTTGTCTCAACAATTTCCTGCTTTTCAAATAAATTATCCTTAATTGTATCTATAGGCTTCAAATCGTGAAGACCATTGAATGCATGTGGCGACTGAGATGCAACAGGTGATGAAGGATTGCTAGAATCTTCTGCAAAACTTTTAGCAACTTCTTTGGAAAGTATCTGCCTGTACAACTCAGCAGCCCTTGATGTGTATTTTGCCTCAATTTTGCCATCATATGTCCATCCATGCTGCTTAAAGAAAGTGTGGGCACGATTGTTGCCCCCAAAAGTCATCATCTTCAGCTGCTCTGGGCTCCACGAGTCCAGATTTGTAGATCTGAAGGCATTAAATAGAAACTTAGAATAGCAATATGCAGATCATCCAACAATTTCCACAAATTTTCAAGCTGCTAATTTGTTCAAAAACAGAAAACATATATATAAGCATTGACAACAATAAACTAGAAATTTAAAACAAGTGCACGCGTGCCAGGATACAAGAAAACAGGAGTTAGAGGAACTTTTCTTTTCGGGAAAATGGAAAGTGGGGTCTAATCTCAAAAATCCTATTGCTGCTGACTGTGTTATGAAGGCTGCCTTTTTTCTATTGAAAGAGCAGTTTTGTCGTTTAGGAAAATGATCTGAAAATGCCATACAGTGATTTTGGACAGAGTTAAATAAAGTGGACACTTGGATAACCTGATATCAGATTTTTGTAAATGTTTTGTGTTATTCAATGAGACTAGAAACATGAGGACTAAGATCCCAGTGCTTGCAACTGCTGCTTGGAGTTTATGGCATTTAAGAAAACCCTGACAACATTATCTCCAGGGAAATAGAAAAAAAAATAATCAAAGCTTTCTTTCAAAGTTCTATTCCGGAGCAAAAGAATACCTTGAATACAATAGAAGAAATAGTGAAAGATATTACAATCTGAAACAGTTGGTCTGGAATTTACCTGATTCAACTTAGTATAACTAAACACAAACCAGAGGGTGACATGTGCACCTTCATGAAAAGGAAAACCAAAAAACCACCATAAGCTATAGAAAACTTCTATCAAGCTGAGAATACTTTATTTGCTCAAATGTTAGGCAATTAGAGATACTGTAACAATCTTAGTTGTACCAATACCATGACCAGCATGGTCATGGTATTGGGTCAATACGATGCGGCACTATGTCACACTAACATAGGGTATGGAAGACCATGTTGTTCTAGTATCGGTACTACTCCAATGAGAGGGGAAGAGAGGGGGCAGAGAGGGAGGGAGGCACATGGTTCCTGGCATGGTGGTGGACATGGTGGAGTAGGTGGAGATCAATGGTGTCAAGATCCTAGCCCTAACAGCAGTGAATGGCAGATGTTGGCAGTGAAGCTGGAGGCGACAACACTAAGGCGATTGAGGACACCCAATGGGGGCGGTGACATCAACATTGGATAGAGAGAGAAGTGAGAGAAAATGATGGGTGGGGTATTGGGATTGATGGGTTGGGATTGGGACGAGGGATGAGATAGGGTTTTATAAGAGGAGTTGTTTTGGCCCAAAAAGGTCAGGTCAGTACCGCCCAAAATAGGGCAGAACTAGTCAATTCAACCCATTGTGAACCAGTTCACTATGCCCCATTTCAAAAGGCCACACCTTCCCAATTCCACCTTAATTCGGTTTGGTATGGTATGCCCCAAAAGAGGTAGCTTGAGACAACTTGGCTATCCTTGCTTGCTTACTATGTGCTTCTTAATAATAAATGCCTAAGGACCTAACTGGATGCATGTGTTGCCATCTGGCAACAAACACTGCAACATTGGCAGAGCTAGAAATATTGTTCAAACAGGATTTTCATAACCTTGGCATGTTTCAGGGTTGTCTATTGCCATGTGAATTCCATCCATAAAGACACTAATAAGGATGAACCGATAATTGTGAAAGGGCAAACAATATTAATTATTTGATAGAAACTTTGACATTTAAATGTACAGAAACATGTTATAGAGGTGTGGCTGAGTATATATGTTGATATTTAGGATTGTAATTGGCTAGTGGAAAAAAGAAAAATCTTACAAAAGGTTGAGTAGAGCATAAGAACAAAGAGATATACAAGCATGATAAGCAAACATTTGGTGCATCGAATGGCAATTCACCTCCATAATAGAACTCTCATACATCTAAATCATTAATGCTCATTCTTCCAAACCCCAAAATATTCCTAAATGAATGTAAATCCTATCAACAATATAAAAGCACTAATACTTCTGCTATTTGAAAACTTTCTCTTGTATTTAGAGATATGTTGATAGAGTTTTGGCTTAATTATGCCCAAAATGCACATATAAGTTTATAGCTTGTTATGCCCAAAATATTACCCCAAGAGACCTAAAGCTCCAAGAAACCTACCAATTGGCAACTCTAAAAGGTGCCCTATGTTTATAGAACACTTGCAAAATCTCAAAATTCATTAATGCCTAAATATACTAATAAAGCTTCAATATGCACAACATATGCTTTCAAATGAGCTGGGGTTGAGTAGGGGTGCAAATAAGCCAAGTAGCATGCGAGCTACTTGAGCTCCGCTCGAATCCAAGCTTGACTTGACTCAACTATTTCCGAGCTAAAGCCGAGCTCGAGCAGTTTTTTCAAGTTGAGCTCGAGTAGCAAAATACTTGGCTCGAAGGCTCGCGAGCCTAATCGAGTATATATTTTTTATAATATTATATTATATATAATAGATATTATTTATTTAATATTTTGACATATAGTATTATGTTATATTTTATTTTAATTATATTTTTTAATTATGACCAAGACTCAAATTCGAGCTTGAACTCGAGCTCGAGTATAGTTTGGTTGATATTCGAGTCGAGTCAATTTCAAGTATTGCTCTTTTTTTTTCTTGATTGAGTCGAGTTTCAAGCCCAAGTATTTTGAATCGAGTCAAGCTCGACCCTCTAGCTACTCAACTTGGCTTAGCTTAATTGCACCCCTAAAGTTTTCAAAATCCGTATGCATATGTGTGCTTCTACCTCTTATTTTCAATTCCTTAGGTTTTCTATATTCCCTCTCTCAATGAGCTTTGGTAAACATCCTTTTTCCCTATTCAACTTTAAAAGTAGAGAAAAGATATCATATAATTTTGCAAAGGTTGGGCATCAATTCATAAAATGAGCATATCAAAAATATTCTTTGCAATCCTCATTACCAAAGGCCTTTCTTCATGGCAATTGTAGTATGTCAACCAACAAGAATGCATGACAATCTAAACACTCGAGTATATATTTGAATAACCAACAATATACTATAAGAATATATTAACACATGATATATCTATACATGTATTTATACCATAAATATGAGTCATGCTACCATAATGTGGGCCAGATTTGAGGTCAAATTTGAAAAAGAGGATTTCAAAATAAAGATCTGAAACCTTTCAAATTTGAACTACTAAAAACCTAAAAACATATCTTTTGGATATCCTTTGACTATGCATCAAGAGTCCCAAAATTGAAGATACAAATAGAACTAATTCCATATAATGCAACACAGGCTATATAAATTGAAAATTCATACCACTTATTTTAATATAAACATCTTAAAAAAACATAGAAATTGAACTTCAACTACTTTGGATCCTCTTCACTAATTAGATCATATCAAAAGCTATATGAATTTTCTATTTGGGATGACTCTATATGCATTAACAAGGGGCCTTCGAAATTAATGTTTCTCAATTTGTAGACAGTTTGAATATGGTAGACCGCATCCAAAAATTTAGACCTTGATTTTGTAACCTTCATCTTGACATTTAATCTTTATAACTTCAAACTAGTCAATATTTATCACATAGCACTCTCTCTACGTGACTTAAATAAGTGTGACTATATATTCAACATTATATATTTCGGTGGACAAATGAATTAACAGTTTAGAAATCCACATTGTGGAAAAGAAATAACCATTTAAATATGGTATCATTTTTCAAGTCAAGCCAAACATCAAAAATCATAGCTAAGGCTCCTCATAATAATGGTTTCTTCTAACTTATACTGCCCCCCCCCTCTTCCTTCTCTTTCACTTTAGCTGCATTCTGTTGCAGAATAAGGGTGGATAGCTCATATCCAAGCAAGCATCATTTGCGAGTCCCAATTTATTCCAAGTTTGATTACAATGGTCAAAGGGGCTCTACACACTGGTCCGGTAGAATCAGTAATTCCTAAGAGACAAAGGGAATTTGTTGTACCTCCTTTTCCAATTTAGACTTAATCCATCTTAACACAACCAAACAGAACTAAGACTAGTTTCAAGAATGAACACTATAGTTGGTCCATGAAAATTAAGATAACCTATTCCATTGTGTGGTGGAATCAGTTACTCCTGAGAGATAAACAAAATTTATTGTACCTCACTTTTCAATTTAGATTTAATCCATCTTAATCCAATAGAACTCAGAATAGTTTCAAGAATAAATATTATAGTTGGGAAAAGGAACAGCTATCCCAAGATGTACTTTCCCAACTAAACAAGGTCTTATATCATAAACCTGTGACATGAACTACTGGAAACAGGAAGATCATGGAAATAAAGAGCCAAAGGAAACATGCTAACGCACTATAAAGTCAATTACTTGTCACTGATTAGTTCCTGTTTGACGTTGAAAACAGTACCATGCCACTCCAACAAAAAGAAAAATAATCAAGCTTTTAAACTACAGTAGTCAAGTACTTAAAAACTGAAAAGAGTTGTTGAAATACCCTAGCACATTAAATATCTGCATTCTTATCAAGTGTGACTGCTATTACTATTTAAGTACCATTAACACCTTCATTTTTTTTATTGTGAATATCTTTCCATACTACCATATGTTCGTTCACAACATATTAGCAGCATACTTTTGTGCTAGTTTATACCACAAGCAAATTGCCACATCTCATGCCAATCAAAAAGTGGCTTTAGGTATATATACATATTTTATATATATATATATATATAATATGTATATATGTGTGTATATACATAATATGTATATGTGTGTGTATATGACATAGGTCAGAAACCACAGAGTCGACCATAGAGGCTTCGATTTTCTGTCAAATTTATTAGCGGATTCCAGACAATAATTACATGCATAACATGATATCATGGATATGATTACAAGAACTCTAACTTTACAACTACAAAAACCTAAGAATGTAAACATCAAAATCGGACCAAAAAACATCTAAAAACAATCCTAAAGAACCCCCATATTGGTCGTTTTTCCCCAATTAAAGAAGAAAAAAAGAAAGAGGGAGGATCGGGGGGGCACCTCACGAAGCTGATGTGGACGCCGAGGCTGCGGTGGACGGCGGAGCAGTCCATGCAGAGGAAGATGCCGTACGTGACCGACGCCCACGTCGGGTTCTTCGCGTTGCAATCGAAGCACATCTGAGACGGAGAAAGCCTCCACCATCAAAACCTATCGGATCTCGAGATCCGGCAAGATCCCGGTTCCCGGAGATGGAAAGACAGAGAAGCTCCAAACGAGAAGAAGACGACGAAGAAGGAGAAGAGAGGAATACCTTGTTCTCGGGCTTGGATCTGAGCTTCCGGAATACCGCGTTCTTGTCGGTTAGGGTTTCGGAAGCCATGGCCAAGGCCGAGAGAGAGAGAACGGGGAAGGTCGTTTTCGTGCCGGGAAACTTTCCCACAATTTGAGATCGGGGAGCGAGAGAGAGGTTTGCGGTTGAATACCGACCGAAGGGTTGCAAAATTGAGGGCGTGCCATGCACGTGACAACGAGGGAAGAAGCCGCGAGCTAATGCCCCCGGCTGTTGTTGGGGCACGTATGGTGCACACGTGTTTTAATTTTATATGTCAAGCAGTGCAGAGAAGTTAGTATATAACAAGTGACCAATAATTATGGAGTGTGGAAAATGCATAAATTTGAGCTTGATTTCATAGATATATTCAAGAAATATAGATATATTTTTTTTTATTTCTTTACTTTTTTCGGCCCTAAGTCATTTATTGGAGAATGAGTTTGGTGCATGTATTTTTAGTTGTTTTCGTTTAAAAGAGTATAGTGTATGTTTTTAATAAAAGAATATGATATATCTATTAGAAAAAGAGAATTTATACGAGATGGATGAGAGATGCAAGGTATTGAGTGCTTGTGCCATGTACAAGGAATCTTAGACACGTGTTATGCAAGTGAGAAACAGCTGTCTGTTGGATATTCTAGTTCTTCTTTCTCTTTTCTGTTTGTTTGTTTGGTTTTATAGAACTTTTTCTTCGAATACGTAGGATTTAGTATGAGAGTATGTCAAATATTCAAATAATTTAGAGATTCTCGACACTATATGATGTAAGCAAGGATGGGCTATTTTGTTGGATACTCTAACTTTCTCTTTCCCTCTCTTCTTTTTAATTCTATGGAACTTCTTTCTAATTATATAAGATTTTATGCAAGCGCATGTCAAATGTCCAAATGATTTAGACACGTGTTTGTAGGCGAGAAAGGACTAATAACTTGTTGAATGCTAAATCTCTCTCCCTCTCTCTCTCTCTCTCTCTCTCTCTCTCTCTCTTTGTGGACTTCTCGGATTTAGCTAGAGTATATCAAACATCCAAAAGATGTTTTGAGTTTGTTTTGTAAAAGATTTGGGAGGGCATGAGGTTCATGATTGCTCGCTCGACGCAGAAAAGTTATAGTTCCAAGGGGACTTTCTCATGATAACATAAACTATATGAATGGATATTGCTGTCTTGACATGCGAAGGATTCGTGCAAGGGTCAACAGTCAAGGTTAGCCAATTTCGCACTTGTATAGAAGAGAGTCTGGAGTAGCTTGTTTGAATAAGTGCAGCAGAATTTCTTCACACTAGAGACAGCAAAAGAACATTTTATATGGTAGTTCCACAAAGTTTGCTAATTATTTCTAGATGTCCGATTAAATATATTTATGCTATCATTAGATTATAGCTTCTACTTTTCCAGCACGTATATCCAGCTTCAAAATGCTAGCTTGTAATTGCTAAGCAGCAGCATCTATCAAGGTTAAGTCTTGAATGTAACTGGAGTTGGGTAAGGAATCCAGCAAAATCCTAGTATCAAGTCTACTAATAGCGGCATTTACAAGCGTAAGATCCATTTGTGCTCTTTAGCAAAATCAAATGAGTCATTCTATCATCCTCTGGATAGTGAAAATTTCCTACATATGGATCTGATAGCACTTTAATCGTAATATTTGCACATATAGTACCACTTTATGTAACTCTCACACTTATTCTCCTATATTATTGCATTATACTGCTGAACTTCTTATAGGTAGATGTTCTCAACTGAGTTCTTAGATCTGGATGGTTGGATACTTTCCAGGTCTTCGACAAAAGCCTTTGTATACTAATCATCAATGCATGGTAGCAGTCTAAATGGCATTTACTTGTTGCCCGGTACCAAAATTGGTTACTGATGCAAATTGAGTTGCTCAACCCTATAAAAACTATGGAACTAAGCATGGCACAAATCTCTTTATTAGGGTGGCAATAAGAAAGTTGGTTAATCTGATCCCAGAGCAATTAAACTTATAGTTTGGATCATGTTGGGCCTCCAAGTACCTATACTAGGTTGGGCTTCAGTCCAACTATAGATTCTGTTAAAGAAGGCTTTGATAACTCCATTCCAGATGAACATTCCTATAAAAGGGCATCCAACTGGTTTTATCTGAACAAGAATTTTTTGATCTCAACAGGGCCCAACTTATCTGTGACCCGTGGAGTATGGAGGAAACTCTAAGGACTTGTTTGTTAAGAATTTTATCTCATTGGAATGTATTTCCTGAGAAGCTGATGTTTGGGTATATTATACTTGCGAAAGTGGTTTTCGCATGTTGGATTGACCATGGGAAAGTGGCATAAGAAGCACACTTTTCATAGCAATTTATGTTTAGTTGAGTATCTACTTTTCTAGAAAAAGTTGTATAAAATATCATTTCTACTCTTAATAAACTAACTACAATAAAAAAAAAAAAAGGACATAAGCTACTAGGATTAAAGGCATTTCTAGAAAAAAAGAATTTTACCTTGATTTCTAACTCATAAAAAAAGTAGGTTTCTCATGTCCTGTATAGGTTTCTATTTTCTATGAGAAATGAAAAATTTATTTTTATGAGAAGGCTACTTTTCTATCTCTCTTATTAAAAACCTCCAACTAAATATAAGTCACTTTATCATTTTTTTGTTGACCAAACAAGTCCTAAAAGAATACAGTTTAAATTGAACTTGAACCCACAAGACTCAACTCGGTTCTAGTATGGTGGTCAGTTTAGAATTTGCACTAAAAATCTAACTTTTCAACAAGTTTCTAAAAATGAACGTTGCTTGGTCGTTTATTTTATTAGTAATGGGCCTTTCGCATTCTTTCTAGTGACTCGTGGAGCTGATGAATCTACTGCAAAGGAAGGGAAGATAGGAGTCCTAGTCCGAAAGGAGAGTGTTCCTTTTCTCTCTTTTTTTCAATCATGTCTGCTTGATTTTAACCTTACTTGTAAGAGAAGAAGTGGGTGGAAGACCCTTTTATTAGCAGAATTTTCATTGGTGCAGTAATAAAAATCAAACAGGGAAAATTATGTCGACCGTAGATTTCCTATTTTTACATCTTTCAATGAAAAATACAGTTAACAAATTGCCTCTAAGAAACCCACGAGTGGTCCAACTTGAGCTTTCAATCCCATTCTCATGACTAGAACCGCAGGATAACGATTAATGTGGCCCACAACTTTGATTGAAATGAAAGGTAATGAGGGTTACTATCAGAAAAAATAAAAATAAAGGTGATGAGGGTGGCTAGTCCAGTGACCGGTGGAGAAGGAATGGTGGTGCCAACTTATTTGTACAACTGCTTGATAGTGGTATTAGATGAACCATTTAACTGTTGCAAGGGAGAGTTGGAAGCTCCCCATTCCACACCTAAAGTACTAACAAAAGGCCCCATTCAAACTTTAGCTTGCATGCAAAGGAAATCTGCAACAAAGTTAATCTAGCTTCATCACCTTTTGTTTGCCCTACCATCTTCTAGCCTTGAAATGAGATGTTACATCATTAGCCATTGCCATCAACACAAACCATCCAATAGACCAGCAACCAAATAGGATGGCCCCCTACCTTCTCCCTTTTTGAGGACAAAGCAAACATTCTCACCAAAATTGCCCATTATTGTCAGTTTATTCCTCAAGATCAAATGGCAATGCTGTTAAATATGCAGACAAAATGTGACTAATAAGAATATCACCCAGGCGTTATCATTTCGATTCATTGTATTAAAGAGGGGGACATTGGTAGTTCAGATATCACATTCCTTTGATCTCATGTTTAGCCATGGCTACAAACATATAAAGTTACTTCCTCGACAACCCTGATCTAGAATTCTCATATCTGAACACTCTAGTAAGCTCCATGCGCTAATTAATTTAACTTACATATAAATTAATCATTTTGCACTTCAATTCCTACTTTAGGTCATGGAGAATCAAAAGTTATCCTCATGTTTATCTCAGTTCATGTTGGACCACTTTCAATACCTTCTTCTATGTTGTTTTAATTTATTAGGCAAAAAATCAACTATATTGAGTAGGTATGGCGATGGGTCGTTTAGGTAGGGCATTACTCATACCTTCCCCATACTTGACTAGGGGTGGGGTAGGTATAGTTAAATGCGGTGCGTTGGATAGTTTGGATCAGGTAAAACTATAAAAATCGATTTTTTTTCATACAAATCAATTTTTTTTGACTTGGAGAAGGAATTTGCATGTGAAGATTTATATATATTTAGATTAGGTTCGGGGCAAGTTTTATCATTATCTGTATCCATTTCGGATCTATTACAAGTTAGATAAAACTCGCCCTACTAAAATCGGGTCAGATAAGTACCTGATGGATTGGTGTAAATTACCACCTCTTGTTTTGAAGCCCAAAGGATCAAAGACCGGTCAAATGCTGTCGCACAAGCTCAATAGTTCATTTATAGGCATATACTAGGTTCAAAGCTTCTTAGATCATTTGATCATTTAGTGTTACACCAAGTGCACATTGTCTATAGGGTTGTGGATTGTGCCATGTGATAGAATGTCTTGCCATTGCCAACATGCAGTTTGTGTGTCATGTATCTTATGCATCTCAAGCACCAAACATATAGATAACATATTGCCCTAGATTAAGGAATAGTCCTATGGAGGCAAAAGACCTAATTCCTTTCATAGACGGGGTGCGAATGGGTCGGATCAAGAGTGACCCCAATCCGATGTTTTGTTCAGATCTTAATTTTGGACCCAGACCTGACCTGATAGAAGATTGGATTGCGTCAGGTCTACCGCTACAATTTTTGACCCAATGGATCATTCGAGTCAGGTCGGGTCCATATATAATCCAGACCTAACTCAAAAAATTCAGATCCGTTTTGAGTCTGGGTTGGGTCAACCCATCCATGGCATCAAAACTTGTGTTTGTACAGCTGCCCAAATAATTTTATAGATTCGGGTCGATTTGGGTCGGGTTATAGGATTGAAAATCTAAAATTACTCAAATTTCAAATAGGTCGGATCAAATCTGAATTCAATAAACCCAAATCCTATCCGAAAAATAGAATGGGTCTAATTTTAAGACCAGATCCGGTCCCATGGGTTATCCAAAATGGGTCGGATCGGTCTAAGCGGGTCAGGTGGGGTCAGGTCATGGGTCAACCCGACCTATTTGCAATCTTAGTCATTAGTCATGGTCTCCACTCAGACGTGTCATCTAGGCAAGTTTAACATTGGGAATGAAAATAGGCCGGCTCAAAGGCAAGGTTGTTATCCGAGTTGTTTGGCTCATTAAAACTTTTGGGCGCTCGTTATTGGCGATTATCATGCTCATAGCAATAATTTTTTTTTCTTTTTTGATGAAAAGGGAGGCTGTAAAAGCCACCCTCCTTATATTGAATGAAAAAAGATTATTTATAGAGTGATATTTACCATGAACGTAGAAGAGATGAAGTTTAAGATTGATTACAAGATATCAGCATCCAAACTCTGATTGGACCCGAAATGCCCAAATGTAAAAATCTTATTTTTATGACAATTTTAACACAAAATTTCAGGGCTTGTTTGGTAGTTTTCCTTTCTGTTTGGTTTTTGTTTTTTGAAAACTTAAAATAAATGAACTAGACTGAAAAGCTATGAGCATGTATGATGAATCTTTTTGTTTATTCAAATTGTTAGTAGAATCTTTAGAGTTTTAGAAGCCAATCATTAGTATTTTCAAAAAGAGTGCAAAAGAGAGAGCAATGGATTACAAAAGTTCTCGGCAAATACATCTTCAATACCGATCTCCATATAATATTTTTAATTTACATAAAATACAAAATACAAAAACTACAACTTATGTCCTTGAATTAGAAAATACTATTTTATCTTACGGATAGCGTACATGACATAAGGATTATATTTTCCATCAGCCCTTGTAATAAAATAATGATGGAATAATGACTGCCATTTCAGCATCTACTATTTTCCATCAGCCCTTGTAATAAAATAATGATGGAATAATGACTGCCATTTCAGCATCTAATATATATATATATATATATATATATAATAATTTAACTTAGAAAAAACCGTTGCTGTAATTTTTTTTTTTTACACTTTTGGCCGCAGTCCTTCCACCCAGGACTCTTTGGTATGCAATTTTTTTTTACTGTAATGTATTTTTTAAAAAATAATTTTTAAAAATATATATTTTAAAAAATAGTTTTGACATATTTGATTGATAACGATGGAAAAGTGGCATATTTTAGAATGCTTTATGTTTGATTGAGCATCTGCTTTTTTTTAAAAAAATATTATATAAAATATCTATTATATTTTTAATAAAATAATTTTTATCCACTCATTTTAATAGTTTAAAAGTATTTTTAGAAAAACTAAGGCCCAGTTCCAAATGGATTCGAGAGTGGCCTTTTCATATCTTTCAAAAAAAATATAAAAATTTTATTCTCTTAAAATATTTTTCTTTTTTTTTTAAATAACTCTAAAGTTTTTTTTTTCAACGAATCAAATGATCGCCGAATTTCAATTACTGACGCCGATTTTTGACAGGACGCTCCCTACTTTATCTATTTTTTTAATTGTTAATTATGTGCGTCGCACACGTGTAGGTCCGAGGATTGCGTGGATCACGTGCTCCAGCCGCCCACGAGCACACCGCGGAGCACGTTTTTGTTCCCTACCCTCGAGCCTGGCTACCTGGACGCACAGATAGAAAAAGATTGTGTCTTCGCTCTTAGCCCTGCAATCCGGGGCCCTTTTTTGTTGTATAAAAGAAAAAAAATTGCAAGCTCTACTAGCTGCCAGCAAGAGAATTGTTTGTAGCCACATCTTGTAGGGATAATGAACAAGAGGTTAATATTTGACACTACTTGGTAGCAGATCACAATGCACATTCACACGTAAGTTATTCATTAGTTGTTATTGTTACTGTTGTGGTTCAAATTGGGCATGAGGGTGACCATACCGGAAGAGTCGAGAGAGCTGCCGGTGATGGAAGGAAGAAAACGGAGGCCACCTCCTGCGCGACAGCGACAGCGGACCTGTACAAAGCCTCACCGGTGTTTCCGGTGAGGACCCTCCGACGACCAAGTTAGAGTGTGGTAAATTTGGTCCAGCCAAAAAGTTCCTTCAAAGTTACCGAACCGGGCTAATAGTCCCGGTGGAGAGGCCCAGGTGGCAGAAGCACTGTCCGCCCTCATCATGAGAGAGGGTGTGGCTCTGAGCCGAATGACACGCAGCTAAAGTTGGTTGGTGGCGTGTGGTTGGAGAATATTGGAGACGCCCCAAACTTGGTTGGGCGAGTTGGTGAAATCCGAGGCCGATGGAGCTTTTGCCGAAGTCCGAGGCTGAGCTGATTCTGGGTCGGACCGAACCGGTCGGTGTTGGCGTTTATTAGGCCACAACTGGGAGGCCTTTTAGCTGTGGGCTGGACGATCCATTTCGCCCCCCATCAATTACATTATTATTGTTGTTGTTGTTGTTGTTAATGCCATATTATTACTATTAATACGTGCTATTATGACCTAGACATATAAAAATAAAGGATTAATGTAAATTATACTATATTCAAAACATAGGAGATTATTATTGATGTATTGGGTACATAAGCGTGCAAATCAATATTTACATGACTACATATGTGGAGATTAGCAGTGAGATCTTCATATCTCATTCTCATGTTTACTAGAGACACTAAAGAGGTGGCAACAAAATCCTTTTACCTGGAGAAAAAACTAAAGAATTTTATGTTGTATTTTGGATCCAAAGCCATAGTTATCATCACAGAAAATGTGCAAACATTTCTATAGTTTTGAAAGACCACAAATACTCTTGTTGATTTAAACCAAAAAGCTAACTAATTTAAGATAAATGGTAAAATTCAATAAGCTTAAATCTACAAAAGAGTAGCATGAGGCTCAACAAACAAATTATCTTCTCTTGCAAGTCAACATTAATGGTTTACAAGTGAGTGGTTTTATTTGAATGGATTTGGATTAGCAAGTTTTGGATAAAAGATGGTGGTTTGATCCAATTCATTCATGGTTCATCTAATGTGGATGCATTTTGGCATAGTACAATGTTTTGTTATAATGCTTCAGTGGCAGTTTATGTTTTTTTTTTCTCTTTTCAATATTCCCAAACCAAGGGCATTGCATCTTTAGAAGGTTAGGGAGCACCTCCCTATCTTATTTGTACTGTAGAACGCAAAAAAAAAAAAAAAAAACTTGATGGTAACTCTTGAATGCAAAAATTGATACATTATATGATTCTTGAGAACTTGTGTGCGAGTGGCCGATTTTATACACCTGCTTCCTCAATTTTAGAGAATAAAATATAGAATGTTTTTATTTGAAAACAAAACAAGAAGGAGAAAACTGAGTCTAGGTTTATCATCATGAATTGTTTTTTTTTTGGATGAAAAACGGCAATTTATAAAGCTCTAACATGAGTACAGCCTGCTAAATCAACAGAAAGTAAATAGTACAAGAGATAGGGAATATCGCCTATATGGAAGTCGAAAGGACCTCCCCAAAATGTCGAACGACGAAGGTAGCAATCCAGTCTGCTGCTCGATTTGCCTTCCAAAAAATATGTACTACATGAAGATCACCCATCTCTCCTACCAATTTGCGAGACGCTCTGACGAGAGGGTAACCATCTTCATACCTATCCAAACCACGTATCCAGTCAATCACCACAGAAGAGTCCCCCTCGAGGAACACCCGCTCGGCACCAAAAATCCTCCTCGCATAAGACAGCCCCTCCCATGCCGCCCGAAGCTTTGCCCCAACAACAGTGAGACCAGGCGTCCGCCGACCTCCTGCAGCTACCAACCTGCCAAGAGAGTCTCTAATCACAAAATCCACACCCCCGTATACACCGTCCAACGACATGCTGGCATCAAAGTTTATTTTGAAATGACCAAGAGGTAGGGGCATCCAAGAAACATCATCATGAATTGTTCACCCACCTCTTTGTTTTCCTATCACCTATCATATCTAGCACTGTGCTATTATTGCTCTTTTAATAGAACTATATTCCAAGCTCCAACTATTGGATATGGAAGTTCCACAACTTCGGCGGCAAAACATATGCTAATCTATAAGCACATGTCACTTGATTCACTAACCTATCTACTATATTAGAATATGAAAATTGCTCGACATTTGAGGCTTCATATAATATTATTCTATAACTTAAAATAAGGTGGTTGATTCTCCTGAAAAAATAGGATTGTTGGTTCTTCTCCCTTCTCAAGCACGGAAGTTGCTTTGACGAGAGAGAGAGAGAGAGAGGAGGGAGGGGGGGGGGGGGGGGGGGGGGGGGGGGGGGAGTGGAATATAATCTATAGATTTGCCACACTTACATTCTTGACATGAAGCTCGCACTCCTTCAAACAAAGAGAAAGAGAGTAAAATGTATAGATTCAGCACTCTAAATTTGGAGAAATCGCAACCATTCATACTTTCTTTCAAAGGCATTGCATGTGCCACTAACTAGTTTATCTATAAAGCTTTATGGATACAATCCATTGAACGAGTAAATAGTTGCTCCATATCATCTTCCCCTTTCATGATCTTGCACATCTATAACTAATGCACTTAAAAATCTAAATTTATTATATGTTTCAATAGCCATTGTTGCATTGGCCTTGTATCATATCGGATAAATTATTTTTCACTATTCATATCGTATTCAAGTTTGCCTGATTCTTTTGGTATTATGATGTATGATAGAACTCTTTGTTAATGATCTTTTTACTCAATCAATGATGCGCTATACTTTGATATAGATTCATAAATTTTGATGACCATGAAATTATAAATGCCAACATATCAAGAGAGACAGCCACACTAACAATCTTATATTAAATATATTTTATAACGAGGAATAATGATGTGGCTACTCCATCATCAATCTTTTTTTTTTTTTTTTGAACCAACGGTTTACGCAGCTCTTGAATAAATATATCCACCTGCATCAGCCATCAACAAGGCCCGAAATTGGCCAAGTACCATAAAGGACTTCTGTGTCTCAGATCTACGATGATCAGCAACAAAGGATGCTCCTTTTAGCCTCTGAAGACATGTTTAGCTTCAAACAATCTCCGGTCCAAAACATAACAAATGCCGAATAAGCACACGATTTTCCTAAAACTGGCCTTCTATTTAAGTTTGAAGGATGCAAATCACCCTAAGGGCTCGTTTGGTTCGCGGGAAGTATTTTCTCTTCTGGGAATCATATTCCTAGGAAGAGGATACCTAGGAAAGTACTTTTGGCATGTTTGGTTAACCATGGGAAAGTGACAAATTTCCAAAGTGCTTATGTTTGGTTGACCATCCACTTTCCTAGGAAAGTTATGTATAATTCCTATTATGCCCTTAATAAAAATTAGGTCTTTAATGCCTCTTTAATGCTTATTTAATGCTGAAGGGTCTTTTTGGGAAAAAATAAAAAAGGAGTGATTCCCACCTCATGGGAAAGTAACTTTTCCATGTTTCTCATGGGAAAGACTTTCCCATGAAATGTGGGAATCATATTCCCATGGGAATACAACTTTCCCATCTCTCTTCTTTGAAAACTCCAACCAAACAAGAGGCATTTCATTACTTTCCCCTTGACCACACTTTCCCCCCTCCTTTTCCTGCGAACCAAACGAGCCCTAAATTAATTGTTTCATTGAGCATCAATTAAGGTAGGTAACTAGGAATAAAAGGTTGGTGGAGGCCACTTGCAATTCTAGTTTGGTAAGGGTGTATTATTGTGAGGTTACAGTAAGTGTCACATGCTTTTCTTCATGCAATCACATGCTTAAGTTCACTGAATAGAGTCAATTATTAAAGATGGTGGGCCACTCTATAGTGGTAATTCTAGAAGAACCCTTGAAGCAAGGCACATATCCATATCCATGTCATCTGGGAGTAGGTAACAAGCACCTGACGGCCTTTCGGCTTTAGGGAAGGTGCGGTGTTCTGCCATCTTCTTCTGTTAATGTTCCATGATACAATGTATCTTCTCTCCTTGGGAAAGGTGATGGGTTTCCAAGAGAGGAAGGGTGCCAAATTTGTTGGGCCGGGACCCCCAAAGGCACGTCCGCCCAAGAGCCTACGTATAGTTTCTCCAAGGACTAGTTTGTTTGAACATAGAAGCTAAATTTTCAAATTTGTATAAAAATTAAGATTAGAGACAGTCCAGCCAAGACGGGGGCTCTAACATCTAGTAACCATGTCAACGAAATCAACTGAAACCATCAAAAGAACTTTTAATATTTGTAGTAAGAAACATTTCAGAATTCAGCAAATTCCTAATTAATGTGAAATTATATTATCAATAAATAGATGCTAGCTATATAGTTACATTGTACCTTGGATTCAACACCAAAAGAAAAAAAAAAAGAAAAAAGGAGGAAACGAACATACTAGTACATGATGTGTTTTATGTGAAGACAAATCTATCAAAGACGTTTGATTTAAGATATGGCAGTGCATGAAACCATCTTGCAAAGTGATGGGTGAGCTGGAGATGTGGGGCTTTGTAAAATAATAAAGTGGCTTTCCGCATGCGAGAGAGAGCGAGAGATACGTTGTATTCGTTTCAATTCGGTGAGCAAAACGTGGACAGAATCTCGTCATTTCCGAATAGACTAATATTTTTTTTTATTTTCATGAGACAACGAAATGACCTGCACCCAATCAAGCGTCCTGATCCAAATCGAAGTAGCATGGGGCTTCAGAAAGCAATCGACAGTTGAGATATCTAAACTTCTTTTGATTAGTTTAATGCATTCAGGCGTGATCATTATAAAATGACAAACTTCTTCCATTGGTCAAGCCTTGAGACCCCACAATGAATGTGAGAAGAAAGCCGCCACCTTAGCACCATTTCAGATTGTCTTTTAGATATGTGGTTGAGGTCCATTGCGTAGAGGAAACGAAGCGCATCTTCCACATTCGGATGCTACTTGCTTGCAGTATACCTTTAAGATACGTGCTCCACATCCATGGGCTTACATTTTGTTTCCTTTATGCAATAGATCTAAACCATCCCATCTTTTTTGGGCTCGTTTGGTTCGCAGGAAAGAAAGGGAGAAAAGTGTGGTCAACGAAAAAGTAATAAGATGCCTCTTGTTTGATTAGAGTTTTCAAAGAAGAGAGACGGAAAAATTGTATTCCCATGAGAATATGATTCCCACATTTCATGGAAAAGTCTTTTCCATAAGAAACATGAAAAAGTTACTTTTCCATGAGACGAGAATCAATCTATTTTTACTTTTTTCCAAAAAGACCCTTCAGCATTAAAGAAGCATTAAAGAGGCATTAAAGACCTAATTTTTATTAAGGGCATAATAGAAATTATACATAACTTTTTCAGAAAAGTGGATGGCCAACCAAACATAAGCACTTTGGAAATTTGTCACTTTCCCATGGTCAATCAAACATGCTGTTACGGGGGGTTCCCCGAATTTAGTCCCACATCGGCTAATCAGCGGGAAGGTCTGTGCCATATAATGGGAGGCTCAATCACCCTTCCTTTAGGAGGCGCCTTTTGTGGGGCAAAACCGTGAGGCGCCGTGAGGAGGGCTTCGGGTACGCTCGACCCCCAAATCGGACCCAAAGCGGACAATACCTTCTAAGGGACACTCTCTCTTCCCCTGCTCGGCTGGTGTGTGGGCTCTGCTGGTGACGGGGTGCAAATCCCGCATCAGATGGCGCTAGAAGGAGGGCCTCGGCCCTCCGCCTATCCAGCAAGGAGCCGACCCGGGCACAGGACCTCCCCGCTGGGGGGCTGTGTTACGGGAGGTTCCCCGAATTTAGTCCCACATCGGCTAATCAGCAGGAAGGTCTGTGCCATATAATGGGGGGCTCAATCACCCTTCCTTTAGGAGGCGCCTTTTGTGGGGCAAAACCGTGAGGCGCTGTGAGGAGGGCTCCGGGTACGCTCGACCCCCAAATCGGACCCAAAGCGGACAATACCTTCTGAGGGACACTCTCTCTTCCCCTGCTCGGCTGGTGTGTGGGCTCTGCTGGTGACGGGGTGCAAATCCCGCATCACATGCCAAAAGTACTTTTGTAGGCATCCTCTTCCTGAAAATTTGTTTTCCAGGAATCATATTCTTAGGAGGGAAAATGCTTCCCACGAATCAAACGAGCCCTTAGCTTAGAATTAACAACCAATTAATTAGTATTAGGAGCGAAGGACCACATGTACCATAGAAAACAATGTTTGGGTCCCTACGGCTAATTCTTTTTCTTTTCCTCCCATATCCGACATTTGGCAATAGTTTGGAGTTACTAGTGAAATCCAGTATTATTCCGCTGCTGCTGCTTCTTTCTTTTTCTTTTTTTTTTTAATTTTTATTTTACACTAGCTCCTCACATTTAATGTATATGAATATAGTTAAGAAAATTAGAAGACAGAAGTAGACTAAGCGAGGAGGAAACATTCGCTTTGTTCACCCAAAATTTTTATTTCAAATAATGTGCCACGCAGGAGGCCACCTTGTCGTCGGCAGCTGAGTTGACCTCCGGTACACATACGTGGCCGTGAAGGAGCCGCAATCCTCTATCATCCGTCGTATGTCAAGAAGCATGGACTACCCATTTGACTCTGAGAGTCGCCCGCAGATTTCTTTATCATCAAGGCTGAGTCGCCCTCCAGGTGGATGAACTCTACACCTAAAATGTGCCTTGCAAAAGAATAACCCTTTCGTACTGCTCGCAATTTTGCACCAATAATGGAGGTATTGCAAATCCGTCGACCGCCAACCGCCACAAGTCTGGAGCGGTGACCTCTGATAATCTAGTATGCTTTTTGCCCTTAAAAATATGTGGTTGGGAAAAGCTTGCGCAAATAAATAACCATAGTCAAGCCAGAACAGAGAAAAAAAAAATCAGAAAAAAACTAATGTTACATATTTTTTATTTTTAATTTGGATTTTTTTTTGGTAAGTTCAAATGCCCGAATATTCCCCTTGCACTTTAAATGGACAGCCACAACCTTTAAAGTATACGTGGGGGTAGAGAGAGAGAGAGAGAGAGAGAGAGAGAGAGAGCTGTTCGATGACATGATGTTGTTGGCCAAGATTAAACACTAGATAATAATATATTAAGCGGTTGCACTTTGTCACGTCCACAGCTTGAGGGGAAGCTTCGATTCCGTTCCACACAGTGGCACGGGAGGAGTGCAGCCGCCCGCGCTGCTGCTCGTACAGGAAAGCGAGGCCCACTCGAGGTGGGGGGGGGACAGCCTTCGTACGGCCGTCCCTCCGACCTCCGGATTCCAAACCCCATCTTAAATTAACCTCCGCCCTCCCAACCCAACTCGCACAGACCAAAACGCTGCTCCCCCTACCCCGTTTTGCTCCACCGTGGTGCCCCGATCCCCGGATGCCTTTTGATGCCCCGGAGCCGGAACCGGAGCCGCGGCCGATGAACTTCTGGATCGACGACAACTCCTCCATGATGGACGCCTTCGTGGCCTCTTCCTCCGACCTCACCCACTTCCAGTGGCCGCCGCCGCCGCCGTCGCTGCCGCCGCTGCCCCCCTACCTCAACCAGGAGAGCCTCCAGCATAGGCTCCAGACCCTGATTGAGAGGGCCAGGGAGAGATGGACCTACGCCATCTTCTGGCAGTCCTCAGCCGACGCCGCCTCCGGCGCTGCCCTCCTTGGCTGGGGCGACGGCTACTACAAGGGCTGCGAGGGGGACAAGCGGAGGCGGAGGGCCGCCGTCTCCGCGGCGGTGCAGCAGCACCGGAAGCGCGTGCTCCGGGAGCTCAACTCCCTCATCTCCGGCGGCGCCGCCCACGACGATGCGGGGGAGGAGGAGGTCACGGACATGGAGTGGTTCTTCCTGGTGTCGATGACGGAATCCTTCGTCGGCGGCGTCGGGCTCCCCGTCCAGGCCCTGCTCTCCGGGTCGCCGGCGTGGATTGCCGGCGGGGAGCGGATGGCCGCCTCACCGTGCGAGCGGGTGCGGCAGGCCCAAGCGTTCGGGCTCCAGACTATGGCCTGCCTCCCCGTCGGCTCCGGCGTCCTCGAGCTCGGATCGACGGAGCGGATCTTCCAGAGCTCCGAGATGGTGGCCAAGGTCCGGACCCTTTTTTGCTTCGGCGGCCGCGAGACTGCGGCCATCGGATCCTGGCCGCTGCCGCCGGCGATCCAATCGGTGGCCGAGACCGATCCGTCCGTCCTCTGGATACCCGATCCGATCGCTCCCGAGATCCCGGTCTCGAAGCCCCCGTTCCAATTCGAGAACCCTTGCTCCAGTAGCCTCACCGAAAACCCTAGCTCGAACCCGATTCCCCAACGCTCGCCGCCGCCGCCGCCGCCGCCGCCGCCGCCGCAGAGCAGCAATACCAATCCGCAAACCCAATCCTTCCTAGACTTCTCTTTGTCCGAATCCGGATTGAAAGCATTCCCTTCGGCCCCGACCTGCAAGCCGGAATCCTGCGACTTCTCGACTTACGGCGACAGCAAGCGGAATCCGTCCACCGTCGTCGCCAACGAAGGCCTCTTCTTCCACCACCAGGTCTCCACCGAGAACAAGAACAAGAAATCCACAGGGGCGACATCCAAGGGAAGCAACGACGAGGGGATGCTCTCCTTCTCGTCGGCCGCCACGGCGGCGGCGGCGGCCTGGTCCCGCCCCGCCTCCGGCGGCTGTGCCACCGGGCTGCTCGCCGGCGACTCGGACCATTCCGACCTCGATGCGTCGGTCCGGGAGGTGGAGAGCAGCCGGGTGGCGGAGCCGGAGAAGCGACCGAGGAAGCGCGGCCGGAAGCCGGCCAACGGCCGTGAGGAGCCGCTCGACCATGTTGAGGCCGAAAGGCAGCGCCGGGAGAAGCTCAATCAAAGGTTCTACGCCCTCCGTGCGGTGGTCCCCAATGTGTCCAAGATGGACAAAGCCTCCCTCCTCGCCGACGCCATCTCCTACATCAACGAGCTCCGGTCCAAACTCCAGTCTCTGGAGCTGGACCAAGACGGCCTCCACTCCCAAATCGATGCCCTCAAGAAGGAGAGGGACTCGACATCGGCCCGCCCGCTCCCGCTGCTCGATAACGACCTGAAGGCCGCGATCAACGTCGGCGGCCGGTGCCACGGGGTGGAGATCGAGGTGAAGGTACTCGGCCGGGAGGCGATGATTCGAGTGCAGTGTACCAAGAGGTACCATCCAGCTGCGAGGCTGATGATGGCTCTCAAGGAGCTCGATCTCGAAGTGAATTATGCTAGTGTCTCGGTTGTCAACGACCTCATGATCCAGCAGGCGACAGTCAATATGTTGACCCGGAGCTACACTCAGCAGCAGCTCACCGCCGCACTCCTCGCCCGAGTCACCGAGCCGCCACCCCTCCGTTGATAGACTGCAAGCTTACCAATTCGAGCCTGTTCATGTGCTAGTTATGTGCATCCATGGATAGCTTCAGGTAGGCTGTCAGTCTCCTTAGGATTGTACTGTGAGATTGTAATCTTCTTCTACTAGTGGAAAGGCGGAGCTGCTGCTTCTGAGAACTTGCATGGAGTAGAGCTCCTTAAGAGATCTGCTGCTGTATATAGATTATATGGTTTCCATAGCTTAATGCAGGGTTGTATAGATATGCCTGCGTGCCTGCTGCTGAGGATCTGCTGTTCTATCCGGTTAACATTGTGTTTAGAAGGGTAAATCATCTATAGTTGGAGAAGGTTAATGGCCTTTGTGATCAAAATGAGTCCTTGCCTTCTTTTGTGTTTTGATCGTTTCAGTGATTCAGCTCTTTTGAAAAGCTTGATGGTGCACTTCATATCTTTGGTGTGGAAACTTCATTACGACTGGATTCTTGTGTCTCTTTTATGGAGAAAAAGATTGAGGAGCTGTACTCAGTTTCAGTTATTGGTCTTGTAGTTGGTTTTGTGTTCCTGTGAAGTGGAAACTTGTTGTGTCTCACTGGTTATTCTAGTCTGATCTAGCTTAATTGTTTAACTCCTTTTATGGGCTGAAGCGCTCCATCTTAGCTGCAGTCCACCAAGTGTGACTTGGCTTCTATTCACAGGTCAAACATTTGTGCAGGTGGAATCAGATTGAGGCGCCGCAGATTTTAGAATGTTCAATACGCTTCTATTGAATGTGACTTGATGTGCTTATAATCGGCACTTGCCTGTGAACTTGATGTCCTTCAAGGAAATGTATGGGGTCGGCAAATGGCACGTTGAGTTGCGTGGGAGTCTTGTCCACCCTCACTCCCTCCCTCTCTCAAAGAAAGAAAGGTGGCCCATTAACTAGGAATAGAACAGTAGTATTACTATCAAAGGACCAGAGAATCTAGTACTTCTCCTGTAGATTTTCTTTTGTTATTTATTTATTTATCTTTAGATGGAATGAATGGGCTAAGTAAGCCATTGTAAGCCCTCAATTGAGTCACAGAGATGACATGTGCAAACAGCCGGCAAAGCCCCTAAGGTATACATGGTTCGATGCTTCAAACCAGTTTCAGCAAACCCTAATCATGTAGCATATTTAGCAAAGCCAATCTGCTGCCTAGTTGTCCTCGTGAAAAGTATGGGTGAAAGGTAACCAAAATTTTAGCAACAAAAAAAAAAAAAAAAAGGTAACCCAAAAGAATGCCGTGTAATAATATTTAGAAGTCACCAATGGTAACTATCACCAGCCAGGCCAGGCACTCTCAACAATCTTTGTCACTCAACAAACCTGGTAAGTCATGATCAAAATTTCATGGAGAGTTCAAGCTTGGATCATCAAAGCTTGGGTAATTCCAGTGCTGTCCCACCTTTCAACAAGAACCATAGAACCTTTCCTTGACCTAGTCTTGGAGAAGTTGTTCCAATCGCGCCCTAACTGAAGGTTTAGGTGGGCTATCATTAGTGAGATTTCTAGGTCGGTCATATTCCAACACCCTATCCGCACCCTAATGGGCCATGAGATGGGCTGGGTCAAATGACTCACCATCCAAGGAGAAGCTCAAATACTTGGCCAAGGAGGTATTTAGGCCGTCAATGAACCAAGATGTTCATCAACAGCTTGGGTTTAGGTCTATAACTAGCATGCTGGACCTTGGTTAAGCTAAAAACCAAGCCAAGATTGAATGATTTTTTCCTTAATCTTGGCTCACAAATAAGCCAAGCACGAACACCTTAGGCTTGTAAAAATGAATTAAGAGCTCATCTCAGCTTCATAAAAGCTTTGTTCAAGCTCAATTCACAGGACAAAGGAACTATTCTCGATGCACCTTGTCAACCTCAGCTCAAGCTCGGTCACTTCTTTAATATAATGAGCCAAGCATATAAGCTCTTAACAAATACATAACGTGTGATAGTATTAATAACACTTAATATCTATGCGAATGAATAAAAGCAAAGCATAATATAAATATATATATATATATATATATATATATAGAGAGAGAGAGAGAGAGAGAGAGAGAGAAAGAGAGAGAGAGAGAGAGAGAGGTGGAGTCCTCATCAAGCTAGTGCTGAGTGGGGCTATCAAATGAGCAAACTATTCGTAGGAGTTTGGCATACCAAACTGACATTAGCTTAATTTATTATATTCATTCTTATAGATTGACATAAACGATGTAAACTACAATGTACTTGAGAACCTAGTGCATATTCAATGTCTTCTTCCTCTTTATCTCTCCCTCAAAGTCAGTCAAAGAAATGGAAGTCCAGTTTTATGCAGCATTTGCCTTTTCTTTTTGTATGGTTTTAATTGGAGTCATTTATTCACTTTACTCTTTGTAATCAAATCATAAAGTCCCAGATATATAGTTGTATTTCCTCTTAGGTGCATCATGCTAGATACAATCCATAGCATCAACTATAACAAGATCGCAAAACTCTGCAGGTTCGTGCGAGCTTGCATCCACCCTTAGAGTTTTATGACCTCATTTGCAATTGATGCTATAGTTTGATTGCGAGGTGATGCCCATCTTTATTGGCTCATTGCTTTCATGCTAATTTCCCGGGTCAACGTAAGGTCGTATCACACGGTCCAAATCCGTGACAACTTGCCACATCATTTTAGCTAAAATCCAACCGAAAACGGTTTTACCCGCTTGGCCAACGGTCCTTTCTAACCGACGCCCTTCTTTCTCTAGAAAACCACAGGAATGCCCCTACCCCTTGCCAAAGTTCTTCCATGGACTAAGGGCAATCCTGCAATTTTCGCCTTCCGCAGGTGCAAATGGAAACTTGGGGAAGCCGTTTCATTACAGCTCCCTCCTGCGATGCCCAAAGTTGCGACCACCTCTCTTCACGCTCCTTGCAATAACCATATAAAACCCCCTCTCGCCATCTCTCCATTCAATCTAATGTCATCTTCCTCGAAAAAATTCTCGGATTCTAACATCAACTCTTGCCTATCTCTCTTCAATCCAATTTATTACCATCCATCTCCTTGGATTCCGACATCGATCGACTGTCGTCGAGGATGAAGAACTTGTCATGCCTCTCATGCAATTCACCACCCAGTCATGCATCCGCCTTCGACGATGAACCTTATGAGAGCCCATGGTGGGTTAGGCGATGCTGCGGGATTGAAGGGAGCAGCTGGTCGGGAAGCCTGTCGCCGCCTCCCTATGCCCAGTTGCGGAGCGAATCTGTGAGGGCGGCATCACGAGAGAAGAAGAGCGGACATCGCAAGATGCTGAGCACCGGCAGCCCATTGACAGGCGACTTCGATCTCCATTCACCCTTGGGGGAGCCACGGTTGGTGCGCAGCGGAGGGTTACGGAGGGATTGGAGCTTCGAGGATGTCCGCAAGCAAAAGGCCGCCATCAAGGATGCGTAGAGAAGAAAAGATCCATGGCGGCAAAATTTACTGCATTGTCCTGGAATGTATCGATTTACTTATAAGTGCATGGATGTTGGATTTTGAATTCATCTAAAGGTGGGCAATTCCTTCTTCATAAATAATTTCATTTGGGCTTCATGAAACCTTGACAAAGCAGTCGAGTGCTTCATGAATATATATATATGACGGAAAGATTGTTCGCGTTTCATTTTGTTGAGAGGATAGGGGCTGTCAATTGTTTCTATACTTCATCATATTAAATGAATACGATTGTCTTTTGTTTAAATTTTCATGAATCCAATGAAACCAATATTTTGTGCAGCATAAGATTATCCATGTGAGTCGAGTTTTTGTTATATTTCACTGCTTCATGATCCTACATCCGAGTATTTTTTGCTAGCTGCAATGCTTCGTCAAGTAATGGGGTGAGGCATGTATACAAGATTTGTCTTAATGATGGAAAAGAAATGGTAGCAATTAGGCCAAAAGGTTATTGGAAGAATTATATCTCAATTTTCAATCATTCTATTAGCCTTGACTTGTTTCAAGTTCAGGAAAGGCGCTAGACTTCCACTGGGGCAAGCTAATATCAGGCATTGGAAGGAGGTTTCTCGCACTCAAGTCTCATATATATTAGTCATGGAGCCCAACTAAACTCAGTTGGAGATGGGGGAAAATGAAGGAAAGAAAAGGCATATATACTTGTTGCTGCTCTCCTTTTGAAAGTACTTAAAAACCTGAGACATTGAAGAACATGCAGAAAAAGAAGGTGAAGGATGGCTCCTGATTCCAGTTTTTAAGTTGGAAATAGTCTATGAAATATAGAACATTGTTTTAAAAAGAACAGTCTTGATCGTGAACAACTTTATGTAATTAGATGAACATTTTTTTCCATCTATATATTATTTTTCAACCTTGTTTTTTTTTTATGATGAATTCACTATCTTAGATAACGACATATTGACCAGAAGCTGAGGTCTTATCGAGATATTCCTCTATCACTTTCGGGTCAAATTTGTTTTGCAAAAGGTGACAGTGAAACCAGTTCTTACTACGATTTCATTAATTCAATGAAATGTGTGGTGGTTTTACCACCGTTTTGCTCAAAAGAAAATGGTGATGGTGAAAATATTCAAGTACATTATGATTGCATATAGAATATGTTCGCCACAAATATGCTTCATAACTTTCAATAAGATCAAAGAGCTGTCGATTATTCATATAGAGTTTCTTTTTCTTCCTTTGTCATCTCTACCATCTATCCGACTCGGATCCGAACTCTTTTGTCCAGACCTTTCATCTCTTCCCATCCTCTTCTCTGCATCCAATCCAACTTCGGTAGTCTGATCAGCAGCACATGAACAAGCAAAGACCAACAATTTTGTCGAGGTTTTGGATTTTATGAGTGAATGAGTGGAAAATTGGAGAGCTCCAACACATGAATAAATATGAACCAAGTTACAATGCTACTTCTATATATTAATGTCTGAGAGTAAAGTCTATATTCAAGAATAATACGATAATGAATAAATAAGAAAATAATTTTAGGCACAACATGATATTGAAGAAACCAATTATACTGCGAGTAAACAAAACACAGATCATTTACAGTTTGTCTGCTCTTTGCTACCATCGTATATATGTATCATATAATATACATCATGCATTACCATACAAAATGGTACTAATATTCTTGCTGAAAGTAAAGCATGGCAAGTCTTCAGCAAATGGCCTGCACGAGTATATGGTACACTACTATCAAAAAAAAAGAGAGAGTATATGGTACACTTGCGTCAAAGAATTGGGCAAGTAAAGTTTTTATTTGGCAAGTCATAAAGGCATCAACACATCACAGATGCAATTTCAAAATAAAATAAGAAGATAGACTTGACCGTCCTCCAAAATTCAAACGCCGTGTGAGTGCAGGGCAAGAAGTTTGTCACTTGGCTCGCCCAGCAACTTCCATTTCATGATAATTTAGAGATGTAAAACAAGAAGATAGATCATATGGGTTGGACCTTTTCAAAGTTTGAATGCATGCATCTTATTACCTTGGATATATCCAATCTCACATAACTTTTGAACCAAACAAATTCAGGAAATAAAAGCTTCAATGGCCTTGGGAAAACAAATGATATCCGACAAAAAGCAAGGTAAATAGCAAGGCAATAGTATGCCTACTTAAAACTATGTATAAGTAACCACCTAAATCTCTAAAATGAACACTAGCAATAATTAAAAAAATGGATCAATAAGAGAGAATTTGGCAGAAAAATAAACAGAAGAGGGTAAGCAAGATTTTTGTGGTTGGGTGGCTCTGGTCTTCTTTTTTTTTCCTTGTGAATTCGATGATGTTTCGGAGAGCTTCAGATGGGTATCTACAACTACCCACCGTACCTATTTAGAACATTAAAATTTTAAAATGTTACTCCTCATATCTCTTATTTCATTGTGCAACCACTTGACAATTTGTTTGACCATGCCAAACTCGACAAAGCCAACACGATCAAACAAATACTTCTTATTTTATTTAGTGCCTTAAATAATAAAATTTATATAATTAAAGAAGAAAAAAAATATACATTATTCGGGGTGCCCTTCATACGTGGCAGAAGGATATATAGTTGGTTGTACACGATCGAGCAAAATTAGGGCCCAAGCAGAATATGTTCGATGTGAATTCTTTGATTACAATAAACATGTGGTATTTCAATTTTATTGATAACATTTTGGAGACCAAAAAGCCGAGTTGGATATCTGAACTGCATGGATTGGGATGAATATGGAATATACTTGACTCCCAGAAATGCTTATAAAAATAACATTATCTGCTTAAATGATTAGTAGTTTATGGTGTATTAGGAACTCTCTTGAACTGCAAAAGATGTTTATTTTCCCAAAAATTTTAGATGAAAGAAGCTGCTCTGGCTTATGTCTTCCCCTTGGTAGCCCACATATAGCAACATATATAGAAGGATTATGGGCTTGTTGCACTCATTCTTTATACAAAGCGCAACTTGACGTGGATGGCTGTTTTAGACCTCCATACGCCATGGTGAAGGTGGTATAATTGCTGCTAATGAAGTTACAAATGTAGTAGTTATCAAAGCTTTTTCAGTTTGGGGTGATGACTCTTTGGAGGAAGAATGTGTTTTCTTAATATGTAGTAGTTATCATCCATTTATAAAGGATAAAGAAGCATACCAAAGCCTTCATCATATAGGTGTCAAGATTATTTATCAGTTCAGATATTGAGTTTGGATCCTAGAGGGTGTTTTTTCTTTTCTTTTTTTTTTCCAAAGGATAGATCCTCTTTAGTTTGTATTTGAACATAAAAGTCTAGTCCATATCTCCCACCTCTTGCTAGTGTATCATTGGATGGGAAAATTATTAGATGGACCAGATCTACTCTAGACCTAGAATAAAATCATATTAAGTCGCATTGTTTAGATATGGGCGAGAGCAGTGAGGGCTTAAGCGATCGAAGTGACCTAACCTGGCTCCATCTAGAAGGGCCCTCGGTCATCTATGTCGTCTTTGGAACTCCTAAAAGAGTTTACGGGCCTAGCTCAACGAAAAGGCAAGTCCTTCGGTTTGAGTGATGGTTCACCAGTAAGAGATGCTATTACACATAAAAAAGGAGGAGGAAGAAAATTAGAGTGATTTCATCCTAGGTTTACGGTGGACCAGGTTTACATAATAATTTATCTTTGGATGGGATCACGATGACTCGTTATCTTTAATCACCAACCATTTATAGATTTTTAATCATTTGAGAATGGTCTTCCACTGTTCAAATGGAAAGGATTCATACTAATATTAGCCATTATTTATATTTGATGAAGTGATAAATTATATATATATATATAAAAGCATGCATGAGAAGAATCTAGTGGGTGGGACAAAGTTGGCCATGTCTTTTTAAGCTACTATAATATTCGATTTAGAATGTCGTAATCATAAAAATAAATATAATATACAGGACTAGTCTTAATATGGGTAAGATTTAGGATTGTAGGTTATTTTCTACTCATCTCTAATATTAAAAAAATAAAAAGATATGCTAAGTTCTAGCTAGGGCTTCAGATTTCTCTCTTGACAGAATTTTATATTTTTTATATAGAAGGATGACATATGAGAAGAATAAGTTGTTCCTACCCACTCGGAGATGGACAGACCTCTCGAGAATAGGAAGACTGGAAGTGGAGATTCGGGCCCATTGGAGTTTGACCAGACTTTGCAAGTCGAAAAGAAAAGAAAACTATTCGTCCACGTTGCAACGGGGTGGTGGCTTATTTGGCTGGCAAGTTGGTCTTATGGCTTTTTTGAGTAATCGTGAGGTCGCGAGTTCGTCAGATTTTATCCCAAAGTTATTCCAAAAAAAAGATTTGAAAAACTTAAATAGTTTAAGCCAGTTTTTCACGCACTTATTTTTTATATTTTTTCTAAATTTTTATAGTTTTTCATAAAATAGAAGTTCATAAAATAGAAGCCAGTTTTTATGAATCAAGAAACCAATTGTATCATTAGATAACTGAAATCAAGATGAAACTGGATCCTGGCTTATCTAGGCCAAGATGGAACAATTGGAGAATTTTGGAAGGTTCCAAATTTTTTTAGATGTCAACCAATTATTTAAATATGAGATATTGAAATCTCGGTCAATAAGTTAAATCTAAGATCAATAATTATTTAAAATATTAAATTTAAAATTTATTAAAGAAAATATTGATTTAATAGATTAAATAATTGATCGACAAATTTCTTCCATCAAGATAAGGAGCTTTTCTCTTCCTATTTTCGGGGTATCACTACCGATACAAACCTAGATCCCAGTTGATCCCTTGGTCAAGTTAAAAGTCTTGAGTTCACTACAAAAAAACAGGCATTGTCGACGCTTTTTATTACTTATACCGACGCTTATAAGCGTTGTTAGTTTTATTACCGATATTTTATAAAGCATCGCACAAGTGTCGGCAATGTGAGCGTTGAAAGAAAATTTGCTGACGCTTTTAGAAAGCGTCGCTAACTGCCGATGCTTATTAGTGTTGCCCATTGCCGATGCTTTTTTGCATCGGCTAATAGCAATGCTTAATCACGTCGCCAGTTAACTATGCTAGAAAGCGTCGCTAATATTTTTTATAACCATGCTTTAAAGCATCGTGATGGTTATATATTTTTTAGAAAAAAATTATTTAAAAAAATCTTAAAACTCTGCGCGCGCGCGCAGACGCATATATATATATGCTAAACATATACTCAACAAAAGTTGTATTATTACATAATCAAACAGATTATTCGAAATATTTATATTATCAAATATGATTACATTTACATTGTTAATTGACATTTACAATTTACTTCAAAAAACATAATATATTCTCTTCTTTCTGTTTTTGGGCGGTTTATAGGGCAATTCGTTGAAACTACTTGCAGATTCCTTTACGTTTATCAAATATATATAATTCCTAAATAAATAGTCTAAGAGCTATTAGAGGTCGATGGCATCATCATCATCTCTACAAGTAGAGAAAGTATCAGGAACCTATAAGAAAAAGATAGAAACTTTAGAAGTTAAGAATACAAAAAACATTATGTTAATACAAAAATTAATAATAATTATGTAAAATATTCAAATGGATGTAGTTATTTTCCTAAGGGGGACAAACCTATCAACATAGATGCAATCTGATTAAACTAAGCCCTTAAAGATTGTATCTTTATTTGATGGCTATGCCTCAACTCCTCCATATATGTATAATAACTCTGGCTCATCTTCTCCATCTCTATAAGATGGCTTTGTCTCATCTCCTCCATCTTTACCTTCAGACTACAAATTTCTGCAGGGTTACTACTTTATTTGGCATCTTGGATATATCTACTCACTGCAGACAACTGAGTGGGGTAACTCTAATGCCATAATTTCTCACTCGACCATAATACTCCGGTCTCATCAATTTAGCAAACATCTGAGCTTCGATGCGACTGGTCTCGCTAAATGATGATGATTCTCCAACATGCTCTGAAATAAGAAATGTAGCCCTGTCCTATATCTCTCGAAAAACAGTCACATATTAATGTTTGAAAAAATATAATTAATAAAAAAATATTGCATGAATCAAAGATGAATACATATAATTATTTCTCTCATCTTTTTCCGGACAAAGTTATGATCTCATTGTACGAACATTTGGTTTGGCTTGACCTCTATTGTTCTAAACTTTTTTTAACAAAAAAAAAAAAAACACGTTAATTAATGAAGTATCGGATGGGATGAGAAAACATTATACAAACCATTTCGCCATGGAAAACCTTCCAACCAGCTGTTTGCTCGAACTTGTTGGGTCAAAGCGCTGCTGCCATGTCAAACAAGCATAATGTAAACGTCTCCCTTTAGTCCTCTTCCACGGCTGTCATCGCGCCGGCCCTCTCCAGCTCTCCTCCATGCACTTCTCTTGCTTTTCTTACAATCCTACGACCGTATCTCCACGTAATCCAAACCCTCCAAAATTTGGATTTAACCCCTTCGTATGATCCAATTCTCGCTCCAATGACAAACGAGCCCTTCCAAGCCTCCTCCGAGTGGATCCCTCCACTTCCCTGCTCCTCGTCAGCTTTCCCCGTTCCATCGCTCCCCGCTTTGGCCGCACGCTACCTCTATTCCACTTCTATCCCCCGCCTCAGTCTCAATCTATAACAACCCAGGATCTCACCAAAAATAGCTAGCCAAAATATATTATTTGAGTTTCTTGATCCTATAAAAATCCGTGCAGGCATGTATTTAGTCCCACATCGATTATTCGTTAGGTAGATCTTGGGTATTTGTACAGGATCAAGGAACCAAATAATACTTTCCAGCTAGTCATTTTAGGTGAGGTCCTAGGTTGCTACAAAATGGTATTAGGGCGAACATGATCCATAACCTATGTGGAATAGGAGATACTGCAGCACGGATCCATTGGGGCTGACCACGAGCCAATCGTGGTGTTTGTAATTAGATTTGCATGAATTTGAACCTTAGACTTGACGAGAACATTCGAAGAATTTGCTGACTAGCTATTTTAGTTGAGGTCCTAGGTTGTTACTGAATCCATCTCCATTCTTCTGTGAACCCAAATCTAATAACTCAATCGCTCAACCAATCACAGCAGCCAGTGCTAAAGCTAAAAGGAAAAAGAACAGAATATATCTATTCCCTCTACTGTTCTTATTCCTCTCGTAGCAGTAGCATTTCCCACCTCCTTCCTCAATTCCTCCATCTAACAAGCAGTAGCCATAGAAGTCAAGAGGACAAACAAACCTATTCAATATCTCTCTCTCCTTACCGCGTTCTCTCCGGTCCAAGTTCCGCGTCGTAAACGACGGACTCGAATTCTTAGACTTCCATGCATCACTTCTCTCTCTTAGCTGCCTAACTTCCACTTTAAAGTCTCCAACACTAATATCCTTCGTCTCCCCTCCACCCCATGATTTCCATTAAAACTCGCAGCACAAACTAACTTATCACGAAAATGAAAGAAATGGAAAACCACAACAACCATCACCACCACCACCACCACCTTGGCGTCAACAAGCTCGGAAGACCCATCAAGAAGATCCCCGCCGCCCCGGCCCACCGCCCCACGCCGCCCGCGCCGCCGCAAGCCCGCATCTATAACATCAGCAAGAACGACTTCCGCTCCGTCGTCCAGCAGCTCACCGGCACCCCCACTCGCGACTCCTCCTCCTCCTGCTCCTCCTCCTCCTCCTCCGCCGCCGCCGCCGCCCGCCATCCCCGTGCCAGCCTTCGCCTCCAGCAAATCCGCCCGCCTCCTCTCGCCCCGCTCCCCCGCCCGAACCCCGATCCCAACCCCTCCATCATCGCTGACTACATGCGCTTCTTCGAGAACTCCCTCCTCCACTCCGACAGCTCTCGCCCGACGCCGCCGCCCGCTCCCCCCGCCTTCCCGTCGCCAAGGGTCGGCCCCTTGCTGCCGTCGCCGGGGCCGTTCGCGCTGCAGTCGCCGAGCGGGTTTCTGAATTTGGTCTCGCCGCGGTCGCCGTACCCGCTGCTGTCGCCGGGGATCCAGCACCCCCCTCCGCTTACTCCGAGCTTCCCCTTGTCGCCGGGGTTCCTGCGGCCCAGGCCGCCGCCTCCGCCGCCGTCGCCGGGGTTCTTTCCGCCGTCGCCCTCCGCGTTGTTTCCCTTCGCCCACCCCGGATGGAGGGATATGTAACATTTTTCTGTGATCTTTGCGAGTCGCAAGCAATTTCCGTAGAAGTGTAAAATATAACGAAACTTTTCTGATTTGGTGATTTGGACTCTCAACTAGAAGCAAATTGAAAAAAAAAACACACCCACACACAAAGAAAAAGGGGAAAATATTTTTTTTCCTTCTTTTTCCAATCGCTTGTATCATTGGTTGACAGAAGCAGGCGGCCTCTAGCTCAGATAATATAGGGAGGTGAAATAAATTGGGTGGGTGAATAGAAATTCTTGTACTGCTATCATTTTGATGTTTGTAACACTATTGACAGATTTTTTAAGTGTAGTTAGTTCAAAATTGAGGTTAGTGATTATCGTTTTGTGAACTAAATTAATTATGGAGTTCTTGTTTGGTATATAATTTATTTACTCTCTTTTAATGAGAAGGTCAGGGTGTAATCTAAGCTCTCACTTGTTGCATGCAAATGATTTTTGGTGGAAGTCACTCAAGTAGAAATCATTCAGCTTACATGGCATGAATGAAATTATTGTAGTGATTTCGCTTTCTTTTTCGGGTGATCGATGAAGACTTGGTCGCAGTTGTAAAACATTTAACCATACTTTTTGTCACAAGAATTAGGACAGCAACTAATTGTTCAGTTGGAAACAAGCAGCTCATTCTAAATGATGTGATAGCCTTCTTATGTTTATAAAGACTATTTCCATGTTGTCTTTATCATATTTATGTGTTGTATACTCATTGGTCTCAACAAAGTGATTGGCAGGCCTTTATATGTTTCAAATTGAAATATGCTATATCACAGGAGAGAGATTTATCTTGGTTCAAGCATTACACACTGTGTACTCTGAATGTCTGAAACTATGAATGATGAATTAACTTTTAGCATTTTGGCAATTAACTTGTTCAAAGGAAAAGCTTGTGTGCTGTGATACAAAATTGTTGTTGGTTATATTTTCCAAATTATCAGAAAGAAATAGGAAAATCAATGCAATATATTTTGGAAGCTCTGAGTAGCTTCAAGGTTGTTTGAAAACTAGAATGCCATATTATTCTTGTCTAGATAGACAAATTTTCCTCATTTTTAATGGTCTTGGTTGCTGGTTGTTTCACATGAACCTCCTATCTGTGAGGCAAACCAAAGCGAAAGTATGAGAATTATAGTTTTTCAGGAAAAACTCATACGAGAATTATAGTTTTGTGAGATAATCAAATTTTATTGGGTTTAATTAATCTTAATCCATTTTTTGAGAAGAAAATCCATAATACTTTATTGAATTTTTATGTTCATATTTCTTGTTGGGCTTTGCAGGAAGCCACACATCATGCCCATTGTAACTTCTCCTGTTGGTTGGGCTGCTGGTCGGTTCGCATGAACTGAGCAATCTCAGAATTAAAAACAAAAATGAGATTGAGATTCCTCAGATTTTATAGCTGGGTTACTTCATGGTGTTATTAATGGTTGGAATTTTGTGGCTTATCTCTTTCATTGATCTTCACGAAGTTTTGGTTTTAAATAGTGAATGCAACTTCCAAAGTAGATTTCACAACATCAGAAATAATGGATGAGCATGTCTTCCACCTACTGTAATTAACCAAAGTTAACGTTGGATAATCCCAATTCTTTAATATCTCCAAACATATCAATGTGTTGGCTTGGAGAACAACAAGATAATTAAGCTGCTTTATAGTTGGACTCGTGACATCTCATCTCACCTTTGTTTCCTCGTGGGAGCCAGCGAACTCTCACCATAATTATCTTGATTAGAACCCCTGGCTTTATAAGATTTAGCTTCCACCTAAATGAAGTTTCTTCATGATGTTCTTCGTCTTCATTAGGCTAATTATCGAATGCCTAGCTGTAGATTTAGATCGAATGTTGTTGCAGATGCTACGTAATGTTTTTTTTTTCCTTCTTCTTCACATCCTTGGAAATTTCTTCTTGTAGATGGTTTATGCAGGGAATCCAATGCTGCAGTTTAATTGTCACTAGTACAAAGAAGGTTTTGGTGTTTGCTTCATTTATTTCATGTTGGGTTGGTGGAACATCCTGCTATGCCAACAAATTAAGGACCTTGAACCTACTCACCAATACCTCTAACTTGTAAAATACACTGGGTTGGTATCAGGGATTTAAACCTTGGATCACAAATCTTATCTAGATATATAAGATCACAAATAATGAATTAGGTGGTCCATACATGCACCAAAACAAAACCCAGCATACTGATGAGAGCTTTCCATCCTCTTGGATGTTTGGTGGTGCCCAATAATATTAAGGTGACCACATGTTTGGTGTTGATTGCTGTGGGGAAATCAGCAGCCTCTTCATGGTTGTAGGAGGGTTTATGCTGATAGCATGACCTGTTAAGGGTCACATAGATGTCATTGGATTAAAATTTATAGGCCAGCTCCTTCATACTATGCCCCCTATATATATTAATATATATATGTGTGTGTGTGTGTGCTGGGTAAGGCAAGAAATTCTATGAGGACAAAAGCTACCAATCCATGTTAATGCACAATAGTTACAAATCTATGTAAAGGCACAATATCTACAAGGTATTTATTCATGTATACCCCTCAACTTTTTTGGATTTTAATGTATGCCCTGTAGTTTGTAATTTTACATAGGTACAAGTGAATTATATATATATATGTGTGTGTGTGTGTATTACGTGAATGCCCTTGCTATTTGCCTCCCCATCAGCCGTCAGTTTATATAAACATCAACTGTTATTTGAAACGACCAAGTTATCCCTACGTCAGCATTTGGTGGACGGATTGTTGAGGGGCATTTGTGTAATTTCGTTTCAGAGAGGGTATTATCGGTTGGGCTCTGTGTTTTATTTCGTCTAAATATTGAATACAGTATTATTCTTGTATTGACACAAACACTGTATTGCATAGTGCATTAATCTCGTAGAAGTGATCCTCTCTGTTGAGTAAATCTGAGTTGAATAATCTGAGTCTCCTGGTCGTTGCAGCAGAGGACTGGGATTAAAGCCTGAATGGGTAGAGAGAAACAAGCTTCCATGGTTATGTAGTCAAATGATTTTGGCTTCATTTGGAGGAACTATTGGCAATAGAGCTTTTGGAAGTAGAGCTTTTGAAAGTAGAACTTTTATGAAAAAATTGCCTGTTTGGTAACTATATTTCTAAAATGCTGTACCACTTTAATCTGTGTTTAGTAAATAAATTGGGAAAATACTTTTAGTATGAAAAAATGACCATAAAGAACATTGCATAATATTATACAATGGAGCATAATAAAATATAATATATATTAATACATAAATATATGAGAAAAGCAAAAACAACTTTTCGAAATTTTTACCAAACATTCTTATTTCATCTAAAAGTGCTTTTGGAAGGCTAGAAAGTATTTTTTTGCTCTCCAGCTTTTGGATGATGCTTATATGTAACCAAGCTACATGCATGTACGAATAGGAGCAAGAGTGTGGAGGTCTCATTTTTTAAATGATCAGAGTGAAACAGACAATTTCTTCTTATGCCTGACCTCATCTTCTACTACATGATTCCAGGCAAATGATGCATACATTGCTTTCTCTTAAGATATCACATTTGTCCAGAGAAGCGCATGGTTCGGCAGACCGGAGACCAATCATAATGGGATTAATATACTTTCGATACTACTGGGCAGGAGACTTGACCTCTATAATTCAAACCACTGATCAACATCTTGTGTCCTAAGTGAGCTCACCAATCTGGTTCAAAGCTTTATTAACAAGTAAACAAACCTTTTGATGGATATAACCTTAACTATCAACTCTGGTCACAACAAACATGGATTTAGCAGAACTCATTATTAGGCACTAATCCAAGAAACCTAAAGTGATAGAAATATTTCAACTAATTTAAAAATCATATCTTCCAAAATGCAAACTCTATTTACTAAAGCATCCTCTCAATTTTTAGGTATTGGATTTTTTTTTTTTCATTTTCTTCTGTAAACCCAAACCAAATGACATGACAAATGGATTCTTCAGGTTTGTGTTAGAGAGGGGATATTTGCTTAAAAAGCATGGCAGCTGGCCAGTTCCCTCTTACAAACTAGTTAAAAGTGTATAATTATTAGTTGGCTTTTGTTGCCCATTTGACAATATCCATATCCATCTGCTGGCTAAGTGGCCTCCTTGTCTTCATGTCTGTACTTTAGAACATGTGCTTGGAGACATGTCTATTCCTTATATTTCCTTCTTTTGCCTACTTAGTGAAGGACCTTAACATAGATTATTGCAAATATCAAGTGCCTCCCCATAATCTTTAGCAGGTGATGGACTGTCACCTGAGACAACTTACCTCATAAAGCCAAAAAAAAGAAGAAGCAGTATAAGTAATCAGCCAGATATATAATAGGCTATGTACTTTGAGAATCTAAATTATTGATCTTGATCTAAATTTTAGAAGCACATCGAAATCAAAATTAGAATACTCCTTGATTGTTAATCGCATAAAAACATGATGTTCTATTATTAAAGTTGTTTAATTTGTATCTATTTGTTGCTTAGGCAAGAAATCTCCAAAGTACATAATTTTTTATTCACGCATAATTCAAATATTATATATTATAATCAAAATTTTGGCTTTTTACATTCGTGGTAGTAGTAAGGACCAACTACTTTTTACTTAAAAAAAAGGGACTAATTACTTTCAAAAGCAATTAGAGGGGAGAGGGGAGGGGTGCTTAGGTTAAAGGTCCAAACTATAGATATAATCATTGCTTTAAATTGCATATAAATTAAATTTAGATATTTTACAGAATAGACAATTTAGAAAAACAACTATGCTAAAATACATGATGCATCATGTAGATTAAGAGTCCAAACTTATAATCTAAATCTATACATTGACATATATATGAACAAAAATATTAAATTTTGAATGCTTTACACTGTGAATATGATGAATGCATTGAATCAAGTTATTTAAAATATTAATTCACTTAAATAACTTAATGTTGGACATATTCTGTCGCTGTGCGGGCCATACCTTGCGGGGTCCCTGAGCAGCACAAGGAGGGTCACTGTCAGCATGTCCTGCCGCCTGCCAACGGCGATGGCTTGGTTAGTAGGTGGGTTATACCCGAGGGTCCCTGAACCCATGGCGAGGCCAGGTCGGAGTCCGGGGTGGGCGAGGCCTGGTCGGAGTCGACTCGTGGCGCTGCTTTTGGTGGGGTTTAAGGAAATAGAGTTGCACCTTCACTAACACCGGTCGGTTTTGGTGTAATGGTAGCGCTTGATCCTGACAACTGGTATCAGAGCCAGAAGTCTCGAGTTCGAAACCCAGGCATCGCGTTGGGGGGGGGGACCGCTGTGCGGGCCATACCTTGCCGGGTCCCTGAGCAGCACAAGAAGGGTCACTGTCAGCATGTCCTGCCGCCTGCCAACGACGATTGCTTGGTTAGTAGGTGGGTTACACCCGAGGGTCCCTGAACCCATGGCGAGGCCAGGTCGGAGTCCGGGGTGGGCGAGGCCTGGTCGGAGTCGACTCGTGGCGCTGTCTTTAGTGGGATTTAAGGAAATAGAGTTGCACCTTCACTAACACCGGTTGGTTTTCGTGTAATGGTAGCGCTTGATCCTGACAATACTTAATTTATATGCAAAGGATCTCGAAAATAAATTTTTGATTTATGAGTAGTTCAAATATTATAGATTAGAATTTAGATTTTTGTTTCAAAACATTCATCTTCATCTATTATCTAATTGAATTGAGGTGAAGGTTTACTATTCCTGCCATCCTCCAATGATATTTAAGTGTATGATACATGTTGCAATGTAAACTAAGATTCCATCTTGGTATTGTAGGTGTAACTTCAGGTTTTCCTTGGTTTGTACAAGGCTTTATGCTGATTAATAAAATTTTGCTTGCTTACATATATAAAAGACCTAAACCCAGAAGTAATCTCTTATAACCTACTTGTGTTCTTGGAAAAGTTCGCAATGTCATATTCATCTAGCAGTCGTAGGGATCTAATGCATGATAGCTTTGCAATGAGTACCAAAGAGAGCTCTTCAAAATACATTCTATCTTTGCATCTTGAAGCCTCATGATCTCTAAAACATCTGATAGGGCAAAAACAAGTCCTTTATATGGCCGCCCATCTATCTCTTGGATTATTGCATTGAAGAGAGGTGCATCATGTACCAAAAAATTAGGATGAATATATGTCAAGTGCGTCGAGTTACTTAGTAAATTATGGTACTTAGCCAAAAAAAATATGGGTTAAGCAATGTTCTGTTGATATTAACTTATTCAGGCTCTCTAAAAATTAGATAATAAATTAATCAGAGAGGATAATGCTATATTAACTTCATGTCAATGCAACATTGGCAAGTCACATGGCACGCCAAATTGGTGCAATCCATAAGATTAGTGCCATTAATTAAAAATTTGTGACTCCTAGCAATCCTGAATTAAAAATTAGAACAGTTCAATCATCAGTAGTTTATATAATGAACAAGAAAACAACATTCTTCAACCATCCACCAGCAGTTTACATAATGAACAAATATATATATATATTTGATGCATTACCCTCCATCCATCAGTTGGTGGAATCTTTGAAGCAAAAAGGTCCTCCTTATTTTTTTAAAAAAACCCAGGCTTTCCCAAAGTGCGAGCCACTTTTGTGTCCAAGTCCACACAGAATGACCCCTTTCCTTTTTAAGTAATCTGAAGGTAAATGTGAAATCATAACGTTAACTACAACGTTAATATGCCATTTTTTGAACATTTTTATAATTTGCTAAGTAAACTCTCCTTTAATGATACACTCGCCTGGTAATTCTAACTAGAAGGGAAGAATTGATGTGCATATTAAACAAATAAGGAGTGCTCTTACCCAAGCATTCCCATCCCACGTGGCCTCGACGCGGCGCTAAGTAACTGGCCTAACTGTCAGAAGAATAACCAATCCACTCATGCCACGTCGTATTGTTCGGAATCTAGTAGTAAGATATCGCAGTGCCACTAGTTTTTTTGGTAATTATTACCTCTCTTTTAACCCCTCCAAAAATCGAGAGAGAGAGAGAGAGAGAGAGAGAGAGAGCGAGCTATTTGTCAGGGGTTCGTGGGGAACTGGGCATTTGCCAACTGAAATAATTAGTCTTCTCTCTCACTCTCTCTCTCCTTCTCCCACCCACCCCTCTGCCCTTTCCTCTCCCTCCATTGTGTGATAAACCCCAGCATTTCCCTTCTCCAAAGTCCTCAAAGCTCCCGACTTGTTGGCATCTCTCTCTCTGGTGACAATGCTTCCCTCCAAATCCAAGTAAGTACCAGATCTACACAGATAATCTTGTTGTCCTTGTTTGGTTCTTCTTCAAGCTCCGACTTTGTTCTTGTTTTTCGGAGTTTAAGTTCTGTGAACTGCTAGGTTTTGGTTCATCTTGGATTTCTTAAAAATTGAGTTTTTTTTGTTCTTTTGTTTCTATGGGATTGACCATTTGGTGGGATTCAGGATGTTTCCTTGTTCATATGGTTGTCAATATGCTTCTTTTATTGTTCAAAGTTTTGGGTTATGCATCAGCGGCACAAGGATTCTTGCTCCTTTGGATCTCCCCGGTTCATTGTGCTTGATCTGGTTGTAAAAGTTCCAAATTGGGATCTTGGGTTTGCGGGTACTTAGATTGGTTGGAGAACCAAGATGCTTCTTTTACTGTTTAGTCCTCATTTCTAGAACAATGTTATATGATTTCTGGTCCTTTGAACCTACCGTGAATGTCAGAAACCCCAGTCTGAGCTCTTGGATTTAGTGGATCCCAGGTTGGTTCATGTGTGCGACCCTTGCTTTCTTCTTCTTCTTCTCTCTCATGGGTTTTGGTCTGGATTTGATGCTGTAATTTACTTTTATATACTTGAGAGCGGGATCTCTGTTTGAGATCTCTTGCATTGTTGTTGTGTTGCGCCGTAGATATGAAATCTGGAAAGGCTATGATATTTGGATTTTGAACAGATCTGGCTTATCTGACACTCCAAATAGCAAAACCACACCAGCTACCCCTAGGGTTAGCAAATTAGGTAGGGCTGGATCCACCAGGTCAGATTCTGCGTCGCCATCCCCGGTGCAAAAGCCACGCTTTTCAGTTGATCGGTCACCGAAATCAGTAGAGTCGAAGCCTGCCACCAAGACCAGTACTACTCCTGATGTGAGAAAATCAAAATCTTCTACATTTGCTCCAAGTGATTTCAATTGATTGCCTAGCTTTATGATATGCCTTCTCTAATTGTTTGAAATTTGGTTTTCGATCATAGAAACATCCACGGACATTGAGGGGACCAGATCTTCAGGCACAATTGGATGTAGCTCAGGAAGACCTGAAGAAGGCTAAGGAGCAGTTGGCTTCAGTTGAGCAAGAGAAGACCCGAGTTCTTGAAGAATTGAAGGATGCAAAGAGATTGGCTGATGATACAAATGAAAAGCTCAAGGAAGCTATTGCTGCTCAGAAGAGGGCCGAGGGGAGCTTGGAGATTGAGAAGTTCCGGGCGGATGAATTGGAACAAGCAGGCATTGAAGCTGTGCAGAAAAAGGAGGAAGAATGGCAGAAGGAGCTCGACAACATTCGGAACCAACATGCTGTGGATGTCTCGGCGTTGCTTTCTGTAACTCAGGAACTCCAGAGAGTGAAACATGAACTAGCAATGGCGACCGAAGCAAAGGACACTGCCCTCGGCCATGCTGATGATGCTATGAAAATTGCTGAAATCAATGCAGAGAAGGTGGAGCTTTTGTCTGGGGAAATCAACCGTTTAAAATCCTTGCTGGATTCCAAGGTGGAGAGCATGAATAATGAAGCAGCAGAAATGGTTAAGAAGTTGGATGCTGAAGTCAACGCTTTGAAACAAGAACTTGAGAGAGTGAAGGCAGCTGAGGAGAAGTTGATCGAGATGGAATCCTTGGCTGAAGGGCTTCAGATTGAGTTGGCTGATGCCAAGAAGGCTGAATCAGATTCAATTAAGCTGGCTGATGAATGGAAGAAGAAGGCAGAGTTGCTAGAGGTTCAGGTAGAGGAGTCCAAGCAGTCTGAAAAATCCTCATCGGATTCCCTGGCATACACAATGAAACAGCTAGAGGAGAACAATGCTTTGTTGGAAGATGCTGAATCTGAGATTGCCACTCTTAAAGGAAAGATGGAATCCTTGGAGATTGAGGTTGCTAGGCACAAAACTGATCTTGATGAGTCAGATAGGCGTCTTGATTTGGCCCAGCAAGAGGCATCGGACATGGGAAAAACAGTCGAAGTATTAAAGTCTGAACTTCAGGCATTGGAGGAGGAAAAGTTGCAGGCACTTAACAATGAGAAAGCTGCTGCATCAAACATCGAAAGCCTGATGGAGGAAAGAAACGAACTGATCGAAGAGCTCAATAGTGCTAGAGATGAAGGAGAAAAGGTCAAGAAAGCAATGGAAGGTTTAGCTTCAGCCTTGCATGAGGTGTCGACAGAAGCTAGGGAAACACAAGAAAGACTTTTAACAAAGCAAGCTGAAATTGAAGATGCCCATGCTCAGATAGAGCAGTTGAAATCAGCTCTCAAGAACAGTGAAGAGAGGTATGAAGTCATGCTGGATGAAGCGAGATATGAGATTGTCTGCCTCAAGAAAACTGTGGAAAGATTTGAAACAGAGGCCAAAAGCTCAAGTGGCGAGTGGGAAGAAAAAGAGCTTAATTTTGTCGCTGCTATTAAAAAGTCAGAAGAAGAACTTGCTTCTCTCAAGGTCGAAGTGGAAAAGGTGGTGGATGCACTCACGGGAGCAGAACTTGAAGCAAAGGCTGCAAGGGATGATGCAGCCCAGATGATAACTAAGCTAGGAGAAGCTGAATCCAAGGGAATGGCTGCCAACGAAGCAGCAGAAGAGGCGAAGGCTGAGAGTTTGCAGTTGAAGGAAAGGTTGTTGGACAAGGAGAATGAGCTGCAAAGCATCACTCAGGAGAATGATGACCTTCGAATCCGGGAAGCGGCTGCCCTGGAGAAAGTCAAAGAGCTATCTACATTGCTCACGGAGGCCACCGCCAAGAAAACTGAGGAAAATGGTGAGCTATCAAACAGCGAAAAAGATTACGACATAGTACCAAACACTTCTGAATTTCCAAACGTAAATGCTGATGAGAGTGAAGCAGAAAAAACGAAGTCAGAAGTACCCTCAGGAAAGCTTGAAGATTGTCGTACAGAAGATCTAAAAACCAAAGAAGCTAATGGGAATAGAGATCCAAATGATGAGGAGGAACCTGTGGAAGTCAAGATGTGGGAAAGCTGCAAGGTTGTGGACAAGGATCTTGCATCAGAGAGGGAGCATGAGGCGGAATCAATAGATGACGATTTATACTCGAAGATAGAAAGTGGCAGCTCTGATCAGATAAATGGATTATTAACGAAAGACATGGATGATGGGGTCACTTCGCCTACCAAGCAGCAGCAGGAGCAAAAGAAAAAAAAGGCTTTGCTCCACAAGTTTGGGAGCCTGCTGAAGAAGAAGGGAAACCATAAGTAGCAGAGAAGCTCCACCACAGGTATCCCATTATTTTGTATGAACTTCTGCATTGTTGTGCTTTGAGGCTTTTGTTTTATGGTTTCTGATGCTTGTGTTGATCTATCAAGGCTTGTCTGGAAATTTGTAACAGCATGGAAAGTGTATTTGAGATCCTCTACTGCTCCTTCGCCAGTTTTTTATGTGTACGAGCATTGTAAAATTTTTATTATGACATACATTGCTTATAGACCGGAGAAGACAGATAGCTGCTATGATTTTATAATAGCCATGCACCCAATGTGCTCATTGAAGCCATCATATTGATATCGTTCATTTGAAGATGTGGAACTTGATGTATGGCAAGTACATATATATATATATATATATATATAAATGTTTGGAGCTGGCTTCATTAATCCCTCATCGCATTTCATTTCTCTTGCTCCCCCTAGCTTAGTTCTTTGGCTGTTACAGGTTGACTCTTTGATGCAAATGCGAGTTTCTCAAATCGAAATGTTTTCTTGGTTGCTTAGCATTCCCAAATTTTTAGAGAACTAGTTGGACAAGTTAAAAAAACCTGAGAGCGACAGAGAAATGGATTTCCTTTGAAAAGCCTAAGATCGGATGGGTGGCACTTGCAATGTGCTCTTAAGTGAACCATTTAACCTCTTTTTCTTGTATCTTTTTTCTTGACAATGTAATTCATCTCTATTGTAAATATGATTGGTCTTCAATAAAAGTTGGGTAGCTTCTTCCTGCCTCTTTTTTTTGCATAAAAAAAGAAACAAAGGTGGGTGCGGCCATGTCCGATCCGGTTTTATTTTCCAGTGCGCAGAGAAGCTTTACATGTTTCTAATCAGTTCTAATCACTGTTGAGGATTTCTCTTCATGCTACAAGCAGTAGTTGACCACTCTACAGGCTCGGTTATGGTTAAATATCATACATCTCTTCCCCAGACTTCTTCCTGCATCAGAGAAGCTTGTGGTGATTGATTACTCTTCAACCTTTCATCCAAAATATAAAAAAATAAAAAATACTTAAACCTTTCATCCGGTTTTAGAGTTTATCCTCGCTCTCTCTCTCTCTCTCTTCTGTGTGTCTTTCTGCGCGTGTGAGCGTGTCAGATGCTTGACCGAGTTCGAGGAGCTCTAACTCTGCGGGCGTGGTCCATGTGAGACCCTTCTGACATCCTCAGAGAAGTCTGGCATGGCATGCCTTGGCTCGGCACGAACCAAGAAAATATTCTTCAACCGTTCTTTTCCTTTGTATGACCAAATTTAATTGGATGAATACAAGTCGTACACTCACAACAAGACTCCACCCTCTGCAGCCACTACTTCGTAGTCTGTACTCTCTTGGCTTTCTAGGAGAATTGTAGGCTGCCCTATATACTATTATAATTTAACAACATTAGACTCCAGAAATCTTCCTAGTTCCTACTTCAGACCTATGGAAGCATGTAGCGCTGGTGCAGTCAAAGTAACTCCCATGTCTCATTGTATGGATTAATGACTGATTTCTTTTAACATATTTGCATGCATTACTGATCTGAGATGCAGTGGATTGACGAACTAAACTTTGAGCTTTCAAGATCTGTCGAGGGATCTGGATGAAATGGAATGGTAGTTAAGAGAGGGTGCGGTATTGTTATTTGTTGTAGGTTTCCATGATTTTGTCAGGCCATGAAGCGGCTGCCAAGACCATCTTTTCCTTCAAAGGTGTGAGACCCAATAGTTTCACATCGGAAAGACTCATTGCAGAGTCTGAGCATATGAGGCGGATGTCTCCAAATCCTGCAGACGCATTTTAGATGGAAAACAAAATCAAAAAGGGATATGAGCGGTGCATGTGGCGGGGCGTGATATTTTGTATCAAAGCCGAGGACGGTTCTTATCTGATGATGGGATTGAGATGTAGTGGATGGACGAACTAAACTTTGAGCCTTCAAGATCTGTCGAAGGATCTGGATGAAATGGAATGGTAGTTAAGAGAGGGTGCGGCATTGTTATTTGTTGTAGGTTTCCATGATTTCGTCGGGCCATGGAGCAGCTGCCAAGACCAACTTTTCCTTCTAACCACACGTGATTAACCTTCCTTCTACAAAGACAATCCATAAGCAGGTGTCTCTCTTTCCTCATGAATGTCCTTTCTTTCGTCACGGAAATCCCTCTAACCTTTTCCTTAACTCTTAATCTTTCTTTTTTTCTTTCTTTCTTTCTTTCTTTCTTTCTTTTATACGCCGGCTGTTTATACTAATCTCGCATGAGCACTGCAACCTGAGTCAAGAGAAAGAATACATTTCAGAGATGGAGGAACAGATATATGATGGGTCCAGAAAAATTTTTCAAAATAGTGAGTAGTAAAGAAAGCAACCTAATCCGTAGCTTTGTTCATCTTCCGGTATACATGCATAACTTGGAAAGCATTACACTCCCTCAATAGCCTCCGGATGTCATCTAGAAGCGGATGATCTGCCTCCCCGGACCCTCCCTACAGAATTTACTCAATAAACTCCACTGAGTCTCCCTCTAGAATGATGCTCCCAACCTCTAACACCTGCCTCGCATGGAAGATTCCCTATCATGCTGCTCTGAGTTCCGCTCCAAAAATAGGTGCCTCAAATATATTCTTAATCCTTCTTCAGAACAACCTCTATGCGAGTAAACTTTTCTCCCCATCACCAATCCTAAATCCTAAATCCTAAATGCTAAATCTTCATTATAAATCCTAAAGTCTACTCCCCAAGCCGCAAAAGGGAGGTTGCAGGTTCGAGCGATTAGACTACAGCGTTGTCGTAGCTGGTCTGAGTCCCTTCCATCTAGACCTTAAAATCCATGCCGCTCGGCGCGCCAAAAGAGGCTTATGTATCAACTTGAAGAGCAACTCATTACCCAAAGGAAAAATCCACAATTTGAATAGGCAGGATATTACGAACCGATGGTAAAATAATAGTCAACTCATAGTTGAGGCTTTAGGAGGAGAAATAAGCATCATTCAATTCCATTCAAGCTTACCCCACAACTCGAAACCCTCGTTCCTTCCCAAAAAAAGTGGTAGGATTGAGCTGGCTAGTGATTGAGCTTAGAGGCTCGTTTGGTTCGCGGAAAAAGAAGAGAAGAAAGTGTGGTCAACGAAAAAATAATGAGATGCCTCTTGTTTGGTTGGATTTTTCAAAGGAGAGAGATGGAAAAGTTGTATTCCCATAGGAATATGATTCACACATTTTATAGAAAAGTCTTTCCCATGAGACGAGAATCACTCCATTTTTATTTTTTCTAAAAAGTCCCTTCAATATTAAAGAAGCATTAAAGACCTAATTTTTATTAAGGGCATAATAGAAATTATACATAACTTTTCCAGAAAAGTGGATGGCCAACCAAACATAAGCAACTGTAAATTTGTCACTTTCTCATGGTCAACCAAACATGCTACAAGTACTTTCCTTTGGCTGGTATACGAGTGGGAACAGGCTCAGTTCAAAAACCATATCTGTCTGTAGATAGACATCCTCTTCCTAGGAATTTGTTTCTCAGGAATTATATTCTTAGGAGGAAAAATGCTTCCCGCGAACCAAACGAGCCCTAGATATTATGTGTTTGCCAGATATTATGTGTTTGAGTTTAGATGTTTGTAGTTGATTCGGAGAGATCCATATCAATATGGCTTGCTCCCCTTGTACAAAAAATGGCTAGTGATTGAGCTGGAACGGATAGTAGGAGACATATACTACTCAATCACTGAAGATGCCATAATATTATAAGCTGCAAAATAGAAGGGCTCTGGGATATTAAATTTTGAGATGTTTTGGCTTTTATCATAGAAACAAAATTGCTCTCCCACTATTTTATTTGTTTATTGAGTTAAAAAGTGCAAAATGGTAATTAGAGGGAATATGTTGCAATATAAGTCTATTCCACCCATGCTGTGAAATAGCCCAGTTATACCGTTAATGTGTAATCCTCTCTTTCTTTTCTTTTTTTTTTTTTTTTTTTTCTCCTCCTCCTTCTTCTTCTTTTTCTTCTTCTTCTTCTCTTTTTCTACTAAATCGGAAGGTTCAAACTAAACAAGTACGAATACAATCAAAAAAATCAAAAGGCAGCACATCTCGGAGAACACTAGGCACCTCCGCCTCACCCACTTATAGGTGTCCTCCCTGAATGATTGGCAACAACAAACGCCATCCAAGCGGCAGCCCTATTGGCCTCACGAAAAATGTGTCTTACTTGAATAACCAGCCCAGCACGAACCATGGTCCAAATATCTCGCAGCAATGGGTGGTGATTGCCAATCCCCTCTGAAGTCTGCTGAATCTACCTAATGATCGTCGTAAAGACGCCCTCTAAAAGGACCATCCTCACCTGTAGAGCATGCCGCACATAGCCATGTGTAATCCCCTTTTCTGCAGCCTTTCTTCATATTTAGCAAGGATATCCCTCGGGAGAATATCCTTCACTTATTCCTTCGCCAGACAAGTGATGTCAAAAGGTTGAATTGACCCTATCTAGTTGAACCATGAATTGAAGTGGGTTTTGAGTCCCAGCTTTGTTTTTTTTTTTTCATTATCTTACCTTACAAATTAGTCTTCTAGATGATTTGTCTACATATAAATGCAAAAAATCATAATAATATAGTTACGCATAAATGGTAGATTTTTTATTCTCCCTAACAAACAAACATGCATATTCTTTTAACTACTAGTAAACGATTGAAATTTCTATCACTAAAAACATGGCAGATTTTGAAGAGCACAGCAAAAATGCTCCATTATGATTGATTTCTTTTAAAATCAATTATTTCAATGTTACATGCACCCAAAACATTTCTCTTTTATATTTGATAAATATGTCATTTATGATTTATCTCTTTAGAACTTTTGGTCTGGTTTCTTGAGATGAACCAATCTTTTAAATTTCAAAAATCATTTCTTATGGTAAGTTTCAACTAAGATCATGTATTTCCATTAAAAGTTTTATTTGCAGAAATTAGATCATGCAAAACTTATACACACCCCACTTTCAGATATTCTAAAGCCTACTAAGATGCCTATACTAGTAAATATTTTTCTTCTAAAAGCAAAGTTACCTACAATGTCAGATTCTTATAACTTAAATATGAATGAGTTTTACTAGGTTCTATTATCTTCTTCTTTGTCATCCAATTTTAAAGCATCACTACGATCTCTAATGCAACCACTTACATTCTTTAGGTTTTCTACATAGTTGGATTAGATGATAATTACGTTAATTCATCTTACTTTTTTTAAAAAATACCATTTTTTCATTCTACTAAAAAGTTTCTCTGCTTATTGTTAAGGAAAGCAGCATCATTGTCAACAGGATGCTCCTTCTCACTAGCAATATGCTTCCATGATTGAGGATATCAAGTATGATAAAATATTGTTTCAAAACTAGGTTTATGGTAGTTTTCTCTAACATAATTGAGCATATTAAATATGATAAAATAATATTTCCAAACTAGGTTATGGCTTAGCGATTGCATTCCTCCATTCAACTGTAGGTTTTTAGATGTATTTCTCAAGCATTTGACTTTGCTAATTCTATTTGTTAGCATTACACTATTTTGTTTTAAAAAGATTTTTGAAAATAATATTATAGTATTACTCGATTAGTTGCGGAGATTTAAGCGCTAGATCATCACCACTAGAAAATTGCTAAATAATGTAAAAATAGTCACAAGCTACCAAGAAAAAAAAAAAGAATACTAACAAGAAGCTCGAAGCTAAAAATTAACTAATTCTGGCAATGATTCAAAAACCCTGATGAACATATTACTGCTGTTAAATTAGATAAAGGAAAAATTGAAGCTAGGCCCTCGATTTTGTCACGCCCCGGATCCGGATCCGTGACACGGCCGTGCTATTGCCGACTACCGCCCACAATAGCACGCAGCCTCATACCTGGGTAATAGGGTAGTCAAACCAACCAAATCTTTTCATATGAAAGCATTCTTAGTACAACATGCTGGTCAGTACCCAAATACAGAGCTTCTATGTAGTTTATCTACACAAAAGTATACTTGCTTTACCCCAAAAGAAAGAAGCGCTAATACCAAATTAACGTGTCTCTGGCAGCTATCAGTGGTGAGGATCTGAAAGAAAAAGTAAATGAACGGATATGAGCTACACGGCTCAGTAAGTAATCATACATAATCTTACCGGATCGAACATAACGGTAACCATGTTTATGCAGGGTTTGAGAAGCTGACATGCATATTTATCTAATCATCTTCATGGCATAATATGTATGCAATTTAAAGGAGATATCGGTTATAGCAAAATACAACATTTCATAACGATATATCCAAAACCCGTTGTAAAACAATGTATGCTTTGGTCAGGCACGTTCATAAATGTCACGGCCCGCCTGCGCAGGGCACGTGACTATCGGGCCCACATGAGGGGGAAACACGGGGCTCCCCTGCCAGATGTTGGCCGGTTCCGGGGCTTCACGCAAGCGTCCTTCACCCCTCACCGATTTTGCTTCTCCCCAAAAACACATCTGCAGGATTTGGAAGCACCCGCCTCATATACCCAATCTCTGAAACGAGCCTCATGATCATGCTTCAAATATCATTTTCATAAAGTATGCAATTTAAACAAAGCAGTATTGTAAATCACAAAATTTTCATAAAACATGCACATGGAACCGTGCCCCCGGCATACCGTGGTCATGCTCTTAAATGCTACTGCGAAGTCATTCTTGGCCACTGGCGGGACCGGCTCAGTTATTAGGCGGCCACTGGCGGGGCTGGCTCAGTCATTCTCGGCCACTGGCAAGGCCGGCTCAGTTACATTGGGTCAGTAGCTCTTAAGAGTTCATAAATAATGCTCAGTATAGGTAGTACCTCATAGATGCTACGGCGAATTCATTAATGGTCACTGGCGGGGCCTGCTCAGTTATTAGTCGGCCACTGGCGGGGCTGGCTCAGTCATTATCGGCCACTGGCAAGGCCGGCTCAGTTGCATTCGGCCCGTAGCATTAGTAGTTCTTAGGTACCCCCTTACAAGCAATATGCAGCTAGGGCAAATCATTATCATTCTTTACACTCATGCTAAGAAAAATCATAACATGGAACTCCATTCATTTTGCATGTATCACAAGAGCTATGAAAACATAATATGTGCACAACTATGAATTATGTGACTGACATGTACCACTCATGTTCATATTTCATAACTCATATCTTGTGTAACTAGAGCATGTCAGATACACATATCATTCTTAGCCTACAGTACATGCATAACATGTTAAATTTCATGTATGATCCATAAAGATTAGGACAGATTACTTACCTTTCTCACCAATCATGTATACAATTCAAATGGTATGAAAAACACTGGTTCATCTTATAAAACATCATACAGGATCTACGATAAGATTAAGATAGATTACTTACTTCAATTCGCTTTCCAAATTGCTCAAGTCCAGGTGACTAATCCTCAATCACCTAAAACAACATCATAGGGATTACATTATTCCCCATTCATTTATTATAAAATTTCTTAGTTCATCATACTATGAACTTACTTGCTTGGATCCTATCCAAGGATTTAGCCCAAGTCCAATTTGAAGCCTTTGGGGTTCGATTTAAAACCAGATTGGGTCCAACCTTTTCTAGCCAATTGGGTCCTCTGATTTGGTCAACGTGGCTCATTTGGGTCTGAGTCAGGATTAGCCCAAGGTCAATTCGACCTTCTGTCAGTTAAATTGGGCTTGAATTGGGCCTGATTTACAATCAATTAGGTATGCTGAGACCAACTCAGCTTAATTGGATTCGGACCCAATTTGCAGTTTGGGCTCGTCCAGACTTAGCCCAATCTTATTGGGCTCGGGTTCAGGTTCAATTGGCTAAACCAATTTCTTATTATTGGGCTTACCGTGTTTCGGATCCGAACCCGATTCCGGCCCGTTAACCCACTCTTTTCTTTTCTCTTCTCATTTTCTTTCTTTTCTTTTCTTTTTCTTTTCTTTTCTTTTTTTTTTTTTTGTTTCTCTTTTTCTTTCTTTTTCTTTTTCTTTTTCTTTTCCTTTTTCTTTCCTTTTCTTCTCTTCTCCTTTTTCTTTTCTTCTCCTTCCCGAAGCTTCCTCTCCTCCCTTCTTCTTTCATCCCGATCTCCCCTTCCTCTTCTCCTCTACTCTCCGGCGAAGAGAGGGCGACGGTCTCCTCTTCTCTTCTCCGACGAAGGGAGGACGTCGAGTGGAAGGGGGGCGGCGAGCGGAAGGGGGCCGGGCCACGACCGGCGGCGTCCCCGGCCGAGCCTGCATCGCGCGCCTGCGGCGACGGTGCTCGCGGCCGAAGCCGGCGGCCGCCGCACACGACGACGAGGATGAGTCCCCTCTTCCTCTCTTCTTTCTTTTTTTTTTTTTCTCTCTTCTTCAACCTTCCTTCTCAACCCTCTCATTCTTTCTTCTTCTCTCTTCTCCTCCCTTTCTTCTCTCTCCCGAAGGCTCTCCCGAACCCTTTTTCTACTCTAATCTCCTCCCCTTCCCATCACAAGGAAGAAGATGAGGGGGCTCGGGAGAGGCCGAGCTTGGGGTCACGCCACGGCCGGCGGCGCCCGCGGCTGATTCCAGCGGCCAATGGGCTCGTCCGTGCTCGCAGCCGGTCCGCGGCCTGTACCTGCGGCCGAGCCGAGGCCGGCAGCGTTCACGCTGTTGGCGACGTCCCTGGCCGCGCACGGTAACCCCCTCCCCCTTCATCTTCTTTGCTTTCATTCTTTCTTTGTTATCCTAAATAAATCAGGAGGAGAGAAGGTAGAGGGCTTACCTAGCTTTTGGAAGAAGCCACGGGCATCTTCTCCGGCGACGGAAGTAGGTTTGGCAAACCCTCTCTCTCTCGTTCAGTGTTCTAGGGGGTCTCTCACTTGGGGTTGCCGGCAGAGGCTTAAATGATTATTTAGAGGATGAAACCCCCCTCTGAGAGGTCCCATCCTCTCCTTTCCTCCATACCTCGGGACTGGCCGCCGCCCCCCCTTGTCTCCGGCGCGCCGGCATCGGCTGCCAGCAGGGGGTGCGGGTCACCCTTCCCTGTCGGTCTTATCCCCTCGTTTTTTTTTTTTTTTCTAATCACGTAATTATACTGCCACAGTAAAATTTGGGCCCAAACCTCAACTGGGCCTATTCCTTATTGGGCCTAGGAGGTTGTGGGCCCGGACATTACATCCTACCCCCCTTAAAATAATTTCGTCCTCGAAATTAGTCATACCTTAAGGTTCAGGCTTTAAAAGTATTCAACCATCGAGCCACCCTCTAGTTCTCGGTTAGTCTCCCTCTTAAAATGCTTGCTGATAAGATTTTGGCAAAATCATGGCACCTCAAAACTTGATCCCTTCTATTTATGATATAGGAGTTCTTTTGATCTCTTCCAAAAGAAGACTAATCTTCCCACCTTAGATGCTATAATCCTTGGCCCGAGAAATTAATTGCTTTTGATTAAGTCCACACAAAGATCGTAATCGGCTTAACAAAAATAGGTGAGAGCATTAGCATCAAATACTTTTCATAATCTATTATCTTCTTTCTTCTCTTAACCTTGCCTACAATTTTATGATCAACTTTTATCCTAGCAAAACTTCAAACCCCTTTTAGATAGGTAGATCGAAGATGTCATAGCTAGGAGTAGGGAACATTTCAGGTCTAAGCCCAACCAAGGCACCATCAATCCGTTAATACTAAATTTAAGATGCCAAGATTCTCCCGGGAGTTACCAATAATAGAAAAACTCACGGGTGAAGATTATACAGCTCTCTCTCCAGATTATTCATAAAATCAACATCTTAATTCTGAATAAGAAGATCAAGTTTCTTTGTCAAAGTATCAACTGCTCTCGATTACCCGATCTATCACAAGATTAGATCATAAACAACTTCAATCCACCCTTGATAGTTATTCATCAAAGTCAATTGACAACCTTAATTTCTTTCAATCGAATAAAGGATGGATATTAATTAAAAAAATTCAAGCTTCAAATTTAGGAGGGAGAAGGTTCATACCAACATATTCTAGATCCAAGATCAAAATCGATGATCTATTAATTCATGTCAAAAGATGCTAAGAAGTTTCTTAGCATGACATAAAACTGGAGAATCTAGGATAGCACAGTGCTATCCAGAAATCAGAACATTCTCCTTTTATTTATCCAAAAAAATCTTACTACACAAGAAAATAGATCAAATTTTTTGTTATTAAAACTTTCCGAATCAAAAGAATAATACTTCTGGCCAACTTAGATAAATAATTCAGCTCACTATGTTTTCGCTGCGCATTCTGATCAAATTCCTTTGAATTCACAAATAACTTTTGATCAACATACTATTTGCCTACAAACAGAACTATTTAATTCTTCATCTGTATTTGCATTTCAAATCTTTCCTCCATCTTGATCGAATGTTACTTAGCCAAAACTTCTTTTTACTTTTCCATGAGCGAGCAAAGAAAGGGTATCCCAACATAAGATCCTCTTAAATAAGCGACAATGCTTTAAATAAATTTTACATTTTCAGCAACTTCATTCATATAAAATGAGCCAAAAATACTCTTCAAGATTGGAAATTATCCCAGAATTTACTAAATGACTTCCAATCAAAATACCAATCTTGCATTGTAATTTGAAAAGATCTAATATGTCACATTCCAAGTAAACAAAGGAGAAACTCTTAAATGTCATTCTCAGATATATTTTCTTTCTATACAATAGTTTCATGCATAATTGTCATACAGATTTTAACCTCAAAGAACATAAAAGCTTTCCTTGTCCAAGCCTTAAACAACTTATGGATGAACCCTATCCTGCCATCAAAATAATTAACTTCAAACTAGAAGTATCATCCACCGTACTCAGTATCAAGTTAAACTTTCAAAATCACCTATATACTGATACACAAATAATCACAATGTACTTTAACATTCCATGGCTAGTACTCCACTTAATATCAGTCAAAATCATAATCCAAAATACAAATTACTCTATCGAGAAATCTCCAAACTAGCTTATTCTTATTTTGGTCGCTACCATTTTGTTTGAAAACACCAAATTTTTTTTTTTTTTTCTCTTTCCAAGGATGCAGAACCTTACCGAATGAGACTTAACTACCCATTCCCTTATTAAAATTTGAAATTTTTACTCATGATTAACCTATTGCTCTGATGCCACTAGAATGTCACGCCCCGGATCCGGATCCGTGACACGGCCGTGCTATTGCCGACTACCGCCCACAATAGCACGCAGCCTCATACCTGGGTAATAGGGTAGTCAAACCAACCAAATCTTTTCATATGAAAGCATTCTTAGTACAACATGCTGGTCAGTACCCAAATACAGAGCTTCTATGTAGTTTATCTACACAAAAGTATACTTGCTTTACCCCAAAAGAAAGAAGCGCTAATACCAAATTAACGTGTCTCTGGCAGCTATCAGTGGTGAGGATCTGAAAGAAAAAGTAAATGAACGGATATGAGCTACACGGCTCAGTAAGTAATCATACATAATCTTACCGGATCGAACATAACGGTAACCATGTTTATGCAGGGTTTGAGAAGCTGACATGCATATTTATCTAATCATCTTCATGGCATAATATGTATGCAATTTAAAGGAGATATCGGTTATAGCAAAATACAACATTTCATAACGATATATCCAAAACCCGTTGTAAAACAATGTATGCTTTGGTCAGGCACGTTCATAAATGTCACGGCCCGCCTGCGCAGGGCACGTGACATCGGGCCCACATGAGGGGGAAACACGGGGCTCCCCTGCCAGATGTTGGCCGGTTCCGGGGCTTCACGCAAGCGTCCTTCACCCCTCACCGATTTTGCTTCTCCCCAAAAACACATCTGCAGGATTTGGAAGCACCCGCCTCATATACCCAATCTCTGAAACGAGCCTCATGATCATGCTTCAAATATCATTTTCATAAAGTATGCAATTTAAACAAAGCAGTATTGTAAATCACAAAATTTTCATAAAACATGCACATGGAACCGTGCCCCCGGCATACCGTGGTCATGCTCTTAAATGCTACTGCGAAGTCATTCTTGGCCACTGGCGGGACCGGCTCAGTTATTAGGCGGCCACTGGCGGGGCTGGCTCAGTCATTCTCGGCCACTGGCAAGGCCGGCTCAGTTACATTGGGTCAGTAGCTCTTAAGAGTTCATAAATAATGCTCAGTATAGGTAGTACCTCATAGATGCTACGGCGAATTCATTAATGGTCACTGGCGGGGCCTGCTCAGTTATTAGTCGGCCACTGGCGGGGCTGGCTCAGTCATTATCGGCCACTGGCAAGGCCGGCTCAGTTGCATTCGGCCCGTAGCATTAGTAGTTCTTAGGTACCCCCTTACAAGCAATATGCAGCTAGGGCAAATCATTATCATTCTTTACACTCATGCTAAGAAAAATCATAACATGGAACTCCATTCATTTTGCATGTATCACAAGAGCTATGAAAACATAATATGTGCACAACTATGAATTATGTGACTGACATGTACCACTCATGTTCATATTTCATAACTCATATCTTGTGTAACTAGAGCATGTCAGATACACATATCATTCTTAGCCTACAGTACATGCATAACATGTTAAATTTCATGTATGATCCATAAAGATTAGGACAGATTACTTACCTTTCTCACCAATCATGTATACAATTCAAATGGTATGAAAAACACTGGTTCATCTTATAAAACATCATACAGGATCTACGATAAGATTAAGATAGATTACTTACTTCAATTCGCTTTCCAAATTGCTCAAGTCCAGGTGACTAATCCTCAATCACCTAAAACAACATCATAGGGATTACATTATTCCCCATTCATTTATTATAAAATTTCTTAGTTCATCATACTATGAACTTACTTGCTTGGATCCTATCCAAGGATTTAGCCCAAGTCCAATTTGAAGCCTTTGGGGTTCGATTTAAAACCAGATTGGGTCCAACCTTTTCTAGCCAATTGGGTCCTCTGATTTGGTCAACGTGGCTCATTTGGGTCTGAGTCAGGATTAGCCCAAGGTCAATTCGACCTTCTGTCAGTTAAATTGGGCTTGAATTGGGCCTGATTTACAATCAATTAGGTATGCTGAGACCAACTCAGCTTAATTGGATTCGGACCCAATTTGCAGTTTGGGCTCGTCCAGACTTAGCCCAATCTTATTGGGCTCGGGTTCAGGTTCAATTGGCTAAACCAATTTCTTATTATTGGGCTTACCGTGTTTCGGATCCGAACCCGATTCCGGCCCGTTAACCCACTCTTTTCTTTTCTCTTCTCATTTTCTTTCTTTTCTTTTCTTTTTCTTTTCTTTTCTTTTTTTTTTTTTGTTTCTCTTTTTCTTTCTTTTTCTTTTTCTTTTTCTTTTCCTTTTTCTTTCCTTTTCTTCTCTTCTCCTTTTTCTTTTCTTCTCCTTCCCGAAGCTTCCTCTCCTCCCTTCTTCTTTCATCCCGATCTCCCCTTCCTCTTCTCCTCTACTCTCCGGCGAAGAGAGGGCGACGGTCTCCTCTTCTCTTCTCCGACGAAGGGAGGACGTCGAGTGGAAGGGGGGCGGCGAGCGGAAGGGGGCCGGGCCACGACCGGCGGCGTCCCCGGCCGAGCCTGCATCGCGCGCCTGCGGCGACGGTGCTCGCGGCCGAAGCCGGCGGCCGCCGCACACGACGACGAGGATGAGTCCCCTCTTCCTCTCTTCTTTCTTTTTTTTTTTTTTTTCCTCTTCTTCAACCTTCCTTCTCAACCCTCTCATTCTTTCTTCTTCTCTCTTCTCCTCCCTTTCTTCTCTCTCCCGAAGGCTCTCCCGAACCCTTTTTCTACTCTAATCTCCTCCCCTTCCCATCACAAGGAAGAAGATGAGGGGGCTCGGGAGAGGCCGAGCTTGGGGTCACGCCACGGCCGGCGGCGCCCGCGGCTGATTCCAGCGGCCAATGGGCTCGTCCGTGCTCGCAGCCGGTCCGCGGCCTGTACCTGCGGCCGAGCCGAGGCCGGCAGCGTTCACGCTGTTGGCGACGTCCCTGGCCGCGCACGGTAACCCCCTCCCCCTTCATCTTCTTTGCTTTCATTCTTTCTTTGTTATCCTAAATAAATCAGGAGGAGAGAAGGTAGAGGGCTTACCTAGCTTTTGGAAGAAGCCACGGGCATCTTCTCCGGCGACGGAAGTAGGTTTGGCAAACCCTCTCTCTCTCGTTCAGTGTTCTAGGGGGTCTCTCACTTGGGGTTGCCGGCAGAGGCTTAAATGATTATTTAGAGGATGAAACCCCCCTCTGAGAGGTCCCATCCTCTCCTTTCCTCCATACCTCGGGACTGGCCGCCGCCCCCCTTGTCTCCGGCGCGCCGGCATCGGCTGCCAGCAGGGGGTGCGGGTCACCCTTCCCTGTCGGTCTTATCCCCTCGTTTTTTTTTTTTTTTTTTTCTAATCACGTAATTATACTGCCACAGTAAAATTTGGGCCCAAACCTCAACTGGGCCTATTCCTTATTGGGCCTAATAGGTTGTGGGCCCGGACATTACAGATTTCATTTTCGTTTCATATCAGATCTCACGGACTAGACATTTTAGTTTTTAGGCCTTGATTCAATAGTCTTTTAATTTTCAGTCTAGATAAACATGCAAACATGTACACACACAGTCTAGATAAACATGCATACATGTACACACACACGTATGTATAAAATATACACAACTTCGTTAAAACACTAAATGCAAAATGTCAATTGCATAGAAATCTATCATATAATAAATATGAAACGGAGGATTGGTGTCATGAACATGAGCATTACACATCTTCTAGGAGGGAGGGAGGGAGAAAGGGAGAGAGGGAGAGCAAAGAGAGAGGGAAAAGAATGGAAAGAAAACTTTAAAAGGTGTCATGCCATTCCATGCTGCGGCGATCCTTGCCAATTGGAGCCGGGTCCTAGGAAAGGTGTTGAAGGGCTTAAATGCACAGTGGTTTAGATTATAACAATCAATGATCATTTTGCAAATCTAATGAAATATAAATGCAAGGGATTTAGATCTGTACGTTGAGAAATGAGAAAAAGGAAAAAGGAATTTACATCAATACCTTTTTAAAAATTTAAATTTGTGTAAATACCATCTCCAAATTTATATTTATTTCTATATTCTTATAAAATATTGTTTTTGCACAGATGTCTCTAATATAGTAATATAAGGATTCTTCTAACATCGTTAATAAAAACTATATTTATTTAAATTAAAAATAAAATAAAAATTTAAAATTATTTTTTTTCCTCCATCACGATCATCTTATAAATGTTTTCTATTCGCACATCTACCTATTAAAAATATTTTAGTTATTTTAATTTGAAATCGATAATTTTTTAACGGCGTTAGATGGCGTGTGTACATATACAAAAATGAGGATAAAAAAAAGATAGAATAGCAAAACGAGTGTTTTATGAGGGTGTGTGTATATATATATATATATATATATATATATATATATATATATATATATATATATATATATATAAATTTTGGAAGGGTATTTTTATAAAATTGGGTATTTAAGTGGATGTTCCGAAGGAGGAGAAGAAAAGAAAAAAAAAGAAAAAAAAAAAAAAAACCTGCGGAATGCTATTGTGCGCCCCCTTGATACAACCCGTAAATGCCACTCGATATGGAAACCCCGCACCCGCAGTACTTTCTCTCATCGCCTCCATCCGCAGCCCGCCCTTCATTCCAAAGGGAACAAGAAGAGAAGTAGAGAGAGAGACGCGCTATGTATCGCCAAGCGTCGCGCTTTCTTATCCGATCCCTCGGAGCCAGCCGCCGCCGCACCGCCGCCGCGCCCCGGGCCTTCTCGACCGACGTCCTGGCGGCGCCGGCAGAGGACGCGGCGTTCGTGGAGGCCTGGAAGAAGGTGGCCCCCAACATGGAGCCCCCGAAGACCCCCCTCGCCTTCATGAAGCCCCGCCCTCCCACTCCCTCCTCCATCCCCTCCAAGCTGACCCTCAACTTCGTCCTCCCCTACCAGTCCGAGATCTCCAACAAGGAGGTTAGCTCCTCTCTCTCTCTCTCTCTCTCTCTCTCTCTCTCTCTCTCTCTCTCTCTCTCTCTCTTTCTTCTCTCTTTCTGGTTCTCATTCCTTGTTACCTATCGATTTGGAAAAATTAGGGTTTTATTTTGATTTGATGATGCTTCCTTTTTGTGTTAGTTTTGGATCTAGATTTTTTTTTAATTGTCAGTTGTTTGCTTTATGGAAAGATTGGATATGAATAATACCTGATATTGGATGATTTTAATGATGTTGAAGACTCTGATGCTGACCAGGAAGGGACAGATTCCTTTCTTTATTGGATTGCATAAAGGTTTGATTGTGTCACGAAGTTTGTTCTTTACTGTTGTTTTCAAAGTTTAGATTTTTCGGAGGTTTACATGTCCCTTTTCTTCTCTGATGGACCGCACGAAGGTTTTGGATTGTGTTGTAAAGTTGGTTACTTTACTGTTGTTCTCAAAGATGAGATTTTATAGGTTTAGGCTGGAGTAGATTTGGCTAATTCGTCTGCTTGGTTCAATGGCTACCTCCATAAGCAATCTGAAGTGCATTATCCTTATTACCTAATTGATTCGAATTTTGAAATGTAGATCTAGTGAAGAGGAAGGGATTCATTTGAAGTTGCATTCATCTTATTTCTTCATTTTAGTAATGTGTTTTAAAGCTATAGTATCTTTTACAATTATAACATATGCGAGCGCTTAAAACATAGATCAACCTCTGTTGAACCTCAAGTTTTGGTTGAGCGTGGATGTTTCTATACTCTACCATGAAATGTTCAATGCCTTTAAAATTGCTATGTGATTGTAACTGTGTGTGTGATTGATTTGTTTTCATTGGAGAATTACTTGTATTTCACATAAGTATCTATGATGTTTTCATCATAATTGCTTAAACATCATATCACAAGGCTTATATAATTGAATAATTGCAATTCTTAAGTTCCAGTGTAAAGCATGGTTCCATATATAAAGATTCGCTATTACGTTAATGACCTTGTGAATAACATAATCAGTTGGTTGAAGCGATAAGGAGCGGTGAAGATCATCGTGCCAATATGAGAGAGGTGAAGAGCATTGTGCCAGTATGAAAAAGGCATCAAAATGTAATCTTCTGCCATATACCATGCTCCCTTGAAAATTATTGAATTGCTATTACCTGTTTCGTGCAGTGAATGCAGTGTCAGGGGCAATACCTGTGCCTGAAAGGAAGCAACATGAAGACTAAAGACATCTGTAGCCTCAGAATAGTTTGATACTAATTAATGATGGACAGGACAGAAATTATATCTTTTTTCTCTAATACCTTTGTTGAGGGAAAAAAAATGTAAGCTTTCTGTTGATCAATAAGTTATAAAGACAATTGATATTGATCATGGCTTCTACTCTCTCTCTCTCTCTCTCCCCACCCCCCCAGTCCAAATATTTGAGGATATACCACCCAAGATTTGAACCCAAAAGCTGTGGTTAAGAGGGGTGTGACAATTGCGGCAAGCCCAAATTCATATTAGTTTAGGAACTTTTGGAGAATGGTACTCATAACATTATTTAGAGTGTTTAAAAACATATGTTCACCAATGAGTGAACTTATGATGGTTGAGAAAAATCCAATTGTGCTCATCTGACTCTTTCCTTAATGAAGGGATACCCTCCTTGTACTCCCCACATGCTCAATACTTGCTCTCTTTCCGACTACATGGATAGCCTCATCATGTGGTGGTACCAACTGACAGCCTCGCTCATGTGGAGTCCAATTGGTTAAGAGGTTGTAGGAGTTGATCTTCTTTCTGTAGGCTAGGCGTTCCTGCTTCGATGCCATATTATAGATGATGCAGGGCTTAGTTGTTATATGAGCTGGCCCTGGATGTTGGGAAGTAAAGTCTTCAGTTATGGACCAAGCTAATTCACTGTTTGATGAGATTAGAAACTGAGATGGTAAACATAATGAAACGCAAGTATATCAAAGTTAGGACAAGAAATTACTAGTTGTTTCATATGAATGGGTGCTTAGAGGAAAGGCTATTGCTAGTTATGTATTTGGCTTTACAGATGAGTTTATGGATGCATTTTGGAGGCTATAGGTAAAAGAGAATTCGGGCAAGTGAATTTCATCAGGAGAGAAAGAAACTGATTGAAGAACCGGAAAATAGAAGACCTGGGAGTCATGCTGAATAAATGTGATGGTGAACTTCTGCTAATTGAGGTCCTAAAAGCCCTAGGCATGCAGAAGAGTTATATGTTTAAATATAAGCTCCTGAATCACCAGTCTGATTCCAGATTGAACACCAGCCTCTACCTCTCCTTCCCAACTTACTATGAACTTCCAATCAACATTCATGTTCACAAAATTAGTCAATCAACTTCGCAGCCATAGCTTGGTGGTTGATATCCCACCTGTACGGCAAACACCAGTTACAAAAGAAAACAATATAATCTTCTATTCTCCCACATTAAGTTTGGAAAAACTCTTGACCAAATCTGCATTAAACATGGTTATGTGACAAAAGCTCAATCTCAGTGCTTTGCCTGTACGTCTGGAAGCTGATCAGGAAAACCCATACCGGGAAATATATTATAGTGTTCTTCAGCAATGTAGTACAGGAATCTCTTCTTTGAAAGTTAATTGGCTCCTGGACAGATGTCTGTCAGCATGTCATAGCACTTGAAAAGCAATCTTTTAGTGTATGTTACCATGTTGCTAGTTGAATGTTAATTTTTATACTCTACCTACTAGATATCATCTTCTTTTATACTTCAACTGGAGTCTTCTCGCCTAAAAGTTTCAATTTAAGCTACATGACTTTTTTATTTTTGTTATAGTCTGGATTAACAACACGCCACCCTCTTTTCAACAGCAATACATACAAAGAGAATCTTGCTGTGCCCTTCTCAAGCACTGCAAGCATGAGAACTTCTTCCAACCCTACATTTCCACTCTTCTTATTTCACACCAGGGACTGTCAGTGATTTTTCCAAAACTATATTGTTTGCTGACATGAAAGCTCCATTCTTTCCCCACCTTAAAAGACAGTACAGTACAGAACTATTTACCGCATCTTCGCCATTGTTTTCCTCCCTGAAGTTCTGCATAGCGATTCAAGTGGTCTTAAAGGGGGTTAGCAAGTAATGGTTTATATGTACGGCCATCTTTACTGCATGGTTTGCCATCCGAAGATGTAACTATACCATTATATTGTTAAACAGTACTGTCAAGATAAGGGCAAATTTTGAAGCCAGATGGCCGTAATTAACTGCTCCTTTTTCTTTAATGGATTTCAGGTCGATATGGTCATAATACCAGCAACAACTGGGCAAATGGGTGTTTTGCCAGGGCATGTTGCAACCATAGCAGAGCTCAAACCTGGGTTGCTTACTGTGCATGAAGGGAGCGAAGTGACCAAATATTTTGTCAGCAGTGGGTTTGCATTCATCCATGCAAACTCCTTTGCAGATATAGTGGCTGTTGAGGCTGTTCCTGTGGACCACATTGATCCTAGCTTGGTTCAGAAGGGGCTTGCTGACTTTACCCAGAAGCTTAGCTCAGCCTCAACGGACTTGGAAAAAGCTGAAGCACAGATCGGGGTAGACATTCACAGTGCTCTCAATGCTGCAATCTCTGGATGAATTTTTTTATTCGAAGACCAGCCTCTTTCCCTCAATTTCAGGATGGTCATGAAGTTCATAGGCAACCCGTAAAGGTGAGAAATGATGGAAGGGCAAGATAATAAATTTAAATGTTTCAGCTGGAAGATCCTTTTGTGGCATTCCTCATACCTTGTATTTCCTCTTTGATTCATGGCTTCTTGGCCAGAACAAAAAACCATTCTTTTATTATTCGAGTAATGGTAGACTGGTAGCTCATTGAACATATTGATTTCAGATGAATTCGCTATAGATATTAGTCTTGATATATTATGTCTCCTAACCTATCAAGCTGTCGATAATTTTTCCTTCTATGTACGCAGCATGTGGAATTGAAGACCACGAACAAAATGGAACTAACCGTATCTATTACAAAAAGAGGATCTGATATGGAAATTTTATCAGAAATTAAAGGATCATTATGTCAAAATCCCAACAGTCGCAACGATGATACTTTGGTAACCCATGAGCAAGCCGAGGCTCGTTACAAGTAATTAGCGAGGGTGTGTGATTCATTATTATGAAAAAGAATGAAAAATACGAAAGATCTATCCATTCTCTTCTCCACATTAACTCTCTCTCTCTGCACACGCGCTCGTTGGTTGAATCATTCGTTCTTGCACAGGTGCATACACATACAAACTCTCTATTGAGATGCTTAACCCTGGTTCCCTCTTGGCCCTATTTTCCGTTTTTCAAGATATACAATTGACAGGCAAAGGTCGTTAATTGGGTTGGTTGGATAGTTAAAACTTCTAAATCCAAATAGAATTAAATGAGTTGGAGACAGAATTATTTATTTCAAGCTGATCATAAACACAGTGCAGGTTGAGGCCGGAGATTTTTGACCGTTAACGAATCTGACCTGATCTGACCCACCGCTGCTCCTACTTCCAGAACTACTTTTAATTTGCTTGACCAGAATAAATTATAGAACACGATATTTCAAATTACCGTGTAAATCTGTGATAGATTATGGTGCATTCAGTAATCAAATTTTATAATGTACACAAGCTTGCATTATCAGTTTGATTAAATAGAAAAACTGGAAAAGCCACTGCTTTCTTGCTCCCTGTTTGAAATATACACTCATAGTCGCATAGACTTGCCTTCATACATACCGAGCCTGTCTGTAGAGAATGGAACAACAGCATGCGACTGATGCAGATTGCATGGCAGATCCGTGAAGGCAGCATCCTCGAAACTTTGCTCAATGGCACAGTGGGGAAATTGAGTAATGTTTAATCACCATTTGCCATGATGTCAGTCTGAAAGCCTAAATGCAGCATTGAGCCAGCAAGTCCAATATATACTGTACTCCGAGGGAGATGGAGAATGCTATAACTTCGAGCGTTGTCTCCAAGGGTATCCACCTTCAAAAGCTTGTTCCAGTACATCTTCAATGCGCTTAACAAGCAAAATCTGTTAAAAAATTCAGAATAAATGATGTCAGCCTGGAGAATTTGTCATGTTCTTCCAGGTAAAGAGGTCATAGTTGTGTGTAAACTAGCTATGCTAGAACATAAGCACTATCTAACCAATTCAACGCTTGTAATTGGAAGAAGGAATGAAAAAAAAATTTGCATATTAATAAGCCTTGTGGTGGTGGCCTAGGCAATATGATGTTCCTAGTTTGACATTGCATTAGCCATCTCTATGTTTAAACTTGCACTCATTGAGAGGAAAGCATTTCCATGTTGGCAATAACACTATATCCAATAGGTGCATACGCGCGTATAATTAGCCTACTCTGTTAGCATTTAAAGCATAGAACATATACGCTCAAGTAACAGATGAGCCAATACAAAGATAACAGTTTTGATGTATGAAGATCTGCATGATAGGGCATGCAACGAGCGCAAACCTACATCTAATGTCTTTCCTTGGTAAAATTTGAAGTTGTCAATTGCACATGGCATACCTCTCAGCCGTACAAACATCTAAGGCAGTTTATGAATTGAAGTCTATAGGAACGGTCGAACAGACAACTGCATTATCATCCAAACTTCGAGAAGGGATCCCATAGATTGCAAGGCGTCCAGAAAATGTGATCCAGATTTCCACCTTGCACCAGCATGATGCTAATAAGTTTTGCAGGACCACCCTATTATTGATTGTCACAACAACTCCACCAACCAGCTGCAATTAACCCATTATGTCTCTACGAGAAGAAGATGAAGATGAGGTAAGGACTGTTGCTAACAACCCCCTAGGTCACTTGCCAAAGCAAGAAGCAACTACACTTCAGCTCCTCTCAGGTTGCCCTCATCTATGACTTTCAAAATATCCTACACCAGGATGGGAGAGAGGTCTCAAGCAGTAAGTGCTGAACAGGAGTTCCAATCGCTCAGAAACTTGCAGACGTCCTCTACCAAACTTAGTTCATATCAAGTGAGTTCATATCATGTAAGGCTGCCCTCAGTCTCACATTCACTAAGCTCTCAAATGACTGTCCCTGAAAAATCCAGTTCAGCACACTCCAAGATAGCCACTCCCTCCTAAAACCATTGAAACTCTCATGCAAGTATTTCAATTCCTAGGGTTGAAGGGAGATCTTCAATGACATTTATGCATGTTGGCGGTATTCTAGATACCTGACTACTCTATTCAATCCAGCTTCATAATAAAACTGTCCAACCTAATAAAAATTATATAATTACTACTTACTTTATTTTGATTAGCTTGTTCCTGATAATTTATCCAGACTAAACGGAAAAACATGTTTTTTTGTGATATTTCCTTAATTTCTATGGATGCATGAATGATGTATATGTGTTTCATGAATTATTCTAGAAATATTCTGAACTTCATTGGATTTACCTTTTCTCTGTTTTTGAATTTTCTATCAACTTTTCCCGAACTTCCTTATCTAAGACTAACACTTGTGAGAAACTCATCTACCCCAGATATATTTCCTAATCTTTGAACATGATTATGTGCAAACCTGTGACCCCAAAAGTTGATAGCTGGTAAGATCAATCTTCACTCATTCAGAGAACCTTTTTCTTTTTATTTCTCTCTCTTTTTCCAGTTCTGGGTGCCCTGTGCTGGATTGTATATTATAAACATACATGGCATACCAAATCAGGGAGACCCCACACATAAAAGGGACCCTTCCAATAACTGAAATATGCTCAGGATAGAGAGTATGCAAATGCAAGTCTTTTAGGAAGGGAAAAAAGGTAGGGATTACATGCTATAAAGATATAGCTCACATCATGGAAATAACATGGAACATTAGTTTAAGCAAGTGAAGACATGAAGAAACTACCATGTTTTTTAGTTATTATCGCCCAAAAGGACTAAGGGTGTCTACTTAATTATCAGCCCGTGAAGATTCTTTATGTAGATCAATGTTAGGTAGGGAGTTAAATTAGAAAATTTCTTTATGTAATCCATCAAGCACTTGTTACTTTGCCATCCACCTGATAATACATCTATCTTCATGCATTAACATGTTCTTTCATAATGAATAGGTTGTCCAATGCTTTAAGTTCTCTTGCAACAATAGCCCAATGCAGGATATCCCATTATAGGCCTGTTTGGTGTTGCTTCTTCCTTATGAAGGAAAAGTCAGAAGCTAGGTTTTCTAACTTCTCTTAGAAGCACTTTTTTTGGCTTTTTTTCCTTGTAGAAGCACTTCTCAGATAATGGTACCAAACATTTATTTATTCAGACATGCTTTCTTGCTTTAGAAATCACAAAAGCATTTTTTGTTAAGCAAACCAAGCACGCCCTATGAATTCTTTCCACAAACACGGCTTACTCATTAGACCTACAAAACTTATCTTGCCTAGGACTCAAGTATGACAAGCATGTAATTGATGGGATTCCTCCATGAGATGCCACCTTAATCAGAATCCTCCAATAAAAACAAAAAACTGAGAGAAAAGATACCTAAGATTCTCGTGAACTACTTATATGATGATATGCAACAACCAAGATGAGGTATTGATCATATGAAAACAACCTCTGAGTCCCTCCCAACATTTTCAAGTAATTAACTTCTTGCTACCACCATGAGCAAAAGAATCCCTTGTGTTTCAGTCTTCATCCATTCTTTTTCCAACACATCTCCAATCACTCCCTAAGTCACCAAGTTCTCTTTTGAATTTCCACCTCTTCTCCTGCCCCTTCTCTTAAGCAACAGTCTTTTAATGAGCTCATCTATAACCTTAATAGCCATCATGCGGATATAACATTTCAAGATATTTGCACATGCAATGGCACCACTTTGTGAATAATATGTGAAAAGGAGTAACATATTTAATTTAGAAAGGTGAGTTCAAGCAATAGATAACCTTCAAGGTTAAATAATTACCTCTATGCCAGCAAGAATGGCTGATGGTACCTCAACTAAGTCTTTCAAATTGCGTTCAGGCAAAATTACTCTCTTGATTCCATATCGATGTGCCGCCAAGACCTTAAGGTTCAAATAAGTAACAATTAGAAGATTCATTTTTTATACAAAATGCCATCGAATAAATAGTAAATTAGAAACAAATGTTTGGATTTTCTTTATACTACTACATGATTTCATGCAAGGTTCGCCGTCTCGGTACTGGATCTCGTTCCAGTACCATCCTATTATAGTGTCAGCACGCCGTACAATATGAGACGGCACAACGTACCAAGTATTAGTACAATACGAGATAGCATGCTAGTTCGGTACCATTATGGTACGGTACATTCAGTACGGAATAGTACCGACCGGTACAGTAAACTTTGATTTCATGAACTAATAGGGTAAAAAAGACAAATAAAACAGCTAGTAGCTACCTTGTCTTTGATACCACCAACAGGTAATACAAGGCCCCTAAGAGTCATCTCTCCAGTCATTGCAGTATCAACTCTGACTTTTCTTTGACTGAACAATGATACTAGTGATGTTACCAAAGTAACTCCTGCTGATGGTCCATCCTTCGGCACTGCACCAGCAGGAAAGTGTATATGAATATCCCGATTCTCCAGTAAATTGATCTCATCAGCAGCTGACAACTTCAGATCTGCTGCTCGTGCTCTCACCTGAGGAAACCAAGAACAAGAAGCTATTAAGCTTAAGATAAAAACCTGGCACATCCATCAGAACTTTTAAAGCCCAATCAAAGGGTTTTCAAAAGATATTGATGCATTCCACAAGGAATTAAAAGAAATAAAGTCTTGATCAGAAGGGAAAAGGTTAAGGCAGTCCCCTTCCATCCTTCACAGGTAATGTCCAGAATGTTACACATGTAAAATTATTTCCCAGTGCACTGATCAACAGAAGTACAAGGTGATCAGTAACAATGTAGCTGGATGATATCAAAACTCTTAGCATGCAAAAATTTTCTTGCTTGATTGGCCTTTATTAGAGAGAGAGAGGACAGGGGGGATGCGTTACAGGAAAACAAATGTACACTATATATCCCCCTACCGTGGAGCTGACTGAAAAATACAATTGGTGTTTATATTTATTGCCTACACAGAAAGGCTAATATGATAATTAAAATTTGATTTCATTAGCTTTCTAGTGTTAAAGTAAAACTCTATGAAGACTTGCCAGTGATATATGGTGTGGCCATGTAGTCACTTTCTATTCACATGCTTGCCAACTAGACAATTAAAGAACAATAGTTTATTGAGACCTAGCTTCCCTATTCTAATATAAGACGAGAGGACTTATTTCCCAAATGTAACATATGTTTGACAATTAGTTTCGGTGGAAGAAAAGGAGAGCTCTTATACTAGAGGCGTCAATTATACACTACATAAGCAGAATGAACAAAAAATGTGTTTTGAATATGTAGAATTTAAGAGAACTAGGAATTTTTTAAATTTAAGAATCCGTTACAAGAGATTCAGAAAGGGAAACAAGAGAGTATGATTATAAATCTGATTTTTTTTCTCATGTGCATGATGCAGATAAGAGAACCGAACACGTAATGTATTAATAAATCAAGTCCTGACATTCGTATACAACTCAAGTTAGCAAAATGGGGATGCTTTTCTCAGGAAAACCTTTTTTGTTTATTCATTTTATCATTGCACATCTGACCATTAGTTTTAGCAGGAGAAAAGGTACATTACATCAATCATGCAGTAAACATAGTAGATTTCAAGTTAAATAATTTTTTATTAATTGTTTATGTAGAATTATGTAAGCATGCAAGACTCTGGTTTAAGACACTTAGCTAGGAAACAGGAAAAGACATTTACAGAACTATCATCATTTTGTGTGTTTGGTGCAGAGAAAACCAAACACATAATAAATTACTAAGTATATCTAGTATAACTTACGATCAGCACAATGAGGATGCTGTTTTCATGACATCCTTTTTGTCCATACATGTTAAGAAGTAGCACCTTAATCTGTTTGTCATGTATCCCTGGGAACTTGGTCTTTGTGATTTTAAGCTAATCATAGAAAACTGGATACATGACAAACAAATTTGCCACATTGAACAAGACAAGGCATTAGCATACATTACGAGATGTACTGCTAAAGGAATGAGTTACAAAAAGTACCCATGTGAGAGCTATTTGTGCTGATTCTTTAATAACATCTCCTAGTTGTCCAGTGAGATGCAAATCACCCTTCCCCACCATTGCCGTGGCTTCAACAAATTGAACCTCTCCACCAAAGGATGTCCAGACGAGTCCAACTGATATACCCGGAGTTGCTACACGTTCTGCAGTTTCTCTGTCATCAAACCTAGGAGGCTGCAATTCCCAGATTAATGATGTGTAAATGAATATTTGTTTTGACAAAATTGAATAAATTCAGAGGCAGAAAGATAAAATTTCTAAGAAGTAGCCTCAAACTTCAAAAACAAAACTACCTACCCCAAGCACTTTTTCCAGCATAGCCTCATCTACAAGCAGGACAGAGGTACTTGAAAAAGCATTTGATATCTCCTGCCCATTAACACCCATAGGAAAAACTTCCATCTCAACTTCAGCACCATCTGCAAGTCTTGTGTCCAGTATTGAACTTGTCATTGGGTGCACATCTCTGCTAATTTGAACTGCACAGTCTTGCTCAGCAACCTTGACAGCTGCAGCACGAGCTAAGGCAGCTAAGTTTCTTTCAAGATTCCTCACACCAGCTTCTCTAGTATATCTCTGAATTATAATTTTCACCATCGCCTACTCACAGAGATTGTTAAGACAGATGAATCATGATAATGCTACAAATGAAAGAAAAGGTCATAAAATCGCCAGCACAGAAATTAAATTGCTCACATATAGACAAAGGATAACAAAATTGCAGAACTATCAAGCACCGCAGACTATCTTAGGAAAATGAAAATGATGTGGAATTAAAAAAGAAAAGATCTTAAACATTCCAGCATTGGTGCTATGACATCAATTAAATTGAGGATGTGTCAGTATTAAGGAATTAGCGGACAAAAAAATCGATCCATACAGCCCGACTCCAGTACACAGGATATAGGTAGGATTTGTTGTTGGTTAATGGTAATCCAAGGACATGCTTGTTTTCAGACATCATGGACAATCAAGGAGAAATTGATCCATGAAGCTAATTGTGGCCCAAGCATTTAACTAGCAGACAACATAAAGAAATGCAGGCTATTCTATAGCAGGAAGTGTTTTATTTCACCTCCTTAAATCCCAATGAATTACAGTTATGAACGTTATGAACTTACATATACACAAGATGAATATTTCCTATTATCTCCTACTTTCTCATTTATAAAGTTAAGAAATGAGCTGGATATTGTTAAAAAAACCCATATCAGTATTCTAGAAAGACTACAGCTGACTAAAACTGTCATCCACACTTACCAACCTTTCTCTTTCAGCTATCTTCCACATTCCAAAACACATACAAGAATTTATATCTAACTTCCCTTGAAAAGTCTTAGCTGAAGGAGTAAGCTTGAAGGTATTTGCAAGCAACAGGCAGCAAGAATAGGTGTCAGAGTACACATAGACTGGAAGATTAATACCTACCTCAAGCTATGAACTTTTATCACATTTGGAACAGGGAAAAGATAAACACATAATCTTCTTTATCTTCTTTCCTCAATCAATTTAGTCTTCTAACTTAATTAAGTATTGCTAATTTAAGTTCTATGAAGAATATGAAAATGATTAGGCAGGAGTTCTGCTTATAAACCTTGTTAACAGCATGTTATAAGAAATTTTATTATATCAGAAAAGAACAAAAGAATTCGAAAAGCATTCATCAAGTTTTAGCTTAATAATGAAAAGGCTCTGCATGTGCAGGCTGTCAAATAACAAAGGTTATTTAGTAACGAGATCAATACCTCAGGGATTTGAAGGAATTCGGAGCTCAATCCATGCTGATCTAGAACTCGTGGCATAAGATGCTTCATTGCTATTTTTAACTTTTCTTCAGGTGTATAGCCAGGAAGCTCAATGACTTCCATTCGATCCAACAGTGGTGGGGGAATAGGTTGAATCCTATTTGCAGTTGCAACAAAAATTACGTTTGATAGGTCGAATGGAACATTCAAATAGCTGATGATCATAATTTAAGGAACACTGGCATAATCAGATGAGATTCTAATCATTATGCTGACTTCAAATAAAAATCCAATTTCTTCCAAAAAAATTGTTGCTTCTCGTAAACATCAACCTTAGACAGTTATTGACAATTTCCTAAAACAACAATACAGCATTTTATGGAAAATCCATCATCAATATGAAAGCAAGTGACAGATATAATGTATTCCGACAACCACTGAGCTGCAAACTATAAAGAGTTGCAGTGCCCACATGAAACTTGAAAAAAAAAAATTAAAAAAAATAAAAAACAGAGACTAACTAGTTCGGGACATGAAACTAAACACAAACAACCAAACAACAAATTGTTCTAGCATTTATGCATGTTTAATGCACCCTATAGTTCTCACTTGGTACTCTGAGGGCAATTTTCTGCATGTGGGGCTTTGAATAGTTTGGTTCCAGAAAAAAGTTTTGACTGCAATTACCGTGCACAACAAGGACTATAAAATCTCGCATAACAAAAAAATGTGTTTGGGCAGAATCATTGACCATGAGAATTAACAAGCATGTTTTAGTCGTATAAGCATAACGATGATCGTATGAACAACTCCTAAAAGCCCAAAATAGAAAGGATACTGGTCATTGAATGTTTTGTTCTGTTCTGGATCAAGAACTTCCAATAATGCTGATGCTGGATCTCCACGAACATCAGAACCTGTCTTGTCAATTTCATCAAGAAGCATAACTGGATTGTTAACAGCCACTCTCTGCAATTAAAGGAACACGAGAAGAACACACGTCAATGGAAACAGCCAGCAAATGGTTTCAAAATGGAGGTTCCATGATAAAGAATGCAAAAGATTACCATGATTATCAAACTGATAGTTTTATGTTAATGCATTGAAATTTCCCAGTAAAATAAAACAAACAAGCATGACTGTTAAACCTTAGGAAATGAAGCAGAAGTTTGCTTGAGATGGGAACCTCATGTGCCAATCAATCACATGACAAGTAAGTGTCAGGCTTGGGCTTTCTGTGTCAAAACTGAGTCTTTTAGCTCATTTTAGTTTTTTTAACATAGAATTAGTTTTAGGAGCAAGGTTCAACAAACTGATACCAGGGATCATGTTAGCCAGCAACCGATTCGTTATGGTATCGGTACGTACCATATGTGTATCAAAACCAGGGGATGGAGAGGGAGAAGGGGGGGGAGCGATCAGCTCGCCTAGGCCATGAACAATGCCTCCCTCAAGAGGGCAGTGAGATCCTCAAATTCAAGGTCCCAAACCCTCAATCCCACCTAGAAAGATCCTCGAATCCAAGCTTTTTATGTTTCTTGATCTCAGATCTAAAGGCTTGGTTGTTTTTTGGTGCAAATAATCATTAATCAGGAGATGAGGAGGTCAAGGGGCTTTAGATTCATGACCTTCAGGAAGGAGCAATCGGTAAGGGATGCTTCCTGGAACCGAGGGGGAGGGGGCAGAGATAGAGAGAGAAGAGGGGAGAGAGTGAGAGAGAGAGATCAGCTCATCTGGGCCACAGATAGTGCCTTTCTTGAGAGGGCTGTTAGATCCTCAAATCCAAGGTCCTGATCACTCAATTCAACCTAGAAAGATCCTTGATTGCAATCTTGTTGTGTTTCTTGATCTCAGATCTAATGGTTTGGTTGTGTTTCAGTATAAATCATCATCAATTGGGAGATGTGGAGGTTGAGGGGCTTTGAGTTCGTGATCTTCATGAATGAGCACTCAATGAGGGATGCCATCGAGGGGATGAATAGGCAAAAACTGGATATAGAGGAGCATCACCCTCGACAAGGCCTAGTGCTGAGGTAGTAGCAGCGGATTCCATAGTGGCAATCACCATGAGAGTGGCGGTAGTCGAAAAACTAGAGGAGGCGAGGACAGCGGGGTGAGAGAGGAAAGTGGTGGGAGATGAGCCAAAATCTTTGAGAGACGGCGGAGAGTCGAGATGAGCGGAAAGCTTTGAGAGAGGACGTGAAATAGAGATCAACCAAACCAAATCATAAAAAGCTCCAAGCCGAACCAAAGGGTCATTTTGTCCCAATAACCAACCGGTTTGGGTTGGTACACCCCGAACTAGAGAGTTCGGGACAGTTCCGCTATCACTGTTTAGGAGTCTTTTAGGTTCAATAATTTTTTTTACACAATATAAGTTTTAATAGGTTAAGGAATACCTGCCTACAACTTAGAAGGCGATTCTCAGATTTGATTATCTTTAAAATAATCGGAAGTGGGAAATTGTGTATTCATGCTTTTGTCTAAAAATATGTATTTTACGATATAACCCAAATAATGGAGGAGTACATCCATAAAAATCTCTATGCTTCACATCTCCTTTTTACCCAGCCATGTGCATATGCATTTTGTATAATATATCTATATATCTATCTGTAAATTTTTGGGTTTCTTTAAGTAATAAAAGTATCTTAAATGTCAATATGTTTCTGTATATAGTAATAGCCAAGATATAAAATCTATGAAACATCTATCATCAATAATGCCAAAACACTAGCACAAATTACGCATAGGAGAAGTATATCTTGTAGACATTATTGGTCCATCGAAATATAACTCTATATGGACCTTAAGATAACACTATGTCTCATAAAGATATACCTAAAGATTCTTTTTATTATATGACCATCTCTTTTAGACATGTGAGTCAAAGGCAGCAAAGGTATACAAGGAAACAGATTCTTTGAATTTTGTAGGATTTGATGATACAATTTATGACATCAGGGTTCCTCATTCAGAAAAAACCTTTGAGTGTTGATAGCCACAGGTGTTGATAGGTTTGCAACGCATGAGTTGTGCCCTTTGCCATTGTTGATCATTATTTTTTTATCCTTTATCTCCATCACCAAAATCAATATCATCATTATCACTATGATTACAATATCATCATTACACATATGCAAATGAAAGTTCAAACAAAATAAAGTAGTTTTAATTTATAATCTTAGAATATTTTGGTGCCATAAACTGAAAGGAAGGCAAGCAGCATGGATTTTGGCATTTCAACCAACTTAACTGGCCAGAAAATTTAACTATGAACTTAATTATATTGAAATAGCTAAGTAATAGGATATAGGACATTATAATAATGCCTGATATTGACAAATTATAGATTGCATTATTCTTCAATTATGCAACACATATTGTAAGATCACATCTGTATTACAAATTTTGAGGGAATTTTTTAAAAAATACCAGAATCTAATTTAAAATGAAAAAACCATATCTAAACACACTAACTAAACATACAGATATAGTATCTCCTTAGAAAGTAATGCATTTAAAATGTTTTAAAAAAACGCAACAACAAGGTGGAACTTGATATGATCAGTTAGCAAGACAATCTTGATAAACTTATGATGTAGTAATGTTCCAGGGTGAACCTTTAGTCCATCAATAAGACGTCCTGGCATGCTTCCTATGTATGTCCTTCGATGACCTCTTATATCAGCCTCATCCTTGACACCACCAAGAGATATCCGGACAAACTTTCTGTTCAAAGCAGCTGCAATTGATGATGCCAATGATGTCTTTCCAACACCCGGTGGGCCAACAAAACAAAGCACTGGGCCTCGGGCATCAGGTTTAAGCTGCAGTACATTTGATTAATATCAGTTACAGTAGCAGATGCAATAACTACTATGAACATGCAAAAAAGAAAAATGCCATAGAAAAAGGCTAGGAATTCAACCTTGCGAACGGCTAAATATTCAATAATCCGCTGCTTAACTTTCACCAGACCATAATGATCATGATCAAGACGTTCCTTGGCAGCTCTGAGATCAAGTTCATGTTCTTCACTGACATTCTGCCAAGGAAGATCAGCAAGGAGTTCGAGGTACACACGTGAACTGCTATATCCAGGTTGCTGAGGCTGCATTTTTCTCAGTCGTCTACAAGCAGAAACTTAAGGTTAGAACTTAGAACATTAATAAATAATGCAATTAATGTCATTTTTTTAATTAAGATAGAACAATCTGTGTCATTTTGTTATGAAGATAGCAATAGCCACAACAAAATATTCTAGTGTTCGACGAAATGCAATTTCAGAGAATCTATCTGTCAGATGAATACACATGCGCGTGCGCACACAGAAATATAACTGATGTATGTCACCTATCACTCTGTATTTTGAAAATCAAAATCTTATCTTAAAATCATAACAAGTTTGGCTTAGGTCAAGTCATAGGAGCAGACTGCTAATCAAAGCAATTATAAGAACTGCTCCAGAAGCAAAAAAGACAAGTCAACTTTAGAGCTGCCAATGGTTTTGAGCCTCCAGAAATCAATCCAAACCTCGATCAGATAAGAAACAACCAATTAGACCATCTGACCTAGTGTTTAACTCTTGAAGTTTAGAATTAAGCAAGTCCCAACATCTGAATAATAAAATATGCAATTTCGATGTAAGTTAGAAAGTCTTAGATTTTAGGTTGTTTCTTCCTCTGTGTTTTAAATGCATCTTCATAGTAACAAAAGATTAAGGTGTTCTCTGCCCAGCATTCTGACATGTCAGACCATCTATTTATAGATGTAAATAGATGGAATGGGGTGTTGAAAGAAAGGAGAGGATAAAGAGATTGTGCATAATGGAGCTCACAAAAGCCCTAATTTTGGGATACCTTATATTACAGTTACAATATCTATACCCCTCATCAACTAATTTCCTGCACCACATGAAAAACTCCAGCAATGCTAGCCTCCAATAGCATAGCATGGCATCCAAAGCTTCCATGAGAGACAGTGAGAAAGGGTTACGAAGAATTCTATTCCTCAGATCGAGTCTTTAGTGTTGGTTGCAGAAATTAAGCCCAAGAGTATTCTAGTTATAGGAGACTGATGCAATCTAGAAGTCCTAGTGTTTTGTTTTCCCCCAAGTTGAAGAACTCAGATGTGACAACATATGATTGTTTAAACACAATAACAAAAGCATTTCACCAGCATTCTACATATCTTACCGCAATTCTCGTTGTGCATGCTTCCAGATATTAGGAGGCATCCCTGCACTCTGCATTTTTCTTTCCAAAGCAGCTATATCATCCTCATCATCATCATTATCACCAAGTTCCTCTTTTATAGCCCTCATCTGGAGGAGCGCCAAGATTGAACAAATAGATTTTATGTTGTAAACATATAAAAATTTCCAATGCGTTGTAAGCATAAAAGACATAAACAGAAGGAAGTCTACAGTTTAACATTAATATCTAATATAAGGAGTCAAGAGTGCAACACTGGAAAATATTTTTTTCTTGTGCATAGCTGACACTTTCAACAATATCCAGAAAGAAGTCAGAAAGTGTGCCATGTAGAAAATTTATCTTTTTTATCAATAAATGAAATTAATATGAGTTATCTGCTAGCATAATGCTGTAATGAGCCAGCCTCTGTCTTCGTCTTCAACCCTGAATGTCTGCTGATCAATTCTCTGCTCTTTATATAACAAATGTGTTCAAGTAGTCTGCAATCATAGTGAGCTCCCCTGAATGTGTCAGTTGCCTCTTTGTTCTCCATTTTGAACATTCATGTCAAAACTTTTCAAGCAAGTAGTATCTATTATCTTATACAACAAAAAAGTTGAGGTGAAGTGATGGTGGTGGTTTCTGTTTTTTAAACATTTAATCAAGAACATAATTCTCAGTCTTGCATTATCTCATCTATGGATTTACCACCTAATAACATCAAACTTTTAAAGTTTTTCTACATTTTGTTCACTCTAGTTAGATGTCCTCCTTTGCTCCTGTTTTGGTTTTGGCAGCCCAGCCATCATTTGTCCAAACATTCTCATGCATTATCAATGCCTTTCTAGCACACTGCTTGTCACACTCTGCTTGTTGAATCCAAATTGTGGGTCATAATATCCTAACAACCATGGCGCTACTCATATATGTTTCTACAATTGAAGGGAAAGAACCAAAAAAAAATCTTATACAATTTCTTTTTCACACATTAAATCAGCTTAGGAGCCATTATTTGCCAAGATTCTTCATTATAGTGCATCATTTCTGAAACAATCCGATTGCTATACGATACTATTTTCCTTGACCACCTTAACCAATATGGCATTCTTTAACCCCCCAACCCCAACCTCAAACAAAAGAAAAAAGAGGGTGTCATTTGCATGAATGAGCTTCACCAAAGGCATGATAAGTTTGGAAAGAGAAGTAAAGCAATAAGAGTCTGCTTTTTGCACAGAACATACTAGTTTAGTCTGTTATATAATGCTAAGCAGCATTCCTGCAGGCAGTGCAGTGAACAAGTTTCAGGATGCTGAAAGTCCGATCCAGTAAGGTAAATATCTACAAACTTCTTGTTTCATATTTCATCAATGACTAAACGCTAAATCAGCAAAGAATGCACTATTAACCTATCATAAGCTATTGTAGGAAACAGACCTGTTGGCGCAGAAGAAATTCTTTCTGTGATTTTGACAGTTGTCCCTCAACCTTCTGAGTTATTTTTTCTGCTACACGAATCGACTGTTCAGCAAATGAACAGATGTTAAATGCATAACATATATATTTGAGAAACAGGGAGCAATAAGACAAGAAAATACCAGTCCACTTTGATTCAATGTTACTGTATCATAAATAAGAGAACTTTATGATAAGAAATCATATATAAGAGAGCAAGTTTAACCATCTTCACCTGTAAGTGCCTGTCCACTAATTCTGTTGCCTTTGAGAGCCTAACTTTTAAGTCAATTGAATCTAACATAGATAACTGCTCCTCGAAACTTATTTCAAAACTAGCAACAAATATATCTGCCAGCCTATGCACAGGAACTGTCTCAAGAAGAACTTTTGTCCGACCAACAGTTTTTTGCTTCTGTAAGCAGTAATTAGAAAGCACATATCACCACATGTAAACGATAATTGACAAAATAATAGAGAAAAATTATAGATTGCATTTGGACAAGGCAGCTTGCCCCATTTGAGAACTCAAAATGGTAGGCACAATCTAGAGTATTATTGCTATATTTTAAAAACTCAATTAGAAAGCAATACCAAAACTGGGAGCATGGTATATATTGCTGGTATGCATAACTGAAAACAACCTGAAAGAAGATGCAGAATATACTAGGCAAACTAGAACTGTAGGTTTCAAAAATTATGGAGTAGCTCGGATGAGCAACTAAACAATAAGTGTTCAAATTAAGTCCTTGTTAATCATTCGAGTCACTTAGTTATTAACCTCAACCTTCCCCATATGTTTTAACATTTAGCATCCAAAGCTTTTAAAGAAAACTACATGATATTGAGAAAGAACATTTAAAACTCAAAGTTTCACCTGCTCGAGAACAGAAATTAGCTCCATAGCAGTAGCTTTAAATTGGCGAGATAACAAAATAAGATCTGGGTCTTGTTCTGCTTGCTCCAACTCTAGCAAAAGCAAAAGAAGATGAAATGTTTCATTCAGAACTTGCTTTGTGAAAAATGTTAAGAACAGATGGCAAAGAAATATCAACAGCATGATCACAATTTCACTTAAGAGCTTTTTATGGTCCCCATCAAGATTTTGCATCGCCAAATTATATTGGCTAGCTCAATTTAATACACCAATGAGTTAAAACATCGACTAGGAACTATGTTCATATAAGAAAAATAACAGGTCACTTCACTAAGAAGAAGAAGAAGAAGAAGAGAAAAATTGATCTGGAGACAAGATATTGGCAAAAATATATAGATTTTGTGCTACTAAAGAGTGCATACATGTTTGCACATCTTCTTTTAGGTGTACATTAAATGGAATAGCTCTGTGACACATAATTTCTACAAAATTTATAGAAAATAAAACTCAAATCCTCTCTGGTGTAGTTATAACATTAATTTCCATGTGTTTAATAGCGAGTCCTTCAGTGAAAAAATAGGTTTTCACATGACCACCAAAAGAAGTAATCTTAGTTCTTAGTAGCTACTAATCTATATACTATTACAACAACCAAAAGATGTATGTATTTGTTTATAGTTACAACTTTATTTTTCTTTCCCTTCCTACTACTGATCCAAGAGTGCTTTCCATCTCTAAGCTGCAATCCCTTCAATACGTAACTAAAAAAGTTTAAGTTCTTGTATAGTTGTATTTAAAAACTTAGTGGCTAAACGTTGACTGTTTATTTTATGCCACTGAAAACAATTTAAATTACCCAAATGGCTTGAAACATATCTCCGAAATGTTGTATCCCTCAGTTTGTGAATTTGGAGAACCAGAATGAAATATAACTAGAGAAGAGAGAATGAAATATGAAAAGGTGCAAAATAAAATCTTACCAACTTTTGTCATGTCAAGACGTGAGACACGTGCAATATAATAATTTCCTCTTGCACTGAGTTCTTGAACACTAAACCTACACAATCCTTCAAGAACAACTATGTATGTAACCCTTCCACTTGGTTTCTCCACTCCTCTAGAGAGGTGTAAAGCTCTAGCAGCAACACCCCTGGAAATGAACAGCAAGTTAATTGAGTGTCATAGGCTTCACATTAAGTCCACCATGTGTTTGAGTAAATGTAAGAGATAAAATGTACTTCTTATTATTGCAGTGCCCAATTAAGTTACCTTCTGTATTTTTTTATGAAAATAAACATTCATAAAACCAACTGCATAGTGTAGATCAAACCAAACAGGAGAACGGTATTTCCAGCACTATGCTGGCAAGCTAAAAGATATAAGTAATTTCTCCCTTTTTGTGTTGATGCTGGTTTTCACGCTTTTGTTTTTCTGCCTTCTTTGCAAATTTGATGTTTCCTAACCGAACATCTAATATACATATAATTAATCCCGTTGAATAATGGAGACTTAGAAGGTAACATTTTCATGAACCATTTCTCCTGGTAGTCAATTCTAATGCTCTCATGGCACTGCAGATGAATCGGTTTGCAGTGCCACTGGTCACAAGCTTAGTTCAACCTCCCTAATCCACTCCATAACATAGCTCATCAATATACTACCAAAAACTTAATTTATCCTATCCATCACCTTTATGCTTGCAGATTACTATTCTTATACTTTCCCAATCTTTTGATATTCCTTGTCTTGGTGAACAACAAGAACCAAAAGATTGCACCGGTGGGGTGCAGCCTCTCAGAATGACAAGGCATTTTTTGTCACAGTGCTAATGGTTCAATTGGTTTTACCTCACCTTATATGAAAATTATAGTGATAAAAAGAATCACATAGAGAAAAAAACACTGTTAGCAGACCCTACCTGTTGTGCCAGTGAATCAACTCTTGCTGGTTCTTTCCATCCTGCTTCTGAGAATCCCCCAATACATCAGCTGGACCTTTCAGACTCCGCTCTCCAGAATCATTACCCACACCTTCATCAAGATAAGCATCTTTCACTCAAAATTTTCATTCTCGATGCACATTATCCAAAAAAGGGAAAGAAAATACATCAAAATCACCTGGAGATAACATCGAACCCACTGTCGCCGCCTCAGAGTCCCTGACAGGAAGCACACCGATCAGACCCTTCTCTTCCCTCTGCCACAGTTCTTGCTCCACCAGCTTCACGCTGCAGTGGGTACCACCGATAAAACATCCCACAAACAATAAAACAAAACAAGTACCAAAAAAATTCAGAGCTCTCAATCAGCATCAAATTCATATACAAATTTACAAGGAGAATGGCAATTATAGCCCCTCAAGACATCTACTAGTCATATCAAAACAGACCCCAGAAATCAAAAATCCTAACTTCATCAATTCTGTTGTCAAGAATCATGAGCTGATTAAAATCTCATTCCAAGAAGCGAACTTTTTCAAGAAAATGATTGAAAAACAGTGAAATTTCAAAAAAAATTAGGGTTTCGAGAACAGACAAAGGAATCTAGAATAGCAATTCGGACAAAACCATAGAATTGACCGATTTATCACCTGCTGGGAGAAGTGCACCGGATTCGGATGATGGCCCCCGGCAAGAGGACCTTGTTCCTGAAAGGGAGAATCCCCAGGCGACCCGGGAGCTCTACCAATTCCGCCATCTCCTCGACTCTAAAGGAGAGAACGGATGGGGTTTAAAAGGGGGCGGGGTGGGGGTGGGGGAGGGGGAGGGGGAGAGCGGAGGACAAGGTTTGACGCCGTTTGTAATCATTAATAAATTAATTGGGAAGCTATCTTCGCCGACTGGTGGACCCGGATCCCGTCACCGCGCGCCCTCGGCCGTCCGATTATCGGATAAGGGGGCAACGCCCCGCCTGATGGACGACGGCCGCTCTGCGTCGCACCCGACGTATGCCCGCGCCGCGGCCGGGTCTTCTCAAGTCCTCCCTCGCGGGCCCCACAATCATATGCTGTCACGTTGCACATTAGCACAGTTTCTCCACGTCCCACAGTGCGACACGTCACCGCCTTCCAGAAGCACGATGCTTTTTATTTGGCAGCGATGAAGTCCTTTTCTCTCGACGAACGATTTCCGTTTGCGTGGCGGTGGGACTGCGCATCCTTTTCACACGGGCGTAATTTTACTGGGGCGCTCTTCAGGTCCACACGGACGTGCCTTTGCCACGTGGATCGGGATGATTGGTAGGAATAACGGGACCACGACTGTGTTTGGTGTCATTTCCCAGGAACTCGTGCGTGGGCGCGACGGGGGGCCCTGAAATTTTTTCCTTCGCCGGGTCGTGCGAGACGGCTCGCGTCTCTTTCTCGCCGACGACCCGAGGATCAGAATAACCATGAGCCGTTGATTTGGAGCGACACGGTAAATTACGAGGAAACTAGGGCGGGATAATTGGGATATCAGCCGTTTGATTGAGATCGTCCGGCTGAAGAGGTACCAGGGAGGGAGGACGGTGTAGGTACCCCACCGCATGATGGCGGTCCGTGTGAACGGACGGTACTGTGGAACACGGCAGCGTGACGTGAAATGACAGGGTGTCTTCATCTCCGTGTCCGGCATCGGCACGTTGTGATCCAAAGAAGCTGGTTGGTTTCAATGTTATGACGAAGTAATTGCCTATCATTGGTAAACCACCGGCACAAAATTTTCTTGGTTCTTCGTCTCCCAACGCTGCAACAAAATTTAAATAAAAAAAAAAAATTAGACCTGCCACTTCGAACCGAGTTCATATTATATTTTTTTTGCACGGAAAAATAATTGATCTTTTTTTTATATTTTATATTAATCATCAAGCACTCCAACATTTTTTCTTCATATGTAAAGTAGATGTTACAAAAAATATATATATTTTTGCATGAAAGATGCAATTCAAATCTCTTCCAACTATTGGACAAACTGGAAATTTAATAAAACCCAAGCTAGTCCAAGTTAGGATTTGGCCATCTTTTTCAAAGCTAAGTTAGCGACGTCTAGATATATGATGACGACCATTCATGTATTGTGCAATAGTCATAATTCGAATCGGACACGCATTGTGTAGATAAGCTTTATTTGTTTCATTAGAAGAATGGTTTGTCTACCCAACAAAAGAAAAAAAATGGAATATTGAAATAAAAAATTGACCTTCTAAAATAGAAGCCAAGCGACCGATTGCATAAGAATCTAAAAAATAACTATAGTATCTATTCATAATCGAGCATTGATCTCGAGGATCCCCATGACAAATGTGGACATTATAATATTTTGGTTAACTTCACGGCTAAGATGTTGCTAGACAACCCAAAAGCAGGAAACAACCTGCTAAAGACAATGCGAATTAGGTGGGTTGGAATGCCTGCAGTCAATGGGGTGCCGGTGGGGGTGGCTCCTCTTCCAACACCCTTAAACCAGTCTTCAATCACCAACTTTCATGAAGACTCCCATTGGAATATAAGTCTGAGGTACAAACATCAACAAGTTTTATGACTAAATGCAAATGTTGTTGGATCAAAATCAGATTTCTATAGGTAATTCAAAGAAAGTTGATACTTTAAGGTTAGGAGTTGTTGGCTTCAATGAAGAAATGTAAGAAGGGATAACAATTAATTATTTTGTTAGCTGCGTTCTTTCTTGTTTTCTTGGTAAATCGGATAAATTAAACCAAATGAGTAGAAGTACATCCATGGAAATTAGAAAACAAAATATCTAATAGTAGGATGGGTAGATGTGTCTTGGAATTTTATAATGTTGATCTTGTATGATTGGCCACATGAGGTACCATCTAGTCAGCTACACTATTGGCTTTTCTATACATATGAGTAACCTCAAATATGAACAATGAATGTAATAATTGCTAGCAATCTAGGAGAAGAGGATGAAGTATGATTTCAACGGGTAATCGATCAAAAATCTATCCAATAATTGTCTGGAGATCTTCCTCTAAACAAATATTAGTCGCTTGCAATGTTTGAGTAGGATAAGACTGCCCTTCTCATGCAACACACAATTTCGCCGCTGAAATAGTTGTCATATATCCTAATTAGAGCTGATCATGAGCTGGGTCTCGGGCTTAAACTCTATTCATTTTTAATCGGGTTTCAAGTCGAGCCTATGTAATTAATATTTTCTGTGCCCAAGCCCAACCCATTATTAGCTTTAATCCTAACACCACCTGCAACCACGAAAATATTGCTAGCACTTCTAATGATAACGCCTGCTTCATGAAGAGCACCTCTCGCCTCCTATACATTACCATCAAAATTGACCTTGAGGAGAATAGGAGGATGGTAGCTCCCAAGTAAAGTAAAAGACTTATGAGGAATCAGAAGCTACCTGAGAACAACCATAGATTTCCCCGACTCTCAAAGAACCCTCTGAAGAAATATTATGGAGGAATTCATGATCTTATGTAAAAGCTTTTAACAAAATCAATAGAGCATTCTATCTCAAACCTCAAAATATATGTTCCTTCCATGCATGCCAGCTATATATGATAAGCAATCCAACAAATAAAAACAGCTTTAGAGTATCTCACATTCGAAGAAGATCGTTCTCTAATAATCTAAAGATAAAGAAAGAAATGTCAACGAGAAGTCCAGAACTAGGACCATTCTCCATGCCAGTGCTGCCATATGATATTGAAATATAACATGCGGAATAGACTCTTCTACCTCAGAACATAAATCACAATAACTTACGTGAAATCAATGCTGAAGCATAATTTCTTTACGAGGTTACTGAAAGAAAAAAAAAAACGTTCAATAAAAAGAGGACAACCGTTCTTGTGCTAAGATATTTGAAGTTTCAGGAATCCATGAGATTTCTAATTACGTGTATCCAATGAGACTCACTACCTAGTCTGTTATCATATTTGCTTTTTTTTTCTACTTTTCAGTGGATGTTTCAAGATGGAATACTTTCCCAGCCTCTTGTGCAATCGCATTGCCTCCATTTGAAGTGTATATTACACAACATGACGATAAACACATGATTCCACTGCTTTTATAGTGTTCATCCATGTCATAGCTAATCCATTATTCTAAGCTTCACAGAATGACAGCTATTCCCTTTTTCCTACCCATTGTTTTTAAAAGATTGGGTTGGAAGAGATGTTGGCTGTTGCACTTCAATATTCTTGTGGAAAGGATGTGGCATGATTTGTATGAAGTGCATTTGGCTAAATCAAAATTGAGTCTAAAGCTACTTCAGAACTCCTAGCATCCTATGCTTCCTCCACAGATATATTCCCTCTATATTTAATCAAGTTGGTGGCCATGAAGGCCAACGTTAGTGCAGAGGGGCCAAGGTGGGCTTTTGTCCGTGACCGCCATGAATACGACGCACGGGCAGTTTAATAGCTTGGTTTCAAAGTTCAAACCCAGCCTACGCGGCATTTCTTGGATCTTATGAGCAGTTTTTCTGTTATTACTTATTATAGGAAGACTACCAACGCATGCCAAATCAGATGGGATACTAGCATATTTATGCCTATATTTATTTTGTTTCACAAATATAGATATAAATATGAATGTTAGCCGGATGCAAAAATTTATATCTATATTTGTTTTAAATGGATACAAATACAAATCGGATACCGAAAGTATAGATATAAATACGGATATAAATCAGATAATTGAACTTTATAACCACAGAATCAAAAATATTACTAAATGGGTAATAAATTAAGTTAATAAAATGTTGATATGGTCATTTATTTTTCTTAAAAATTTACGAGCGTCATATAAAATTAAATAGGGTTATATATGAAATTGAATATTCAGATATCCAAAATGGCTAATTGGAAGGTATTATTTAGGTTTCTTGATTCTATATAAATATCTAAGATCTACCCAGCGAATAACTAATGTCAAACTAAACACATGCTCGCACGGATCCTCACATACTCCTTCCGTTTAAATTCTAACCATAACTGTCTTTATAAACATATTTTGAGCCTAAATCTCTTGGTATAATAAATAAAAACTTTATCAGCCTAGGACAATGAATGAGTTGGATAACAATCTTGGCTCAAACAAAGACCATTAGCTATTAGGCATTATTATCTTCAGAAAATTTTGTAAGAAAACTCCTCAATTCATTTTTCCAAAAATTAATTACTTTTTTTCTAGGGTAAAAATAACCTATATCTAACTGCAAGTGGTTCCTTGTTGTATGTCATATTGGTGCCACTCACCGAATTGAAAGCAGCATAGGAGGGGTTGGTTTATGCTATCATTGTTTTGTGGGCTGATAACATAATCCTAAAAAGGGATTTCAGAACAGTCATGTCATGAAACATGAGGGTATGAACCTTCTTTATTAGCTGATGCATAGAGACTCAAACTCCACCTAAAATATATCTATAGAGAGGTTAATAGTGCAGCCGATTGAATAACATCCTTCGTAGCCAAATATAGTAGATTGATGCTATCGGAGACATCAACTTCATTATCTAGAGGTTTCGAGACTTACTTGTGATTGATGCTAAAGGATGTATATATTCAAGGATCTTCAAAAGCAGCCGTTGAAAAGAAAAGAAAAAACAAAAAGATAACCTATATCAAATTTTAGCTGGCCATTACATGCTTATACGGCTACGCTCATGAACATTATTACCTACGTGCATGTAATGGGAACCTGGAACCTTCCGCAAACCAAAGGGACTTCAAAACATTATAGAAACGAGTGAATACTTGGTCATGATGTTCATATCTTGTAACAAATGTGGGCGCTTACCAAAGACAAAATATGGGCAAAAATTTTGTATCAATTTATAGCAAGAATTTGCGATTATTCTCTTATATAACATAGATATTCCTGTTTTCGCCATGGTCATCCAAGCAATCAACTCCACTCAAGTATTATTTGATGTGATATGCATTCCCTGAATGAAACACTAGTTAAGGGCAAGATTACACGACAATGAGAGAATTGTCGCAATCGGCCAGCTTAGTTGTGGACATATATTCGACATATGAGATTGCATCAAACATGGATCTTGCTAGAGATATGCGAAAAAACCGGGTGAACCGCGAATCCAACCTGTTCTATCTTCGGTTTGGTTTTTATCATTTTTTTAAAAAAATGAATTAGGTTTTGGTTTAAGTTTCAAAATGAAAAAATTCGGTTTGGTTTTGGTTTGAATTTTAGAAAATCGATTCAAACCAATCCGACCCGACCCAACCCATATATATCTGTATATATAAATTTTATTTTTTAAACTTTTTATATATATAATAATTTTTTTATATTTAAAATAAACTCAGTCTATTGATATTAAACTGATAAAGCGATCTAAACCAAACTGAATTTTTTGGATCAATTTCAAGCAGTTTAAATCAATTCAGTTTCGAGTTTAGCTCCAAACTGACCCGACCCGACTTCTGCCTACTAATTTCTAATATGGGTTTATCTATACATGCATGGTACGATATATCTGATTTACCAACATATAAAAAAAAAAATGAATCTAACAATGGCTTGACACTCCACTCACCTCAACTTCCAACATTTGAGACACTCTCTGCGTCTCCTTATTTTCCGGTCAATATGTCGGGTATATATTTACATGGTCAGGTAGGGCCAGCATTCCTTGTTCAAGAAATGTTTTTAGCCTTGATTGAGGAAATAGTAGCCTTGATTGAGGAAATAGTTGGCTATCAATGACTCTTCAAGAAAGAACCGCATGTACATCTTATGTCAACGCGTGCGGTAGACTCTAAACCATGTTTCTAACTTTAGTCAAAGACGTGTATGATGATTTCTGAGTTTCACGTAGCTTGAAAACAAATTAGGGGCTATTGATGTATCTTATCATTCAAGGCCATGCAACCTCCTCTCAGAGTCCATCTATATAATCTTAAGGAAGCCAATCATTTCCTAGTTCTGAACTTATTTATTATTATTATTATTATTATTATTTTGATAATCTTGGAGGTCAACGACCACGTCAAGTGCAACAACTCCTTCTGAATGAAATTATTTGACATACATTACGCTCCATGGTAGACTCTGGCCAGCTTTAAAAGCATATATTTCATTTTTTTTTTTAATTTTAGAGTCCATTATGAGTTTTGTAACTTCAAGGCTTATATCAAATAGATTGTATAATATGCAAGCTTCAATATATACCCAATTGATAGACACCATATAGGCTAAGCAGCCAGCTTATCATCCAATCAGTAAACAGAAGTAATAGAACCATTGTACCCAAAAAAAAAAAAAAAAAAAAAAATCTACGTAAGTCTTTTTTTCTAAAATCAACTTAAGGGAGGTTCAATTGAAAAAAATAAAAACAAAACTTTTGCCTATTGACGTATATAAAAGTAACAAAATAAAAAGTTTTATAGTTCCCTCTCTCTTCATCTTTCTCTCTTCCTTCCAAAGTACAAAAGCTTTTTGAGAGAAAAACTAGAAATCTTTTTTTTCTTAATTTTTTAAATTAAGATTCAAAAATAAACCATGACTAATAGTATATTGAAGAAAAGATCGGTTTGGCATCCTAATTCTACTAATTCTAAAATTTTAGTTAATTGGAGCAAATTCTTTAGCCCATGCCATCATGAGGAAGTTGAGGTGAAAGCATATATGGATTAGGTTAGTCAAAAGTAGGAGGGGCAAGGAAGCAGATCTTGAAATATTTCTATATTGACCTTTATTTTATAAGAGGAGAGAAAGATGAAATGTAAAGCCTTTATACATTTTTTTTCCTTTTTGATTTTTCCTTGGTAAGATCTAGATGAGGGACATAAATGGTTTTTATTAATATTTTTACAGCCCATATCTCTATGGCCACTTCTATCTTGTAAGATAGTTGCCTAGTCCACATATTAGGTAAATAGGATAAGTGTTTCCTATATGATCTACTTATATGATTCATAACTAATATTCAAAATAAAATATAAAATATAGCTTGCAAAAAACAAAGCTTACCATATATGCTATTTTGAAATCATGGTTCTCCTCTAGGTAAAGAACTATGCCTTGTAACTTTTCTCTCAAAATTATGACTTGAAACTTTCCACCATGAATTTTATTTTTCTTAATTTTTTAAAATATTGAAGCATATGGAACAATCCTACCTAGTTACAAATAAAAGGTTATGATTTTAACCACCTTAAGAAAATTTTAAAGTTGAAGGCTTATAAACTAGCTCAAACATTAACTACATTAGTAAACAAATTTGAAGGATATTTTTTGAAAAAATTTAAAGAACAAATATAAATTTTCTACTTTTTATAATAATTGATTGGGAACTAAAATAATATATTGTTCAAGTTTCAATCTAGATGTGATATATGGCCCCAATCTCCTTTCTGTATTGGTGTCATCTGACAATAATTTATGAGCATTCATGACTTTTCCTCATCACATCCTTATTTTTTTGCCACTTCTTGTTATCATCATAATCAATGAGTGTGTGATACCTCTGGCCTGCTCTCTCCAAAGATTATCAATCCCTCACTAGCCTTTGCATCCAGCTAGTCTTATCCAAACCTCCCTCTATTAGCTAATAGTCCTTCATATGCTTTTTAATTTAGCTAGTAATCCTTGATGCCGTTTTCACCACAACAATTCCACCAATCAATGCCTTCCAACTTCATGCTCCATCTCTATCATTATCTACTTCAAATGTTATCATCACTGGTGTGTGTATACAACTATATTTTGGAGAACGGCAATGCGTTTATAGAGGCACTTATGATGATTATGATAGAGGTAATCAAATATGAAATAAGAAGGAATTTTTGATGCCCATCAATTATGCTCATAGGAAGAAGACAAAAACATAGAGATATTAGTTTCATTCATAGTCATGCATATGGTTTAGATATCGTTCAAAGTTAATAAAATTAAACTCAAACTTATCATATTACATAGCATGTAGATGACTCAGAAAAAAAATAGGATACTCAGCAGAATTTCTTGGGTTTCATTATTTCAAGAACTTTAATACGGTGCACCAAATATTTCTCTAAAAAAGAATATGTTTGTGGTATTAATGATGCCTAACTCAAATTTGTTTCAAAAATTGTAACTAATAAATACGTACCCAACAAACACAAGTATTAGTTTGTCACTTTTTAACTTATAAATGCACACCGAATGGCTTGTAGCCCTAATTGTTAAGTAGTTGTTGACAATGGAAAAAGTATGAATGAAAACAATATATATATATATATATATATATATATATATATATATATATATATATATATATATATATATATTCAAATGCATCATTTGTCATCGATTTTATATCATTCTTATCATAAATCTAACATTCTTGTTAGCAAATTATAATTGTTTCTCCTATATATTAGTGTAGAGAACTCTCCATAGAATATAAGCATGCAACATGATAGGAAAATAATGATTACAAGATTACTTGTCATACATCATCTAATTAACCATTATAATTCACTAGTTTGTATTTTTTTCCTCTTTTTTCTTCTTCTCAAAATGGCTATATACATATGCAATACAAAATCCAAGTATTATTACCCTACATAGATGTACCTAAACAACAATCATTTATTTAAATCAACATCACCATGGAGAATTAGTATACATTCAATCAAAGTGGTCTAAAATCTTCTCTATTTCCTAAGATAAGGAAGGAAATGAAAAGAGGAAAAAGAATCTACTTAAGTCATTTTTCTAAATCAACTTAACAAAAGCAAAATTGAAAAAAATAAAATCAAAACCTTTCCCCATTAACATATATAAAAGAAATGAAATAAAAAAATTTATAATTTCCTCTCTCTTCATCTTTCTCTCTTCCTTCCAAACTAGAAAAGCTTTTCAAGTGAAAAACTATAAAATCTTTTTTCTTAATTTTTTAAATTAAGCTTCAAGAATAAACCATGATTTATAGTATAATAAAGAGAAGATCAGTTTAGCATCCTTATCCTAAAATTCTAGTCAATTGAGCCTATTTTGTCGTGGAGGAAGTTGAATTGAAGGCATCTATATATTAGGTTAGTTGAGAAGAGGGTAGATCTTGAAAAATTTCTATAAGAACTTTTATTTTACAAAAGAAGAGGAAGATGAAAGGTAAAGCCTTTGATATTTTTTTCCCTTTTTGATGTATCCTTGATTAGATCTAGATGAGGGACATAAATGGTTTTTATTAATATTTTTATATGCAATATAGTCCATATCTCCATGGCCATATCTATCTTCTAAGCTAGTTGCTTAGCCCACATATTGAGCAAATAGGGTATTTCTTATACAGTCCACTTATATAATTCATAGCCAAGATTCAAAGTAAATTATAAAATATAGCTCGCAAAAAACAAAGGTTTCTATATATGACTTGCAACTTTTCACCATGAGTCTCGCTTTCTTTGATTTTTAAAGTATTGAAGCATATGGAACAATCCTACCCAGTTACATATAGAAGGTCATGATGCAGCTCTCTTTGAATCTAGGCAACTTTAACCACCTTAAATAAATTGCAAAGTGGAAGGCTCATAAACTGGCTTAAGCATTAATTGTATTAGCAAACAAATTTAAAGGATATTTTTTAGACAAATTTACAGAATGAATTTAAATTTTCTATTATAATAATTGATTTGAGACTAAAATAATATATTGTTCAAATTTCACCTTCTTATATGCTAGACGTGATATATGGCCCCAATATCCTCTATATATTGGTGTTATCTGAGAATGATTGTGAGCATTCATGATTTGTCCTCATCACATCCTTATTTTTCTTATTTTTTGGCCACCTTCTCTTCTTCATCACAATCTATAAGGATGCGATATCTCTGGCATGTACTCTTTGAAGATTATCAATCCCTCACTAACCTCTACATCTAAGCAGCCTTGTCCAAACCTCCATTTGTTGGCCACTAGTCCTTCATATGCCTTTCCATTTAGCTAGTAATCGTTGATGCCATTTTCATCACAATCTCTGTCAATCAATTCCTTCAAACTTCATTCTCTACCTTAAATGCCATCATCATTTGTGTGTGTGTGTGTGTGCACAACTCTATTTTGGAGGATAGCAATGTGGTAGTAGAGGGGCATATGGTGATTGTGATAAAGGTAGCAAATTACCTGTGGTATAATAATCAATTGTGATAGAAATAATTTTTGATGCCCATTGTTCAAGCTCGTAGGAAGAAGATAGAAACATAGAGATATTAGTTTCATTCATAGTCATATATATGGCTTAGATATTATTCAAAGTTAATATAATTTAAACTCAAACCTCTTGTATCGAATAGGATGTAGTCATGTAGATGACTTAGAAAATATCATAAATTTAGCCAAATTTCATTGGTTTCGTATTTTAGAACTTTAACACAGTGCACCAAACAATACTCTAAAAAAAAAAAGTCTACGATGTTAATGCTGCCTAACTCAAATTTGTTTCAAAATTGTAATTAATAATTACGGACCCAACAAACACAAGTATTAATTTATTGCCTTTTAACTTATTAATGCATACTTAACGACTTACGGCTTTAATTGTTATATAGTTGTTGGCCATGAAGAAAATATAACATCTTATTAGCAAATGTGTAAACGTTTCTCCTATTCTAGTGTAGAGAACTCTCTATAGAATATAGCCATGCAACATGACAGGAAAATAATGATTACAAGATTGCTTGTCATACATCATCTAATTAACCATTATAATTCACTAGTTCCTATCTTTCTTCCTCCCTTTTTTTCTTCTTCTCAAAATGGCTATATATATATATATACAACGTAAGATCTAAGTAACATTACCCTCCATAGATGGACCCCAAACAACAATCATTTATTTTAATTCAACATCACCATGGAGAATTAGTACATATCCAATCAAGCATACTAAAACCTTCTCTATTTTCTAAGATAAGGAAGGAAATGAAAAAGGGAGAGCTGTTGGCTATCCTTGAACCAACCTGCCAAACTTAAGGAGTTATTTTTCTAATTAAAAAAATACAAAATAAAAGCTCACTGTACAAGGAAAAGATATTCATTTATAAAATAACGAGGAGGAAGTCAATACCAAGAACAGAATCCTCCATATTTCTCGGGCTTGTGTGTCGCCACCAACCCACACTATGATGCACCCATTTCAAATCATTCTCCCCATTTCTTTTCACCTCCTATTCTATTATTTATTTCATCAATATTCACTAATTAAGACTAAATCTAAAACCCCAATTCAGGAAAAACCATTGATTAGCTTAACAAACAAAAAAAAAAAGGCGCATGCGTGATGGCTTTAAGGCGTTGGGAGCAAGTGGAAGGAAAGGCCCGACTCCGAGCCGCGCCTTCCATCCCTGTGCGCCCGAGAGAACCGAGTGGTCTTGAGAAAGAGAGAGAGAGAGTAAGAAGGCCATCTTTGGACTGATTCGTTCGTTTCGAGCGCATCTCTCTCTGTCCATCACTTTGCTCGCTGTGGGTTTCGCTCCCCTGGTGACACCGAATTCGGACGAGTAGGCGAGAGAAACCAAGAGCCCAAGACGCTCTCTTTTGGCCCTGCCTTCCCATCTGTTCCTTCTTTTCTTCTATCTCGCTCTTCGAGGAATCCACCTCTCTCCTCTTCTTTCTCCTCCTCCATGGCTGTTCAAGCCCAGTACCCGTCCAACGCTCTGATTTTAAACCGGTGAGTCTTTGTTTCTTCTTCTCCTGTATATGTGTTTCTTGGTTCTTTTTCCAAAAAGTTCGGTTTTTTATGCAACTATGGCTGTGAGGACGCGTGCAGAAGCGAGCAGGAGCGGAAGAGCATGGAGTTTTCCCAAGCGCCTACTGGGTTCCGGGACCAATCCGGCGTGTTCTTCTCCAATGGAGGTTGGTTCGGCCTCGTCTCTCTCCTTCTTTTCTTTTGAAAGGTTTCTCTTTTATTGTTTTCTTAAACGAGATGGCTTTGTTTGGTGGCAGCGAGTGGGAATCCACGGAAGCGGGGAAGGGAAGCGGCGCCCATTCTAATGGAGAGCTCGGCGCAGGGGAACTCCATTAATGATCTCCTCTCGCTGCAACCGCCGCCCGCTGCGTCGCTCTCTGCCCCGACGGTGATAAGCCTCGCCCAGCTCCAAGCTCGTCCTCCTCCTCTCGTCTCCACCGGCCTCCGGCTCGCCTTCGAAGACCAGCACCAGCTTCAGAACCATAACCAGGCCAATCCCCTGCTTTCGGCCTCGCTCTTCCCTGTTCTCTCCGATGACCTCGCCCTCCAACTCAACCAACACCAGGACGAATTCGACCGGTTCCTCCGCGCCCACGTAAGCTTTGTCTCTCCTCTTTAACCGGTTCTCCTTTTCGTTGGCTTTTCACTCTGTGGAAATTAGCTAAAGGTAGCTCATTTTTCTCACGGCAGGGAGAGCATCTCCGCCGGACGCTGGCGGAGAAGCGGCAGCGGCACTGCCGGGCTTTGCTGTGCGCGGCCGATGAGGCGGCAGCGCGGAGGTTGAGGGAGAAGGAGGCGGAGGTGGAGCAGGCGGTTAGGCGCGCGGCCGAGCTCGAGGAGCGCCTCGCCCGCCTAAAGGCGGAATCTTTGGCGTGGCAGGCCAAGGCTATGGCCGACCAGGCCACGGCCCTTGCCCTCCACGCCCAGCTCCAGCAGGCCCAGGCCGCGGCGGCAGAAGAGAGGGAGGGCGAGTGCCGCGACTCGCCGGCGGAGGACGCCGAGTCGGCCCACGTCGATCCGGACCGGGCGCCGCCGGCGGCATGCCGGTCGTGCCGGTCGGCGCTGGCTTCGGTGGTCGTCCTTCCATGCCGCCACCTCTGCCTCTGCACCGACTGCAGCGACGCCGCCCCGCCCTGCCCCGTCTGCCGCTGCGCCACCACCGGAAGCCTCCCCGTCTTCTTCTCGTAATAAACGAGACCACCCCCGCCTCCTTATCATCACAGTCCATAACCCATCACTTGCCGTCAAAAATTACCGACAAAAAATAATAAAAAATTGAGAAATTTAGAATAGGCTAGACCTTAGAGAGTACCAGTGAAGAAGACCGAAGAAAATCCCTCTTTTTTTTTTTTGAAAAATTGCCTTTTTGTTGAATTTGGAAAATTCGTTTTAATTGAAGAGAGGATCCATGTATTTATTTTGGTCGCATTTATTTGGTGCTACCTTACGTGGTTGGACGGCATTAAGTGTGCATGCGGGCCTCGTGGGAGGTGAGCGGACCCATACCGTTCTGTTGGTACGCTCACGGCCTTTCGACCGTTTCCAGCGTCCGCTTACGTGGGGTGCAGTTAAGATACCGTGCACCGCTGACGTACCACCGCCTCGCGCTCCCCGTGCGCTTGGTCGATGGCGGTCCGTCCGATCGCTATGATACGACCAGATCCGCGGTACCGGACATCTTCCGCTTAAAATACAAAATTACACGATCTAGCAAATAGTTTTGTGCATGGAAGTGTGTGTGTGATGACGGCAATGGATTTGTCTTGCTTGCAATTGTCATGCAAAGAGAAGAACAAAAAAAAAAAAAAAGAGAAGAACAAAAGGTGAGAACTGAGAAGAAGGCTGGTCGCAGTTTAGCATATATACTAGCTTCCAAAAGGTGGTGCTCGTGGGTTTGATTACATATTCAGCTTGTTCTGGAAAAGATTTCAAGCATATCCGTTTATGATATACGCGCAGGTGACGCAGTTTCAACCTTTCAAGCATACATGCATCTTGAATTGCATGTTGGAGTGTAGTTTACCAGTCTAAAATGGTTTGGCTGCACATCTACGACTACTTGCTTATCCATAAAGCTTACACAAATGTTGTGTTTGTTATCACAAACAAGCCCCACAAAGCATGTTTAGTGATTTGCAGATACCTGTCCATACACCAAAATATGGTATACTTGCATGTTATGTTATGAAAAGAGTAAATGGTAAGAAAACTTATCGGTTGAGACGTGTTGTCACTGTCCTTAAGAATAGATCGTGCCCCTCGGAAAATGAATCTTGGTGTAGCATACACTTGCAAATGCAGTAGAGGAGTATGAAGAGGAAGATATGTTAATCCTCTGATCTAATAAGGTCTAAAAAGAGAAGAAAAAGTTCGGATCGGATCTACCAATATTACCTTGGGCCTCCATTGGACTACTTACTTTCTTTGCTTCACTAAATTAAAAAGGTTGAAGACTACATAAAGACCAGCTGAGCTTCATTTCTTTCTAATGTGGGACTAAAGAAAGTATAAGAAAGGTAGGCTTGGAATTTGGAAATACTCTAACATGTCAGCACTAAATCATTGCTCATATTGGAATAATTAGGCTGTTCGTTGCTTAGGTCCTGGATCCACCCAAAAACCTAACTCTATTAAAGTGTTGGGTGCGAGTCAACCACATGTACTCAAGTAGATCATGACCAGCCTACGTTACTTTTCACGAGGGAATGAAGCTTTTCCGCAATGAAAGGAAGAAATATAGCGGCGACTTCTTGGACGGGCCAACCCCGAAAGGTCGACCCTCCACCTTATGGAGAAAAGAGACATCAATGGTCAGCCGGACCTAACATTAATTCTCCCAAGCAAAAGGTCCAAAAGATAGATGTTAGCTACCGCACGAGCAATGCGACTAGTCTTTAAGATGCTACCCAAGTTTCTAGGTGGACAACCATATAAACTTCGTGTCAAAGGCAAGGAGAATTAAAAACTTATAGATGCATCACATATTTCTCATTGCTGAGTTGACATTACAATCTTTAGGAAGATGCTTGGTGAATGGCTTTTTCTTGACAATCAGGCATGACCTAGGTGATGATAACTACCCCTTATTTGCTTGGAATGGGGCAAGGTTTACTACTTCATGATTAATTCAAATATTGGTAGGTTGCGACATGACATGTAGGTGAAGGCTTGTGAAGCTATTTTATGTTTGAGACCGACATTTTAAACTTAATTACTACAAAGACATACAGATGGCAATAATATTGCAACCATTAGGTTTTTCATCGGCTGTAGCTCTTGTGGCGTCTCTCTCGAAAATTGAAGTCGTGAACTATCGTTGTTTCTTCTAAAATCTCAGAGGCATGTGGCAAGCTGGCTATAATTTACGAAATATCAGCAACATGATGTTACCATCTGATTGTATCTAAAACCTATATGCAAACTGAAAATTAAATTAATCAAGCATGAGATGACCATATAATTATGACAGAATTTGCTAGTCATGCATCCATCATGTTAGAGAATTATGATTTTTCATGAAGTGGTGCTAGCATTGCAAGCTCACCTAAAATATATCTACGTCACCTAGTATTGTGCTTAGCTATCCTCTTTAGGTTGACAATTGTAGTCAGCAAAGAAAAATTACATGTATCCTAAAAGTAATGAGTCGAGTAAAATTTGTTATGAACACCAAATAATTGGTGATCTGTGTGCCTTTTCATTACAAAGTGGAGATATTTTATTGGAACCGCATGTTCTATCCCTTGCCCTATTGTGAATTTAATATGAAAGCTAATTGCCTGCCAAATTATGCCAGGACAGATGGAACAAATAAATCATGGTTTTCTCATGAAGACCTTTCTAGTGTGACAGAGTATATTCTTAAGGAAGACAAATATAATCTTGTTGTTAGTTTTTTTTTTTTTGAAATAACTTTTGGACTTCATATTATTAGTTACTATTTTATAAAAGGCACCTTGCCAAATGCTTCTTAATATATAGCAACTAAATAGATTTTTTTTTAAACAAAAAATTCACCAAAACATATTATTTTTGAATTTTAGACATTTTCAATTGTGTAAATCTCATACTATTGGCTATCTCTAATGCCAATAACATTTTACTGACTTCGAATCATTGAATAATTCGCAAATATCTAACATTTAATGCATGTGCTTTCTCTTTTTTGTACAATGCATACAGATAGATACATGCATACATCAATCTATGATGATCAAATATCAGATAAGTTTTAACAGTTTATTGAGGGGTCTCCACCGAGGAACCAACTTAGTTTTATCCCATGGCAATCGCCTGAACCCCAGGAGATTCAATGGCTTCCATGAATCACATCAAGACTGTCAAAAATTCATGGGAATTATTTCCATCAGAATGTGTCAAATAATCTTCGGGTAATGTCTTAAGAGGTGAATATTTTCTGGACTCGTTTAATCGGCTAAAGGTGACTGAGACAAGAAAGGAGTGCTAGTTATATCCGTTGATATCATATATATAATTTATCTGAAAAACAAATATTGCAAATTTTCATTGCTGCATGCTTCATAGTGTTTCGTTCAGAGCCATGAAATGCCTAGAAGCCAATATATATCAAGACTACTGGAAAAACGGAGTTATTGGATTGTGGAAATAGTCCTCTAAGGCCACTTATTCAGTCTCGGTAGTCCAAACCATGGGGCCCCGGTTGCAAGGCGGCAAGAGTAGTAAATTACGTGCTTCCATTGGTATTTAAGTCTCCCACGCTCTTTTGATTCGTGGAAAGCATTTTTCCTTCTAGAAATATGATTTCTGAGAAGCATATTTCTAAGAAGAGAATACCTGAAAAAGTACTTTTGGCATGTTTGGCTGACTATGGAAAAATGACAGATTTTCAGAGTGCTTATGTTTGGTTGATCATCCACTTTTCTGAAAAAATTATGTGTAATTTCTATTATACCCTTAATCAAAATTAGGTCTTTAATGTTGAAGGGCTTTTTTGAGAAAAAATAAAAATGGAATGATTTTCGTCTCATGAAAAAAGAACTTTTCCATGTTTCTCATGGAAAAAACTTTCTCATGAAATATAGAAATCATATTTCCATGGGAATACAACTTTTCCGTATCTCTTCTTTGAAAATTCCACCCAAACAAGAGGCATCTCATTACTTTTTCGTTGACCACATTTTTCCCCCTTCTTTTTCCACGAACCAAACAAGCCCTCAGAGAATCTTCTATTTCCTGATACATACATATACATATACATACAGCATACATACATATATAATACCAATTTTATTTATTTATTTATCCTTCAATTAAGAAATAAAAACTAATGTTATGTTAGAATATGTTTGGGTATTTATACTTGACTCTTAGTACATCTTTTCAATTTTGTGTCTGTTATTGTTATGTATTTAACTATCAATTATTCTTCATGATTTAATTGTTATAGCATCTATTGCATGTTAAAGTTCTCAAAAGTCTGAGTTATTTATCTTGATTTTAACTCTTTTTAAGATGTGATATTTGATACGTGATGTTAGCCTAACCCAACCTCCACCCAACTCGAATCTGATACGTATATTTATTATCAATAGATCAATTATAAAGCAAAAGTTAGATTCCAAATCTCTACCTGTACTGTTATGTATTCATTTAAACTCTGGACTCGGGCTGGTCCAATAGCACCCAACTCCATCCAGTGTCGTTGGCATCAATGTATTCACTGCACCATCTTCCTCTAAATGTAAGGCATCAATGGTATAGTATGGATCGGGCTGGAACTATTTATGCGCCTGGCTTGGCTTCAAGTAAAGTAATCAGAAACCAGCCCAAAGTAGGATTTGTTATCCGAGATAGATCTGAAATCGGATCAGATACTAGTATATCTACATTCATATTTATTTTGTTTGATGAATACATATACGGATACATATTAGTACATTCGTATTTGTTTTAAATTGATATAGATATAAATCGGATACTAAAAGTATGAATATAAATATAAATATAAATCGAATAATTAAATTTTATGATCATATAATTAAATATATTACTAAGTAAATGATAAATCAAATTAATAGTGATTATTTATATTTTTTAAAGGTTTAGAAGTGCTACATGAAATTAGATAGAGTTATAAATAGAATCGGTATTCGGATACTGATTGAATAGTTGTTTACCCATATTTATATTTATTTTTTTTTATAAGTATGAATATAAATATAGATATTAATTGAATGTTTTAATTTTTATTCATTTGGATACAAAATAGATATATTATTCACACTCAAGCGATATGATCAAATTGGGCCAAAATTATTCTGGGCCGATCCAGACGCATTCATATCGGGGAAAATTACATCCAAGTCCAGGTTTAGGTTCGGCGAAAGGAAAACCATGAGAGAAGTTTACATTTATAAGACTAGGTTTAGATTTGGAGACGGAAACAGAGGGGGAGAGAGAGAGGAGACGACGAGATGATCTACAGGAAGTGGTCGCTGCTATCGTCGACGATGGTGATCTGGGGAGGGGTCGCCTCCCTTTGCCTCGCCGACGTCTTCCTCTTCGGCGGAAAGGTACACCTTCTCCACTTCCCCCTCGCAAAGGCCCCCACCTTTCGATGCTCTTTTTCGCTTTTTCCCTACTGGATACCGATCGGCTTCGCGTAATCTCTTCTATCTCAAAGATATATTTTGTGTAATGCGGAGTTCTGGCTTGTCTGACCGGTAACCTCAGTTGCATTAGGTATTTCTGCCTGCGGTTTTTTATTATTTGGAGATCTATTAATTTATCTATTTCTCGATTTTTACGGTTTTGGATGGATTTACAAATCGGAAATGTAAAAAAAAAAAAAAAAATTGAAAAATTGGTGAAATCTCAGAATTCCTTATCGCCGTCTAATAAATCAGGAATTGAAACCATCTTGATGTAGTCAAGTTGTTTTTTTCCCCTTTCTCCTGACTGCGCTGCTGCATCTAAATCTTGTTCTTCAGGATCTGTAGAATTTTCTTGTCCGCGGTTTTGCATTGATGTGGGTTTTGTTTTACTTGGTTAAAAAAGGGTTTTTTTGGTTTGGGCTCGGATAAATCTTGTATTAGCTCTAGTGGGTTGAGGATCGACATGGTACTTTTTTTTTCCTTAAAAAATGGTGGGTACACCACCACTGTAGGGTTTGAACCCTCGCGCTCTCCAAGATGGAGAGGGGTGCCAAGCAGCTGATCTAAGAGATTGATAGACAGCTACTGAAACATAAGGATTTGTGAAAAGAGAGGCAGAGGATCTTAGAATACAAAATTATTGAGGAAGTGCATAACAATTGAGAATTATTGCACTCATGGAGTAATACTTGTAGCCTTGGCTTTGAATCGACGTGATAAGGTTTGTGTCCGCTGTGTTTCGGGAGAAGACATAGGAACAGATCTACAGTCTTTGGGGTGCTTGCCATTCATGGAGGAATAATTGAAAGTTCACCAAAGGGAACTTGCAGCAAGCTGGGTTTGCATGCACACAAGGCATAGAAGAAGTTCATCTAAGATTTCTGATAGGCATAGTTTTTAATAACTTTTGAGATTTTATTCTATTGGTTGGCATAGAGTATGTTAGTTAGGAATTAGATGCTATGGCGACAGCATTGAGGAGATTTATGAGATAGGCCTTGACAAAGTGAGGACTAATACCAAGGATGAGGAATGAAGGAAGCAACAGATGTTTACTGAATGCATAATGTGTTCAAGATGGTTCACTTTTATATCATAAAAATTAGTTATTGATGATGAATGGTGATGTTTATCATGTAGAAATAAAAGAGGAGTATGGCTATTCACTTATCTCTTATATTGCTGATTCTTATAATCTTGGTTGCTAAAATTGGTAGTAGGTATGGTTGTGGGTTCGGAGAAATGAACAATTTAAAAACTCTCAAAGGAAGTGTTTATGAAGTACATACACACTTGAATATTAGAGGAGTTTCTGGAGTAAGTTTGTTACCTTAAGTAGAAAATTCTTGCTACTAACATCATGATTACTTTGAGTTAGATGAGTTTTTACTGTTTGTAAGTGTTGATTTCCCTATACGCCTTAATTAACAGCTTAAGAAGGTTTTGCCTTATAAAACTGTTCGGGCATATAATCAGTGCTTCGCACTTAGTTTAATGACTAGCAGTCATCTGAGAAGGATGTGGGGGCCCAGTGGTCAATACAATGAATACTGTTGTTCAAGTTCCTCTAAACCTCTCATATGGTAAGTTGAAGTAGCAGCTCCCAAGGTTAACAAATAAGGCTGGTTTCTACTCCAAAAGAGGAAGCTAGGATGCTTATAAATATAAGGTTATAGTAATCTTAATTTTTTACCATGATATTAGCTTATTGTTGCTGCATGTTCTAGCAGATGTAAGTATTTTCTTTGGCACGAGTGATTCCCCTATACCTTGGATGAATGAGTCCCCAAATAGTCCCAATTGTAATTAGCTCAGTTCTAGTAATCAAGGTCTTCTCTTCCCACCTTGTTTTCAAGCCCTAATTGTGTGCTATCAAAATGGTGTTAGAGCAGTCTTTCCTATAGATCATGAATCAAGTTAGAGTGGCTGCTCACTTCAATAACATTGTACCATTGATTATTGATGTTGAACTCACACTACAAACTTACATATGGAAAAAATCATGATGGATTTGTTTCGACCCGTATATCTAAAAGCAATCAATTCCCTTCCAAATCAAGTCTGACCACTACAATTGTGATTGGTTCAACAGCCACTTGAGAGGGATGTGGAAGCCCAGTGGAATGTTTTCATTTTTCCTCTGAACACCGGATGGTCAAGAGACTGAGCAGCTCCATGGCTCAAGTTGGTTAATAAATCGGTTGGTTTCTACTAGGAAATAGCAGTCTAAGGCACTTATAAAGGTAATAACACAAACATGACTTAGATGGTTGTAATCGCAAGTGTTTTCAATTGTACTGGCTTACTATTGCTACTAGTTATAGCAAGATTAAGTGAGTCCCCAAATCATTCTTCTAAGCTCTTTTAATCCCACTAGTAATCAACTGAAGTGTTTCTTTTTCAAGCTCAAATGGTGTATTGTAGCTTATTGACTAACATAAAATAGGTCAAATTCTTCATTATAAGTTTACATGAGGGTAGATAAGTTTTGCCAATACCTAGAGCTACTCGAAGATAAGTTTACGTGAGGGAAGCTGATGCTAAGTCCGAGCTCCTAGAGGAAGTATTCATGGTCAGCATCCACAAAAAAGATGAATGGAGGATTTTTTGTACCAGAATCAGTTATTTAACTATGCCTATTATACCTTGAATGAGAACAAGGAGTGATTGGTCTTTTGAATTGAAAAATTGATGATGACCTATTAATTTAAAATTTGATGCTGATCCTTTATCAGGTTGTTGTCTTCTCCCAGATGATTTGATAAAATGAAGACATGTCTTTTACATGTGGTCGATAACGTGTGAGAACAGAACCTGTGGTTCTTCCTACTGAAAGACTAATCAACACCTGCATTAAGGGCCAGCTGTAGGTCATTTTATATTCATATTGGATTAACAAGCGAGAGATTTTTGCCTTTTCTGAGGTTGAGTGAACAAGATAGAGTTTTGAAGTGTCATTGTCAGTAATATTTGAATGCAGTAGTTTTTAAACAACCAAGACATAGAATCAGATTTTAGTGTTCAAAATGTTAGATCATTGTGATCACTATATCACACGATCTGTTTAGCAGGTCTTGAAAAGGGTGAGGTGGATGGCCTAGACCTATATGATAAATTGAATGTTGGATTTACACAGTCATGTCACCTCCTCCTCTCCTGGTATCCTGGTATTGAATATCAAATTTCAGTTAGACAACGGAAGGTAGGTCTGATCTGTTTCTGCAAATTCTAACGGAATTGCATCCATTTGCTGGAGTTGGTCTTCAAACCAAAAGGTAATCATATGGATAAGAAATCTGTAAATTGCTGGAAATCAAGGAACTTATTAACAGTTTGTCCCTGAATATGAAATTATTCTCCATAAGTATCCCGTTATGTTCGTTGGTTAGGTCTCATAGATGATACTTGGTTCAGCTACAAGGTTTCAAAACTATGATTGATGCAAGGTGCAATCTTTGATATAAGTATAACAATAGGGCTAGAAAATGCCATGCAAGATGGTATTGGAGGCGGTTCATCTTCAGAAATTAATTTATCAGATTAATAGTGGCAAGATCAAAGAACAAAACAATATCAAAATGGGTCTCCTTACTTACAGGTTGAACCAAGAGTACACTTTCCTAAAGCTACTGCAACAAATGTTGCATTCTGATGGAGGAAAAAAAATCTATGTTTACTATCTCCCATTGAGAAGGGGGGAATGGTGGAAGGACTGTCTGCCAGCTGGTGCACAATGATCATAATGGCTGTTCCTGGAGTACAAAAAAGAATGCAGATACTGACAAAGAAGCAGGTTATGACATTGTATTTATTATCGGTGGTCAGTTATCCTGGCAGAGTAATCAAGAATCACCAATGAATCATAAGAAACTCTGTTGGATATGTACCAACATTCACATAGCTAATCTGACCATAGATGTGGGAAATGGGAAAAAAAAGCGATACATGTGGAGAAGTCAAATCACTAGATGCTGGGAAACAGTATAAGTTGGCACAACTGAATGACATTGAGAGGCTCATAGTCAAGACTCCAATTCCTTCTTGATTTTTCAATATTGTTTTGATAATGTCATGTGAATTTCTAGAGGACTGTGTTGTCAGACTTCTGGGAGAATGTAACGTTATGTTTTATTATTTGGGTAGTAAGGAAAGGTAGCAATTGGAAACCAAAATCAAAGAATAATAGTGATTACATCTTTGGGTTGGGGGAACTATTCATTTGCCTTCAATAATAGCAGATTTAAACAACAATTTTATGACAAAGGAAAGGCAGTAAAAGAAGTTCCTATGCTACTAGGATTTTGTTAATGTTGTGTGCTGGCGATTTAATGAAAGGACGTTATGGAAGCGAATTTAGAGAATGGTTTGTTTAGCAGTATTTCTCTATGATTTCTTTAGTCTGGAAAAGAAAGATATTCTTTAGAATATTTTCTTTTATCTAGTTGCACCACTCAAGTGCACTTTCCTGTTGAATATGATCATCCATAAGCTGCATGGGACATTATTGGGAAGAATCTTCTTTTTCTTGCTTGAAAACACATTTGTAGCTTGTCCTTAATTCAAACAACAAAACATGATGCACTAGACAAGGGGAAAGATCAAAATTTAAGATATTGAAGCTGTTGGGTCTTCTGCATTAAGTGAATTAATCAAATGGATATTATTATAGACATAATTTGTAATAATCAGTGGGACTGGACCTGATGGTCTAATACTTTTCTTGACGATGGATCTCTCTCTCTCTCTCTCTCTCTCTCTCTCTCTCTCTTCCTCATGACCCTTCTGAAGATAAAAGGAAGTCTATTAAATCTGCATTTGAAACCATTATCATACCAATATCTTTCTGACTAATTAAAAGTACCTTTGGGAATTGCCAAATTGACAAAAAATTATGATATTGGTTTGCAGAGTCATGCAGGTTAATCTGGCTAGCTTGAAGAGCTTAGCTGTATGAGGGGCAGCTATAGATTAATTGTCAGAACTGTGAATTTGATGACTATCAACCATCTTTTACCACTGCGTCTTCATATTTGGACCTGTGGCATGTATCCTGATGGACATGCTTGCAGTCGGTTTATTCCCCAAATATTGAGCTCCTCATAGCTTGGAAGAATGTCACAGTCATCAAAACACTGCTATTATTGTGTGATCTGCATACTGCGATGTAAATAAAATAGGCTATAGTAATGGCCTACCCGAGTCACCATCTTGGTGAACATAGCTAGGTCTCTTCGTGGTTTCTCCATTTGTTTATCCATATTGACCCTACCCTCTCTAATGAGCTCTAAAATCTATATTCAACAAAGATCCAGTTGGTGATACATAGTCCTGGTCTCTGGATCCCAAGAAGCCCCCTTCCTAGTAAATGTGCAAAGCTAATTTTTATGATGTCTACCACAGAGAAACGAGAATGGTAGATACTGGTGGTCTCATTTAAATCTGCAGGTGCAATTCTATATGTTGGCACTTGTAGAGTGGATGCGGCTGGTAGTTTGCTGCATGAGAAGGTTGAAAAATGGTGATTCCCCAATAATGCTATATGCTAGGATGACAAACTATATGAACCTTTCTGCTTGTTCTTGGCCAAATGGTATGCCCAGTGTAGTCAACGGGAACCAGGAGTTTAACTGGTCGGACCACATTTGAGAGAATTGGGGTGATGGGCAACTTATATCAACAAAGTACCTTCATAGTTCATGTCAAGCTTATCCATTTCGCTTTACAGGACTTAACCTGGCAAGATTGTATATTGTGTCTCCTAGGTATTTTTGAGTCTTGCTTCTCTGGTTAATGGGGGATGTAGATAATTTTTTCTTTACCCTTTTTCCTATGTGGATGTAGATAGCGATGCAGCAGCGAACTTAATATTTAGTGTTTATAATGCGATTTATTTTTTTCAATGGCAAAAGAAAAATTCTTACATCGTCATGGAATTTGCAGGAGAAATTTCAGGAGTACCTGTGTCGTGAAGGTGAGAAGCTCCGGCAACAGGATCGGGTCATGATGGCTGAAAGGAGCCAAGCGAAGATGGGTTGAGAGAAGAGAAGGTTGGATGAGTGCGAAAACAGTTGTATTTCCTCTTTAAATCCTTTTGTCAAGCCGGACTCTTGGCCATGAAGGTGTACGTTCAATAATTGTTGCATTAATGACTCTGTGTAACTTTGTTTTTTCAAAAAATGGCAAACATGGAGGCTCTGGATGCTCAAACCATGCAATGGCAGGACAGTTGTTGAAGTTGTCGAGTCCATGCTAGAAGAAACAAAGAAATAAAGACTTGTGCTCATTGTCTATCTGGTGAAAGAAGTTATTTTTCCATATCATTAGGGAAACAATTTGTGCTGCTTAGATGTCCTTTTTCAACTTCTAAAGTTAAAAAATTATACTTTCTAGCAATATGAAGTGTCTGGTTGCATCAGTAAGTTCTTTTACGAGAAGCAATTTTAATACGTTTGGGAAGGCAACATAATCTTGCAGGTGAAGGCAACATCTGGAAAGGAAATGATCAAAATATCTTGCTGGTGAGATGACCAGTAATAAATAGCATTGTTTTTCTTTCAAGAGTCACTTAAATAAAAATAAATAGCTGGGATTGAAAGGCGGCTTGGTTTGGGCATTATTCTTATGCTGAAGTAATTCCAATTTTTGTTTGATTTGTATAATAATTACTAGATACATGATGGCTTCATACCAGGAATTGTCTAAGATTGCGCTTCTTAAGAATATAATAATTGCGCATGATAGAAGCAAGTTTGACTAATATAATCAATTATTTTATATCTTTATCTTCGCGAACTGAAAAAGCTATTTGGCAAAATTTAAGACTTATTACAAGTCTTATGTGCTTCATTTTTGAACCAAATCCTGCTCTAGATGCTCATATGGTTTCAGAGGGACTCTGCATAGTTATTGTTTTCTCTGGTTATAAAACTTGGTTATAAAACTAAAATGAGCGAAAGAATCCACATGCAACTTTTTTTTTTCTATGTAGTGCCCGCATCAAACTCAAACAGGAATCCTAATTGCATAAATGTATTTTTTTCCCCCCAAAATTTGAGAGAACATTTAGCACAAGAAATTCTCGTCCTTGGATTTGGTCCAATGTTGTCGCAAGGGAAATGGAGTGTTTCATGGGGACTGGACCAATTTACAAGAGTTGCTCTATTTTTTTGGTTTTTTCTTTTCTTTTCTTTTCTTTTTTTTTGTCTCATCTCATCATAGTTGTATTACTAATGTTTTACTTAAGACTACTAATACATGAGAAGAGAGAACAAAATATGTTAAAAATGAAAAAAATGAAACATCTAGAAGTTAGAATTCTTGAATTCCTAAATCAGAGAATTCGAGAGGGAACACGGGTTTGGTAACACTCTCCTGCTCCTTTGATCGTTTCCTTTGTTTTATTTCTTATCCACATGCATTGTATACGAGATTAAGTCATACGTCTTATACGCTTTTCTTCAAAGAAATGGCAAATACCATGGGCTTCAAAGGAATCATTTCGCCAACTCCTCATGGTGTTGATGCGACTTGTGATTTTGACAACTTTGTAGTTGGTCATGTTCAATCATCAAACCACCGCTATAGTACAAAACTAATGAAGTTGCTGCAAAGTGAAGTCACGAAGCAATTATTTTTTAAAAATATATCTAGGAGATTTTGCAGAAAGAAAAATTGAATTTTCATATTTATCAAAATAGTTTTTTTTTTTGCAGAATAATTTAGTTCCAGATTTGCCCATAATTATCACATACCCGTTTTACCACTCAAGTAGAAAGTCTTTTCGAAAATGAAACTAAAAAATTAATATATCTTTTCTGAATACCCTTGCTTAAAAACTCGAACTTAGAAAGGAAAAGAATATTTATAAATTAGTCTCCTAATAAACAAGCTGCAAAGAATGATATTTAATTTTTCCCTCATAGGGGCAAAATAGTTAGAATAAATGACCGATTTCATCTCTTTTCCTTGTAGGAAGAGAGTAAATACTTACAAAATAAGAGTGTTATCAATGTTCATGAAGTGATTTATAGTTTTTACCAATTCAACCTCTACTTAAAAAATTAGTGGATGCCCATCTATTTTTCCATAATTTCTATGCACCTTTAACATATATTTGCATATTAGTTTTGCTTTGCATATGATTGTTTTTTGCACTAGGATCTTTTATTAGCTACCATTTTCGTTAATGACAACTATGATTTTATTAGATTATTCATATTTTACTTCTTACATAAGCATAAATTACCTCCACTAGTATAGTCACATCAATAGATATATATTGCAATATTTTATATTACACGAAATTATTCTTGTCATCGATGATAAAGGCAAATGCGTAGTAATTCAATTAAATTCGGATAAATCACTAAAAATTACAAATTTTTAAATATCTTTGTTGCAAATATATTATGTTAATGTTACATTCACTCTTTTTTTTGCCAAAAATACTTAATACAACCACTTTTTTGGTAAATCAAATCCATTAAACCAATTGAGTATAAAATATATTATATTTTACATTTTTTGTGTAAATATATATTATTAATATTATGTAATAATAGAATCTTGACCGATTAGTAATGCATGCAGTTCTAATTATTGAAACAATCGTATCAAGAATTCTGACAGCAACTGCAACCATTAGAGCACTACTAATGCTTCTACCAAAAGCATCTTCCTTTTATGTATGCTGCCGTCAAAATTGATCTTAAGGTTTAATGAACCCATTTTGCTTGCTTTTTCTAACCCTACCTTAATCCAATCTCCCACATTTCCACAGCAGGGCGTGACTTTGGGTGCCGGCCTGCCCCGGTAATTGGTTTTTTTTTGGCACGTGAGTGGCTTTTCCTTTGTTTTTACTTGTTTGATATGATTGCTTGTCGCCACACGTGAGTCAGCATGGGACCCACCCTCATGGCAAACCGCGTCCTGCGAAGCGGGTGGAAAGTGTGCAGTGACGTAACGGACTCATGCGCGGTTGGTTTCGGTCGCGGAGGTCCGGATTCGAGGCTTGGGTTGGATTAAACTACGGGGATGCCACTAATCTCAACCCCAATGATACCCGGCCTGGAGATTCCCCCGTGCAGAGATTCCAATAGCTTGGATTAGTAAAAATTTGCCGAGGTCACGAGATTCCAATGTGCAGAGGATCTGCTTGAGGGTGGGGAGAGGGCAAAATGTTCGACCCATACCTTCTCCTCATCTCATTTCTTCATCTTTCAATAACTCAGACGATGGTCTTTGTCCGAGCTTAGACCTTAATTTTTTTAGTGCACTTATATATGCATATATACATGCATACATATATGTATATACACACATATCAATTGCTTGATATGGATACAAATTGATGTCTCGATCATGATGTAAATATATTGTGAGAGTTAGCACAAAAGAAAAGGAGCTATAATATTATTTATTTAACAAAATAACCATTTGCATATGACTTGAAAGAGGTTTAAGGAGTGGGAGATAATTCTAGGAAAACTGGCTTGCGGGTAATTAATAACTAAACAAATTTTTTTTAATCTTATCCGAATTTAATCCAGTTAACTTAGTTTTATTATCTGCATAAGGGTTTCTAGTAATGATTTATAGCTCTTATTATATCTAAAAATATAATAAGTTATTTTAAATTTATTTTTATTACTTTTGGTGTCCGACTATTCATACTAAGGAAGTGCAGTGATAACCGTTGCAATCAGAAAAAAAATAAAATATCAGAAAAAGAGATCCACCATATGATCTACCATCTAAACATGTCAGTCAGTTCTCCTCCGGTATGAATAGTTTTAACTCAACCTGATACACAGAGATATTTCTAAAATTATTATAATATTTACTATTGAAAACCGATACATATCCCAATCTTAGGAGCAACTAAAAGTTATTGCATTGTTAGCACGCCTCCGAGAGAATTGGTGTGATTTATGGCATCAGTAAATAATTATGGTATAAAATATCTATCTCCTCATGGTACATAGTATCGCACAACATACTTTTGATATTTTCCGAAAGTAGTTAATTTGGAACGGAGCTAAGATTCCATTGTAGTGCCCCAAATTCAAAATGCGCGGGCGTCAATTAAATGTTGGAACTGGATATTTTTTATTTGGTTTGTCCAGTAAAGTCGTCATCTGGTCCGCCAGTACTGAGGTAGCATTGAAATGTGGGGCAACCCACGAGTCGAAAAGGGTATAAATAAGGATGGCCATCCCGTCTACCCGCATCGAATATTTTCTGGTGAAAGGAGAGCCTAGTGGGGGCTGCTACATGGGCGGGGTTTCATCTCTCCCCCATTCATTTTAGCCAAAAAATAATAATAATAATAATAATAATAATAATTTGGAAAAAAAAATGTGCCCTCTTAATGGCATTGATGTAGTTGGGAGCAAAAAACATTGGCAAGTCGGACCATCCGCCCTTCGTTTCCAGCAAAAGACGAAGTCTCGCAAACCCGGATGCGGCCAGGTTTTCCCAGCCAGTGGATTTCGCATAAGCTTCCAGCCTCCACCCACAGCTTAAGCAAGCCATGTCCATTACTTCTTTTGTCCCTCTCTCCAACCCACTCCCACTCTTTAGTCTTTATAACCTCTCCCCACCTTCCTTCTTCCCCTTGTCCCAACCACCACCACCTCCACCACCCCTCGAGAAGAAGCAAAAGCCAAAAGCCAAAAGAAATGCTAGCTTTCAAATAAAGGAAGACATCTTCTGCTCTTCTTTGATCTCACCATGGACACCTCCTCCTCCCTCTCATCCTCCTCATCCTTCTCATCATCCCTCAACGCTTCCTCCAGCATTTTTGGTTCCCCCGGCCTTGAAGCGGACGCTAACGCCAACCCCTCCTTCCCCTACACCCCTTCCGCTACCGGGCGGCGGTGGAGGCCCAGGTTCTTCTCCGAGTCCATCTCCGGCAGCGGCGACGCTCACCACTTCCTTGACACCTGCTTTCTGTGCAAGAAGCCCATCGCTGCCTACGACGACGTCTTCATGTACAGGTTAGTGAATGAAATGAATCGATACGACCAGAACAATCCACCTGCAACCGATAACTGCAATATAAAGGTCGAAAGAATTTGATGAGAGTTTATACATTCAGCTGTCGAAGCTAACAATAATTGTTCTTGTTGCTGGTTCTTACAGAGGGGACGAGCCGTTTTGTAGCGAGGAGTGCAGGGAGGAGCAGATCAAGATGGATGAGGCGCTGGAGAATAACCGCAAGAAATTCTCTCCTGCTTCTTCTACTACTTCTTCTTCTATCAGAAACTCTTCTTCTTCGTCCGCATCGTCGACAACGATAAAGCACAAGCCAAGCCTCATCATCGGTCAAAACTCCCACAACGTTCATGCCATGGTTACTGGCTACTAGTAGACGGGACAATGGGAGAGGGAGATAAAGCAAGCTCACATTTTAAGGAAGGGATTCTCCTTTTTCCTTTTTCTTCTTTTTTTTTTTTGGTTTTTCCATGGGGCGAGGGAGCTTTAGTTTGATGTACAGAAGAGTTGGTTCCCTAGGGTTCTCCAGCAGCAGCCCATGCAAGAGGCTTCTCCAACTTCTTTTTTTTAAAAAAAATAAAAGAAAGAAAATTTGGAGCGTGGGTTGGAGTTGTTCATAGTGTTCTTCTATCAGAGGGTGATGGTGGTTTTGTGATGTAAATTTTGCACATCCAAAAGATTTTATGGTGGTTTATTGATGTAAATTTTGCACACCCGAAGGAGGAGTAGTCTATGTTGGGTTTGTTTGGATGGATGCCAAGAGAACGTCCGGGAAAATGAACTTTGTTCCTTGAAATTATGTGGGTCCAGTTGCTTGGTTTTTCAGGACAAAAATGCAATATAATACAGTAGGAAGTTCTTTTTCCTTTTGGATTCCTGAGAGAGAGAATTTCTTTGAGGCTTCTCCTTCTCCTGCTATGATCTGTTTCTCCTTTTCTGAAGCTAAAAACCTCAGACCAAGATCACATATATAATTCCAGAATATTGAGAGTTTGCAAAGATGATTATAGCCAGATAACCTCAATTAAGTCTCCCTGCATTGAACGCTCGCTGATCCTCTCCAAAGTGACTATAGACCAGGTCTCGCATGCACTCCTCCTATGATTAATTCGCACTGTAGGAGGAATCGCCACTTCATGGTCTATCAGTCATTTGCTTGGAATTGGATCACTATGACAGATGTAAATTCTAGTTATAAATGTAGGGAACAAGCAGTAGATGGAGTGGTTGAGCTAATGACAAGCCCATTCATGGTGACAGCAGAAGAACTCTAAGAGCCGCTCCACTTCTCGTGTATCTACTGGTCTTAACATTTCCTTTTCTCACAAATTAACCGTTCAGCCTTTGAGAATTAAACTCAGTTCGGTAGTTGACTTCCTGCGGCAGAACTAATCTCATCTAATTTCTACGGATGATGTTTAAATTAAGATAGCTTCACCCACTTGTTATAGTGTATTATTTTCCTCATCAAATGGCAGAAAACTTATCATAGTGCTATGAGTTTTATAAACTATTTCCTCAATTTGTTATCAAATTCTTTTTTTTCAAAGTTGATGAGGCTCGGGAGTTGTCTCCAAGTGTCGCGATTGTTTTCTTGGTTTCCAATCACCTTTTTGGTATATAGCGTGCCACCAATCCATAGATGCGACAAAACCGTGGGATCGGCTACGTGGTTAATTTCTCCTTTGGATGCCAAATCTTATCTCGAGACCAACAGGGATCGGCCGTGCATCTCGTGATTGCTTTGGATGCTTCTTCAGACCGCAGTGAAGTTGTCACCCTGCGAGCTTGTCATCTTGCAGCAGATAAATATAATGCCTAAAGGCTGACAACATCACTCGATGACAAAATCCAAGATAATATTTGATGACATGATTTTCTTACTTGGCAGGGAAATGGAATGGATTTGGCAGATGCTCTCTCTCTCTCTCTCTCTCTCTCTCTCTCTCTCACTCACTCACTCACTCACTCACACTGTAATTTTGAGGGGAGAATGGGCAGGTCCATCATTGGTTTATGAGATCGGTGCAAACAAAGTACAATCCGTAGGTTAGAGTCGGGGAAATGGAGAGGAGGTAACGAGAAACGGAAAACAGGGTTAGCATCTGGGGACTCGGTACATTACCGGTCCAAACTAATAAATACATATGTTTTTTTTTTCTATTAGCCAATATAGAGTTATAATAATCTCCTCACCTAATCCACAAATAATATAATAATCTCGTGACATTTAGCTATCCCAATTGAAGAATTTCACAATTTTTTTTAAAAAAATAGAGAGAAAGAATTTGTGGAAATGAACAAAAAAAAGGCAAACTTGGAATATAAATAGTAGTATATTTGGAGCTAAAGAAAAAAAATCTAGCAGACTTATTAGAAGTTCTTAAAAAACCAAAAAATAGTAATCTTTTAAAAAATATATTTTCACTTGTTTATTCAAAGAAGAGAGAGAGAGAGAGAGAGGGGGGGGGGGGCGCTAGAATAATGAAAAAAAATCATCATCGTTCAATATTATACAGCATGCCAAGAGAAAAGCACAAATATTTGAGGTTTTTAATAATTTGAAGGATATTATTATTACATGCCTGCAGGAGTCATGATAATATTTTTTTATTAAAAAAAATTACAGAGACATCCATCCTAGTTTAGGCTATTTACACTTATAACTCAAAAGTTTAAAAATATTAACTAGCTACTAAAATTTTAAATTCATCTATTTTCCTTACAAAAAGTTATCATATGAGGATCATCTAATAACTAAGCTTTTGTAAAATTTCAGAACGCTGCTCTACATTTTGAGAAAGTGGAATAATAAAGGCCACTTTTTGTAGTGCGCAAGTCAGAGTGAACTTCTTCTTCTGTTCTGCGAATCTACAAGCCATAGTTGTCGAGCAGCCAGCTAAAAGTGAGAAACGTGATGACTTGATGTCCCTGGCGAAAATAGTGGCTACTACTTTTTTGCTTTTTCAAAAAAAAAGGGTTGGGCTAGACCAAATGACTCGGCCAACAAGAGCTGTTGAAGACTTTTGCTTATCAAGTGACTCATATTTTGGTGTGAATTAAAAGAGAAGGGGGAGAAGAGCTACATCGGCAGAGCGCTTCGAGATCCATGTAATGGATGACTAATAGAGGACTGAGTGCTTTAAGATATGTACAAATAGAAAGATAATAAAAGACGAATTGCTCTAAAATCTATGCAGGTGGATGGATGATAGAAAATTGAGTACTTTGAGATCCATGTAGGCATGTAAATAACAAAGAATGGATTGTTTTGAGATCTGTACAGACGGATGAACGATAGAGAATAGAACTCTTTGAGATCTATGTAGGAGGATGGATGATAGAGGATGGAGCACTTTAAGATCTATGCACGGATGAATGATAGATGAAGTGCTTTGAGATCTGTGTGCGGGAGAATGATAGAAGATGGAGTACTTTGAGATCTCTTCAGGTAGATGGATGATAGAGAATGGGTTACTTTGAGATCTGTGTCGCTGATGGATGAAAGAAGTAGAGCATTTTGAGATTTGTGCAGACGGATGGATGATAGAGGATGGAGTGCTTTGAGACTTATGTAGATAGATGATGAAAGAGGACGTAGCACTTGAAGATTTTTGTATGTGGATGGATGATAGAAAATGGGGTACTTTGAGTTCTATACAAGTGTATGAATGGTAGATGGAACGTTTTGAGATTTAGGTAGGCAGATAGATGACAGAAGATGAAGTGCATTGAGATATATATATGGATGAATGATAGATGATAAAAGATAGAGTACTTTGATATATGTACAAGTGGATGAATGGTAGATGATAGAGCATTTTGAGATCTATGCAGGTGGATAAATGATAGAGGATTGAGCATTTTAAGATTTATGCAAGTGGATGAATCATAGAGGATAGAATGCTTTAAGATTACGTGAAAGCTATGATCGACCTCTCTGAAATATTGGTATTTTGATCAATGATGTCAAGACCTGAATGGATGGTTGGGTCACCTTGCAACGAAAATAAGTTTTGGTGGCAAATTGAAACTTTTAAACTTTTAAAATCTTAAGTATAACTAGCCCAAATCTGAAGGGGTATCTCTGTAATTTTCTTTTTAAATATCAGTTGCCTAATAAAAGCCTTCGTTCTCCCACTACAATGGTGGGACGGTAACATGGAAATTTTACATTCGAGGAATCTAACTGAATGAAAACAAAAAAGGTTCGGTTGAAGACCTCTAAGAAAGCTATGGGCAGATTAACTGCATAACAATGGCCGGCGTCAAGAAATCTAAATGACTCGATAGGTCATATAACAGAACTACTTTTGACCCAACTGGATATTAAGACATGAAGAACCTTTACGTCTCCCCTGAAAAAAGTTCAATTATGCTATTGAAGTTGTTATTTTTAGTTCGCTATTGTATTTCTATTGTTCGAGAAGATAAATGCAATAAAAATGTAAGTTTTATACACATGAAAGTAAAATTGCTGTCAGTTGAACTCAAGTTTAAATCTCAAGCCTTCTCACTATAAAAAGATAGCATTTATCTATGATGCAGATCGAAGTACTTCTTGGAAGGTCAAACTTAAATGAACTGAAGCTTTATTGACCCATCCTTTTTTCTTGTGCAATCTTGACTGCACATTAATTTTAGGACAAATAACATTTCATCAAAGAGTAAATTTCAAAGAAGCAAGCTGATATCTTCCAATTTACATACTCAAAGAATCTGGCGTTAAGTCCATTCCACCTTATTATCTTAATGCACTCTGAAATAATATTAAGATGTTGGATAGACAGCTGCACTGCCACAAAAGAAAAAAGAAAAAGAAAAAAAAAAAATCTCTTACAAACCATATTCATCCCCTCCCCCAGCCTAGCAAAATGGTCACCTTCTTGAAGACTCAGGTCTCTTCTGCTTGTCCAAGCGGGCTGCTGAAGGATGTTCTTCCATTAAATTCATTTGAATGGCTTGCTTCAAGCATTCTACAACCTCCCTCATCTTTGGACGGTCTTTTCGGTTCTTGACGAGACAACTGTTTGCTAACTTCGCAACTTCACGTGCAGCTTTCAGAGAATACTGATTTCTTAGTCTCGGATCCATAATCATGCTAAACCTCCTACTCTCCGCAGGAAATTGCTTCACCCATTCCAAAAGCTTCTGTTCATTTTGTGGGCGATTTCTTTCGTATGTCCGCCTGCCTGTAAGGATTTCATACAACACTACTCCAAAACTCCAGACATCACTCTCAATCGTGAGATGACCAGTCTCAATGTAGTCTGGGGCAGCATACCCGTAAGTCCCCACAGGCTGATCAACACAAGAGTCCATCATGAATATGAGAAGGCGTTTGTTTTCAATAATATTGTGCAATTTGAAAGCAAAGACGAGGCAGGTAAGGTTTTACAGAGGGTAAGCACCATTGAAAGAGCATCAACTTCAAGAATAGAAACTTTATTCTCAATGAACAAATTCTGGAGCTCATAGATTTTACACCCTTTCACTATTAACATATGCATATACGGTAGCAAGGATGGAATAAACGCAGAAATGGAAAATTTAGACGAAGTTAAAAAAGACGACTTCTCTAGTAACCATGCATTTGGTAAAAAGTAAGGTAATTAGGAATTATCAGTTTCAGAGGATGAAAATGAGAAAGCGTCACACCTCTATTTCTTCTAAGTTTCTGTTTTCCTAGTAGCATTTGTTACCTAATGGATATCAAGGAGTGCATAGAGAACCAATGATTACAAATCCTTAGTATAAAGACTGGTGTAGGAACCTGGTCATATGGGAGTATTCAGAAAGGTTCTCTAATAGCCCCCGAAATATCATCAGGTCTTGATAGAAATCTTTTTTTTAAAAAAAAAAAAAAATCCAGCAAACTTTACAATATTCAAGAGGAAATAGATTGCTTGTGAATTTTCTTAACTTTTCTGAGCTATTCCATTATATCTACTTCATGTTCTTATCTGCATATCTTGTTAAATTTTCAATATCCACTTCTCTAGATTTTTAGAGAACCTTTTGTTGATTTACAAGTTTACTGTTTTTCCCCCTGAGCTAAACCTAAATCCAAATATGTGACATGTAGGGAAAGCACATGCCTTATGAAATATCCGCAAAATTAAGTACCCTGCCTTTAGATTACTCTCACTCCACAGCATAATGTCATTATGCCCTTTATTGCTTTGTGATTTCAGACAGTAATACATGATGTCTATTCTGTATAATATATAACTGACATGCATCTTGGTGGCTATGTATTTATTACATCAGATATTATCACATTAGAGAGCATGCACAGTCTAGTTAAAAAAATGGTCATATATGTAAGAGTTGCCATTTTGAAGTGGAAGTTAGTACCTTAAACAGTTGATCAATCAACTATAGGGTCAAATCTGTAGCATGTCCGTCTATGGAACATTAATGTCAAAGCAAGAACAAGTTGATCTGTAGTGGAAATGTACAGACATAAACATAACCACAACCATCTAGATTTACCCCAACTATTAGGGTTTGGTTTTTCAAATCCTCATTCACAAGCATTCCTATTTAGGCTACCTTTGATACTAGCAGGAAGTCAGCAACCCTATGGACATCCAATATTACAACTTGGAATGCAGCAAGTCTATGAAATTATGTCTAATATCATGTACCTTAAGTTATTCCAAGATCTTACGCGAACTACAATCACCATCAGCAATGCATCTTCCAACCATCTGGGACTAGCTGTATGATTTTGTTTTTTTAGTTTTTATCTGTATTAAGGGCTAACACATCACATTTTCAAACAAAAAAAGAAAAAAGAGAAAGGTAACGACTATTAAAACATATCAAGTTTAGCTGAATGTCCATTTAAACTAATATGAAGAATTTACAAAAACAGGTTAGCGGAGGTAACTGATTCAAACGGATCTTTATAAAGAAAATGCAGACATTACCGCTGTAGAGACATGAGTGTTCCCTTCTGTTGGTCCTTCCCTTACTAGGCCAAAATCTGACAACTTTGGCTTGAATTCCTTATCTAGTAGCACATTAGATGCTTTGAAATCCCGATATATCACCTGCCCACATAATATAGAAGGCTATGGTTAAAAGCTGCAAACAAGCAAAATTTGCATTGCACTTGCCAACAAACAAAATAGAATTATATAGTAAATAAGAAGCCTTGTATGACATTTAGCAAAACAGACGCCGCCATTACATAGCCAATATTTGGCATCCTATGACTTTTGCTATATATTAAAGAAGTTGTAATCAGGTAACCACGGCATGAATGGAAACTGCTCCTGTGACTCTTGCTAGTAAGATACATCTATGCACACGACTTCATCTGATTACAACAGTATAGGTAAGCATATAGAGGCATATTTTTGCCACCTAGATCAGTGGGAATGGAATAACTGTTAATGGAAGCAACATTATTCAGGAATTGCATAACTTCAGAAAAGAATCAGAAATAACCTGAATTTCTAACCCTTCATGCAGATATGCCAATCCTTCTGCTGCACCCAAGGCTATCTGCAGTCTTAAATTCCACGAAAGAGCAGGATAATTCCTGTTGAACAAATGATCTTCTAAACTCTTATTAGGCATGAATTCGTAGACCAACAATCTCTGGATCCCTCTTTCACTATCTACGGCACAATATCCAATAAGTTTTACAAGATTTGGGTGCTCAACAACTCCAAGAAATTGAACTTCCGCCAACCATTGCTTGTGCCCCTAAATAAGAAAGAGAAGATATAAGCAACATAGACATTCCGGGAAACATTGAGACTGCTACGAAAGTACAAAGATGTTTTATGTGAAGATCAAAGAAATTTCAGCAAATAACATTATAAACTGATCTGTGGTGGAAAATAACAGAAACCTCATGTAGGCCTAATTTTGCTGGTTCATGCCTAAGACAATCAGCTAAACACAACTGACATTTCCAAAGGCGTCGGGAAGTATCTCCTCTGATCAATACAATTGATTATAAATAATTAGTTCTGAGTTCAATAGTTCTACGCAACATGGTAATTTTTGAACCACACGATCAAAGTATTCACTCTACGTTCCCAACAAGAAAATGCAGACTTATCAAAGGAAAGATATGTATGCATGCATGCATGAATGGATGTCTGTATGTATATAAAACAACAAAGGAAAAAAAATTATGCAAACTACATTTACTTGAGATTTGAAAAACTGACCTATCCAGAGAAATTAGACGATGCGATGTTCCCATCTATCATTTCAGAGAGTGATGTTTTTTCCATCTTTTTTGTCTTACCCATCACTCTTTTCCTAAGAGATAGAACACCCTCTTGCTTTATACCTCCAAAGAATTCACTCTAGATCGAAAACAAATTTATATGCTTAGGGGTAATTCAAACATTTTTGTTGATAACCAAGACCTAGGACCTACAACAGACTTCTCTATTGACTTAAGCCACTGTTGGGTATACTTGAGCCAAATTACAAACTCAGTATATACAAGGCCTTCATTTATCCTAAGAAGCCTCATGCTCCCAAACAAACTTGTGCATCACACACACAAAAAAGGGCTATGTGGAGAACAAAAGGACTGCCACATTACAACAAGATATCTACCCAGAGAGCAAGACCATACTGCGTAATACTATGACTCCAATTTTTATTTTTTTTAATTTCCATGTCAAATTGTTGGTTAGTTAGCTCTTCTATTTATCCTTCATGTCATTTTTTCCCCTTTATTAGAACACAATGATATAACCAATGCAGAATGAACTCAATTAAGGCGTTTCACATTAAGTCAGGAGTTTTCATCAAGTCTGCAGCTTAAGTTTGAGGATAGAAGATTTTTTTAGATTTCGTCCCCCATGCTAACAGAAAGCTTTTGATGCGATTCAAACATCAACTTCGTTTTGTTTCAATTAAGATGTTGGCATCTTCTTTTTTCATAGCTGGGCTAGTAAATTCTACAATCTATCTATCTCTAAGTGCATTCATTTGTTTTTGTTTTTGTTTTTTTTTTCAGGAAGCCTACCCAATTAAAATGAAGACTTCACTAGTCAGCAAAGTATAGATCGAAAGACTGGATTCTATGAGAGCATTATCAATTCATTACAAGGAAAAGCATATTTAAAAGATAAATAATATTTGCTGGCTACTTATATGTTTGTCTTGGGTTCCCTTATAAACTTTATGTTAGCCTAGATGCACAAATATAAATGATAAATCAATAATTAAATGTTTCTAATATTCAAAAACAGTAAATAAGAAGAATAAACAAGCAAATAATTAATTTGACTATAGAATAATAAAATGAAGAAATGAAAGAAGATGGCCTGTGGATCGAAGCATGCTGATGCGTTGTCCCACAAAAATTTATACCCCCCACGCAAGGGTCCGTTGGTACAGATCTCCTAAAGATGCGATGACCCAGTATAAAACTACGACTTCCCCGTCAATGCGCCTTCAGGGAAGAAAGAAGAGCACGTTCACGCTTACAGATAGCTCAAAAGAAACTTAGAAAAATAATTAAAATTTAGAGGAGAAGTGAAAAAGAACAAGAGGGAGAAAAGGAATTTTTCTCTCTTTGCAATGATCCTTAGAGCCCTTTTTCTATAGGCTCTTGAAATAGGGAGAAGAGAAATTTTTCATTGTATTTGACAAAATCCCTAGAGCCCTTTATATAGGCTCAGGCGCGTCAAAAAGAGCAGACTCTCTTTCTGCGGATTGATGACGTGTCTTCCTGTGCTCCTTTGATCCTGTGGCTTGTTGCATCTTGGCTGCCCATGCTTCCTTCCTTCTCGGGGGGTCTTTTCATGTTTGCTTTTGCGTGTGAATGCATGACACTTGTCTTGGCCTACTTTCTTCAGGGATCTTTCCATGTTTGCTCCCTTGGTTGTGCGTGGATGCTTGCCACTTGGTCGTTGACCAAGTCAAATGTTTGGTTGGCCGCGGCTTGCTTTGTTTGGCATGCGGTTTTAAAATTTTAAAATATTTAATTTAATTCAACAATCCTCCACATAAATTAAATATTTAAGAAATTTAAAATCAAAATAAAGTGCTGAATATCTTATATTATGTAATAGGTGTAGGTACCTTTCGGTTTGAACCTTCACTTAGTGACAATTGATTACCTCTGTGGAGCCAAGGTGGACTATGCCTTGAACCTTAGTTCATGGCTCAGATTTCATCAACAGCACACTTAATATAGCATGAACAATGCTCGAAGCGAGTTTGCGCTTTACAGTCATGCACAGGTATCTCTTAATGTGTGTTATTAGGGAACAGTCCACTTTCCATAGTCGCGGTCTCACAACTAAACGCATATAGGTGAATCCTCAAAAAGTTACGAGCAAGTAGGTACCCTGCCTCATAGGTCTTGGATTCATTAAGGATAAAAACTCAACCTAACCATTGCTTTTTATGAGCATTGTTGCCCTAAGGATTGAAAAAACAAATAGTACTCCTCATTAGTCATCTATCTAGCTTTTTTCTACCCATTGAACCTTTTCAGGTTGGGTTCCCACCGTGGTGACTTTACTTATGGGCTTAGCCTCATCCCCCTCGACAACTCTAGAACTACTATTCTAGACAATCCTTTCGTAAGATGATCAGCTATATTCTTTTTGAATCTTACAAAATTTAGTGCAATCAAGTTATTCTTTAATTTGTATCTCGATGATTTATGGCGCACTTTCAAGTGCCTATTCATTTTCACATTTGCATTTTCTTGATTGCATTTATCTATAGCAGATCTGCAGTCACAATGAATAGATATAGAAAGTAATAGTAAAGTCACAAGAGGTAAATCTACCAGTAGATCTCTAAGCCACTCGGCCTCAATGCTAGTAGTACTAAGGCTATCATTTTAGATTTCATGGTGCTCCTAGCCACTACAATTTGTTTAGTAGATTTTCACGATTCAGCTGCACCTCTTAAAAGGAAGACAAAACTAATGGTGGATTTGGTGTCAACTACAACCTTATTTGACTCAAAAACAATTCGATATTCTTGCTGGACAAGCAAGAATCCACTAACTAGATTTCTACGGATGTCTGGAATATGGTGCATGCCTTGCAGAGTGAAGATCTTTCCAAAGGTAAGTGTCAGATCCACTCGCTCCATTCGAAGCACGCGCGCCACAACATTATTACCCATGGTCACAGTTCCTCCATATGAGACCTGATAGCAGTCCTAGAGGAGTCAGCTCCACAAGTGTCAAAGCTGTGTTAAGCTACAAATTAATGGCTTCCCACACATCTGAAAATCTTAGTGTTAAACCTAAAATGTTTGATGGTCAAAACTTTAGGAGGTGGCAGAATCGAATGCGATTCTGGCTCACCACCCTAGGCTTGATCTCAGCCATTAGTGAGAGCACTACTGAAGTCAGTAATGGGTCTAACCCATCTGCTTCACAACCTGCTACTCGCAGCAACCCAAACCCTGCTCTTTTCTCTTCTCAAACTACTGTTGTTTCCTCCACCTCCTCCACTAGGACTCCAGAAGAAACCAACTACCACTGTTTTCATAGAATCCTAGGAGCCCTTTCTGATAAGCTTTATGATATTTATTATACAGCTAAGAATGTCAAGGATCTCAGCGATACCCTAAAAATAAATATGGACTTGATGATGCCGAGATAAAGAGATTTAAAGCCTCTGACTTTAGCAAGTTTAAATTTGTTGATTCCAAACCCATAAATGATCAAATCCATGAATATGAAACCCTGATTCTTCAACTTCAGGCAAATGGAACCCACCTAGATGAGTCTTTCCAAGTTGCATGTATTATAGACAAACTTTTCTCTACCTGATCAGACTTTGTCAAGACTTTGAGCCATACGCAAAGTGATCTGTCTCTAACTCAAGTCCTAAATTCTATTAGGATTGAAGAACAACATTGCCTTAGGAAAAAATCCCACTCCTCCAATCCTTTGCCCAAAGTCAACAATGTTGAATCTAAGCCTAGATCAAAAAATCAGAATCGTTCTTTCCATCCCAACCACAACAAGTCCTTCAAGAAGAAATCATTCAACCATAGAAATTCCTTTCAGCCCAACAACAGAAGATCCAACTTCTCTCAGAACCAAAAGAAAGAGAAAGAAGGAGAATTTGTTCGTTGTTGTTTTGTCTATGGTCGGACCAACCAAATGGCTAACCAATGCTTCTACAAGATCACTACTCCTCGTCAACCTAAAAGTAAGGGTCCTGCCACTTCTGGCGCCGAGGCCAACATGGTGACCTATGGGGCTGACTCCTTTAGGATTGCTATCAGGTCTCATGTGGAGAAACTCTGACCATGGGTAATAATGCTGTGGCACGCGTGCTTGGAGTAGGGCGAGTGGATCTAACACTTACCTCTGGAAAGATCTTCACTCTGCAAGGCGTGCATCATGTTCCAGACATTCATAGAAATCTAGTTAACAACGCATCAGCGTGCTTCGATCCACAAGCCATCTTATTTCATTTCTTCATTTTATTATTCTATTGTCAAGTTAATTATTTGCTAGTTTATTCTTCTTATTTACTATTTTTGAATATTAGAAACATTTAATTATTGATTTATCAATGATATTTATGCATCTAGGCTAACAATCCATGAAAGTTTATGCTCCGCACGTACAGGTCCACTGGCGCAGATTTCCTAGAGATACGCCGATCCAGTACAGAACTACGACTTCCCGTCAGTGCGCCAATAGGGAAGAAAGAAGAGCACGTTCACGCTTGCAGATAGCTCAAAAGAAAATTAGAAAAATAATTAAAATTTAGAGGAGAAGTGAAAATAACAAAAGGGAGAAGAGAAAATTTTCTCCTCTTGCAATGATCCCTAGAGCCCTTTTTCTATAGGCTTTTGGAATAGGAAGAAGAGAAATTTTTCATTGTATTTGAAATGATCCCTAGAGCCCTTTTTCTATAGGCTCTAGGAATAGGAAGAAGAGAAATTTTTCATTGTATTTGAAATGATCCCTAGAGCCCTTTTTCTATAGGCTCTTGGAATAAGAAGAAGAAAAATTTTTCATTGTATTTGAAATGATCCCTAAAGCCCTTGATATAGGCTCAGGCATGTCAAAAGAAGCAGACTCTCCTTCCGCGGATTGATGACGTGTCTTCTTGTGCTCCTGTGATTCTGCGGCTTGTTGCATCTTGGCCGCCCATGCTTCCTTCCTTCTTCAGAAGGTCTTTCCATACTTACTCTTGCGCGTGGATGCATGACACTTGTCTTGGCCCGCTTTCTTTGAAAATCTTTCCATGTTTGCTCCCTTGCTTGTGCGCGGATGCTTGCCACTTGGCCGTTGACCAAATCAAATGTTTGGTTAGCTGCGGCTTGCTTTGTTTGGCATGCAGTTTTCAAATTTTAAAATATTTAATTTAATTCAACACTTTATGCTGCAATTTTGTTTTGAAAAGCTATATCTCGATCAAGATACTTCATAAATGGTGGAGGGAAATCAAATAGAATTATAAAACTCATTCCTTATTCTATGGTTCCATAGTACAATAAATATCCCAAATCTTTTGCGTCTAACAAATGGATGCAATCATAGATTGAGCAAAGCGGAGTCATATTAATTCAAATACATTCAGAATAATCAGAAAGATGTCTCCAGCCATGCTAACTAGAATTCGATCGCAAAATCCAGAGTAATAACAATTCCATCTAACAATTTTTTTTTTTTTTTTTAACAATGGATGCAAAGAATGGAATAAATCGAGAGACGGCTATACCTGCAGGCCATGCTGGTTGAGTTTCTTGACCGCCACCGCGATCCGATCCCCCTTCCCATCCAAGGGCTTGATAAAACCCTTATAAACACCCCCGAACCCGCCTTCTCCCAGCTTAAGCATCCTATTGAAATCATTGGTCGCGTTCCTCAGCTCATCAAGCTCGAAAACACGCAAAATATGAGCTCTCTCTTCGTACATGGCTGGAATGCTGCGCGGCGACGACGTCGAGGCCGAAGACTTGCTTGGATGTTTCGCGGCAGCCGAATCATCCGACCTACTTGTGCTGACATTCGACGGAAGCGCCGATGTAGTCGCCGGGCTCTGCCCCGACCTGTTCTTGGCCTTCTTCTTAAACAAGCCGAAGCAAGCCATGGCGAAAGGGAGTTAAAAAGAAAGAGATGAAGAAGGGGAGAAAGAATCCAAGAAATTGAGGGGAGAAGGAGAAAAAAGATCCAAGAAGGGGGATCAAGAAACAAGATAAGCTCCGAGGCAAGAAAATCAGAAGGAATCAGTGAAATATGGGAGCAAGTTGGGAGTTTGGAAAAAGTTAGGATCAAGAACAGAGGAAGAAGGTGAGAACGAAGAGAAATAAGGCCGAGGAAGGAAGCAAGAAAAGAAATCTGGAAAAGAAAAAAAAGAAAGATTTGTGGAAAATTCCGGGAAGGGTATATATATATTAGCTGGCAAACAGAGCTTCCATTGCTTGGATTTGGTCTGGAGATGTGGTTAGCTTCCCAATTTTCCTCCCGTGTCGCTTAGATCGATACACTGGATAGATGACAGCTGTTCCTCTGACTCAAGGTGGTTTGAGTGGGGCCTACAAAGACTTCCACAGGGAAGTCTACAAATCTCTCTCTCTCTCTCATATGTAAGAAAGGTTGAATTTTCCGACCGCTTTGCATCTCAGTTGTGGGTAGAGAGAGAAAGAGAATGGGAGTTGTTATGGGATTCAAGCATATTTTTTGCAAAACTAACAAACTATTTATGTACTCAGTCATTCTAGTAGCATCTTATGAGCTAAAAATAGAGAGTTAATTGAGATATTTTGTTTTTTGATTTTATTGGAAATATACATACTTCTCAAATATAATCTATCCGCTTAAAAAAAAAAAAAAGAAAAGAAAAAAAGAAGGAGAAGAAGAAAAAGAAAGTTGGGAGAGACTTGTGGTGTTCTCCCACCACTATGCCTTTGCGGTGGGGTAATTGGATAAAGAGGTCGGTAATTTGAATGCAGACAAGGTTGACCGTGGCAGCTTCTCAGAGACCATGACTAGTAGACTTCTTCTGATGGCCACATTGTGGGTCGTTGCATTTCTTTCTCAATCAAGGTCCAGTTGGTGTGGGAAAATGTGGAGTTGTCCAGGATTTTAGCATTATCTTCGGTTATATCTGCCACACAATACAATTTTATGTCAGATTGAAAGAAGTTGAAGGTTTTTTTTTTATTCAAGGCCGATGTGGAGAGTCTTGGATACTTTTATTAGGGCGAAAAGCAGAACTTCTAGTGAAAAAAAAAAAGAAACAAGAGAAAAACTTGAGTCTATAAACCCTGCCACTCGCATCTTCTTTTTACTGACTTGTTCCACCAAATTGCGATGTTGCTTCGGTTTTGTTTCTCCCATGTTGAAAGTCGATTGAAATTTAGAAAGGTAGATTCTAAAATGCTATGTTTGAATTATCTGTAGTCGTGTTAGTGTGAAAAGAAGAAAGTGGAAATTTCGATGGAGGAAATTTATAAAGGCCCACCATTTTTGTCCTCGAATGCTATTAGTGGGTCTTTTAGGTTATGTTTTGGCTGGTCTTGTTTAAGAAATAGATATATGATGAAAAGAAAAAAAATAGCCTAGCCTTCTAGACTAGTTGATTCAGCTGATTAGGTAACTATTAAAAAAAATATATAGTAAAAAAAAACAAATATTCTACCAGAGGTCTATCATGTTTTTTTTTAATAATAGTTCAATTTTTCCTGCTCTTTCACCTTATTTTATTGTGCAACTCAAATCCCATCTTATTGACCATGCTTTATTTTTGCAATAAGCAAGTTTGTTCTATTTTGAACATAGATTGAGTATAAAATAAATAAATTAGATATAAGTTCGATCGATTTAGCTCGGCTCGGAATGGGTCAAATATCAGATGAGAGATTTTCCAACCCTATTCGACTTGACCCCTTAGCAACCTACTCCACCTAGATTTGTTGCAGCTTATCAATCTTCTCTCTAAAACATCCAATATTTTTTTTTGGTAAACTTTCCAACTAAGTTCAATGATTTTGCAAACAATTCCAGCATTTAGATCTATCCAATTGTAGCCTGATGACATTCACCCATCGCCATGGGAGCCATATGGTACAAGGTTTGCACCATCCATTTATTGGACTACCCAACCACGTATTGCTCGCCCCACACAATAATTTCTTGGGTCAAAATATGCGACATGGTCTCCCTCGCAGTCCTGCAAGATATAAAACGTATCCCCAGATGTGTTGATTGCTACCGCTCCAATAACATTTCATTGATGACCCACCAAATTAATATCCATCCGTATCTTCCAAGTCCATCAAACAACCAGAGTTTGTATGCTTTTTTTTTAGACAAAGGGTAACGATCTGCCACGAGCTAATTAACTAGGAAATCAATGTGAAATCTTCCCGGGCTTATTTAATCAAAATGGTCCAAGATGATTCCAAAGTTTTCCATTCCATCACGGAAAGGAATTTTTTTTTTTTGATTCGCGTGTGAACGTGTATCGAAGACCTTTAATATTGGCACTTTGTTATCAACACGAGTTCGTGAAGATTCACGTAGGAATGATCCCAATCGATGAGGGCGTTTTTAGTTCTAACACGTTCATACCAAATGCCTCATTATTTATAAAGGTTTGATGTTTGACAGGACAGGCTGCATCATGGTAATCAGGAGCGGCCCAATGTATTTGGGGGCCTAAGGCCATTTTGTCTTTGAGGCCTTTTCTACAGTGGGCCGGCCTAAGGCGAATTTACAAGGGGCCTTTTTTTTCATTTTATCTTTGAGGCATTTTCTACGGTGGGCCTTCTTTGGGCTGGGGCCTTAGGCGACCGCCTCAGTTGCCTAAGGGTTGAGCCGCCCCTGATGGTAATGACTCGATAATCTTAAATAAAAAGTTGTTGATGCATCTATCTGCCATCCAAGTCAAGATGGTTTCGAATCATGGTTTAAAATAATGAGTTGTTAATTGTTATATTAGAATCATTCATAGTGTAACTTCAGAGGCCCACAGTCATGTTAGGCGAAAAGATAGGTCAAAATTTTGTCCAACTCCCGAGCCAACTCCATTCCCATAATCAGAGCCCCCCGCGCACCAGGGGAGCCGCCTATGTTTGTCCGATTTTCTACAGGACATGTATTGAAAGCCATCCAATTTCAGTCCATCTTCTCGCCGAAGAAAGCCTGCCCATTGGGCGGGACTCTGATAACTCGACTGATCCACCCCAAAGTCAGATTCGGGACACTACTTTCGACGTGGATCATGCCACATCACTTATTCTATTCTACGGGATCTTACGGAGCCTGTTCATGCATGACATGATTCGGGTATGATCATAGAAAAGATTCTCCTCAAGCGAACCTGTGTCTAACCGTCAAAACGAAAGACAAGGGGCAAGAGGCCCCGGCAGTTCAACTGAATCAAGAACTGAAACAGCCATCATGGGTGATCCCGCAACTTCCAGTATCCGTATAAAACTGCGCCGGATCCTCCCTGAAGCATAACCTTATGTTGCGTCAAATCTTCTCCTTTGAACAGTGTTGTGGCTGATTGCTGTTTTCCTGTTGGTAGGAAGTTGACGAGTATAGCAATTTCTCATGCAGTTTCTGTCATGCAATTTTTGTGCCTAGATTTGCGCAAAGTTTGATGCATTTTATCGTTCAAGATCACTAAAACAGTGACAGCGCATGCTTTTACAACAGAGTCTACCTTCCATAATAATTACAGCAGATATAGGTTAAAAAAAAAAAACAATCTAGCATATTTTTTTTGTTAAGAAAATCAACCATATTTGAGATCACAAATACCAAAGAGACCAACCTAATAAGGAAATTAGGTTAGCTCATATATTGTGCTGATGATGCTGATGCTGGCTAGTGAATTTGAATTCAGACATGAATTTAAGTGTTGCTCGCAATTTATAAATTCAAATTAGGAATAATATGAATTTAGTAGTTAAGTAATGTTAGTGGCACAAGTGTAGAGTAGCGTTCCGAGAGAGAGAGAGAGAGAGCATTTATTGATAAGTCAACCAAAAATGTTGTTTTGCATGTACCTCAAAACCCAACTAGATTATAATATTGTCTAATGTAAATATTTCCTTTGACAATGCAATCAATTTATCATATATTTTAATTAAAGTGCAAACTAGCGTAGGCGTTAGATTGCCAATTTCTTGGGGCTGATACAAGAATTATAGATTAAAATCTTGCTATTGCCGTTAAAAATCAGCCTGCCGGGACACCAAGTAGAAAAGTCTACTAGAGGGCTTGGCAGTGAGCTGCTTAGACGTACATATAGAACAGTGAAAAGCCTGGAGTTGCATCGGAAGGTTGAGATTGTGAGTTTTTTTATCAAAGAATATTCAGTAGGAAATCCTTCAATGCCTAAGTCAGAATGATGCTCAGAAAATAGATCAGGTTTTTTTTTGGGAGTGACGACACGATGGTCTGCCTAAGCTCTAAAGCACTTACCTTGAATGTCCTCCTGAGAGCGGATTGTATTGACGAAGGCCAACAACGCTCGTCGTCGGAGAATTCAAGCACATAGGTCTGCTGTGTTCGATAGGCCACTGCACATTCCAAGAATCATGCGCGAACGTTTCGCACACACATCACGCTCTGTACATTTCGCAGGTGCAGTTTAGGAAACCACTAGTGATTGTGGCCAAGGTGCCCCCGGCTATGGAGGATTTTGAAATTCGAAGAGTTGCCTGGGCGCCTTTAAGCTTACCATATGGCGGACTCTAATCGACAAATTAGAGACTTTGTGAAGAATTTTGATTGGCTAGTCTTTCGTATGAGTTGTGTCAGTTCTGAAGCATACCATTTGCCATCACTCTATCTCATGACGTCGATAGAACTTCAAGAAAATAATAAAGATGGCACATTCCAGTGCATACGATAAAAACCGTTCAACGGTCAAGAAATCCCATGAGACTCCTGCAGACTCTTACCTCATGCATGAGTTGTATTGGAATTTTTTTGGAAAAGTAGCATTGCTTAGCTTTCTTTTAGGAGAAACAAAAACAGATTTCAGCACCTACGACAAATATTATTCAACGGTCGACGAATCTCTGCCGGACTCGTCCAAACGCTTGATATGTGCACTGACTTTCGAATTTTCCCATTGCAGGGATGGTTCAAATTGTTGAACTATGTAAAGTTTCAAACTGCATTTCTGCTTCAACTTGTTATATGATGGGAGTTCGGAAACATACCGACCAATGAATGCGTGGGAGACCAGAGGAGCTACTACTATTCGGTCAATCGAGAGCCCAAGTCACCAAACTGAACCAAACCTGCCTCATTTGATCTCATTGCTATACTATAATTCATGATATCATTGTTTGCTTTGAAAGATCTGGTTCTCTGTTCGCATGTAGCATTTAGGCCCATACCCACTTTAGTGAGAAAGACAACCACAACCTCTCTCTCTCTCTCTCTGAGAAAAGGGAGGGCAAAGTCCACCAAACAATGTTATTAAGTAGATAAAATCAAAGGGGAACAAAATCAAGTAGGAAAAGAGAGAGAGAGAGAGAGAGAGAGAGAGAGGAGAAAGCCAACTTAAAGGAGTTCAAAAGCTAGCCCAAATCTCTGCAAATCATTTCCTGTAGCAGTTTACCAAAAAATAATCATCAAAAATGAATCAATGAATAAATAAAATGCTATTGACAGAGTCAGCAAAGTCGCTTGGGCTGTGTATTGGCAGGTGGGGTTGTGCATCCACCTCAATTAATCATCAAAAATAAATGAACCAATAAATAAAACGCAAGGGAGGCTTAGCATGAGGAGTGGGTGGATACCTACCTGACCAGCTTGCACGGAAGGTCCATGGAAGAATTCATGCAAGAGTCAACAGAATGCAATAACAAGAGTCAACAGAATGCAATAATGCCTGTAGACACAGCTCCTCAGACCAGATTCAGAAATTTAATTTGGTCATGACATAGATGTTGTCCTGTCTACTTTAGGAAAATGGTCATCAGCTTGCCTGCTTTGATGACGTACAGGATTTTGCAAATACTTTGCTAATTGCTGGGAAGGTGCCAGTTTGACACTGTCCAGGCTCATGGTTTGAAGTTTGACAACCTCATGAATCCTTAGCTGGGGGGGGGTGGGGGCGCAATAGCAAAAGCTTTCTGTCACTCTCATACTAGATCTCATCGCGTTCGATGCATGTATTTTTTTTTTTTTCAAGGAGCATCTATTAGATGATCCTGATCCCATCAATCATGAAGATTTACAATATGCATATTTTTCAGAGGGACTATTCTTAAACTTACTGCTCTACCGAAATTAATGCATGGGCATACAGAAGCATAAAAGTTATAGCCAAATAGCAATGCAGAGTAGCAAAATTCAGGGATCTGAACAGCCCCTGTGGATGATGATCATAAAGAAGCACCTTCATGCTAGTGAGTGATGGTATATTCTTATAATTAATAGTCATATCGAATCAAGATGGAGTGCAAGTATTTTGACCAAACCTAACTTATCTGTCTGATTTCAATCGTATCAAATAAAGCAAAATATTAAAAGACAACAGTAATAACGGAATGTTAAAACGTGGACCATGAAATCCATACCAAACCAAAACAATCAAATAATCAGGTGAGCTGATTGCCAACACTCTGATTGCACCAAAATCATCTGATAAATGAACCGTATCATATGCATTGCCAGTGACTAGTCACAAATCAGAGAACGACTGCCATCAAAATGGAAGGAGAATTTTGCTCAAAATAAATGGTAGGGTATCAATATTCCAAAGTTACAAAAGAATGGCCTGTGTAAGCAGAAACACTAGGCCTTCTAGTGAAACCCTGCCAAAATTTGACAAGGTAAATATGACACCCGGAAGGAAAATTAACAGGATAATATGCTATCTTTATATATATAAACAAATATTTGTTGTGCCGGACTATCATTTTGTCACATAGTAATAAAAAGGTAAATTATAAAAAATAAAATAAAAAATGGTTGACAATAATAGCAACACTAAGCAATGAATTACAAGGAGGTATCATACTGAGTAATAGGATTGCCAAGCAGAGATGCCTTCTTGGGAGGTAAAATGCCATCTGGAGTAATTGGACAGCTGAACGATTCAGAACTTCATCTGCCATTTGAATCCCAAAGGAGTTTCCGACTAACTGGCGGTGCAAGTCCAGGAATATCACGAATATCCTTGTTATGTGGGTTCACAATCTGGACATTTGAAAAATGAGGATTAGCAATTGATAAGGATGATTCCAAATAGAACCTTTGTGCACCCAGTGAGGGAGATCCAAAGCCCATCATAATTTTTACGATGAAGTTAGTCTAGTCTTTGATATTATCCACAATACAAATATAGTTCTGGAATTCCAGATGCTTTTTTAGCATTTAAAAGAAAGATGCCATGAAATCAATATGAGTTAATTATTTCCGTGTTATGCAGGGATGATAACGGGCCGGGCCATGCCATGCCTCTACCCAAGATCCAACCATAATTTTTCCTCTGGCTTTGGGCCACGCTTAGGCCCAAAAATTTTAGAGAATCTAGGCCTGAGTTTGATTCAAGCCCATGCTTGGGGCCCAACCCAAACCCAATCGAGCCAACCTGAATTAGCCTATTTGGACCAAAAATTGGGCTTCCCTGATTTGGCTCGATCGAGATTAAGTACCTGCTAATGACTTGAGTGAAGTTTATGAAAATTGCATTTTAACTATAAGCATCCTCAAATCTCTCTGAAGCCATAAAACTAACAAATTGGCTATGTTCCGCAAACACATATAAACATGCATACACATAAGCTTTAATATTCATTTAGTGATTCACAAGGATATAAAAAGAACACTGTTGCAGTGGATTTCGGATATGGTTCGGGCTTCATTTTCGGATATGGTTCGGGTTGGATTTTGGCCCTGGTTTGGGCTTAGGCTCAGACCGGGCCAAATATCTACCCGAGCCCAGTCCGAAATGTCTACATGCTCTAATTTTAAGCCCAAACCTAATCCAAATTGACTTGGGCCTAGCCTATAGCTAGCCCTGAAGTCGGCCTGGCCCGATAGGTCTCAGACAAGCCTGGGTCCACTTCCATTCCTAATGATATGAAGAAAATCAGAAAATCATTCAATATAAGAACTTAGAATGAACCAAAGTGAATTGATATGAGTCAGCACACAGTACTTGCCAAATACAGAATTTAGTACCATTTTCTTCCATATGTGATGGCACCATATTCACAGAGATTAAGCTTGAAAAACGATTGAACAGTTGGCATTGCAGAAGCCAGCATATACTCTGAGTTCAAGATAGCATTCATTCTATGAACTATTTAACGCAAAGAAAAAAATTATTAGTGCATAAAAAATTAAATATCAATCATTTTAATTAACTGAGACTGTTTAAATTTCAATTCTTTCATATGATTCATTGAGTACAGCATCATCTCATCACAAAGAAATCAGGTAGAACAGCATCATATTAAGGTCCTTTTGGTGACACAAGTTTCACATGACAATAAAAGGACTAGATCAGCTCCACAGATCCACAGGATCAAGAGGGGTTGAGTTGAAACCAAAGAGCATAAAGGCATGCCTAAATCTGTCACAGAAAGGGGTTTAGAATATGAAGTCTGGTTAGGCAAGGACAATGCCTTGTGAGTATTGGTAAAGTTTGGGTTTGGGCTGTGAGAACAGCCTGCATATGAGTTCCAATCATAAATCTTAACTGGCTTGCTGTTACATGGATCCAATAAGTATCTGCATTGTCTTAGTGAAATTACATATAAACAGGTTCAAGCGTTCAACAGTAAAATCTTAACAAAAAGGAAAAAAGAAAGTCAGCAAGAGAAGGCTCAAAAATTGACAAGCAAATGATATATTCACCTTTACAATAATGATCGCTATCACTCCAATCACTATAAGGAAGAGCATGGCCATTATACAACGGTCGGTCGCAACCTGGACTAAGAAAAACATCATGAACATGAGAGAAGAGAGACACTACAGTTTTAGAGAACCAGATAAGAAGTCCAAGTTTTTGAGAAACTAACCGATCTACCAATTTCCTTCACCAGTTGAGATGCCTTCTTGATGGAAAAATGGATTGAATCCAGTTCATTAACAATCCTATTCATTTGTTCAGTCTGAAAAAAATTATGAGATATCAGAATGTGAATCATATTGTTTACTGCATTGGAACTAACAAAGAGAAATTATCTAGAATGATTTAAGGCTGAGGTGGAAAGATAGGGTTATCAAATCATAATAAATTACACACCTGTGCCTTGAGAGCAACTGCAGTCTCTGCCCCAACATTAACCGTGTCTTCCACAACCTGTAGTCCACAGAACCAGAAAGTTGCTGATGACATATGGAAATAAAAGAACTTAAGATTGGAGGTATGCCCATAAAAATAAAAAGGAATAAATGGTATTATATAGCTTCTACACTCTGTAGACCTGCCTGCTTTCATTTTTAACGTTAGCAGGATGACTATATATTCTGGACTGTCAGCTTCTCAATGACCAATAGTAATGCACCATTTTCATAATGAAAATATACAAAAGGTACATCTCCTAGAGATATCAAAAAGTAGGAAGCTATCAAACAACACAAGCTCCGCTGCTAAATCGAATGGTTGATTTAGCGACAGTCTGAGAAAGCTTAGCAGTATCCAGAAATAGTGGTTTACAGCATCTTAACTTTGTTGCTTGAAGAAAAATGGAGAGGCATACGAAAATGTCTGAACGATAATAAAGGAAGTACGAGGAAACAAAAATATGCTATATAGCATGCTCCAATATCTATACTCCATGTGACTTCATAATCCCAAAATGAGATGATAAAAATTATTAACATTGACATGTAAGACTAGACAATGTAAGAGTTAGATAAGATCACATTAAACCATATTGCATGAATTGAAGGAGATGTAATTGACATCATATAGTAACATCTAACATGTAAAGGATGCTAAGGGAATCGTATATTAAATTTACGTATGTCAAAGGGCCTTAATAGAAGAGAAAAGACCTAAAATGTTTGTCTTGGAGGTGAAGGAAAATTTATGCCAAAATTGATACATATAAAATGTATACAGTAAAACGAAACAACTAAAATAAGGTTGACCAGTTCTCCATTACAGCAGAAAGGAGGCACAAGAACATTAAAAGAAAACTTCTGCAATTAGCATTTTCTTCAACCAAATTTATAGATATTGAAAGTTAGACGTTCTCCTTCCACTTCACCTTAGAAGGTAGACCATGATTTTTAAAATGATAAGAAAATGAGTAACAGGAAAGAGACTGCAACTCCAGCGATGTTGCATTATTATAGAGAAACCTAAGCAACTCAGTTAGGAAGCAAACTGTACACCATACTATTTTGAAAAATTGTAGCATAAGAAAACCTGGAAAGGACTGCCAACTACAATCTTTTGATCGGTTCCATAATAAAATTTGAAGGAAAATCTAACCTTCTTTGATCTTTCAATTGCCTGATCTGTCTCATCCATCATTCCATGTCCAGTGTCCATTAGCTGTTGATTGGTCATAGCTGCAAACAACATGTCACATTAGAAATTATAGATCACTTTAAACTTCTTACATTAGAATTATTCTTACATCGAGAAAAATGGTTAAAAATCAAATTAATGAAGCTATGAAAAATGCAGCAATTTTTTAATTTAACATGCACCGAGTAACAGACAGTCAACTTGACTTTGACAAGGAAGGAACTTAATAATTCAACAAAGACAACATTTTCTTGAGCAGCTTTAATTAGAATGGTTTGGTATAATCTCAATCATCTAGGTTTCTCATTGTTATTATTGTAATTTAGATGATTTCCTCCAATAACTAGAGAAAGTAGAAACTGGAGTTTCAACCACCTGATTTCAACAGATATAACTGGAGACTTATACTTTCTAAAAGCATGCTGTATAACCACCTGATTAGCAAAAAACCTCTTTTAACCCCTATTGGAGCAGCAATGCTATGAAATGTAGTAGTATAGGCAATACAATCTTCAGTGACACTGGATTGGATCTAGCTAAAAATCTAATTATGTTCTCATAATCCCAGATAACTTGATTTCCTCAGAATATAGTCAATATAACTCAATACACAATTGGCTCCATTTGAGGAAAATTTGACACCTAATTCAAGATATATAGCATAGCTATAACCCTCAAGCCTTAGCCCAATTATCTTTGTTGAGCTTTATGGATGTTCATGAGCTTAGAATTCCTATCTAGGGCCACCACTGATGCAATCCAAGCTTTTTTATATCTTTTCTCACAGCCTCCATCCATGTCATTTCAGGTCTTTCCCTCTACATCCTTCAACAAAATTAAAGTACTTCTTATTGGAGACCTCTTAGATCTCCGTGTGCATGCTTATACCATCTCAATTGATTTTGCATCACTTTATTCTGTGTTTGTGCAACTCCAACAGCTCTTCTAATATATTCATTTCCTGACCTATACTTTCTAATCCAAGATATATAGAAGATTCCAAGTAATAACTTGGGAGGAGGGGCTAAATCCCATTAAAACCCTTTTTATTTGTTATCAACGTTTTGATAACAAAAGTAACAATCAGAACCCATTCAAATTGGAACAAAATGCCGGTTTGTGAAAAATCTAAACTCCAAACAACTTTATTTTTTTATTTGAAAACACTTAATATCATTAATTTTCATTAAATAAGTAGAAAAATGAAAAGAATAAAGAAAATGACAATTGAGACTGAATCAATCAAATCAAAGTTGCCATTAAATATTTTTTGTTAACATGTTCGTGTGCCTTTTTTAATTAATCAAGTTTCTGTTTAACTAAAATGTATTGTATTATATCAAAAAAAAGGTACAAGATCAATAAAAAATAAAAGATCGTCATTTTCTTGTGGTCCTTTATTATGTCATGTTCAATATTAAATGGTGAATGCAGGCTGCGACCCCAACAAGTACCAAAATTGCTTGGTTAAATATTGTAACATGTTCATGCCACGATCTTGTGTATGACTTTTCCCAGGAATAAATGAAACATACAAACTTATTCAAGTGAACAAACGATAAACAGTAGATGATTAAAGAATAATTGTTCATTTACAAACTACCTGGTAACTGACACTTACAGGTGTTTTACAATCACATGCACTTTCTTGCAGAAACTTATTTTCATCTTGATTTTAAGTAGCTAAAATGTAATTTGTCTATTTGAAAATGTATATGCCAAGGTAACAAAAGAACTTACTCGATGCTAACATAATATTTTCATCACTAACCCCATCTCCACCACCAGGACCATCAACCAGATCAACTCTTCTATTTTCAAGACTATTTGCATGCCTGTGGTTCCACAAAAAAGAGTATTTAAATTAAATTTAACAAAACTGAAGCAAAGTTTTCTTCTGTGTTTGTAGACTGCATATGAAAATAATAATTGAAAACCAACTTTCTAGTAACATATCGAAACTGATAATGGTATGAGTGGACAGCCAAAAATTGCTGATGACACTAAAATTGCAATTTGGCAAGACAACAGATGTGTTCAAGAATGAGAGATGAAATGATATATTTTGGCATCTAAAGAGAGCTTAGTGTTTAATTGATGGTAAACTTGCAGCAATATTTCATGAAATAAAATTACATAAGCAAGCATAAGGAGGTAAAATCATATATTTCCACACAAATCATCAGAGTAAATCAAACATGTACAAGACAAACCTTCACCCCACCCCACTTCTTCAAAATAAGAAATAATATACATATTATTCTTACAAATTCCATTAATTTTCCGTATTTTCTTCCATTTAATTCCTTTCAAACCATCTAGTAGCCTCCGTAGAACTGAATTCCATATGATTAGATGAACTGGCCAAAGTTTTGAACTCTAGCCACTTAAATAAATCTCTACTACTGGAAAAACCAGCGAAGAACATATCTTGCCCATAAATTAGGCATCAACAGTTTTCTCAACCAACATACTGTATTTCCAGATACAACAAATAGTCAATCATCTAACTGCACAGTATATAAATAGAACAAGAAATGTTAAAAATACTACTAAATTTTCAAATACCAGAAGAAAAGAGAAAGAAATAAGATTGAGCTTGTTCATGGAGAAGAAAGAAATAAATTATAAATAAAAAAGGAAATCTTTTTCTGATTTTTAAGGAATAAGAAATTTTCTGAGGAATAAAAGTTATGCAAGGGTACAGCAAAATGATGTATGGAACAACAGGAGCACAGAGTTAGTATCCCATATCAAGGCAATAAGGATAGAGGCCTTGAAGAAAAATTGACAAAAAAAATATATTGAGTGGAAAACCAGAAGTATTACTGGTAGTGCAACTAAATTGGATATCATATTGTAGTTTAGTGCCACAACCTCAAGAACAATGACATTCTATAATATATTCTTCCGCCATCCATAGTAATCAGCAAAAGATTACTTTCAAGGATAACATATTGTTATTTTATTTTCCATTGTACCATGCAAGGAACTAAACTCCAAAACTGACATCCTTAAAACCCATGAGTGGCATGGCCATAGGAAAACTAAATAATTATATTAATATAGAATAAATAATTACATTATACTAATATTTGTTAGATAATCATATCTAATGTACAGTATAATGTAGTGTATGTTTAAAATAATATAACAAGTGATCAAAATAATGAACTTAAATGCTATGCTGATAATGTAATATCCAGTACTGTTGTAATTTTATATTTTAACATATGATAATTATATTACATGCACCAGAATAGAATGATTATATTATAGTAACAGTGTAATATGAAAATTGTTCTGCCAATTGCATTAAAAGTAAACAATTTACAGTTTTCGAATGGTGCAACTTTATTGGATCAGTTATAGGGTAATGGCACTTCTAACACTTCACAACTGCAAAAAGAAAAGAAAAGAAAAGAAAAGAAAAAGCACTTGCAGTTGTTGTTTGCCTGCATCCAAAACAAAAAAAAGAAGACCTTTTCCAACAGAAATGCAGGCAATACGAACAAACAATTGCAAATTAAATTCCAGCTATTCTAATTGAAACTTATATTGTCCCTAAATCTTCTCAGAATTAAAAAAAAAAAGCTCATGCATTGTCAAAAAAAGAGATACATTAGGAAGATTAATTATCCCATATATGAGAAATATCCAGAGAGATGACAAAACAAGCTAGGGAATGGACAATCCTATTTGCTATTTAGGAGTATAACGTATTATAATAAGAGAATTTTATTAAAGGAGATTTCTGCAAAGCGAAAATGATAAACCAATTCTCCGAGGAGGAACAGTTGAGTCCAGTAATGGAAACTTTAACAGTGCACAGTTATACGCTACTTTTTGCCTATGTCCCGACATATTCCCACTCAAGGAAGGAAAGAAGCTTATGAGGGAAAGAAAAGATAATCTCCCCAGTGGTAAGTTTAAGTTTAAAAGAGTAAGCATACATTCACTTTCCATCATTGCTGTTGCATAACAAGCTAGAGGCTGGTAGACAAAACCACATATTACTTCCTCTAACTCCGTCAATTTCCAACCATCCAGGCCATTACTTCCCCAACATCGGCAACAGGGAATGTATCACTCATAAGAAAGGGCTCAGTGCATGAGGTGGTGTTTTCAATGCATCCAAACTGAAGCTACTCACTTGCAACCAATTGCTATCTGCCATGTATAACATAGTTTGAGCTTGCAATATATTATCTTTCCATTCTTGCTGTCGCATACAGATCCACCACAAACAAACACTAAACCATGTGCCATTCGCTCTTAACACCTTTTGTCTCCATCCATTTTGGCCATTAGTTTCTCGAGAGTGTGTCATTCACAGGATGGGGCTCACCACTTAAGGCAGTGGTTTAGATGCATCCAAATTGAAATTACTTGACTATGGTCCATCACTATCCACCATGTAAACCATAGTTCGAGCTCGCACTAGCCAAAAGGTGAAAGCTATAGTGGCAGATGTGAGGGTCCTGATTCCAGTCGAGATATGGATTTTTTTCAAGCCATCCATTCCCATCATGTTTAAAAGGGTTGGAGTGAGAGGAGGCATGACATGAGATGTCATGGTCTTCTATGTTACCTATACCCTTCAATTTAGCCTAGAGTACCTGCACCCATCTTTGTACTTGAATATTGGGAATGAGTCTTAGACACAACTACATAAGAAATACTTAAACACTGAAAGGATCCAATGCTTACAAACATACCCACAGCAGACACACAATCCCCTGTCCATGTATTATAGATGGTCTCTAAAAGTGTATATTATTGCTTCCCCTATAAATACTACAGTCCTGCAAGTGCTTTGCAAGTGAGGTGAAAAGGAAGTGCCAAGTGGTTGGGGCTAGGAAGCCTTACACAATAAAAGAGACAAAAGCTGATAGGGTTCGCAATATATGCGATCCATGGCCAAAGTGTTTAAATGCAGAGAAGTGCAAAGAAGAAAAAGTGCAAAAGGCCTCAGAATTCAACAGTCAGCTAGACTCCAAGGCTGTTCCCATAATCCACATTATTGGTCCACACATTGAAAAAATAAAAAAATATCATGAAAAAAAAAGCTGCAACATCTCATCATAAGATTTGCAACTAACAAGGTTACTTTAAACCTTCATATACCTCTCAAAATATTTTTTTGATTATTAGATACCTCTCAAAATATTAAGAGCTCCTATTATTATACTTTCAAATGAATGCTCAAATTTCAAAAGGCAGATCCAGCTATCATAGATTACACCAGCACATAGAGTTCCTACAATGTGATATAATTGCTATGTCGTTCTCATCTCTAGACATTATCATCATCTTCAACATTCAGCCTCATGGCTTCAAATGTTAATTAAAAGATTAACCTTGTAGATTGTATCAATTAACTTCTTACAACAATGGGTAGAATGCCTAAAAAGTATCCTAGCCACTAGTTAAACAAGAACTGATGAACAAAGGATCACAAGCAAGTCCCAAAAAAGACAAAAGGAAAGAAAAAGAGACTCAGAATCACCAAAAAAAATATTCTTCTGCCTTAGCATTTCCCCACTATTCTATAGCAATATATCCAATAAAACTTAAGACTCTTTGCTCATCTAAGATACTACGAAGAACATCTCTCCAGAGCAGGAAATCTTCATGATCGTCACCTTTTTTCCATCAAAAAGGTGTCAGTTGTGGAGTACAACTTTGATACATGAGACTCTGCCTTCAAATCAGATAACAATCTAAGGTCCCCGTTCAACTTTCCCCGAAGTTTTCTTTATGTTTCTTTGTTTCAGTTCTCCTTACTTATCTACAGAAGGCAAAAGTTGGTCTTTCCAAGTTTCAGATTATCAGAGTTTAATCATAGCAAGCAGATGCAAGCATGGGAACCAATAACAGAATGCAGACCAGATACAAAAGTATGAATGTTCATATACAAATACATGCATAAATGCAAGCAATCCTCCATTGTATAAAAAAGTAAACAAATTAAAAAATACTGAGAGATAAAAACTCACTGCTTCTTGAGAGCAACATATGAATTCAGTTCTTTAATCTGCAAAAGGTGTGCGTCAATTCAGTTAGGTGATCAATGTGCAAGGAAGTGTAAAATAAAAGGAACAAATTAAACCAAAGTTGCCAATAGCACCATTGATTGTTTCTTTTCATTCAGCTTTTTATTGGTATCATGAGTATTTCTGCTCTCTGCTTCCTTCATCACTTTTTCAAACTCCTTGATAAGACTAGAGAAACATCAAAGCACAAAATCAAAAATCAGCAATAAAGACAATTATTGCATACTAACAACTAAGAATAACTCTTTTTTCCCAGAAACTAGCATCATTTGCATGAATTCTGTAGTATTTGAAAAGCACCATCGTCAGTTTTGGACAAAATCATGATGAAGACAATATAACTAGAAATTCATCATTATAAGATACCCAAAATTCATTTACCTAAAAGCAAAAAAAAAAAAAAAGATTTCTCTGCTTTTCACCAGCAGCATGCCACACATGGTAACATCATCTGTTAACATGCCCTACAATCAGCTGCCATACACACAACAGAGGACATGTAAATGATATGGCTGCAGAAGTTGTGCACAGCAATACACAACAATAGATTGCTCTGAAAATAAGCTTTTCATTGTACTCCACCAGTAAAATTAGCTTCCCCGATGAGCTTTACAAAGTATATGACTTTTTAATATTCCAGACTGTAAATTCTGACCATTGAAGCTCAACATTCACATACAACATTACAAGTCAGTAATACAGAAGGTGGTTTGCGGGTTCTGACTTGCATATTCAACTAGAAAGCTTCTAACATCCATAACAATAGTGCAACTAAATTATCAAGAAAATAATAAGTACTTAAGTAATGGCAACTTCCTTTTTAAAAAAAAAGAAAAGAAAATAAAGGAAATGAAACAAAAAAATGCAATTAAAGCTTCAAATTTTGCATAACTATGTATCACATAGAAGAGATTCATAAGAATTTACCCCTTGCATTCCCGCATTTTATCAGTAAGTTCTTCCAACTGCCTACTCCGTCGATTCGGGTCTTTGATCTTCTCCAATTTCTGAAATCCGTTTCTGTTGGCAATGTCATAAGCACAAATTATTCAATGCACGACAATGGACTGTCCAAGAATCTCCAGTATTAATTTTACACTAAGTTAAACAAAATAAAGCCAAACAAAATGCCAAGTTTCCAATTAGACTAGGGTGCCTGCCATCATTTCAAGAAACAAAGAGCACATCGTGTTACAATTGACATCGATCATCTTGTCTCCTTGCTCATAATGGATACAAGAAATGTTCATTGGGAAATTATTACCTTCATTAATCACATTTAAATCTACATATAAGACCAATTTCAGACAATAAATGTTAAAAACCTCGTATTTCACCAGTCAATTTCGCATTCTTCAAAAAATTTCATTGCTTCAAGGAAATAAGGTTGAGAAAGAGTTTTGCAGAAGCTACTTCAAGCCATTCCAGAGACTTAATTAATAGATATTTGAAGAAGAAAAAAAACTCTCTTTTTCATAATTTGATAGAAATAATCTATTGAGGTTAAATGGTTAACAATTAAGTCCTGCCATAATCTAACAAACCAAATAGAAAGGAAAAGCCCTGAATTCTTACGACAATGCGCGGAAGATATCATTGATCTGGCCCTCGATCTCGGCCAGCTCCTCGCTGATCGCCGAAAAATCCATCTCGAACTCCTCAACAATCAAAATTTATATGAATCCAAAATCACTCCTCTAACGATGCCTAACATCCACCGAATCCGGCCGAAAAACCACTCTTGAGCTCCTCATCGCATTCCAATCCCCAAACACTCCATGGCAATCCCCGCCATTTAGGAATTCCGATCTCCCTCGGAATCGCCGAACCGGAGCCCGAGAATCCCAAATGCGGGATCCGAATCGAGATCCAGACCCGGCGAGCGAGAGAAGATGACGGGAATGCGGAAGGGGAGAATCGATTCTAGGGTTCTTCGGGGTTTCCAGAATCTCGGCGGCGCACGAAGGAACGGTTCGGGAGGTTTTTCGGACAGCTCGGTTGGTTTTTTGGTCCGATTTCTTTTCAATTTTTGAGCGAATTTTTCCTGATCGAAAAAAGGACTTGGTCGTCCGTTGGCTGTACTGTTTGCTGTGCGAGACCATGTGCGGGATTCGATCGTATTAGATTTGGTGGTCCATTTTGGTCCTCGGGATGGTGACCTTCCTCGGACGCAACGAAATCTGATGTTCCGGTCGATATTTCTCTGAGTCGGGGGCTCATGTTATGTCACAGGTAAACGTGGCAAGGGTCAGACTGGGGCCATTTGCACATGTTAAACCTAAAAAAACGAGAGAGAGAGAGAGAGAGAGAGAATTAGGAGAGGCTAATCGTCGTGGACTCAAAACCTAGGCTCTCTAGGGGATCAAGTCATTACTGGTGGAATCGGAGATCCACGGATTGGAGGAATTGGATTCCTAACTCTTTTTTTTCTTTTTCTTTTTTTTTTCACAAAGACAATAGGAGTCACCATCTGAGCTAAAGTTCCCATGCTGCAAATGTGCTATTATTTAATGGCCACTATCTTATTATAATAATCATTTATATAACAAAAATAATAAAAAATGTTTTATATATTATTCTATAAATAAAATATTTTAATATAAATTTTATATTAAATTTTGCTAAGAGAAGCTTGCACCATCTGATAATATATATATATTTTTTTGAGTAAATAAGATTTGGATAATAAAGATGTTACTTTTCTGTAATTCCTTATTATTTTATATTACAACACCATCATGATGGCCTCTACAATAGTCATCATTCTAATATAAAAATTTTTGAATCATGCAAAATGAGACATATGTTAATAATTATAATCATTATAATAGTTGATAATTAGTTCTGGTGACTGTTTGTTATAGCAGAATAATGCTGTTTTTGACCCCATGGCTGGTAGTACAGGTGTATGCGTGTGGTTTGTTGTGTCGGCCTATATGAATTGGACTTGCAGCCTGCTTAAAGAGGGAGGCTTGTGGGCTGTGGCATGTAACTCCAGCGCTACATGATTTCTATGGCGAGGCAATTCTAAAACAATAGATCATTTGCTTGCTCTAGAATACGAATTAGATTGCCGGCTTCTTTCACCTTGTTTCCATTTAATAAATAGCGGCAAGGATTTCCCTCCCCCTGTCCGAAACTGGCTTGCAAAGGGAGATCTCATGAATGAGCCATATAAATAAGTGAATGTTGTTTTTGGGTGGGGATTGGTTGAATTGTAAGGGGATTACAATCTTAGAAAAACAGCTTAGGAGGTAGGCATGTTTTTCTGTCCCTTCCTCATCAAATTCACAAATGTGCAGATGGCTTAAATACCCAAGGAGGGAGGAAGGGAGAGGGAGAGGGAGAGAGAGAGTTCAGGTAATGGGGCCAAAGGAAGGGCTTTGATACCCAAAATTCTGCTGCACATCTGCCATAATAGACCTCGTAAGCCCAGAATTCTAAATATCACTAAGGGTAGTTGAAGATAAAGCTGCCAAGCCAACAGAAGATAGCCTCTGCCTTAGATGTCGTAATGCCAACAGAATGTGATATGCATGTGAGAATCCAACACAATCTAAAAGACTCCCCTACCACCGTGAAGTTATTATAGAATTACATCCAAATAAATTAGGAAAACTTATAGCATTACTAATCAATTGGTACTTTTTTTCCTTTTTTAACTTTTTTTTTTATATCCAGAACAAACATAATCTTTGAGTATGACTGGTTTCTTTGTAGCATTATTTTTTTCTCACCTTGAAGCTGCATTATCAGAGTTGCACAAGGCTAGCGTAGGTTATCAACTCGGCCTGACTCAAACCAGACCCGCCATTGCTAAACAGTCCTCTTGCCTCATGGCTAGCAAGGATTAATGCAACTTAACAGATTTGTCGCCAAATATGACCGATCGCATCAATGGTTGTGACCCGATCGATTCCTTTTTCTAGCTCAATAAGTTTGCCTATGCTTCCATCTGCATCATCATGGCCTCTTATGAGCTTGAGTGACCTCCATTATCACCATCAAAATTGTTCAAAAGCTCATCATAAACCATAAAGCTAGCTGGTCTCTACTGAGTTCTGTATCAATGTTATCTTAATAAGAACTAGCTACTTAACAATCAAGCCAATTACAAAGGTCATTTATTTACAGTGGGTGAAATTCGAAATCCTACCAATCAAGCCAATTAGATTTCTAACAGTCAGTCTTTTTGCCCTCTGCCACCAAAAAGCACCTAACTATGCTAGAAATAAAAGCAATCACACCCTAACAACCATGGCAGCTCGTCTTTTCAATCTGCCACGGGTCATGCGGATTGCCTCCTCCATGGCAGTCTCCTGTGCTGGGGGATTCGAGACTTCCTTTGATGTAGAGGTGGCTGCGTCGACCAGTGTTGGTTCTTTACTTGGAGCTGTATGGCTGGCAGTCCCTGAAGCACCTGGGCTGGGAACTGACGACGCTTGTGGCTGCCTGGCTGCAGAGGCAGCCAGGGAAAGGCCACCAACCTTTGTGGGTTGTTCTTGCAGCTGGCTCTTACTGGGGCTGAGAGGTGCTTGGTCTGGCCGTTGAGGTTCCTGAGAGGCTGCTGGTTGGAGAGCAGGAGCTGCTGGATGTGCTTGATAGATTTGCTGTGATTGATGTCGTTGCTGCTGCTGCGGTTACAATAAGATCGATGAAACAGGATATCCAAGTCTCAGAAACATAACATAGTTTGGTGAAGGTTGCTGGATAAATCTAAAAATCATCTCGAATGATCAGAACAATTTAAGCTAAGAGGCATCAGAAGCTACAGCATGTAAGCGACATCAAATGGAATCAAACATTGGAATACTTGGAAAAAACTGCTGTGAAATGAAATGATGCCTAAAATACCAAGCAAAAAAAGCCTACATGCCTTCACCATCTCGAGATAATTCAAAATTGACAATACAGTTGACGAATGGAAACAAAATACATTCTTTGTATCAACAGTGGCAACATGATAAAGGTAAGCGTGAAATATAGGCATTAAAATTCCGGAACACATTTTGGCATGAGAACCATGTGATTCTAAAGTAAGAATGGTGGATAAGCTGATAATGCGCTTGTGAGAAAATTGGATACCACTCAGTTGACAAATTAGATGATCAAAATAAGCAACCCCCCCCCCCCCCCCCCACAAAAAAAAAAAAAAAAAAAAACAGTGAGTACTTGAGCAGAATCAGTCTAGATGTTTCATCTCTTAACTGAAGGTCATTACATGCAAATGAGAACAGAGATTAGCGTGCAGTAGAAACATGGTGTTGAATAGTCTACAACTTATTGATGCATTAATATTCAATGTAGGATGCGAGAGGGAGGCTATGTAGGCTCAATACACAAATGCATGTGAATGTTACTGCAAGAATGATAATCCAAAAGCTATCAAGGTATTTGGACTTTTAACCGAAGGTCATTACACGCAAATGAGAACAGAGATTAGCATGCAGTGGAAACATGGTGTTGAATGGTCTACAACTTGTGGATGCATTAATATTCAATGTAGGATAGGAGAGGTAGGCTATGTAGGCTCAATACACAAATGCATGTGAAAATAGTGTGATATGTTACTGCAAGAATGAGATCCAAAAGCTATCAAGGTATTTGGACTTTTAACCTAAGGTCATTACACACAAATGAGAACAGAGATTAGCATGCAGTGGAAACATGGTGTAGAATAGTCTACAACTTATGGATGCATTAATATTCAGTGTAGGATGGGAGAGGTAGGCTACGTAGTCTCAATATACAAATGCATGTGAAAATAATGTGATATGTTACTGCAAGAATGAGATTCAAAAAAAAAAAAAGGAGGTGAATTGGGTGCTGAACAACTGCATCACAAAATGCAAAGTTGAGTGCCTTGAGTCCAAGAAGGATTCTTTCCAAGATATATATAAATGTATACATGCAAATTATATATACATAAATATACAATAAAATTTTAATTGGCAAACTAAGGCTTCTAGAATGGAGCGTATTTGATCTACAACATGCTCTTCATCAAGATCTCAATTGGTATTGGTATGGATGAGGAAAAACCTGAAGCAACATGTGCAATAATCTCCTTATCAGTGTACAATTAGAACAGGAAATAGAGAAGGCAAGGAATTGGAGATGAAAGACTTATAATTCTCCCAGGGAAACCTAGCATTCTTTTTTAAAAATGGTTGGACCTGATAGAAAGAATTGGATCCTGCAGATACCACACTTTATCAAGGAGAATCATAACTGTTCACACCTTGCAAGATAAAGTCTAAGAACATAGGATTGCTCGAAGGACTACAAGTGGACATTATGGTGTGTCATCCTTTTTTTCTTACCTACGTTAACCTATGTTGCTGAAGAAGCATATACATTCACTGGACCTGTAAAGTATAGAGAATGGAGCACCATCCCTTATAAGGCAGGACAGGGAAAATAAGAAACTTTACCCATTTGAGTTAAAAGGAATAAACATGATTGGATTTGGAAGAGTTATTTCCAAACCCCATCCATGATAAAAAATGTGAACATATGATATACAAGTGCACGAAAGAAAATTATTGATTATCGAGGGAGACGAAACTAGGGGGGTGCGTAAAAAACTGGCCAAACTACGAACCCAATCCGAACTAGTCTTTTCGGTTCAATTTATATTATTTTTTTTAATTCAGTTTTGTTTCAGTTTGAGAAAGTGTTGAACCAAAAAAAAAAAAAATCAGTTCAGTTAAAGGTTTGAGTTTTCAAAAAACCAATTCAAATCGACCCAACCCAACCTGACTCATGTGTAAATATACAAATATATATATTCAAACCGACTCAACCCGGTTAAACCATGGTCAGCGGAATTGTTCCGAACCGCTCAGTTCGGAGTGTGTCAAGTTGTACCGACAACAGACCAGGACAGTTCCAACAACCAAAACGAGAAACCAGCGATAGAGGGGGAGAAGGAGAAGCAAGGAGAAGAAAAGCGAGAGAGTGAGCAGGGGAGGGAGGGGGAGGGAGGGGGAGGGAGAGGGAGAGGAAGGAAGACAGAGGGAGGCGGAGGCCGGCCAGCCTCCGCCTCCTCCGTCGCCCCTCTACCACCCTCCTTCTCTTCCCTCCCTTCGGCCTCCACCTCCTCCGTCGCCCCTCTACCACCCTCCTCTTCCCTCCCTCTCTCCCCCTTCTCTCTCTCTTTTCCTCTCTCCCATTCTCCCTCTTCTCCGCCCCCTTTACTGTGTCGATACGAGCCCGACACGGAACAACACGAGGCCGTACCAATCTGTGCTGCCAAGCAACTAGTTCGGGCCTCGGTTCCAGCATAGTGGTCCTTGGGTTAAACTGAACTGAATTTTTTGGATTGGTTTTAAGCAGTTTTTGTAGATGGTCGGTTTGATTTTGGTTTCTGTTTTAGGAAACCGGTTTAAATTAGTTTGGTTTTGGATTTAGCTCCAAACCGACCCGACCCGATCCATGCACGCCCCTAGACAAAGCTATAAAACAAGCTTCAAAATAGAAAAAGAAAAAAGAAGAAGAACGGTCAAGATTCTTCATATATGTGTCTAAAACAACAGCACCAATTTATCAAAACAAATTTTAAATTGACACAATAAGTAATTCCACTAATACTGTTCAACATCAAGTTCCAATAAGCATGCCATTCACTCTTGAGTAACAAGTAATAGGCATGTCTTTCGCACAACTTAAGCCATAGTAACATATATGGAAAATTGTTCCTTAACAATGGATCCAAGAGGTTCATAATCAACACTATTGTCAAGATAATACAATTCCATGATTTGGATCTAAAAGTCCTTCAGTAAGTTGGATCAGATCCATGCATCAAGATCAGACGGGGCCTTCAAACTTGGATGGTAAGATCCAAATCAAAATAACAATAATACATATGAAAATAATTAGAGTATCCATCTTTTAAGATCCATTCGTTTGTTTTTCTATAATAACTAATTCACCATTAACAAGTTCCTAAAACATAAAATTAGCAATCTACTTAGAATGTGCAAGAGCTAAAACGTAGGGTCAAATTTTCATATATCTTCTAGCATTTTTTTAAAATGGAATTCCTTTGCATGGTGTTCCCTCCATGAAATTGGGAACGAATGATCTGCTTGGTCAAGGACTAATTAACAATATTTATCACATAAAATAAAAATAAATAACTTATTTGATATGAATTAACTATTAATGTTGTTATATAGAATAAAAATAAATAATTTGAATATTATTTTAAATAAAATTATATTATATTCGAAAATAGTGGACATATCAAGTAGTGTACATTATAATATTATAGCAGTTGTTACTTAAAAATTTACAATGTATTATACATTAGAAAATGAACATTATGAAATGCATGCTAAAGAAAAACAATAAAATTTAAATATAAATTATTAAATAGTATTAAATAAAAATAAATATATCAGATAAATACTAAAAATTAATTAAAATAAATAATTAAAAAGTTATAAAAGAATATGTTAATTAAAAACTCAAAAAGAACAAAATGGAAAAAATAGTTTAAAAAAAATAATATTACAATTAAAAATAAGATATTAAATTTCAAATATAAAATTTAAATAATATAAAAATAATAAAATAATAAAATTGAAAAAAGGAGAACAAATTATAAGTCGTAAAGAGGAACACAAAAAAATAGGCAGCCCCCCAAAAGATCTACAGAAATCATTATTATAGAATTACTTTGATTATCTAGTTAATGATATATTCAATATAAAATTGATTATATTGTGATACATAACTAGTTAAATCAACTACTGGAAAATGAATTGCTAGTCCTTTTCCATGCATTTCCTTTGTTTCATCTCCAAATATTGAAATGGGAATCACGACTCTGATTCTCTCACTTCCATTCCCATTCCATTCTAATTCCCATCCCAATTGTTTTTCATTCTTGGAAACCAAACATAAAGTTAGTTGTCGATCCATTTGGAGAGCATAGCATGCTTTGGTACAAATCACATTTTTTGTAATGTGAGACAATTCACTATAAAGACTTTGCATAAGGTTTAGCTAGTGGAGAAAGAAACACTCTTTATTCATCATGGGGCAGAAGGAAATGAAATGATCTTTACATATCAAATATGATATTGATGACGTTGATGTTGATGATCGCTTGTTTATCCCTTGATTTTGCATATTGAATCTAATAATGTTGACAATATTGTTGATGATGTCTTGCATATCCCTTTCTTTTTTACACAGGCCTATTTCTGCATACATTCTTTTCTCCAACATTTAAGAGAAATTGAAGAAAATTTTGTGCCCTGTAATCTAATTCATGACCTAATCCAATCCAACTCCCTCAAAGATTATGATGCAATCATGATATTGACAACACCATAATGAGAATTAGGATATAGCTAACCTAACTATTTGAAATCAGCTCACTTATTCACCAAAAATTTCATATCAAAGGCAAACTTAGTGCTAGTGCAAATTTTCTTTTAATTTCTGTCTCGCAACTTCCACATCACCCCATATTGCTACAAATTTCTGCATAACTTTCGCATCAGAATAGTTGGCGCATGTCATGCTATGCTATGCAATGGTTAGTGCTTGACACCTACCAGCATGCATGATACCAATTCCCCCAACTTCCAAGTGCTATGCACACATGCTTCACCAGCATGATACTCATGCCAATCCATGTTTTCTTGCAACATCGTAGCATAGAACTAACTAGGGGTGTAAATGGCCGAGCAACTTGCGAGCTGCTCAAGCTCAACTCAAGTGCAAGCTCGACTCCACTCGACTATTACCGAGCTCGAGTAGTTCAAACAGTTTTTCGAGTCAAGCTTGAGTAGCAAAATACTCGGCTCGAAGACTAACGAGCCTAATCGAGTATATATACTTTAAAAAATATTATATTTTATTTATAATATATTATTAATTTAGTATTTTAAAATATAATATTATGTTATATTTTGTTTTAACTATATTTTTTAAAAATGACCAAGGCTCAAATTCGAGCTTGAACTCAAACTCGAATATGGTTTGGTTGATATTCAAGTTGATCCCGAGTGTTGTTTTTTTTTATCGAGTCAAGCTCAAGCTTGGATATTGGCTCGATCGATCTTGAGTCCAGTTTTGAGCTCAAGCATTTTGAATTGAGCCGAGCTCGGGCTTTCGAGCCTCTAACTACTCAACTCGACTCGGCTCGATTACACCCGTAGACCTAACAAATGTCAACTACTTAGATCTTAACATCAAGAAAAGAAAATGTAGCAAAGAAGTACTCATGTCATAGAGCTAAAAATTCTCAACTACTCAAATCTTCCAGATAGACATCCTTTATTTCTAAATCATGCCATTACTATTTTAACCAATGCCATTTTTTGCTAACCACATGCGCATATGAAACATGTATAGCATAAAATGTAAAGGGGGCAAGATTTAATATAGTGAAGACTCAAATTAATTCCCCCTTCCCTATCACCAAAGTGCACACATGAAACATGTACAACATGGGATGTGTAGGGGGAAAATTTATTACAGTGAAGACTCCAATTAATTCCCCCTTCTCTATCACTTCCAAATTGTTCTTCGTTCTTGCAAAATGTTGGTTCTAGAATGAACATAGCAACCACATAATAGCCGTTAATCAATTGAATATCTCATCTAGCAAGGCAGTTCAATAACCAATAGTACAACTATAGCATCTCGCCACTCTATTTACTTCACTTTCTTTCATTCGATCGAACCACATTCTAACCTTACTATCATCCTCTCCTCTCCTACCCTTCCTACACCATTCCACTCCTCCAACCACCCCTCAGGAATCACGAAAACATGAACAAGCATTATGCATTCAAGACATGATAAACATGAGGACGTACATTTTTTTAACATTATTTAATTAGGAAATCTTTAAACTTGGTATCACCTCATGATATCTTGAGTATGCTTAGAAATCTCAATTTCAATATAACTTATGCAATAATATTCACAATCAGTGGTAACTTTAAGCAAAATTTTAGATCCCATGGAACGAGGGTGTCCTAGTTTCTCCATAGAATAGGATGCCTCACTGCTCACCCCTAATGGCCATCCCTGTCGAGCGTCCTATGGGTACCTTCTATCTTTCTCGCCTTCTTTTTTTCTTGACTTCTACCTTCTCTTATTCTTTCTTTCCTTTCTTCCTCCTTTTCTTTCTTTTTCTTCCTCCTTCCTTTCTTTCGTTCCGTTTTCTTCTTCTTTCCTTCCTTTTTTTTTCCTTGTCTTCTTTTCCTTCCTCTTTCCTCTTTCTTCTTCTTTTTTTGCTTGGATGGGTTTGGAATCTTGCTCTTGTCCGGGTCCCATTTCTCGCAAGAACGGGATGGTACATCCAAGATAGCCCTATCCCACAAGGAGTTAAAACCTTGACTTTAATCATCTCTTAGTATTGCATAACATTCACATCTCAATGATAAATTTAAATTATCTCTTAGTATTCCATAACATTCACATCCAGTGGTATCTTTAATCATCTCTCCGCATTGCAAAACATTCACAATCAGCAGTAACTTTTTTTGGTGCCGCAAGATCAAGCAGTTTGTTCACACAACTTCTATATATTAAAAAATCATAAACAAACTCAAATAATCAATTTTTTATTATTTACAGCCTTCTTTTCTACATTTATGCACTAACACATATTGCAACTTGCAAGACACACAGATGTAGGCGAATAGCACATAACATAACCCACCAGATTCCTATGGTTCTGTACAGTTGTCTAAATGGAAACCACAAATTGAGGGGAGTTGTTTGGTGGTTCTGTACAGTTGTCTAAATGGGAACCACGAGGGGAGTTGTTTGGCATGCGGCATAAGGTTGCTATTCACTACACAAACTATCAAGAAATGATCATGGTCATACATGAGAAATTTGGGATAAAACTGGTGGCGTGTACATAAATGAGAACGAAATTGATGACTATTCCTCCTTGTCGGTGGATACCTGAGCAGGTTGAGTTCTTGGTGCCTGTGATTGTGAGGCAAAATATTGCAAAATTTCAAAAAACCTTGTCTGGCCATAGCTCCAAGCCTTTTGCCAATACTGCATCATAATGTCACTAGCCCTCGTTCTCAGCTCAAGCAAACTACGATCAATCTCGGTCTCATGCTTTGACATAAATGGCCGAAAGAATGTCTCATAGACATATGTCGTGCCCTGTCAAAACCTAATCAGAATACATATGGGAGAAAGAATATCAACTGATGAAATCTAATAGGCGTAATGCCATACCCTTGTTTTAGGATACCAGAGATACACAAAGAATGCCAACTTTGCTTCGCTGTACATTGGCAACCTTCACAAAAGCAAGATAAGGTTCACATCAAAATCAAGAAAACAGGGAATCCAGCATACAATTAACCGCAGATAAAATAAACTCATGTTATGAAATTTTCTTCATGAATAAATAAATCATGTTTACCATGAAATGAAAGTATCTCCAACCCTCTCGAAGACTGTCAGTACAGCAACTAAAATCCTACAAGAAATCAAAATAAAATATCTTCTTTTAGCCAAAAACATTGCATCCAATCTTCAATTACAATAGACAAGGAGAGGAACTTACCAGTACTGACACCAAAATCGCAGCTGCTCGATCTCCGGCTCGTCCAATTCCACAGTTTTATAGCATTCATATGCCGGATAGACATAGCCAAGGATCATTCTGTCAATACAAATGCACCAAGATCACATTTAGCGTTCACTTTATTTTAATTTTTCAAATGCAGATAACATAAGGCCCATTTCAAGAAAATCCAGGTAGGAATCGTAGAAATGTCTTACAGAAACACTCTAGTGAGAAATGACCCCATCATCTTGGCACTAAAAAACAAGAACCGCAGGAGCTCTCTTTATCACTGACCTGATCAAACGAAGAGAAGTTTAAATCAAATTACTAATAAATGCATCTTCAATCGTTTATAATAACAGCAAAGCCAAATAATGCAGGATCTATGTTATATAAATCAAGAACATAAGCACATTTATCACCAATCGACAACAAAGGGCCAAAAACAACCAAAATCTAGGGCATATCATATTTAATAAAAATCAAAAGCCAATTTATCATCGTAAATCCAACTTGAAGGATCCGAGTAAATCACTCCTGGAGCAAAAGGGAGGAAAGACGAAAAAAAAAAGAAATATTCACGAAAAAAAAACCCATCAACTATTCCACAATGTACCAGTATTCATCAAGAAAACAAACAAAAAAAAATGAAAATGAAAAACCAAGTGAATCAAGAAACAAAGCAGAACAAAGAATCCGAGGCGGATTCGATCATAAAACCATTCATCAAAAGACGGAAAAAAATATAGGGAAATCGAGAGACTGTTCGTAATATTTATCCGACCTCTCGCTAATGATAAGAGAGGCTCCTGCGACGAGTGATCGAGCGAGCGAACGAGAGAAAGAGAGAAAAAAAAAAAAGAGATCGGCTCCGAAAAAAACGAACGGCGTGCAGTGGGTTATATATATAGAGAGAGAGGGGCTTCGAACCGCCGCACCCGTCGGAAACAGACGAAGCGAAGACGAGAAGCGCGCAGCGGCCCAAAACTCTCCTTTGTTTAGCCATTCAAAAATCGAAACACCGGTTAATTCGTACTCTAGATTCCACAATCATCCGCTGTGGTACAGATTAGCGTGGGGTGTATGGATCGGACGGACGTCTGTCGACCTTTTTGGCCCCTGGACGGCGCACCAGACGTGCATGCATGAAGGAAAAGGTATGATGATACGGCAAGTCAGGGACAGATCAGATTCCGTCCATTTGATAAACACCTGGGCCGGTCTATGATTACGATTTTTCGTACCTTTTTTTCTGGACGTACCACAAGACAATGGTTCGATATGGACGCATTCCTTTCTCTAATTCCCTCTCTAATGTTATCAATCATCAATTCTATGAAGGATAGAGTCGCAGGACTAGAAAAGAGAAAGGGCCACCCTTTATTAAAGGGTAAAATGGTGGAGCTTTAAGGTGGAACAGAACAAGAAACAGAGGCACCACTTACCAAGGTCTCAGGAGTTTGGACCAGTCTCTGGGTACCATGTCTCAACAGTGGGCAACGCACTCTGGGTTGATGGGGGGCAGGCTTTTATTCTGGTTGATCAATTGAATGCTTTCATCTGAATAAGAAGAGTTCCATGAGATGTTGCCGGGATTTTTGGGTGGATACTGTTTGCCTTCCTGTCCTGAATGCACCTTTGTTTGGGTGGATATAATCATAAGGTGAGTTGAAATGTGGTCATGTTTGTTTTCTTTTTTCCCTCAGTTCCATGCTTTGCTTTAAAGGGGGCTTTGAGTGGACAGTAAGATAGAGGGAGCATCATATACCATCATCAGCCAGCAAGCTTCCTTTCCTTGATCATGGTTATAAAGGTAAGAATAATGACTTGCTTTCCATGTCCTGGAGGAAACTTGAGAAGGGATCGTAAGTTAATACTTGGATCTAGAAAGCTTCACAATGCTAAAGAATTATTATAAGAAAATTTCCAATGCATGGAAAGAACCCAAACATATTAGAATACACTGAAAAATTTAGAAAATATGTGCAGGTTTTATTGGTGCTAAAAGCAGAGAGACACAAAAGAAAGCCTTGGTGAAGCTACTACCTTCTCTTGGCCATTACTTTCAGCATCTTAATTGAGAGAGGGAGGAAGGGAGAGGTTTATCTACCAACAATTCTCATGAAACGATGTGTATAAATGATAAAGAAAAACTTAATCATAAACACCCTTTTAGTAAGAGTTGGACCATCCATTGTATAGGGAACAACTAGAACTATCATAATAAGCACCTGCCCTTGATCAATAGGGTAAGAATTTCACCAGCTGTAGGTAATCAACATACATACACCAAAAAATCTGTTCAATGCTTTCATATACCATTTACAGTTTGGCTATTCACCTGGTTCAGTTAATGATGCCACAGGTTGAACGCATGATTGAACTCCAACCAACAGATAGCCAGCTTAAAGATTAGTTCACACTTGCTTTGGATGTTTCCAGGGCAAAGGCATAAATAAGTATTCATGATAATATTTTGCTATGTATCTTGATACATGTACACCAAATATTGCTTCTGCAGCCAGTACACCGATCCACAGATGCAGCATTTACAACGAAACCAACTGCTTGAGAATGCTCACCATATACACTGTAGCCCGCAGCGGTGATAGGTTTCACTGAATGACGTCACAATAGGATTTCACATATATTACAGAGGCAACAAGACTATCAAGAAGGATAATAGATCAGGTGAAAGATTGAGCAACGGATGAGGTAGTGACCAGGCCAGATAACAAGCCCACCAGAGAAGCACTGCTGTAGGTGCTAGGCTCACCCTGCATGGAATTATTTCGGAGGTCGATGTAGGAGTCGTTCTTGAAAGGTCCACCAACAACTGCTCCTGTGGCAACGTTTGGATTAGGATCAGCTGATGAAAGCCACTGCCAGCCCTTGCAGCCAGTGTTGGCATTCACTGGAATTGATGCTCCCCTGTGGTGCACCTGTCGGGGATAGCTGCTCCCATATCCGACAAGGTAGCTCATCTTCATCGGGTTATCGCCCAATATGTAATCAGCCTGATAACAAAAGCCAACAGTTTCAAAGAAAATTAGACTTGTTTTGATACTAAAAAGGCCTTGGGAGTTTATACGGCTATACATATAACCAAGACACAGCAGGGTTGGATGTGTGTCATTATCATACAACCTCTGAGGTTTTTCTCCCTGCTTCCTAGGATGAATAAGTAACCCAGACTACATCCTAGCGGAAGAGAAGATTTCCAGAGTTGATCTGAATCAGCAAGAAGCTTATTGCTAGCCATACTAAAATCAAAACTGCAATGAAAAATGTGATGACCCATGCGGGCGTGTTTAGTCTTACAACGGTTATTCGCTGGATAAATCTTAGGTACTTATACAAGATCAAAAAATCCAAATAATACTTTCCGACTAGTCTTTTTAGGTGAGGTCCTGAATTGTGACAAAATGGTATCAAAGCGGACTAGATTTATAACTTATGTGAACTAGGGAATACTGCAACACGGACCTATTGAGGCTGACCATAGGTCGATCATGGTGCTTATAATTAGATTTATATGAATTTGAATCTTTAGCCTGATGAAGACGTCAAGGCTTAAACGAGAGAAGTATGTGAGAACCCGTGCGAGCATGTGTTTAGTCCCGCATCGGTTATTCGCTGCATAGAACTCAGATACTTATACAGGATCAAAGAACCCAAATAATACTTTCCAACTAGCCTTTTTGGATGAGGTCCTAGGTTGTGACAGAAAATCACCTGGGATATAGCAAATTTGCGGAGATCCATGAGTGTAAAGGTCTCCCCACTGCATTGAACTTCTGCAGTCCTGGAGGTCAGCATGTAATCACTATAAACTATAGCGAGGAATGATGCAGCAACAGGATGCTGAAGAGAGTTCCACTGGTCTATCCATATCAATCCACCTGTAATGATCAGAAATTTAAGTAACGTAGATAATGTAATTCTATAAGCAAATAACTAGCAAAGAAACATCCATTATAATTAACTCAAAATGTCCTAGAAACACTGGATATTCTTTGATTGGGAAAAACTGAACAGGACAGGTCTTTACCAATGCTTAACTAAAGAAGCTGAATTTGTCATGATTAATATAAGAGCTTTGGGCGTGACACACAAGTATTCAAAGTTTCAAACTCTTTTACTCAAGGACAAGGTGACAAACTGATTGAGATATTTAGTGGACACTTTCTTTGGTGATGATCAATATTCGATGCAGGTTTATATTGAAGACTGTAGCCCAACCAATAGGGAAGACCTTGACAGGAGCTGAAAATCACCTGCCTTGACAAAGAACAAGGCCTTCTTTAGAAAGAATATCAAACAACAAATCATCATGGGCATGGTTTTCTAGGCATCCATATCTGATATGTACGCAATGTTCAGATCATCCAAATGTTTGCACATAAGAAAAACATGAGCATATGGGCTTGCAAACATCAAAATGGGTGTTCTTATTTTTCTATTTACGATCTATGATACATGATCCAAGACCATCTGATGGAAATACATTGCAGGAGCAACTGCACTGTTTACTTTTCAATTAGATGATTCACTGTTAAAGACTTTACCATGTATAACCATAGAAAATGATCCAAGACATTAAATGGAGAAAAAACATGGATTTTTAGACAAACTTTAGAAATTATTTAGGTTGTGTGCCCTAGAAGAGGGTATCATGCATCTGGGAACAAAGTAGTTCAATAAAGAATATAGGTGTGACAGTGAGAGAATGAGAGAGAGAGAGAGATTAAACATTAAGCCCCATCAAATGATTGGAGCCATCAAATGGATAAAACACAATAGCTGGCTTATTTGTACTCTAGATATTGTTCAAATGATGATAGTTACATGGCAAACATGGATAAGACATACCCATAGTTCTAGTTACAAAATTACAAGGGAAAAAAATTGCATAGAGGACTGAGGCTCCCCCCTTCCTGCATGGACTGTTCGGCAGAGGAGTCGGTGGCTCATGTGTTGTTCCAATGCTCGAGGGCAGCTCAAGTGTGGAGGTGTTATGGGACCAACCTGGCATTTTTGCAGCAAATGGCACCGACTAAAGCTTTCTTGGCCTTACTGAAAGGAACCATAAGAAGGCCAACCATGGTCCACCTAGGTGTCAGGGCAACCTATGTTGCGTACCATATTTGGCTTGCTAGGAACACTTGGGTATTCGAGAATAGAAGGCAACATCCTGTGCATGTGGCGGACAGAGCCTTACTTGATGCGGCCGAGCTTCTCCAGCCTTTCTCTACGGGTGATCTTGGGATAGCAAGGGACATATAGGACTATCGTTAGGCTCCCGCAGCGACTCGAACGATACTCGTCTCTTAGGAGCCCCCACTCTCAAGCTTTCTTAAGGTCAACTATGATGGTAGCGTGTCTGATGACGGACATAAGGTTGGAGCGGGATTCGTGATCAGGGACTCAGACTCTAGATTGGTGGCAGCTGGGGGCAGATGCATTTATGATGTGTCAGTTCTTGGAGCGAAGCTAAGGACTGCATGGGAGGGCATCAGCTATGCAAGAAATATACCAAAAGCTGACAACATCCAACTTAAGGGGGACTCGGCGATAATGGTGGGCTGGATTCAGAACTTGATGGAAGCTGTTGGCGAGCATTCGCTATTGCAAGACATCTGCAGAATGGTGAACAGAATAGCTAACTGGGTTGCCTCTTATGTGGCCCAGCATTCCGGTGGTTGGTTGTGGGATAGCCTCGAGGCTACCCATTTTCTTTTCGTTTTATTGTATCCTCTAACTTACATGGATGTACTCATACTAGAGTAGTATGATCTATCCATTTTATCAAAAAAAAATGCATATATCTTTAGTGTTACAACTAAAATAAGTACAAAAGTTCCAGATAAGAATCTTGAAAATACTAATTCCAAGCAATAAAGGCATATAATAATCTAGAAAGGATGAATTTTGGGCTTGGACCTTCAATTGATATAAACTTCTGGATTTATGGAGAAAATGGCTAGAAATACAAAAAAAGGCTAACTGTTAGAAAAAAGTGTATGAAATATTTGTATCTTACAGCTATAGTGTGTTAGTGTGACAAAGTTCAGCCCTATTCCCCCACGTAAATCATCTTAGCAGGCTTGGACCCATAGGGTGTCAATATAAGCATAGAGAAGTACAATGTGCTGATATAAAATATTTCCATAGATAAGATAAAAACCAGATATGACATAAATGGCTCTGTTAGTCTATGATTTACATAAAATGAAGTCTTCCAAGCATACCATTTGTTCTACTCTTAGTGGCTGTAGGGGAATCTGGTAAAAGACCACACATGACAGCTTCAGCTGTTTTCCTGTACATCTGGAGACCCTTCTGCTCCGCATTTGAGGAATCTTTTGAGCCAAAAAAATGTACTCTGGACAACAGAACCTGCAGAAAGATTGCTATTAAATTTAGAAAATATCAGAGTTGTTAAATCTTCATGGATGAACCACTCATGGTAACATAACAATCAAATCAGAATCATACGGTCTTCAAGATTTCCATAAGTGCACCAGTGTTCTATATGAGTTTAGAAGCTAGCATATTCAAGAACTATAAAATGTTGTCTCATTGTCCACTTTTTGTCAATAAAAGATAATTAGATAAATTGCATCTCTAATAAGCATTGTGAAGAAGATCTTAAATAAAAGAAAAAAGCTGAAAGGACAAGATAATGAATCTTAAATAATTACATAAAGATATGAAAGTATGGTGGCAGGCCCTGCACTTTGAGGATACGGATATATTTACCTGTGTTCCAGCACGTTTGTCATCCCAGCTGAACCATGTTGGTCTTCCCCAGTCAGCATAAGCATTTCCATTTTGGACAGCAACATAACTAAGGTACATCTGATCTCCTGTGGCATGATAAAGCCAACTAGCTGCCCACAAGAGTTCATCCAGATAACCTGTAGAGTTGTAGAATTTCTGAACTTGTGGAATGCTGACACTGTAAGAACCTCTATAGGTATCAGCAAAAGTAAATAGCTGCTGGGCATGCTGAAGAAGCAAATCTGAATAGGTGGTATTGACGGTTTTGAACACCATGGAAGCTGCAGCCATAGCAGCAGCTGTCTCAGCAGCCACCTCTGTTCCTGGAGTTTTTTCGTTAATTTGAGTGACAGGCCTTTTCTCGGTCATTTCTTCAGGCCTGTCCCAACATTTGTGATCTAAATCAGTATCACCCACCTACCAAAAAGAATAACTTGTTTCAGCTGGCATCTTGATAAATGTTACATGCAAGAGCCAAGAAGAGGATACCAGAAACTTTTTACAAGGAAAGAGTGACAAAATTTAGCAGTGCTTTAAGAACACTTTTCCTGCAATTATATGTAAAGCAATAAAACAAAATGCAGAAGTTTAGAATTTTCATTAACAGAAAAGATTTTATAATACTTTGTCCGGATGTCACCAAGAAGGAAATTCCTAGTTATATGGTTAATTCTGTTTGTGTTCAATTTATACGCGATGAGAGATGCTGAAAGTTTAAAACATGTGTAATTACAGCAGAATCATAAATTGATTCTATGTAGTATTGGGGAGAAAGATCAAAGTATCATCTAGTTTTGGGCTATGTACAAAACATAATAACAATTCATTCAGATGCACAAAGATGGCTACAACTAGTGCTCAAGCAACCTATATAACCCAGAACAAATATCAAATTGAATAAAAGAGTCAATAGATGAAGCGCAAGGTATATGAATTGACCTTTCCTAGTTGCATAGAACTAAAGCATCACAATCTGGTCAGTGGGCATAAATAAACGCAAAAACATCTCTTGAAACTCAACCATAACAGATATAGCTCAAGAAAACGAGCAGTGGCAGGGTTTTAGAACTGATATATGCTGAGAGATAAAATTGTCTATGCAGCTTCTACTATAGGTTTCTTTCAGCATGAGAACTGAAACACTAAAGAATCAGCAATATGCCAGGGAACTTAGGTTCAAGTTTACCTGAACATAAAGCACATCATCAGAAGGATGCGCATTTATCAAATAATCCATGATCCACTTCAGAGCATCTAGAGCTGGATCCAACTGCTTCACCGCTTTCATTTGATCTCCATACTCAAGAATCGACCACGACAACACCGTCGCTGTAAAAGCCATAGGGAAACCGAACTTCATATGATCGCCAGCATCATACATCCCTTTTGACAGGTCCACCTTCTCTTCTTTCCCATCATCTAAACCAGAATCCCCTCTCCAAGGGATCTCGTTATTGACCAGCTTACCCGCTGCAGACAATCACAAACACCAAAACAATTCCTTCATATATGGACAAGAAAAAACGAGCTTTTCTCGAGGAAATCACTGGCACGGCTCAGGAAACACAAAAATGAATTAAAAAAAGAGATCTTGAACTAATTTTTAGAATAAACATAGAGGAGCAGAGACATAAAGAAAGGTACATTTTTGTACTTGAAAAAACTGCAGAGCTACGGAGAGAGCTTCAGCATATTTCTGATTGATGGCCCCCGGCGGTCCGGGAACGGGAATCGCCTCCTGGTGGTGGGTCTTCTTCTTAATGGCGACCACGGCCGCGGTGACCGCGAGAGCCGCGACCACGAGCACGATCAGCCAGCCGGTGCACCGCTTGGTGACCTTCGGCGCCCCCATTCGTGGAGCTGGAGATGCCTCGAAGCCAACCGCAAAGATACCAACAAAATCCTTACCACATTAACTGTAATCTTTAGAGAAGAAATTCTAGAGCGCCTGGATCTCCTAGAATCCCGACCGACCGACCAAGATCTTACCGGACAGAAAGCTCTCCCTGACCGCCTTGAATCGATCGGAAAACAAGCGAAAAAAAAAATAAAGGGAACCTGGGAGGCGAAGAAGAAAGAGAAGCTATCAAGGGATTCTAGGGTGCAGATTTCGCCGGCATTGACGAAAGAGAGTATGGAGCTCCAACGAGATCGTTCTGGGGCACTCGGTGCCCCAGATCTCCAGTTATCTCGAGATCGGAAGATCAAATTCGATCTCGGGGAAAAGAAATTGTAGGGTTTTAGAGATCTAGATAGAAGAAGAAGGATGGTATGCTAGGATTTTCAGATCCGGCGCGAAACAGAAAAAAAAAAAGCGTTCTTTCGAAAGGCGGGACAGCTCTTCTTCGCCGTGCGTCTTCTTAGTTCGCTGTTGGTACCCAAAAAAAGCCCTCCACGCATAAGATATTTACGAAAATGGCTTCCTACAGGACGTGACGAGGCCTCTCAATTCGCGAAGCCTGTATCAGCTACTTCCTCCATAACAGTGAACATGATCTTTCTCGAATCAGCAACTATTTAATTAAGTGGGACCAACGATATGAGGTTGCGTATGAGTAAACGCTTTGTTACATATAGTATTTGCTGTTTGGTTCTTACGCTAATTGCTTTCGTACGTGACTCGAATGTGAGTCCGGTCACGTTGATTATATAAGTCCCAAATAAGTTACCAAACCTAACATTATCCGATGTGGCTTAAGATAGTTGGATAGTCGGGGTAGTCGGAAGCGCCATTCTCCAATGAAACGTTGAGAAGAAGCACTTTGGTACCAGAGTTGGGAGCGGAAGTTTTCATTGGTAAAGAACTTTGACTCGTTCGGTGCCTGTGATTGCCCCGCGAGAAAAGGTGGCGACGGTTTAGGAGAACGACGCCGAAGCGTGGCCGTACATTTTTTCCGGTTTTTTGTGGTGGGGCCAGCAGAAAGCGGGAGCAGGTGGGGCGGCGACCACGGTGTTTGGTGTTAGGAGCATGAAAGCGGATGCTGTTTCTAACTGAACATCTGGGTTCTTGTTGCGATGCTGGTTTTTTTTTTCTTTTCTTTTTTTTTTTTTGTTGTACCGGCATCTCACGAGTTGTGTGTAAGCCACGAAGAATCAAAATACATGGACTAGTCCCCATAGAATGGAGTCAGTGTCATTCCAAGAGAAGGCTCCGAAATGATGTGTTGCGAAGGAGGCGACCCAGTCTGCCGCACTGTTCACTTTTTGGAATACATGTACGACCTTAAATGAGTCAAGACTCTCCAACATGTAGCAAGCATCCCAAATTAGTAGGTGTAGATCTAGTCTGACATACCCACAACTGATCCACTCAACACTGTGGCCGAATTGTCCTCCAACAGAATCCACCGAGCCCCCAAGTGCACTCTAGCATGAACAAGGCCCTTCCACGCCGTACGCAGCTCTGCCACTAGGACAAACTCAACAAAAATGCGACGCCCTCTGTCGTAATCAGCCTGAGCTCCTGATCTCTGATCACAAAACCCACATCACATCTATTGTCGCCCTCTAAAATACTGCCATCAAAATTCATCTTAAGAAAACTAAGGGGTGGGGGCTCACATGATGCCATAGGTACCATCGCATTCTTTGGCCCTGCATGAGCCAAAAGGGAGCCCTATATGTCCCTATCATCCCCAGGTGTAATCTCAACTGCAGCGCTAGCCACCTCAGCTGCATATGCAAATGCTCTATCCACTATTGATCTCGGGTAAAAACGTCTGCCCTCAAATATTCCTGCATTCCTCTCCAACCTTGGTAAACCACATAAGCCCATACAATCCCCCTCTCTGCCCTGCTAGGTCTCTGGCTTGAACCCCTCAACTAGCATAGGAATGAGTCTCTAGAGGTGAAGGTCTGCTGATGGTTTAAAGCCAAGCCCCACACCTGAAGCACTCGTGGACACGTGAACAAGACATAGCTGATGGTCTCCTCCTCTCCCCGGGCACCCCTCATAATCGGCGTGAATCCGAACTCCTCTCCTAGTCAGGATCCCTCTAGTCGGTAGAATGCCTCATGCCACTTTTCACAAGAATAGAGCTACACGCGAATGTACCTATAGCCGCTAGATCCACCGTCCTTGCGATGCTGTTTTTGGTCTGGCTAGGTGGTTGGTTTGGAGGTCTTCTCGGTGTAACCGTGTTAACCTCGTTACTCTCACTCGGTGGAAGTCGGATTGGATAGGATCATATACACATTAGATCTAGATCGGATATAAAATTAATAAAAAATATATCAATTCTAACTCTATTCATTTATTAAATAAATTAAAAATTAAAAATTAAATCTAATTATTTTATTAAATAGACAATGTAATCTGATTTATAATAGATTAAATCAAATTAAATAAGTTAAAAAAAACTTAGATAAGTTGGGAGCAATCAAAGCCGAGTACACTAACCATCCTCAATACTGTCCGATGATGTTATCAAGCCGAACTGAATTTACTATTATAAGCTGCTGATTTGGGCGCTACATTCATCAGAAACAAAGCTAATTTACTTTTGCAATGATGTAACGGTAATCATGTTTTCTTCTTTGCATTTGCCTAGCATTGTACCCCAAAAAATAGAAACAGATACCCTAACCACTCTCAACCCCATGTCCCAAGTTTCTTTTCTTGGCTTTTGATCTACTCAACGAATAATTAATATAGGACTAAACATATGCCCGTCCAGATTTTTATATATTTTTTCCATTTAAATCTTGATATCCTTATCGGATTAAGAATTTAAATCTATTCAAATCTAATCATAAGTACCACAATTACACTACGATTGGGCTATAGTCAGTCCTAATAAATTTATGTTGCAGTGTCCCCAATCCATATAGATTATAGTTCGAATTTATTTTGATGCTATTTTTAACAATTCAATATTCTATCAAAAATACTAGCAAAAAAATGTTGTTTTAATTTTTGATACTATATAAATATCTAAAACCTATTCAACGAATAATCAATTTGCACACGCCGGGTCCTCACACCATCATCAAACACCGTACCAGCCGTCGGATCAATTCCGTCTACCAGAACTCTCCCCAAGAATATGTGCTCCTGAGATCGCGCTGGCGCGATGCGAGCCCCCCTCCTCCCTCACTGCCATCGATCCCCGTCGCCACTACACTCTCGGACGAGTAAAACCAAGCGGTCCTCCGCCGTTGCTGCGGCGGCGGGGATGGGGGGAGGAAGCGGGCGGGAAGGAGACTGGGAGTGCGGGGGATGCCGGAACCGCAACTACGCGTTCCGGTCCCTGTGCAACCGCTGCAAGCAGCCTCGCCTTTTGGTGGACACCAAGACCCCTGCCGACTCCAAGTGGCTCCCCCGCATCGGTGACTGGATCTGCACCGGTTCGATCACCTCCCTCCTCCTCTCGATTCCTCTCCCTATCTTTCTCTTGTTTACTCTATCGCTATCTTCAAGTTAATTTGGATTCAAAGAATGCTTTTTTCGTTTCGTAAGTAGGGTGGAAGTGCCTCTTGCTTTTTACTGGAGTTTACTATTGCTTTTTGGTTGGCAAATGGCTTACGTTAGTGTAAGATGTGAAAAATGAGTGATTAGTTGAGGAGTCCACAAGAATCATGTGCCTCTCAAATTAGGATAGAGAATGATAAATGGGCGAGGATGAGTTTTTTTTTTTTTTTAGTTAGAAAATATGGCGGAGAGAAAATTTATGTTGGTGATGAATTTTATTTTGCTGGGCACCAGTTGCTACTTTTAGAGAGATCTTGGATTCTACTCCATAGCCACGGTAATTGATCTAGAGGTGTCCTAACCGATCTCATGGTACCAATAACTTCTTTCAATCTTCTATGGAGATTGATGGCTATGTTGCCTGCGCTTTTTTTGTTCCTCTCCTGTTGTTTTTCCTTCTTGGAATTGTGTTTACTGATTTATGAAAGGAGGAATAGCGGCTTAAGAGGGATTGAAACTCTGATTTTTAGGCATTATGTTGGAGGTTAAAGTAGTTGGAGTAATAGAGTGGAGTTGGATGGCGGGTTATTTGAATATGGGCAACCACAATATATCGGATTATGATTTGGTACGGAAATAAACTTCTGCTTGAGGAGCTAATGATATATATTTCTAGTATCGTGCATGTGTGGTGCACATGAAAGGAAGAATGGATGGTTGTGATTCCTCATTTGATTAAGAATGTTTTCTGTTATTCGTGTAACTCGATATAATAAAGCTTTAAGCATCCGTTGTTGGTGCTGTATTTGCTCGATGGTGGCTTAGTATGTGCTGTTCCATGCTCGTATTTGCATGCAACAATTCTCTGTGTCGCTATGCCTGTCGTGGTACATGCCTGGTGGCATGGCTGGAACTTTAATCTTTGCAATACATACACTCCAACTTTTGGGAGGTGCACCTTCTTTTTTCTCCCCGGTAGATTGAGAACTAAATTAAGGAAGGTGTCTTAATTAAAGATTAATCTACAAGTGGGAGAGTGGTGGGATGTGTGAAGAGACTTTTGGTCTCTAGATTTATATTAAAAAGAAAAGGGCAAAGTCGGATGCCAAGTGAAGCAGGACTAAAAAAAAATGTCAAATTATATATTAGTATAGATACAGTGACAGGCACCATATTGGGATTTAGCATAGTTTATTGCTGCTGTCGATGGGCCATTGTTTCAAGACCCTGAGTTGACCTTCACAATCTGACATTGGTTAACCGCATATGCACATAATTTATATGCAGTTTTTGGTATTTTGCTGACTTTAGTTATTTTGCTTTCAAGACCAACTCCCATATTCCTCTGATCTTTTAGAAGTCATTTTATTTTATAGCAAATGCTTGTTTAAGTTCTTGTATGAGTGGAAGAAATCTAAGAATGTCTGAATGTTGTTTCTCTTGGTTAATAGATTTACAGATGGGAAGGCAACTAATGTTGTGTAACTTAAATGTCTCCATTGTTTGAATAAATTAAAAATTGATGGCTGTTGCTGTTTATCTCACTTCTCTCAGTTCTCTGGGAGAAAAGCACGCTAGCTCTGAGTGGTTGCAGAAAAAGCTGGTTCAATGATGCAAAGTCATTGTCATTCGCACATCTTAAAACCTCTGTTTTGGACCAAATGTTCTTGTACTTTGCTATTAAATAAATCTAATATATCAGGTTTCCCAGACAAAAAATTTCTTTCTAATTGCCCCTTGCTGTTCATCTGAAATATTTTACTCTAAAGATGTTAATGGTTGCACTGTAGACAAGGGCTCTGTATGTAGCATTGGCATTCAAGAACATTCTGTTTCTTTAAATGCGCTCATTGCTTCTGTAAGGAAGTAATCTTGTTTTATTCTACAAATGTTGTTCTAACACCACTGGACTGTTGGAAATAGTTTCAAGTCATATGGTCCCACTCACAGAAGGATGTAACTATTACATGGTATAAAATTCATGGTTAATATTGCATGTGTTGGTAATAGCAGCCTGATTTCTGATTGAAGGAGCAGTGAGCGACATGGCTGTTAGTTTGTGATCCATTATGTAGAATTTTCTTAGAATTGATTTTTTGGGAAACTGATTACTAATTATTTCAAGTTTGCCAATATGGAAACTGGAGTTTGGTTTTACTGCATTTTGTGGTTTTTTTTTTTTATTTATGTGTTTTTTTTTTACGTCTGTGATAGTTCTTGATGGAAATATCATGATGTATTCTAAGTTTGGTTGCATAGTGTTGTTGCTGGCAAGTCTATCAGCAATTCAAGTAATGGATCAACCCAAATCTGTTAATCACAAAATACTCCAACCTGGATTCTTGCTTGCAAGTCTATTTTACTTCAAGTTGAGATAAGGAATTTTCTATAAATTTCGTGATGCCTAGAGTCTGTCCGTTTGTTTTCTATGTGCTTTAGTCTGGTATGGTTGGTTGGCACTATGTTTATTAGATGCTCTGTTCTTGCTGGCTGCACCTTTGGTTGAGTCTGGGTTTGGGTTTGTATGCCAAATGGATTCAATAGGTTGCAGTAACAACAATTATGCATCCAGAGAAAAGTGTAAGAAGTGCAGCCAATCAAAGGAGGAAGGGGCATTGCCAGCAGTTGCAATGCCTGGAGTATCTCTCCCAACTTATGCACAATGTTTTGCCGGAGTTCAGGAACTACATCAATCGAAGATAAATTTTGGGATTACAAGAAATCCTGTTATTCATTCATTTCCACCAAGTTCTGATTGGTCGTATGGGGGACCTGATATATATGGGCTTCAGTCTGCTCCCAGCTGGTCCTTAAATGGCAGTAGTGGAAGTGAATATTCATATCCAAGCAACAGAAAGCAGCTTCCTGTGGTTCCTAAAGGATGGCGAGATGGTGACTGGATATGTAACTGTGGCTTTCATAACTACTCATCCCGTACACAGGTAACCTTTTTCCACTCAGTTGACATATTTACATCAATGGCTTGCTCGTATTCTAAGTGTCACGGTCTTGTATGGCCTCTGATACAGTCTGTTTTTTTTTTAAAAAAAGAATTAATAATGGTCCAAGTGTTATACAAGTATCCTTTTCATTATTTTGGAGAAGATGATCGAAATATTTCCATGAGTAAATTATTATGTAGTTGTAATTCATAGAAGGATTTAGTGACTTCGTCTTCATTGATTTGTTGAGGTCTCTGATCATTTTTGTCTTATTAAAGCATGAAATAGCTCTCTTTACAAATGTCCATCGGTCATCTATTCATATTGCTACTTTTGATAAACAAATTCATTCCTTAACATTGAAACTAACTAGGATTTGGGTTCCAGACTCCAAACCCTCTGGGTGTTAGTTTAAGATTTGCACCACATTCGCGTACGCATCATGCTTTGTTTGGGATGCCGCACTATGCAATTTATTAGCACTTTGTATTTGCTGTTTCTGGAAGTTGCTAGCCACAGAGTAATATACATTATTTTGATTGTATGAATCAAACAGGCATGTATGGAATTTCAAGCTAAAGTGAAACTAGCAGACATTTCTCAGTGGTCTTATACTTGAATGTGATTGCACTTGATGGAAATGTTAATCTATGGATGTTCTCTTTGTCACTTGATTATATTCATTATTAAATATAACTAAATTTATATTTGTTATTTTACAACCTTTTCTGTCAACATGATATGAAAATTTACTCAAATTTGTGGAACAACTCATCATTTGTAAAACATATACTAACAAGCATATTGGTGCATACATGTGTGTGCATGATGAACACCCACCCCACCCCACCCCCCCACCCCCTGCAAAGCAGAAGAAAAAGAAAAATCACTCAGCTCTCACTGCATGCACACATAATAAATACTTGCATACACATGCAAATGTTGTAATCTGTTCTCCTCGGTTACTGAAGTGCATCTTCCCCCGGAAATTCAACTTTGGTGGAGCTTTAGATTTTGGTAAATGATGGATAGAGCAGGAATTCTTGTCAAAGATGTCAGCTGATTTGTGCTGGGTTTACACCAATGATGGTGGAAACTTTTGATATGGCTGAACTGGAAGGAGCATGCATAGGAATGGTGATTAACTTGATCTTTAAGGAAAGATTGTTGATTATCTGCAGTCTCCTGTTTGAGGGCATTGATTCTTGGTGGAGGAAGATGTTACAGATCTACTTAATGGTTGGTTAAGAGACACCTGGCATTGGAGAATCCTATTTCATGGAAGAAAAATGTTTTCCTTTGATCTTCTTGTGCTGGTTAGAATAATAATAAGAACTGTCTAATGTGCAGTGATGTAATTATTTAATTGTCTCTATATTAACCTCTCCACCCCAACCTCTTCCCCATACACACTAAAAGAGGGAGGAAAGATATTGAACTCCTCGCTACCAATCTGATTATTGAGAATCTTCCATATTTCAAAAACATGGATCTTTGTTCCATAGGACCAAAAGTGAAAATAAGATCATTAGCTTGGCACTTTCAACCTAGTATTGTGAACTTGCCAATTTCAATGGGACTCCATGTACTTACTATAGGTGGGTTTCCAAGGATGTAGGAATTGTATACATATAGATAACATATATGCGTGTGCATATAGGTAGATATGCATGTATGTAATTGCAAAGCCTCAAATACACTTTTTTTCATTAAATGTTTATGAATAAAATGGGTTTTTTAAATTTACCAAAAAAGAGCTTTAAGTTTTGTCTTAAGCATTCAGCACGTTGGGGATGCTATACTGTTTCTTTAATGCTTTAAGCTTTCCATCTTCTACAAATTATATACCTGATCTTGATTTCTTCTTTCTTCTGCAGTGTAAGAAATGCAATGCACCTGTATTGTCTGGTGTTACTTCTTCAGCACCGAGTTCAGCAGTTTCAGGTGCATTTCCAAGAAATGCAAATTCTTCTTCATTAATTTTGGAATTAAATGATGTTTAACTCATTATGGGGTGGCAGGCTGTTTCTCATTGATGATTCTTTGATCATGTTGTTATATATAATGTCTCTTCAGACTATCAGAGGCATGCCATCTGGTTGGTTGGAGAAACATGATGCACCCCATTAAGACTGTTCTTTTTCACTATCCTTTGTCATCCTTTTCATTTCTCTCCTTCTGCCATATTTTTAGTATAAGCTCTAACTTAGATTGGGACAGATGGGGGTTCTGCATGCTCACAAAAATATAAGAAGAACCTTCCAAAAAGCAATTGCAAACCTGAAGAGTTCTCTACTTTGCTGCACTATTCATTGATTATGTGTGAGACACTAATGGTTTCTATATCCCTGTTGATTTATTTGCAAAGTCAATGAGAGCATGTTGCTTCTAAAGCTTTTACCCCGCTGTTGCTATCATCTTTATAGTTGTTTCCTTTGCAGCTATTCTTTATCCATTTTCATTTGTTTATTTAGTCTAGTAACACCAGATGCAAGACAGATACGTGAACTGGTTATGATGCATTGTACTATATAGGTAGAGACGTGCACACAGATGTATAATCTTATGGAGAAAAGGATATCTGCTGATTCTCTTCATCAGAGCAGACTATGATGCTCAATTAATTATATATCATGTTGTTTGATATGGATTCTTGTTCTCCATGGCAATGTTGAGTTTACCTCTAAAAGTTACGGATTTGTGTAAATGGTTTCCTATGGGTTGATTCTGGTCCATGTGATGAATGTCATCCTTAAAATTGCTACTTTCTGCAAGGACTCTTGATTCTTTTAAACATGTATCCTAGTATGGTGATATAATAGAAACTGTTTATCCAGCTTTGAGGACAAAACGATTGGCGTCAGAGGAGCTTGTTACTGACTGGGATAATAAAAGGCTGAATGCAGGAGACATAGATAGTCATTTTCTGGTAAGTTTATTATTTAACAAACTAGTTATTGCTGTTGTATCTTGGATGAAAGTTTACAGTTTTATCTTCTGCTTTTGGAAATACAAGACAAGTGAGCAGCAGCATTCATACCAGGGTTTCAAGCAACCGGTAGCATCCAGTTATGATCAAACACTCGGAATGTATGCTAAATATTCCAGTTTGCTGACACCATCAATGGAAGTAAATGCACAGTCTGCACAGAGGGCAGTGCCTACACTTCTAGGAAAAGGGTGACAATGACTTCCTTTCTGCTGCCACATATATTGAAATTCTGTTTCTGTTAAGCTGTTACGCGATTCTTCTTGATTATCTACTGGTTTACAAGGCAGAATTGATTGATATGATGCTATTGGTAGATATAACTTTTCATTTTGGTCAAGAGGTATTTTGGGAACAAACAGTTAAGCTTTTGATTTCTCTTTTCCAGTTTTTGTTTCACAAAATTCTTCTGCTAATTATTTCATTATTTTGACACAGTTATTTGGAAATGCCGGTGCTATCTGCATTTTCATATAAGTTAACATTTCTTTCACTTTATAGTTATATGTTTTCAGTCATCTTATTCATTGATTTGCACTTGATCATCCTATTTTGACATCAAGGTATCATGAAATTGCATTGACTGGATGGATATGCATAACTGCAGCCACTAGAAGCTTAGTGGTGTCTTATATTCTGAAGTTGGTCGATTTTGTTTGGAATATACTGGCCATTTTGGAAAACTTCATGAAGTACGTACATAAATTGTTCTTCGTGTTTGCACCATTTGAAGTATTTAGCCCTCAGTCTACAAACACCACATTTATTACTTCACTTTAAGCCCATTTTACAGGCATAGTTGATGACTATAAGCTTCTAGTGCTGTGTTAAGTGATGCATGACCAAAAGGCATGCTGAAGTTGATCCGAAACAATGCTTATATTCAAGGTTTGCTGTCTCAGTACCGGACCTCGTATCGATGCCATACTAGCACAGTGTCGGTACAATACGGTATAGAATTTTTTTGGCGTACCGAATGTTGGTACACCACTCGTACTGGATACCGATACCGAACCGGTACAATACGATATGCCCTGTACCGCCCGGTTTGGGCTGGTACAGCATACCATATTTATATTGCTACTTTGCATGTGTTGGTTGTGTAGTATGAGCCTGTTATTCTCTTCCTAATTTATCAGAGTCCTAGTTACTGCAAATGGAACTGGTTAAGAGTTAAGACTAGGCATGCTAATTAATTCTTGCTCTATTTTAATCTTCTTGTATTATTTATTAATTTGGTTCTTATCAGGGCAAAACAATGGCGTGAAGGGGACTGGATGTGCAGTAAGTGCAATAATCACAATTTTTCATCTCGTTCTTATTGCAACAGGTATTATTTTGTTTTGCAAATGCTCTATAAGATTGTAGAAAAGCATGGTTTAAATGTGTGAACATTTTGTTCATTTATGAACAACATATAGTAATCTAGTTTACTTTAGCAAATGGTTTTGCAGCCAAACAACAATATATACCATAATCAGTACTGATGGATGAGTTAGTTTAATGAACTGATCTGTCTTGCAGCTAAATATTAGTTATAAAGTTATGAGTCTTTGCTGTTCTTCAATTTGATCATAAACTCTTAAGCTATCTATGAACAAGGGCTCTTGAACTCTTCTTTCATATGTGATTATCTGTCCGACAGCATGTTCTCACAGTAAAGTCTATGTATTCATATTCTCTTTAAAATTAAACAACTAAAAGTAAATTCCCTCAAAGTGTAGAAAAAAGCCAGTTTCACATGATGGTAACAAACTAACAACTAAAATACAGATACCAGTAAAATAATTTTTGAAAAAAATGAATGAAAAGTTGACAATCAAGTAAGTTACATGTCCATTCTTGATGAAGAACAGTACATTACACTGTATCTTACGAACAAGATGATTGGATCCTCAGAGTTAGAACAAGTTAAATTTTTGGGAATAACAAACTATGATCAATGGTCAATAATTAATCCTCGCAATGCATTATGCTGTTTTAGATTTTACAGTAACTGACCTCGAATCAATATGAAATTCAGACCTGGGCAAATTAAATTTCAGAACATCAAATATTTACAACCACTGAAATTTAGTATTTTCTTCCTCCAGTCTCTCTTTCTTGTACAGATGCTACAGGGATCACATATTGTGCCAGTTAGAGGATCAGTTTCTAGTGCAATCTATATAGTGAAGGAACCATCATTTTTCCAAATAAGGATCGCTTCTGTAGTTTATGAGGCCCCTTAGAAGGAACCACGGTTATTACAATTTGGAGGGAAAGAGTGTTAAGGCAATGAAGACAACATAATTAATATACATGTTCAATGTGTAGTCTGAAAGCGAATCCTTGGGGAATTTGACTACACGAAAGCAGTTTGGATTGGCAATGAATTTGTTTATCTTTTGATCTGGATTGTGCACTGCCAGGCGGGGGGTTGTATCTGTTTCTTAAAACTAATATCTGCATCCTTTATTTTGGAAAAGAGTGTTATTAACTTTGTGCAATCTGTCTTAGCTGGCTTATGAGGGTGTACAATACTTTGTTTTTCAGGACAGGACTTTGTCCTTGTCTTTTTGACTGTTTTCCTCCTCTGTCTTCTTAGCTGCTTCTTCTTTTTTTTAATGAAATTTTCTTTGGCTTCTTAAAATGTTCTTTTATCATGCTTGTCCCATCTTTGGTGAACTTATGGATTCTTTCAGTGTTGAATTTTTATCCTTCAATATGAGTAAAGACATTCGATTGCTCTTAAGATTAAGTACATAAGACTTCCACCCCCCCCCCCCCCCCCCCCCCCCCCCCCCCAAGTTGAATTTTTATCCTTCAATATGAGTAAAGACATTCGATTGCTCTTAAGATTAAGTACATAAGACTTCCACCACCCCCCCACCCCCCCACCCCCACCCCCCCAAAAAACAACACATCCCCCAACCCAAAAAAGAGAAAAGGTTAAGTACATGTGATGGTGTTCCAATTAACCCATTCATTTAGAAATATAGAAAGGGGTTTTTCATGGCCTTGCTTGCATATTTATAAGAAATATTTTTCTTTTCCACTGAAAAGGTTTTCCATTCAAGTATTTTACACAGTTCTTGATCCATGGGTAGAAGGGGAGAATATGAACGTAACAAACCATCTGTAATCTAATTGCTTCTGCCATAAAAAAATTAAAATAACCTTTTAAATTTTTATAATATACCATCCTTTAGAGCCATTTCTTCAGCAATCATCACATATCGCTGACAGTAATTATGTAATTTGTCCATATGCATGATCTGTTCAGCTCATTTGTTGGATATTCATTACTTTTATCTTTTAGCCTATTTGTCATCATCTATTTGGCATGCAACAAGTTCAGACTTTATCATCCTTCCCAGAATTCTAATTCAAATTTAGATAGTTCAAATATGTCCTATCTTATCGTTCATGTGCAATGCATGTGCCTGGCAATAGCAGGTATGACGTGAGATATCTAGTTTAGCATCAAATATGCAACAGAAAATACAATAACACATCCACCGAAAAGCTGTACATCTGTGATTTAGTTTTCATTCCATGAAGTTTGATTAGAGGTTTTCTTCTTTTTTTTGTTACAGAATTTTTAGACAGCTCTTTGGGCATGAATTATCAAGCTTGTAATTCATAAGTATTCTTTTTTCTGTTTTTTGTTTATGTAGCATCCACAATTAAGCAATCATTGCATGCTAGTTCATAGTGTCTAGATTTGAGACATCTTTTCAGTCTTCAATTGCCTTATTCACCATCTGTTACCACCCTGATATTATCAATTAGATATTAACTGATAATTGATCCTGATTGCTTACCATTGCCCTTCGATTTCATTGTGCTAGTCCAATATTCTGAGTCCAATTATTCAACTGGTGGATTGGTGATGCTAAATATTTTTCTCATGCAGATGTAAAACTCAGAAAGAAGTTGCTGTGCACTCTGGAGGTGTTGGGTAGTATAGATGAAAACAGAGCGTTTCACATAGTTACTGATCTATGGTGCCTGAAACTTCCTCTCTTTTCGCTGCAGCAGAGCAAATCTTCCTTTCTTTTGTTCACTGGCATGCTTACTAATTGGTCTTAGAACCTATTGATGATTGGTCTCGACACCAACCTGACGGGAAGAAAACCATCGGATGAGAAGCAGGTTTTTCTCTAGTGCTGAATAAAAATGGACTGATGTGCTTATTTTGGTTGGAAACCAATGTGCCTAGTTTTGTTTGTTTTCTTAAGTTACAAAATCGTGCATCTTCTCTTGGCTGATTTCAACAAATATATGCTAGAAGGATATGAGTTCTTAACTGAAGTTGTATCATGGCTGTGATTATGAGGATTATGCTGCATATCTGCTAGTTTTACAAAGTATTATCCGGCATGCCGTAGCCAAAATTGCCAAACTCCAGCTTCATCTGCATGCCTTTTGATGTATAACATGGTTTAAAAAAGTATTCACTGTAGGTTATGCATGTATATCGTGAAGCTAATGGGGCGGCCGACTGGATGGCGGTATATATAGCGAGTCACTTAGGAGGCACCCTGTGGACTGGAGAAGGAATCTTTTGTTTTTCGATTCTATTGGGTGTATTCGTACTCGTGATGTATGAAATGCCCGTTTTAGCTTGAAAAAAAAAAAGAAAGAAAGGTACTCACTGTAGGCTAGCCCATGGTTCACTTTAAAAATGGAATCTCCACTTGAAGGAGAAAACAAAAGGAATTTGGGATAAGGCTTAGATAAGCTCCCATGTTATGTTGGAGAAGGTTTATGTTCTTCTTGTGCTTCTGTAAAATATAAAAACTCCAAGGATAGCAACAAAATCGAAAAGCAAAGGGAAAATAAGAGAGGGAGAAGTAGAAGCTCATGTAGCATCTCGTTCTCCTGCTTCACCACTAAATTGGAAGTTATGTAAGAAAGGTAGGTTTAGCTCATGTTTTTGTATAACCTTTTTGTATTATTGCAAGAGTTGCTAAATCGGATAAAAAAGAAATAGGTTTTGCCCGGTAGGCTATGTACGAGACACGAGTATTAACTCAACTTAATTAAACCTTAATCTCAGATAGACTCAAGTATTATATAACTTATATTGCCTGTCGATTGTAATAATGTAAGAATTGCATCAATAAACAATTCTAATCGCAGCATAGCACGAGGGAAGCTTTTGTTGAAATCCAAACAAACAATTCAAGGCGCAGCATAGCACGAGGGCTTGTTAAAAAAGAATTATAGGTCAAATATTTTATGTAAGAATAATTAATTTAGTAACATAAAAATGTTCTACAACTCATAAATGCAAAAATAGAAAAGTTGCAGCTCAGGTGTCCTTCGATATTACTTTGTTTTTCTTTTTTAAAAAAACAAAATATTATTTTTTATTTTATTCTAGATTTTTAAATATAGATGTATTTGGTATAGTTAATTATTTTTACAATATAAATACAATAATGGTGGCTGAGGTAATGGCAAAGGTAGGTAAGATTGTAGTTATCATAGTGGTGGGGGAGGCAACAATGGTTGTGGATGCATTAATGATAAGGTGATTGGAACAAGAATAGTAATTGCAGTGGCAACATGGTAGAGACTATAATAACAAAGACAATATGGCGGGGGCACTGGGATAAAAATGTAGTGGTTCTAGTGGTGCTGCTGGCGACGATAAATCGACGACAGTAACAATAATAGAGATGGTACCGACAACAATGGTGGTGATAGAAATGACTGCGATGACAATAATGATTGTAATGATGGAGATGATTGCGATGGTAGTGGCAGCTTTAGCAGTAAAGACGAGTGCGATGATGATGGAGACAATTGCAGTGACATTGGTGAAAGTAATAAAAATAAAATTTTTTATTTTTATTTTTTATAAATAATAAAAATAAATTTTAAATAATAATAATAACAATAACAATAATAATATCAAACATATTTTATTTTGATTTTTATAATTTTATTTTTAAAAATTAAAATAAGAAATTAAAGAAGATGCCAAACATGCTCATGTAATTTTTATTTTTTTATTTTTTATATTGCTTTGGTTTGTGATTTTTATGATACCAAGCATTACGTGCTGAAAGTCACCCATTGGTCATTAATGAGATCAAGTTTACCGCACTCGCTGGGGATTAGCAGAATAATACCAGAGCCCCCCGTGACACCATATTTCCTACTCTACGATGCTAATCCCCAACTTCCCCAACATGCCGATGATGAGTGGCACTACGTTTTTCTCATTTTAGCAAAATCAAAATTTTTTATTTAATGATAAATATTTTAGTTAAATTGAATTCTCCAATAATATTTATATTACTCAAGGGCCACCAGCTGAGTAATAATTTTTTAATATATTTCAGTTAACATGTCGTCTTATGGATAGGTTTGTTTTCGCATGTATTTCGGAAAATAAATAGTATAATTAGCTGGATTGTCTTTTTTACTATACATCCCTCGAATTTTTTTTTGAAAAAATATTAAGCCTCTTCTATTTTTTTTTTTTTTTTTTGTCGCATTCCTCATGTTGGCTCTTACGGTTGTATTCATGTGCATATGCTGTGGGACACCGTTGTAATATATATATATATATATATATATATATATATATATATATATATATATATATATATATATATATATATATATATATATATATATATATATATATATATATAAAATAAAACCCTAAAATATTTTAAATAACATATCTTGAAAATATTTCGTTTGCATATCTTTAAATAAACAATATGTTATTTTATAAAAAATATGTTATTTAATATTCTGATGTCATGTTTAGTTCATTATTGGGGGTAAAATGGTCATATCTCATCCCCACTCAGCTCACCAAACCAAAAGAATAAAATAAAAGAGAAGCGGAGCTGCGGAAGGGAGAAGGCGACGGCAGACCGACGCCTCCGTCTTCCTGCAATCCCAAGGTACCAATTTCCGAATCCCCAGGCTTGTTTTCATTCCTTTTCCCCTTCCAATCGATCGTTTTCTTGTTCAATGTTGGAAATCGTCATAAAACTAGGGCTAGTGTTTTATGAATTCAAGGGTTTCTCTGTAAGGAAATAGTTTATAGCTCTTTAGATTTTGGAATGGGGTAATGCGGAGCTATCTGGACTGATTAGGGTTTATAGGTTTTCATTCGATGTTTAGGAGTTCCCAAATTGTCATCTTTCATCGTTCTTAATTGATTATATATGGAGTTTTTGTTTTCATTTGGTAATTCTAATTCATATTCTCTCTGGCTCTATGGTTTTCTTGCTTAGTTATGTCTTAATGAGAAATTATTTTATTGAAATAAGAGTGTTGAGTAGAAGGTCTTAATGCCCCTTGATTTTATCTTTCTTTTTTTCCCCTTTATGCTGTTTTTTAATGAGCTGGTACGAAAGCCTTTTCTTTTCCACTCAAATACATGCTTAGGTGCTGTCTATTGATCTATCTTTTGTTCTTCATACAAACATGTACATTGACATTAGGTTTGAGTGTGTATCTAAATTGTTGCATGATCAATAAGGGTGAAGCTTGTGCTAACTTTGGATGTAATTCAACAATTTTCACTGGAGTTTTAGTGGGAATTATTGACATTATTCATAGTCCTCAAATTGTCTAGTGAACGTAATTCATAAAACAACTGATGATTAGATACAAACATTTTGACTTGAGTCTTTCTTCTTTCTTTTACATACTAAAGAAAGCTTTTGACCTGCCCATTAGGCTCCTTGTCTTCATGACTAGAATTTCTATGCTGTACGTCTGACTCTAGTACTTGGTTTCTGTGCATTTTTTCTCTCTGTTAATGTCAATAAAGATCATTTATTAAATGGGTATTAGTAAAGTTTAATTAATAGAATGTATATTCAGCCATTCCTTTCTCTCTTTGATTATTTTATTATCTTAATTGATCATTATCTCTTGTTCAGACTGTACCTGTGCCACAACATAGAAAGAGGCTATGGAGAATGAAGTTGAGGATAGGGAGTTGTTGACCCTGAAGAGTCAGCTCAATGAGACAAACATCACTTGGAAGCAGGAGTTGGAGAGGCATCAATCTCAAGTTGAAACTTTACAAGAAAAACTTTTGGAGGTTAAGGCTAACATCCAATGTTCTGAGGATGAAGTGAACAAAGAGTTAGAATTTCTTTGGCGCAGAGTCAAAACTACCACAACATTGCTGACCTACTTGAAATCAAAGGCGAAAATTATTTCTGTTCCTCATTTAGCCTATGCTTCATGTGGGATTAAACATCAAGAGGGGGTAGGGTTTATTGACAAGCATGGCATACCATTATCTGGTTGGTCTAAGGATATTGATCTTTCTTCTTTTGAAAGTTCAGACGAGGAGATGCATTTGGCAGGTACCATTGACCTCGGATCTGTTGATGCTAATGACAGAGCCTATATTGGCAACATATTGAAGTTAGTTCATGTTGTAACGGATGTTATGGAATCTCTTGTTAAGAGGGTTATAATGGCAGAAAATGAAGCTGCTACTGAAAAAGAACAAGTGAAGTTTGGTTTGGAAGAAATTAAAAAGAAAACACTCCAAATTGAGAGCCTGTCGGCAAAAGTTGAAGAGATGGAGAAGTTTGCAGTGAGTACAAATAGTGTTTTGAATGAAATGCGGCAGAAGGTTGAAGATATGGTGCAAGAAACATCTAGACAAAGACAACGGGCTGCAGAAAATGAACAGGAGCTTTGTCGTTTGAAGCAGGATTTTGAGTCACTGAGATCCTATGTTAGCAGTCTCATCAGTGTTAGAGAAACCCTTCTTTCATCAGAGAAGCAATTTCAGACAATTGAGAAACTTTTTGACAGGTTACTTTTGTTGTATACCTTGACCCAGAGTTACTATTTTAAACATTTAGAGACATAAGAGTTAAATTTTAGCTGGAATCCAGCATAACAGAACCCAACATGACAACCTAAATTTGATCCATCTTGATTACTTACAAAAATTTGCTCCACAACCAAAATTTTGAACTTATGTGCATCATCCATGAACATAAAACTTTTGAAGGCAAGAGCCTAGAAAGGATCTGCCCTATAATGCATGGATATCTGTCCTTTCTGTCTGAGTTGTAATGCAAAATTAACGTTACAATTACACTAATTTGCATAACTGTTGTTTTTCTAATTGTGTGTGTTCCCGAGCACCTATTCATCCATAGGCTATAAATAAATGTCAAAAAGGCATATATTAACTACATTTGTCCATATTTATTTTTTAATTTTGTGAAAAATAAATTTATCTGGAAGTTGGAATGCACAGGATAATTTTATGACAGATTCAAATTGTTGCATGGAACAGGCTAATTGCCAAGACCACTCATCTGGAGAATGAGAAGATGCAGAAAGAGGCTGAAGTTCAGAAGCTCATGGAGGAGAATGTTAGTCTGAGAGCTTTGTTGGACAAGAAGGAGGCACAATTGCTGGCCATGAATGAACAGTGCAAGTTCATGGCATTGAATAATTCTAGCATATAGTTCATCATTTACAATCCATTTTTCAAACCAAAGGCTGCCTTATAATGGTAAAGTTCCTTGCATTAAATTGGGCATTGGCTTTTTCCTTTGTAAGTAAGATTATTCCACTACTAGCAATTCCACATAAGGGGCTTACAGTTACTCAACCTGCATCTAATACATGAAACAAGAAGCATTGAAACTCAAAGTAGGAGTAGGTCTGCATGACAGATTAGGTCGTTTCTTATCAAAATTAATACCCTTTAATTCATTCATACAGTTTAAATCTTGTCGTATAGAAATATATTCCTGTTGTCATCCTTTATTTATGTGCTATGTGTTCAGGTATTATGCTTATAGAAAGGTTTGGTTTATAAACCTTTTTGACTCAAGTCAAAAAGTTCATGCCTAATCATCAGTTTTTTTATGACTTAGATTCACGGGAGGTGGAGAAGCAAGACAATCATTTTCGAGGATATATGGACATGCTTGTATTTATGTCTTGCCTTTCCTTTTCAATTGAATCTCAGATGGCTACTGAGTAGTTCTTAAACTTCTAAACCTTTGGAATAACATAAAACCTGCTGTCATTTGTTGAAGAAAACAGCCTACCTGAATTGTATAGTCTTCTGTTTGCTCTTGGGTTATGTGATGTGTCTGTATTATACCTAATAAGAAAAAGAAAAAAAGAGAAATCTTTATTTTCTGTTAGTTAGATCAATTTTTATTGATGTGTCCCATGTTGATATACCGTGTGCCGAATATAGTATGAGAACAGTGGAACCTTTTTGTGCAAGTTTTCAATGAAAGGTGTCCTGTAAATCATGTGGTTTTTCTTTCGAACTATGCTTTGTATGAAACCTAACTGTTCATTTACTGGTCATCTATGCAATTGTTGCTGGTTTTATATGGAAGGAACCGCAAAGATTCATTATCTTATCTCTGAACATTCTTAAAAAAGAATGCCTATTTGTGCTATTTATGTAATTTTCTCGCTATATTATTTTTACTTTTTTAATTTTAGTTGCCTTGTCGATGACAACTGTTAGCTGGCACTATTGCCCTGTATACTAGGAATCTGCATTATACCAAACAGGGTTTAATGCTGCTGGGCATTTTATTGTGGCATCATATGAAGATTAGAGAAAATGCCAACTGACCAGCTGGTAAAGTCTCATGGAGGTGTGCCAATGGGCTTTGGATCAATCCTGCATTCACCTAGGGTGGGTGTGCGTAGGATTTTCAAGGGAGGGATAGAAGGTGTCAATAGGCCAAGCTAGTTTTAGCATAGGGTTGGAAGCGCTTGCTTGAGCCAAGTCTAACATGAAACGAGTGAGAGAATGTTAGGTCCGAACTTGTCTCTAGTCTAGGTGTTTGTCGGGCTAGACTCGAATAGGTCCACTTTAGCTTTTACCAAGATTATGAGCCTAGGCCAAGGCCTCGTCCGCTGGTCCTGGCTCGAATTATTTGAAGCTTCAGCACATATGGAGCCTAGGTTAGGCATCAGGGCAAATCTGAGCTGGCATCTCCCAAATGCCATAGACTCAAGGCCTCTTGAGCCCATTGGCAATTCGAGATGGCTAACCCTGTTGTGGAGTCCATAAAATTCAAAAGAAAAGAAGAAACAACTTAGGATCATGTATTGTTGTCTTGCATTTTGAGGTTTCAGTTAGTTTTGTAGTGTTTCAGTCAAGGTTCACCGAACTGGTACTGACGCTTGTAGCAGCTGGTGACTGGTTCGATATGGTATGTGGACGTACCATACCGAGCTGGGGCATACCGAACGATGGGGATGGATAGGGAGGAAGAGAGAGAGGACGGAGGGAGAGAGAGGGGAGAGGGAGAAGGAGAGGAAGGGAGGGAGATGGAGGGGAAGAAAGAGAGAGGGGGGAGAGGGAGAAGGGGAGGGAGGGAGGGAGAGAGAGGGAGGGATGGGGGGGAGAGAGGGGGGGTGGCTTACTTAAAGGGATGGTATCGGTGGGCGTTGCGGCATTGAAGAAGGGGATGAGAGCGAGCGAGCGAGTGAGAGGTCAAGAGCCCTCTCGAAAGCTCTCAAACCATCGAATTGAGGGGGAGGTTTATAAATCATGGTCTGCCGTACGGGTCCGAATCCGGCGATACAGGGCGTACTGTACCATGCCGGTTCGGTATCAGTACTCGGTACGGGTCGGTACGCTAAAAAAAAATTCTATACCGTACCGTACTGACACTGTGCTAGCGTGGCACCGGTACAGAGTCCGGTACCGAGACGGCGAACCTTGTTATAAACCAAACTATTTCGATAAACCAAACCGTCCCGATTTGGTGTTGGTTCGGTTTGGTACTTGCCGAACCACCTGGTTTGGATCGGTCCGGCAAATGTTGGTTTTAGTTTTGTTGGTGCTTTATTTTTATATGTTTTCATGTTCTTATTATTTTGGTCATTTAGATTTCTGTGTTTTAGGCTGTGGTTGTTTTTTCTTTGTTCTTGCACATATGTCCTTTTGGTAGTTCAATCATTGATTGTTCTTTTGCAATGTGTTTGGTACTGCATTCTAGTGCGTGAGGCTGGCAACCTGGAGACAATGTTTGATATGGAATGTTCATATTATAAATGGTTTACACTTTTACTATGTGAGTGTATTGTAAGCCATCTTGTTAAAACTAGTTTCGACATACTTGGTAAGTGATGTGATATTATTATTAGCATTATGTTCTGCTGCTTCTGCTACCACATTTTTTTCGTGGAATTTATATAAATCAAGACTGAAGGGAAGGTTATGGAGAAGATGAGAGAAGCGTCATAAAAAGTTCGAGCTAAATGGTTCATTGAAAGCAAATATTAGTGAACATGCTTCAAGATGTTTAAACTGCTGCATCGTGCTTTATGTTATTGTTCTCATCATGCTACTCTTTACCCATTGGGCTTATGTTTTCCCCTTCCTCCTCCTTTCCCACTGGCTTGTGGAATTATACGAACAGCAATAAACATGCTTGTGTATCAATCCTTATAGGCTAATCATTTTAGGTTTCATTTGTACATGCTTTAGTTATAATCTCGACTTTACCTGTTAATATTGTATTCCTGATTGTACCTGGTAGTGTCAGAATATTGGTATATGCATATTAGTATTTTTATCATACCACAAGCATTATGATGCTTTATTCTATTATGCATAAATAATCTCTGTTTTACTAAAGGTGCATAATTATTCTTGACAACTAGATATATATCCTATGCATTTGCTTATTTTTGGCACAAGCATGATACCTATCTTCATGGATAATTAAATTAAGTGAACAAAGGCCTAAGTATCTTTACCGTAGTTGCATGGCCATTTATAATTATAATATTCGCTAGTTAAATGACATACTTACAAAGAAATTAATTAGCAATATATCTCAGTTTGTTTTATAATAGAAGGAAATTATATTTCTTCAATAACTGTTTTCTTTATAAGCTTACTAAATCTTTGATCTTTTAGTTTAGTATTCGTGCATGTGTTGAGCTTTTATACGATCATTGATATAGTATTAGTTACTAACAATTGAAACATAGACTAAAAACATTATATAATTCATGAAGTTGGGAACTTGAATATTCTGAATATACCCTAATTGAACACATTTCAGTCTAAAAGGAGTGTAATATGAGCTTGACTCAGAAATGAGCAAATAAATCAGTTATGTAACACGACCATCCATAGTTGATGGGGTATTTGGTGTTAGTAAATGGAATATCATCTAAAAATGCCCAAGTTATGTCCTGCATCTTCTTGTACCCATGAGTAATTCAAAACTAGAGCTAAGAAGGATGTTAAGAGTCTGAAAATCCAAAGTTTAAGATTATTGAGAATTTTGATCCATTAGATAGTGATGAAAAATTATGAGAATATGTTTATTTTTCATATTCTAAAATTTTCTTTTTATTTATCCTAATAATTTTTCATGAAGATAGTTTTACAGTTTAAATTACATCTAGAACTTTATTTTCTTTCTTAAATGTTGGGACCGTGTGAGAATTTCATTAGCTCAAGTTTTTGAATCAGCAATCATCTATTAGGTGCATGGTGCTATGATGAATTTTTGCAGCATTACCTCTGACACTGGACCATGTATTTGAATATTTGCTTTCACTTCTTTAGTCAGTACTAATCATATTAAAGCAAATGAATAAGCTTACGAACAAGATAATGAATTAGGAATTGTTTGCCTAGCAATTAAATGCATTCTGTAAAAATAAGTTGTTGAAGAAACTGATTTGTGCTTCAGCAAAAAAAAAAAGAAAAAAAGAAAAAAAGAAACTGATTTGTGGATTAATTTCACCAACTACTACATGGATGAAGATCAATTTAAGTGGCTTCCTCGTGATCATATATGAAGGGAAGGCCTGTTTTAAGGCACAGAGTTCGTGACAGTCCTTCCAGCTTCTGTATTGTGTTATGTTACATCTCCTGGTAGCTTTCCCCTCCATGCATCTGACCTCATGTCAGGATATAGGCGACTGAACTCCAGTACTGAGCTTGGAAAAACCAATGGGTGGCCCCTGAGGTCCTTTTCCATGAGATATTTCTCCAGACATTCATCATGGGAATGATTTCATTGGATGTGACAGTTTATAAATGGAATCTGAGTTTATGTTTATTTAATTCCCCTCAGCTTTTTGTTTATTTGCAGAAGTGAGGAATGTTCATGTATGTCTGTTGAATATACACACATCTCTACAGAAAAAGGGCTCATGATAAGGTCGGTTATGGTGGACTGGTTCTCAGGGCCACGTTTTGCCTGCTTTTTCTTGTTGACCAGTCACTTTTTGGGGACACACAAAGCTTTCGTCAAAAATCATGGTGGGGCGTTGAGTCATCCCCAGAGGTCTTGTTGGATTAATTGAACACCACATCATAGTTCTTATTTTTCTAGGTTGGATTGGAAAAGATAAATTTACTATATCCCTAATCGCCTTTATACTAAATATCCAGCTTGTTTTTATGAATTCCTTCTCTATGCATTCCTATAAGGTCTTTGCTTTCTCTCAGTGCCGACTCTTTCATGCCTGTGAGGACTATACAATGGATAGATCTTGGGCATTTATACAGGGGCAAAGAACCAAGTAACATCTTCTAGTTAGCTTTTTTTTGGTGAGGTCATGTTGTTACAATGCCAATGGGTAGTGTTAAAGTATTGCAAGTGCTTTCTTAATAACAATCAAATCAGTTTGCTTGTTGAATCTTCACAGCTTGTTGAGGTGAATGGTAGTATGCTTCTACAACTCAGAATGCTTATTGGATGGAGAGAAGAAAAATTGGAGAAACGTGGCCATTCACCTGTTTAAATTATGAAGTGTAAGGAAACAGTCCCTGATCTGGGAAAAACAGAATAAGGAGAAGATAGAACGAAAACTGTTGGTAATTGGATGTGCATTTGGTCTTTCAAAGAACAAGCAAGTGCAGCATGTTCCTGACGATTAGGGTGCAGAGGACCACTCAAGAAGAGAGATGCTAAATTTCTTGACATTTTCTCCTCTAACCCATCTGTGACATGATTCAGCGACACGCACCATTTAGATGGAGGTCTTGGATCTGATGCCACTGGTGTGTTTTCGACAGGTCAAATGCAGATGCATATGGGGAAGCCCTATCTGCACAAAAAGAAGCCTAATCTTTGCTTGCATGTGGTTGGCATGGACAAACAGGTACTACAATAATTCAGAGTTTCTCAATGTTCTTTTGCGTGTGTACTAACGGGGAAGTTCTCGAGCTGGTATGTGGCAGTTTCCTGAGGATTTAAAGTGACCTATTTTTTTTCCATAATAAGAGTAGCAAGATGTTGAGGTTGAGACAGGCCACTGCTATGGAATGTTTGAGGTGATGCCATACATACAAGAGGATGTCTGAAAATGCCTTCCACTTCTAATGATCAGTGGAGACTCTTGGAAGATTGCTATAAACAAGCATCAGTAGGAAGTCTGTCTTTTTTCCGAGGGTAAGTTCTCTCCCTCCTTCCATTTAATCCCAATAGTACATTGTATTGGAATGGATAAGGTCAGTGCCAAACTATGTTCGTGACTGCGACTCGAGTGATCCTTATCCTCTTCGATGGTGGTCTTATATCACTAGTGATAGACGCCATTTGGACATCATTATTTGGGAAATACGACAATTTTTCCAATGTTTATCTTGAAAGAGAAGGTAATTTCATTGAAGTAGGTATAAGATGTAGTGCATTGGTTCTGATGTTAAGCTGTTAAAGCATGATCCCTGTCATATATGAAAACTCCATGACACGAGGTCCATCGTAGCTGAAAGTTACTGAATGGCAATTCCCCAATTCACTAGTCATTATGGTTTCATTACCTCATCTAGGGTGTTCATCTTCCCTTGGCTAAGGGTATCTCTAGTGATGTCAAGAGGACTTTTAACGAGAAAGGTGGTCCAGATTTTATTGGCAGCGACCAGTGTAGTTTTCTTTTCTTTTTTTCTTTGGAGGGGAAAGTGATCGTAATGTGGTTGTCCTGGTGTCTGGGCCACCTTTTGTCGTGACGCTCTGTTTCTACAGCTCGGCTGAGGGCAGCCAGGAAAGGACTATTTTTGGGAAGAATAAAAGTTTGCTCCAGTGCACGAGGTTTTCATGTGAGGTTTTAGGGTCAAATGCAGGGAAACACTGTTTCATGTTAGGGAGAATGCTTCAATAAAATCTCAATCTGCCAGCCTCTACATTGTTAGGTCAATATCTAAGAGACTGTAACTTTCATTTGCTACCTTAATAAGCAAACCTAAAATGGGGTTCATGCGAAGGTTTTGGATTGGCATTAGAAGGCTTGAAAGCTGTGAGGATTCTGGCAACTCGCATTCCTAGGGAGGCATTTATCTTGTACGAATAGAGCAATTTTTGCATTGTAAAGTTAAAACATGTTGGCTTTTATAAGCTTGTTCGCATATGAATAGACGGTGATGAGAAAATGTGCTCAAAAGAGCTCAGTTTTGATTATTCGAACAATCAAGTTTGTCACAAAGCAAGAGAGATGGATGGATGTGATCCCCCGAAGCGGTTAATGATTTCTTTTTGTTGTTAATGTTGTTTGATGAATGCATGCTCAAATTTGGGAGAGTGCTCTTCTCTTACTCTTCTCTTCTCTCCCTACATAGCCAAACGGGGCTTGATTTATTTGGGAGAGTTTTGACGATGTCAAAAATAGGAGTCCAGAAGTAACTCCCAGAGCCTCAACTTAGACATGGTAGGGAGTTTAATCTTATAATTAAAAAAGTATATATCTAAACAAGCATGGTTAATAGGTTAGCGAAGTGGAAGCGAGGTTACTTGATTTCAATTAGACCTAATTGAAAGATTAATCTCTTGCACATTTTCTATGAGAGGAAAGAAAAATCCAAACGGAGGATGATATTATACATCCATCAGTCATTACTTGAGAAAAAAAAAAAAGCCAGATAGCTTGCTAATAAGTGTCTTAGTGGTTATACTAGAGGGAAAAAAATATTGAACAAAGATTGCATCATAGATGGTGTTACGTATACAAGTTGGATGGTTAGCGGGCAATGTCTGGCTTGCGAGAGTGGCCTAATTGCTCCATCTCCCACTTGAGCTTGGGTGCAACCCCTTCATGCCTGGGCACATATTCCTGGAAGCAACATCGATTTTTATCGATCAAAAGGAGAAGGATACAAAAAAATGAGTCACAAATGATATTATTCTAAATATTCTTATTCGTTTAAATCTGATCATAAGTTTGACAGTGTTCCGAATCCTGATCTTGGACAGAGTAGGGTCCCCAATATTATGCGAATATAACACAGGATTAAGGCACTCTTTTGTCAATGTCTCTCTAGTTCGTTACCTGAGTATTTGATCATTAGGAGACTATGTACTGGGTTGCGTTTTATGAAAACAACAAACCATTTAGGTGTATGTCCTTGGTGGAATTGTTCTCTACAACGGAAAAGTCCAGAATTTCAACCTTGGCGATGGCATCCCCATAATATTGCTCATAAAAAATCTAAATTATCAAATTCTTTTCTATCTTCGGCTATACGCTTTTTAAGAAAGTAGCATTCAGCTTCTCGATCTAGTGCATGATTATTTGATCAAAATGTTCTTCAGCTCTATGCCGTAGGTTGCTTAACAATCACAAACTTTAAACTGCTAGAGAGGATTTATTTGTAGTTTACATCTTTATTTGTTTCCTTTCTAATGAAAATTAACCATAAATCAATATTATGTTAGGAATCAAAATAAAGTAGGTACTACTTGGTGCATGCAATTATCAATAAATAGACTAAGGGCGTATTTCGTTGGGGAGAGTTGGACTCTGGAATAAAAAAAATGGAAATAAAAATGAGCGACTCATATTCCAGCCATTTGTTTAGGAAGAACTCCTATTTCCATTCCGATTCTAGGAAGGAATAAAAATGTCCCAATTTCTTGAAATTCAATTTTAACTCTTCCTTAATATTTAAATTTCAATCATAAACTAAATACGTTAGAAAATATGGTCATTCTTATTTCAATCATAAACTAAATACGTTAGAAAATATGGTCATTCTGATTTCAATCACGAACCAAATGAACCCTAAAAATGTGTGTGTGAGAGAGAGAGAGCTCATTTGCACACCTCAAGTTTCGATAATAGTTCAAGGGCAGTTTGTGCAGAGACAATAATGTGACGAGCAGCGGGTGTGATGAATCCTTCGTCAACAGCCTTGTCAATAAAAGATAGTAGGGCGTTGTAGTACCCATCGACATTCAACAAACCCACCTGATATCAATTATAAAATTTTAGGCCAAAGATGGTTAAAGCATATCAAAGGCTTGATTATGGTATATGGTACATGCAAAGAGAAGGATATACCGGCTTCTCATGGATCCCCAGCTGAGCCCAAGTGATCACCTCAAGGAGTTCTTCTAAGGTTCCGTACCCACCTATAGTCCCAATCCGCACAAAAATAATTTTGTTAGCATGAATGTTATAGGAATATAGGCAGCTGCCTTGAATGTTTTCTAGTTAAAGTGCAGCAGAAGCAGTACATTTAGTCATGTCCTTCTTTTGAGATTAAATAAGGTGGGGGCACCACATATCATCTCAAAATAATAAATAGTACAATTATCTGAATGAAACACTCTTCCAAAAATTGAACCTAAAATCTTTACAAAATGGAGTGCAACTGCTAAGCCATGGCCTCATGTGTTAATATGTAACATTAAACAACATACACCTCCTTCCCTTTTGTTACATTTCCAAGTCATTACTCCTTAATCAGTACCACTCTAATATATGCTATTATTTAATCATCACCCAAGTCAATCCTTGAGGTAAGCTAAGTGTCATCAGCTTTTTATTTTTTTTTTTGTGTTTTGTTCCAGCAATGCTATGCAGCTCCTTTTGATGTGGCAAGAGGAGATTGGTTGGTATGACCTCAGAAGCTGATGCAACTCAGATTGGGCTTCTTTATGCCCCTCAAACACCATGGCAGTGGCAAGAACTGATGGATAATGGAGTGGAGAATCATGGCAGATTTATCAGTCAAGTGATCAACTCTTTCTTGGCCAAGTCATGAGTCAACTAGTTAATGTGCCGATTTTGGTATTCATAGCACCATAAAAACCAAATACATGTTGGGTACAACCAACCAGGCACTGGTTGAGCAATGAATCCCAAACTGTGTGTGATGGATGCCGAATCTGTTGCACTAATGAACTCCAATAAAGGAGCAGCCACGAGGAGATCACTGAAAAGGAAAGATGGGTTGATGGAACTAACCATTGAAAGCAATTCTTCTTAGAGTGAACTATTTGATCTAGAGACCTAACATCCTCAGAAGCACAAGGAGGACTGCCAGATACCAATCATTACGATGGCAAACTAAAGGAAGCACAGGGCAGGGCTTGGTATGCGTACCAGGGAGCGCAATGAAAGCATCAGCTTGCCGTGCCATCTCGGCCTTCCTTTGGTGCATGCCCGAGACAGCTCTCACCTCTCCTACTGTCTCTCCTGTTATCTGCTTTTTTTTTTTTCCATCAGAATCCTTCCATTGTCAAGCTCTATCCATGGGGGTAAGGTCCCCATGGGCGACCAAACTTTGTGTAAAAAGGAAAGAAGAAGAAGAAGAAGATAATAATAAGAGAGAGAAGAATATTTACCATACCTCTCTTGGCATTAGAGTCCTGGGAATTACCCTGCATTATAACATCAAAAACACACAAGTTCTTCGGAAATAATTTTGAAAATTTTTATTTTATAAACATGCATACATATATGTGTGTTGGATGGATAAAGATAGGCAAAAGACAGACCCTAAGACATGGCAGCCACCGTTATAAACGGCTTGTGAGACATGACCCATGAGACCAGCACTCCCTCCACCATAGACCAAATCTATGTTCCTCTCGACCTGAAACCATTTGTAATAAAACAAGAAGAAAAAAAAGGGAAAAAAAAGAGAGATTTATTAGCAAACAAGGTAGCAACTCACACAGACAAGGTAAATAAAGCTAGTTTCCAACTTCTATGCAAGCTGATCTGCCTTAAAAACCCAACTCTATCCCTTCAACCATGGAAGATAATATCCATTTGAAAGAAGAGAGAGAGAGAGAGAGAGAGAGAGAGAGAGAGAGAGAGAGAGAGATGCAAAGAGAAAGAAAGAGGAGAGGAGAGAAGTGATGACCAATTCATTGCCAAGCTGAATGGCTGCGAGCTGGTAGCTGGCCTTGTTCCCGGGGCTACTCCCACAGAACACACACACTCGTCTGAACCGCGAGGCTGATCTCCTTGAGCTTATCGCCACCCTTGCTTGTCCCTGGGCTTCCATCTCTATCTCTTATCCTGTTTCCACAATAGAGGAACAAGGCTGTGGTCTATGGATTCCGACAGCTCTCTCTCTCTATCTAACAAGCGAGGCAAGAGGAGTTTCCCGTTCTCCTCTAAGTCTGCAATGCGAGGTGGGGGATTTCGGTAGGTAGAAGAGGTTTTTATTAAATCCGTTGCGCAGCCTAGAGAAATAGGTTTTATTTTTTTGTTCTAAGGGGAAATGGACCTGCCATCCGTACGGCGGCTTTTTGTCTTTTTACCACTGCTACTTTCTTATAGCAGGCCTATGGTTTAGCTTGAAGTTTTCTGCACTGGCCGTATGCAATGGATTCCACAACGAGGGATTGCTCCCTACCAGATATACCACCTAACCTTCTAAAGCCTAGGGAAGGTGGGATTTAAGTTTAGATCCTTATATTGAAGTATACTTTTTTGGAGCTTAGATTCTTATATTTCATGGTTGGCTGAATGTCGCTTTTTAAGAAATGTGATAGAAGCGTCACTTTTTCAGTGCGAACTCTTTTCAATACATGAACTTCGGAGAGGGGTGCCTACCAATTCTAGCTAGCTAAAAGGCTAGAAAGGCCACAATTAAGCAAGCCACTTGTTATCTGAAAACCAAAAAAAAGCTCAGTGGGCTCATAGAAATTGAGCCACCGGTTGATGTCTTGTCAAAATCAATCTTTTAATTGCTCTTGTTGGACTCATTTAATTTAATTTGACTCATTTGATTGGGTCACCAAACCTTATCTCATTTGACCTGGAACTAATGAGGCTCCCTAGATCTGATCTTGCCTCAGCACATAGGAAATCAAAGGAAAATATTTTGTGGACTACTTTCAAATTACAATATAAAATACACTAAATAAAAACATGGTGGAGTAGACAATTTTTGCTGTAGCTTGTATTAGATACACTTTCGACCGGAAATTGACCCTATCCGATCCAAATTGAAGTTATCGAGCTTCGGTTTGGATTTGTTTTAATAAAATGTTCTGTCGTCTAATAAAAATCCTCAACAACCTAAATTAATCCACTATTCCTATTATTTTGAATTCCAAATATAATTGACATTTAGTAATAGTTTGTATGTCATCAACCATCAACTTGCTGTTGTTGGTTGATGATGATTTATATATGATTAACCATTAGATTTATGCAAGATGGTTGTTGATGTGATTTATATATCTTTGTTGAGAGAGACAGACACAGGGAGAGTGGGAAGAGATGCCTAGCTATGCTATAATTGCCTCTATCCGAATATTTGAGTAGTGGGGTGTGACCACGAGAACAGGCCCCAATTCATCACCTACATGTTTAGTTGTTCTCGATTAGATTTGACCTGAAAGATCTGATTTGATTAATAAATAAATCTTTAACTCCACCGTGTGAAAATAGATTGTGCTTGGATTCAAATATTTGATCTAATTCAAAGATGGATTGAATTTAAATTTTTTGAACTCGATCTCATTGAACCCAACTTGTTTATCTCCTAGATTTTATAGAAAAACTAAAATGACATGACTTTCATCAGCAAGACAATTCAAGCAAGTTATTTCTTAAGCTTTATTCTATATATTTGGTTGGTATCATATAAATACGGTACACTTGGATGAAAGGCGGGCTTTAAGTTTCATGTTTGAGAAATGATCACTTTCTTATGTATCTACCATCAACTTTGTGACATGATCAAATGAATGCAGTGCCCAAAGTCCGTTTGTATAATATCCCACATGATTGGCAATTCATATCAGTGCTCAACATCGATTCCCACTTACACTCTATATATCTCTTGGTCATATATGGGGGTTACAAATTAAAAACTTCGAAAAATGATCTGGTCTCCCCACTTAAATCAAGTAGTATGAGGTATCATAGATTCTTGGTTTTATAATTTTTATTCATGTGTAAGGAGGTAGGTTCAGCTCCATCTTGCTCCCTAGGCTCATAGAATAGTCGAAAGAAGAAAGAAATGTGGAGGTGTGAAGGTGGAGGACATACCATGGAATATGTCGAAATGCGCCCCGACATAGGGCTAAAGTAACTTTGATTGCTCGATTCTTAAATTACATGAATAAATAGAGTTACAAGGGAACCCTGTCTTAGATTCCAAGGCAGAAAATAAATCTAGTGTTAAAAAATTGTAAACTTTCCTCTTTCACTGAGAAGTTTGTGCCAATGAATTTTTTCCTATCCAATTTATCAAGAATTACTTTCACAATTCTTCATAAGATCCCAAAAAAAAAGAACTTCACATAAATCTATAGTCAAGTAATGGACATTTTATGCTGCTTAACTACTAGACTGGTTCCACCTCAATTGGATTTATCAAATAATGCACGATCATATCATTCAAACAAAAAAAAATCATCAAAGTATGTCGTGAATTACTCGAAAAAATAGTCAATATATTCACTTTCGCAAAATTTCATGCATAGTACGAAGTATGTCCCCATAGCTTGTATTAAATTTCTTTGCCAGGCTGGTGGGGAGAGTAATTTTAGTTACACTTAGATCTACCCATGCACACGTCCAACGCCGACAGAGGAGTGGTGGGTGAGGGAAGAGACAAGTGCTCGATCTATTGAGTAAGCTTTCATTGCCACTGAGATCACCTTTAAAGTTAGCAACCAACCCAACCCTACAATAAAATCCCCCTTACAGGAATTAGAGAAATTTAGTTGAAGACTACATTTATGTATACGAGGAGACTGATATTGAGGTGATGATGTGATAATTTAAAAAATTGGAATTGATACTACCTTTGTGCTCTCCGATTCTATCATCATTACTATTAACATTAGGTGAAGTTTATATCCATTGTCAATTGTATATGTAATTTCCATATGAAACCAATCCACCGTACATGATGGACTCTAGGGTTTAGAAATAGTTTCGTTTACATATTTTTATTACGCTGCTTAATATACAATAGTATGCATGTATCTTGAAATCTGCATGGTGATGGAAGTTAAGAGACACAGAGAAGAAGAAAAAACAGCAGCATAAATCTTTATATATAAATAGTTAAATATATATATATATATTAGGAAAGCAATGAAGGCAATCCATTTGAATGAGTATACTTCTTAGAACCAATGGCGTCGCATGTCTTGGTCGATCGGGTTCTTATTTTTCATAACCAATGATTATGAAAAATAGACCGGTTTCTGAACATATTTCTACAACAATTATAGACAAGTTGCAGCAACTTCCTCTTCTTAAGTGCAAGCAGGATGGTTCTACATAATTAAATAAACCATCCACAGAAGAACATGTTTGTGTCACGGGAGTCAGCATTACAACCTTGGAGCTTATCCATTGATGTGTCGTACTTGGAAATCGGTGCAGATAGAGATTGCTAGGTTTCAGTGGATGCTTGGCTATCACATCTATGCATGGGAGATCTCGCATGTGAACATATACAGGGACATAGGGACTGTTAGAAGATCAACAAAACTATTGGTTGCACAAATTCAAAAGATGCAAAATATTTACTCCACCCAAAAAGGCTATCTTTAATGTTGCTAAAATCCTAAGATATAAAAGCAATGGCTTGCCAACCATCCTGATCTCAGCCAGTTGGCATTTCTCTCCTTATTGAGAGGTCTGGGGATCAAGTACAGTGATGACTTCTCCTATCTCTTTTCACTTGCGTCTCCACTTAATTTATCTCCTCTTGGAAGCTATTCCAATCTATGTATGAAAAATCTCACGTGCAATAGTTTATTTCATGGAACTGGTTCAGTTCACATCTAGGAGATAAACTTATAATGGATGGGTGTCATAAGAAAACAAAATCTTCATTGGCACCAATCCACATCATGACGTGATCATGAACTATACCATTTTTTCTTAGTCCTTAAAGGTCTTACTTTGCTACAGGAGCAAAGTATATATATATATAATGCATGCATGTTTAAGATATGACTAAACACCTTCTTTTATTAAGTTAATTTGACCATAAGAAATCTTAGAAACATAGCTTAAGTTTTTGTAATGCCAACCGAACTTTTTTTTTTCGAAAGAGAAAAGCATGCCGTTTCGTTCCTTCCTAGATTTATAATGGTCTATGCTTGGTCTATTTCTTGAGTTTTTGTTGGAGCTACTTGGATTTCCCTCAACAAGAAAAACTACACGAAGATTAAGCGTAGATGAGAGCCTACTTACTTACTTGCATTTAATGAAGGAAGGAAAAAGAAGATCCATCTGGTAGAACCATCCAAAAATCTAAATACGTGAGAAAATGCTTCAAATTTAAACCCTCCTAAATAATTTAAAGGAGGGAGTAAAACAACTAGACTACTGTCAACTTCACGAGGCATGAATTAAGATACACACAATTCAACCTGGTATATTCTCCTAGCATCTATTAAGACAACGTACGTCACTGCATTCGTCGTCAAGGAATCTAGTGGCACCGTAGGTGCTCCTTTGTTGAAAAATGTTATTGTGAAATTCCCTAGCCAAGGTCTTGAACTGTAATATATTATTGGGATTGTCCTAGTCTTTAAAGGCTCTAAATGTTACTACGGTTCCGTATATATATCGGAGGTTGAAGGAACCCCACCAATTACTGTGTGACCTCCTTCCTGTCCCCACGCGGCATCTCTCGCATCCCATCTCAATACATCCACCAACCCACTGGGCTGGCATCTACTCATTCCTTTGGTAAGTCAGCTAACTGCCTAACCAAACCCTAAATTTGATCATGGAGTTCTGCAAATCTTTGCTTGACGAGCTTATCCTCATGGCTTTTTTTTAATTTTTTTTTTTGATCTTCGAGCTTTATTATATGACGATGCAGTACTTTCCAACTCAACTAAATCTTAATCCCAAATTAGTTGGCTCGGCAATATGAATCCTGATCTTCCTCCATCCCATACTGTTTAGGTCATATTTTTGGAAAGTTGTAATGATATCAGTTTCTTCCTTATTACTTCATCCCATGTAATTCTAGATATATATGGATATGATAGTTTTTTTCCAATTGTCGATGATGGAAAACAAAATGGCCAAGCCTTGTCGATGTTTGCTAAGATCAGCGGTGAAGTCATAACTAAATCTGAGTTGGCACCCTCAATGATAATAAAAGTTTTAGCCAGAGTTGAAGGATTCAACTTCAACTTGCACAAGTTGGCATAAGGTCGTATGATAGAGTTCAGCATTTAATTCTACTAGCTAGAAATTGTCACTATATCCTTGATGGACTAGCTGGTCCAACCAACATGAACTCCCTAGTTCCTCCCCTCCTTTGTCTTTGTCGAACACTTGAGCTGTCATTCTGCTGCTCCTACCCGTTGGTAGGTGCATACTTGTGAAATTCCGACGTCGAATGCATGCATGAGGACTAATGTCTTTTTTTATATATTTTTTTGAGGTAGTGTCGTGCGTACAACATAGTTAAGATGATAGCTACACATAAGAGTGAGATAAAGAAACCCATGGCCATGAAGCGATACCGTAGGACCCTCTCATTTATCATCCCTCAACTCCGCAAGCATATATTCTCTTACCCTAGCCCATGTGGTTGTGCCATTCATATGCTGTTTCACCATCTTGGGCCACCTCACGTACGTCTTTTACTCTCCTCCTTCAGGTTCGCAAGCTTTTTTTCTTCCATTGCTGTCTTATTTGTTTAGTTGTGCCTACGGAGTTGACATTGCTGTCAAACATTTGCCTGAGAACTCCATTAATTCCCTTTATCTTGCACTTCATAGCTTGCTAATTGGCGACAAGGCCCATCATTTGGAAGCTTGGGGGTTGGTATACTATAATCGTACGGTTTCATTCTGTTGATGGAGTTGGTATGCCACCATAATGGTAATGGCAAGGAGTGAAAGCTTTTCAGTGTACCAAAATTCAAAAGCCTGCATGGATGAAAAGAAGGCAGTAAATGACTACGTGCATGGACCTAGTGACGGAGTAGATGAATAAAGAGCCTTCTTGCTACTTGGGAAGATAATTTTTAAGCTTGTGAGTTGTGGCCCAGTATTATGTGTTAAAGGACATGCGTGCAGATATATGCTCAAACTTTGTGGACTCCAGATTGGCCTAAATAAGAGGTCTGAGACATGCTCAATTGTAACCCTTCAACATGTTGACTTTTATCCGGCTTTTACTAGCATCCTGGTCGTTGTTGGATTTTACTAGATCTGGTCATCCTCGATCACTATAAGTTACATGTATTTGATTTGATATTTGATTGGATAGAATAAACTTGACCAGACCGATCGGATTGTTGGACCTTACCGCTCAATTAGCTTTATCCTTCTTCATCCTTATCGAGCATGAAGCCCTGTCTTTCCGTTGTTCAGGTCCCAGTTGGTTCATCCCGATACCTAGGCAGTATTATCGTTTCAGTACCTCAACCCTGTCAGGTATCCCTAGAATATGGTTACCATTTATCTTCATTGAGTCACTTAAATCATATCTGATTTTGACTGTTTCAGTTCACCTTGTTTAGACCGCCCATGCAGTCGGATACCACTGCCTGATTGACATTGCCTTTTATCCATCTTGATTTGGGCATAAGGTCGTATCCCCAATAGTATCCTTATTTTTAACTTTATTTAGCTTCTAAGATAATGATAAAATTTATAGTATTTTAATAATATTAAAATAGGTAAATCTGACCCATCTAACTGAAGTGGGATTTTTGAAGCGAAAAGAAGTAACCCAATGCTTCAATGTGTGTTTTTCGAATTTTTGGTAAAATGATAAATACTTGGTTAAACTGGTTAAGCATGTTATTGTTACGATAGTAATTATTTTAAATTATATTATATGTTACGTTATAAAATTTGAAAAATATAATTGGACAAATTATGAAATTTGTTTTATATGGATGTATTCTTAGCACGGCTATGATCTGGCCCCACCAATGGGATTATTCACTGGCCATGTTGACTTGTAATCTAAGAAACTGATTTCGACACCGAACCATCAGTGATTAGAATAGTGGTATTTAGACACCGAACCATCAGTAATTAGAATAGTGGTATTTGGCACTTTATGCATTCTGTATTTGACCCATGCCATTGGGTTACATGGCCATAACTTGATGTTGGATTTTTTATATCGATTTATGAAAAATAATAGTAAATTTCAAAAGAGACATATGTGTTATTTGAAAATTGATTTATTTTCGATTAGTATCATGCTCTTAATTATATATTTATTTAGAATATTTATATCCCACTTTTTTTGTGTTATGTTGTTTGCTAGGCTAGAGTAGTTCATTATTCTTTTTCTATTTTTTCAGATTTTGAATCATGATTGCTTGGGACTTGAGGGAGTACGCTAAATCTTTTGAAGATATTCACAGTTATTGAAGTTCTAGTTTGGTCTAGTTTAGTTAGAACAAATCATTTGATTTGATAACATATTTTGGCTTATGTCACTTTGGAATAATTAATTATGAGAATGATTTTGCTTAAATCTTGATTAAATCAGTTTTCGAGGATCGAACAATCATTATTATTACTTTGTGATTATTATGACTTGATTTGTAGTCTTGCATGCTCGCATAGCCCGTCCTGCAAGTATGCAGCATCTGTTATACTCCGAGTTTGGAGTGCGCTCTAAGCTTGGGGTGTGACACCGAGCGAAGTATTTAGCTTTCAAGAATCGTGTGCCAACCTAGGGATAGCATTCCTTAAAGATATCGCTACCAGCCCAATCTGAGATGCATTTGACCAGACATATAAGAATGTTCCATTACATGGTTGTTACCAATTGTGCTCAAGTAATGAGTTCAATCCTCTGAGCCGCATACTCTCTATTTCCATTAAATCATCAATTCCATCTCCAATAACAACCTCTCCATTCAAGATCAAAATCCTTCACCAAAACCTAATCACCATAATTTCACCAATTGTCACATCAAAATATGCATCACCTGAGATTAAATCTGTGGGAGTAAAGAAACCTTAATTAAATTAAAAGTATAAAACAATTTCCTTATGCTACAGGCAAGACAATAAATGAATAATCCATGCAATGACCATTTTCCCTATAATAAAAGGAGACACACAAGATGCTAAGCTCATTAACAAGAGAAAACAACCAAGTAGCTACAGTGAAAGAGCACCTTGATGGAACATGTGTGTTTCCATCACAAATTAGTTCAATTCTTTGCTGCATAACTTTGTGAAACCACTTGACTTGCAAAAGCACTGATTTAACCACATAACGTGGCCTCCGAGTTTCATGCAGCCTCACCAGTCTCTGGAAAATCCACCTGTGCCCTGAAAAGTAGGTATTACAAATGGCAAAGCAGAAAAGAATCTTCTGTTCCCAACTTGCTCATTTTATGGAAAAAGCCAGCTCTGAAGTTGCCGAAGAAGCATGATATATATATACACACACACACACACATACATATACAAGCTTGGACAACTTAAGTTGAATGAGACATGGTAGGAGCATGTCTACAGTAAAAGAATAAATATTTTCACACCAAGAGGATATTACACAGCAAAAGAATGTAATTAACACAAACTATTCTCATGCCGCTACTTACAGATGCAGACTGCTGGAAGTAATTTACATCACAGAATCATTTATACCACATATAAAGCACCCAGCCATGAAGTTTGCTCGTCAAGCCATGCACCTCACTTTTCTTCCACAAAAACACTCCTTATTAGCCAAGGCATCCGTAATATCATCTCTAAAAGAAAGAGAAAGAATTACAGAAACTAAAAAATGAGAGCAAAATTATCAAATCTACGCCGAACAATCATGATTGATAAGATCACGACCATCAATCGCATGCTTCTTCCTCTTGAACCAACTACAGGCAACACATGTACCTAGCACTATCACCTCTATTCCGCATCAATAAATTTGTTTACTGGTAGAAGTTAAAATAGTCAACTCTGATAATTTTTCTGCCCAACATGTTGGACCAACTCTTAACCCAGCCTCAGACCTTGCAGTTCTCGCTTCATGCTAATAAAAAATAATGATAAAGGTTAAGAACCATTCAGTCTATATCACTTGACATTTTTTTTCTCATACTAATTCTTCTATACCCCAAAACCTAACCTCTTAGGAACTCCAGCTTTCGTGCTCCAAAAGCTACATGTCCACATCTGCTCTGCCAATAGGCTACTCATCTCTCGTATAGGCACTCATTACATGTTTATCCCTCGCAAATAGTGTAACAGTAGTTGTGATATGACAGTTAGTTCCCCCATTCTTAATTTTTAAAAGAGCTACCAACTTCCAAATTGAAACTATCTCAATTTCCAAGTTTTATAGCTGAATATGACATCTTTGAAACTGAGCAGCATCGATAGTTTTTGCCCTCAGTAGACTACAGAAGTATGCATGACATAACTGATGTGAGTGTTCAAATCATGATTACTACCCCAAGGCACCTGAAGATGGTATCTTATTTCAGACAGCGGCAAAATGGGGAAATGGTGCTTGCAGAAGACCTGTTCTCCTCTTTTGCAACCATGTTTTAAAAGTTCGCATCCTACATCCTGCTTTGAGAACCACCAACAGGCCTTGACCTTGGAACTATAATAGGTCTACAGCAGACAAGAAAAACCAGTAACTCCATGATGAATAACCCCATACTGATCCAGATATACAGCGTCCTCCTGCAGTTCCATATCAACTTCTTAAAAAGAGGAAGCTCTGACTCAAGTCTTAATCAGATAGATCTTAATGATCAAATCTTAATGAAAAAAAAAATAAAAAAATAATAGGCAGATCAGGATCTGCTTTTCTTTTGACTGGAACGAGCTTGGCCCCGGTAGCTTCTTGAGAGATATCACTCGCGGGCCCTTCCTGCCTATATGTTTCCTTTGCAGCTACGGAATCAGCTAGAGAGGGATTTCGACCTTCGTTTTTCGGGAGAATGAAATAGGGGATCTTTGACTTTCCGGTAATAACTTATTCCCTTCTTTCCCTCTCTTTATGACCAGCAAAACTCACTCGCGGGGACGGGAGCTGGGTTGGCTCCGTACCGGCTGAGGGCATTAGCACTCGACTGATAGGGATAGGAAAGGACTTTCGATTTAGCGTTGTAATTTTGACTACATCCCTTCCTTTTTCGAAGACGACGAGCTGTCCACCTTCATTACCTAAGATGAAGAATTTTCACCCATGCTACGAGTCTGCGGTCAAGCGCAATCTGAGATCCCTCTTCGATAGATTCTTCTTTCTCGAACGGATTTTTTTCGGACTTGAACAAGAATTGGTCAAAAAAGCCCCGATCCTCCATTGAGAATCATTGATAACGAATTCTGCTTTCATTTCCCCCGTTTTCAAAATCACAGAGTTACTTACGGAATGTCAAACTGTTGACTAATGACCTCAAAAATGCGTGACGTTTGGGAAGCATGAGCAACCCATGAGCCCCTGTGAAATATTTGATAGGATCCGTTTCGGATTCGTCCTAGATCCAATTGAGTTGATACGCCATTAGATTCGTGTTACGATGCAGCATAAATCTCAGGGATACCAGCACCAGGCCTGAACTCTGCCCTTTGTTCAAGAACGACTCTTATGCATACAGTAGGTTCAGTTCCTTCTGTGAAGCCTGTCATTTTTAATCTGAGAAACTGTGATTCAGAAGAATAGCCTGCTAGTAGAGTACCACTTTTGAGAAAAGTCTCTGTCAAGCGAATGTGCGAGCTCTTGAATCGTAGCATGCATGGCTGGCTTGAACTAGCCATGACATTACCATCTGCTGACAAAAACTCTGTCCGGACCTTACCTCAGCAAAACCAAACATCAAGGGTCAACATAATTAGCATAACAAGAAATAAACATAAACAAGCAAGAGATAAAACAAGATATTTTAAATATTTCCATGACTGAGTTGCTAGCCCTGATATTTTGTATCTAAACTATTTGCACTAATTGATAGTCAGTCTATCAGTAAGCTATAGAACATAAATATCAATAAAAAACAAGGGAACACAATATCAAACATAGGAGGCACAATATGAGGAAGCAATAGCATTTATTATACTATCATATTCCCTTTCCTCATGGATATGGTACCAGTCAAGAAAATATTCCATTTAGTAATTAAAACAAAATGAGACCTAAAAATATAACATAAAGGATGACGTAATACATCACCTATTCAAGTGGATGAAAACTAAGTTGCATGTCATTTCTTATGAGGGTCATTCTTTTATGTTAACTCTCATAAGAGTTGTTGTAACAATCCGGGACCTTATCCAAAAAGGTTAGTCAAAAAGTATTATTTAGATTTTCTGGCTCTGTATAAGTACCCAAGATCTATCCAGTGCATACCCGATCTGAATCTAAACACATGTCTGCATGGGTCCTCACCCCCCTTGGTTTAAGCCGTGGCATCTTTGCTAAGCTAAGAATCTAGATCCAATCAAAACGAATCACAAACACCGTGATTGGCCCATGATCAGTCCCAAACGGACCTGTGTTGTAGTGTCCCCTATTTCATATAGGCCATGGATTAGATCCACTCTAATACCATTTGTAACAATCTAGAACCTCGCCTAAAAAGGCTAGATGGAAGATGTTATTTGAATTCCTTAACTCTGTATACATACCCAAGATCTATCCAATGCATAGCCGATGTATGACTAAAAACACGCCCGCCCATATCCTCATAGTCATTCTACCAATTCAGCCCATTACAATTTGTGAAACTAGTAAAACAGCAAGAAGCATCAAGAATCCATGAACTTTGGAGTTGGCCAGTACCTATATAATTATATAAACAGGTAATGTATCTTGTAAGCAACAACAGTCACAAACATAAAACCTAACAATAAGAACTAATTTTATTTCATTCTATAATTATTGACCATTAAGAACTCCCAACCCTGTCTCCCCCCTCCCTTCCTGTCTCTTACATGCCCATGCTTGGGCCCAAATAAAATTCATAGCTTGAATAAGACCTTAGCCAAACTTGAAACCTAGACTTGCATATCAGATTTGGATCCCAAAAAACTATAATTCTTATCAAAGCAGGTGAAGTGACTATGATGCCTATATGGAAGTGATAAACCTATTAATTCTACATGTGTGGGGATGACTAGAGGAAAACAAGGCAATAGTTAGGTTAACTTCAAGATTAGAGTTTTCGTGCATGAATGAGTAGGTGCAGGTTCCTCATTCTAGTTCCTTATGGCAAGCAAGGAACGAAATGAGAAATTTCGCTAAGGGCCCTCTGCCTCAGAGGCCTCAGAGTGATACCAGACCCTTCAGAACTGTGCCGTATTACTTGATGACTCCCCATCAAGAGCCAATAAACATGGTGCTCATGGAACTCCACCTTTTCTGGCTTCTGTCTTGGTGAGGGGTTCAAAAATCAGTCTTTCTTCGTGCTTTCTAGTTGTTTTGTATGGACCCCACCACCCTAATTTTTGCTTAAGCAGGGTATCTATATGGCAGCATTGGTAGCCAATTAATACAAAGAACAAATAGACCCACCTAGTTTGGATTTGACCAAAATGAGCTCAAAATGCATTTGTGAACATACTTCACGCACAACTGGAACATGTAATAGAGAACAACCTTGATATAAACTTAATGCCACAAAAGGTCAAGTTCGCATCCATATGCTGAATAAATGCCACTTAAGCTTCTATTTTGGGATATCTGACTGATTTCCACCTGTACAAGCTCTCATTGGTCCTTTTTCAGTCAACATGGGAGTACATTTATCATTTTCAAGAAAGCCAATTCACAAAGGGATGCAGTTCTTCAACTATCACTTTAGTGTGCGAATTGAGCTAGTTCCAATTTTGATTTGCCGGCTACTAGTTTCATGGCTTTAATACAGACTTGTTTCAGTATATAAGGCCTATGACTAAAAAATAGAGCTGCATTATGACTAAAGTTAGAGGTTTGCCTCATTTTAAATTGCAATCCTATTTGAAATATCTCCATCGCATTCATCTTTTAACTTGCCGTTTTTCATACAATTTTTCTCACTGTATTGCCTCATTGTTTTGTGCAGTTTATATTTTTTACTTGCCTCTTGCAATGTGGCAATGGTGAAGTAGATATACATATATGGCAGTTGCATGACTAAAAAAAAGAGTAGCTTACTTTTAGACAAGTTGCACAAAGGAGAAGGAGCAATCTATAATATACACAGACCTCCAATAGCATCACTTCATGACTATCACATCACAAAGGTGATCTTAGAATAAGAGTGCTTGATCAAAACAATTCAGAACCTTCTAGGTTTAAGCCATTTGGTTGATGTAACTCTAAATAGGTTTAATAGAGGTAAAAGTTTATATATTAATTTTCACCATTTGATCTGAAATCACAACTAAGAAGAACGGTTGTTTTCAGGAATTCCAAATTCAATTCAGAACCATCTAGATTTAAGCCATATGGGTGATATAACTCTAAATAGGTTTAATAAAGGTAAAAGTTTATATATTAATTTTCACCATTTGATCTGAAATCACAACTAAGAAGAATGGTTGTCTTCAGTAATTCCAAATTTCTCTTGAACCACCTTGAGGGAAGTCAACATTTAATAATACAATTTGTGGATGAGTGCCTCTCCACTAAACTACCAATTATTAATTATCTAGGCACATCTTTAATACAACTAACAAATTTAAAAATAAAGTAACTCTCACCAATTAAACTAAAAAAATGCATTGTTGGCACCATTGCTGGTGTAACTGTTAGTCACTCTAGCAATAAAGCTTCTTATAGCACTGCCAGACCTTGAATTGGTTGCACATTTTCCTCTTGTTTAAACACTGTTTAAGACAGTTTCTGATGCATAATAAAGTTCATCCAGAGGAATAACTGACAATATTAGCCTTGTCTCCATATGTAATATGGATGTCCTCGAATGAAGCACTTGTTCAACTGCTGATGGCAAAGGATAGATTGTGCAGCTCGTTGGTATTGACCTTCAGCTGTGAGTTTTTACCTTGGATCACAGCTTCCACACACTGGTTTGCATCACAAAGGAATTAAGAATCTTAAGGAATGGAGATTGTTGTAATATACTTTCAGTGATTCATCTAAGATGACTATTATATTGGCTAAAAAGGTTGATACAAGTACAGTTGCATCTGTCAATAATTAAATGATAAACAAGAGCAAGGGGCACTTTCATGTTGCCTCCTCGTAATCTTTTATTTTTATCCCTCTTTAATGGCAGCAAGTAGGTGAAACAGTGGTTACATGCATCTCCATATCAACTCCTGTAAATCCTGTGGGTCTCATGTCCTCTTCTACTCTGACTTTTTGTTCCTTCAAGTTTTCTCCTCGATGTAAGATAAATCTTCTCATCTAATAAGGTACCTCTCGTTAATTGATTTAACAAAAAAATAGCTAAGTGCATGAGACTCCTGCCACTACGGGTTTGAGGAGAGTCAGATATACGCAGCCTTACCCTCGTGCACAGATGCTATTTTCATGTTTCAAAATTGTGACATCCAGGTCAAAATGAAGCAAGCTTCTCATTGCACCAAGTCTTGCCTTCGAAAAATATTAATTGATACGTTAATAAACTATATATATATACATATATGTAAGTGCATATAAGCATATGTCCCTCGACAAAATAGATGAGAAGCATAGCATGAGAGGGGTGAACTGATAGTGTCTTATTGCCTGCAAGCATTGGTCATTCCTTCACCCAGTGATTAATGAGGAAGAGGAGCAATAGTACATGGATGTTCCAGGTCCAGCCCTTTGTTCCTTTTTTTTTGGGGTCAAAACCCTTTGTTCCTTTAATGGTTTCCTTGCTACTATTGCACCTTTTCACTCTTTCATTTCTAAGCATATAAAGACTCTTCAAGATCCAAGCCGGTATAATATAAAAGACACAATCTTTCCAAATCTCTAGAGTATCCAAAAATATACGAACATGAATATAGAATCAAAATTCAAAAACCAGTCATAGAATAAAGTGAATTAACACAGAGGCAGAGAAAGAGAGAATATGAGCAAGAGGCAGATAACAAAGGTCCATACCTGGAACATGCCAAGTTTTCGATTATAATCTGATTCCGGCAAAGTCAATGAAATTGTCAACTGCATTTTGTGATTTGGCGGCACCGACCGCCAACCCCCATGTTCCCAAGCTCCAGCCTTTCCACCAGAAACCGAACCACCATCGCAAGACCCTACCGGCACGAGAGCATCCGGAGTCGGCTTCGTGTAATCAAAATTCAAACCCTCCGTCATCTGGAACGGCATCTCAACAGCTCTGCCCATAAACAATCTCCCACCTAAAAATGCTCCCATCAAGAGCCCAAACAGCCCGAAACAGATATAGAAAGACCAGAAGCACCCCCAAGCAAATCTCGCCGCCAACTTCCCCACCCCCTGCTGGCTTTCAAGACTCTCGGACACAAAGGGGATAACTTTCTCCACTAAACTCTTCCATACCCTCAAAGCCCTCCCTTTTATCCCATTTCTCGCTCGTCTCAGGGTGCCGAAAGGATTGATGAGGAGAAAGAAAAAGCAATGCAGCAACCAAATGGGAAATGTGATGGAACTAATCAGCAAACTGAGTTGAAAAAACACAGCTTTGACCACAAATCCAGCAACGGAGACCGGAGGCGATTCTCTAACAGGAGCACTGCTCGTCGCCGACGATCGGAGAGAAATTTCCGGGCTCCGGTCTCTTCCCGTGCTTATTTGATCCGAAGTAAGGGTAGAGCTCGAATTATCCGGCGTCTCCAGAGCCTCCTGGTCTTTCAACGCGAGGAGGATCTTGGTCCGGCTTTCTCTGAGGCTGGTGATGCCTGACGGGGAATCGGAGCTCGAGGATTCCTTGAAGACGGCGGCCGGGATCCGCCTGGAGGGTGGCCTGCGGCGGCGGAGGGCGGCTGGGGAGGGGTAGTGGATCGCGTCGCCCGGGCCGTTGGCGGTGGACTCGGGTGCGGGGGTTGGGTCGAGGGTTTCTTCGGGAGGGAAGGAACCGAGCGCGTCGAAGAAAGGATCAGGGGAGGAGTAGGCATCGAGCTCCGTCTCGTCCATGGGAAGGGAAGGCGCAGAAGGGAGGAGGGAGAATAGGAGGAATAAGGAGGGAATAACGCGTGGCCATTCATAGATTAGAGGGGAATACACCGGCGATTCACGGGCATTGGGATTTCCGGGAACGGAAGAATCTGGGCCGACACTTGACCGAGCCCAATCCAGACTTGGGCCCGGTTATAGTTGAAGCCTGGCCATTCATAGAGGGGCCGGAATAGAGCCCAAGATTTGATATATGATGTTATTTGTAGGACAGAGACAAAAGATGCCAAGCCCCTCCAGTATCACCAATATGTGTAGATTTTAACGCAGCTCGGACATGAGTAGTTGTTGATATTGCAGTGAGGATGACATTAATCTTAAAGTAATACTAGTAGTTGACGCCTTGAGAATGGGTCATGAAAGGATAAGTTTATATACTATAGTAAGGTGAGCAACCGTTGTACACTTATACTAAAAAGAAAAAAAAAAAAGAAAGAAAAAAAGAGGAGGATAAGTTTACAAAAACTAAAAAAAATCATGAGCTAAGCCTGCTAATAATTATTTTTGCTTGGAGATGTAGGCCTGAGACTTGGTTGGATCATAGGCTTCTAGGTTAATTATTGACCCATCTAGTGTGGGTCCAAAGATGGACCCAAGGAGAATTTCGAGTGTTAGATTAGATGAACTAAAACTATATTCATACTTGGCAGATAAGACATGCAATGTAATACTAACCACATTATTTTATTTGTATATGTATTCGTTTCTTCTATTATTCATATTCTTATATTAGAAGTAAAGGGGAAATAAAAACCTCGAATATCAATCCAAGCTATGAGGTACAAATTGCAAGCATAACGGTTTGTCCAAAGAAGGGTAGTGAAGTTACAAGAAGTATCAGACATTCAATTAGCCACCTGATTCTATTTTTGGTATATGTGAGTAATCTTAAGTTGTAATGCAGATGCAATAATATGCATGTCTGGAATATGAGGGTGGTTGGATTCACCGTCTTCTCTCGATCCTTTCACCATCTTTTCCTGATCCAACCACCGTAGCAAAGTCTCTTTCAATGAACACCTCGGCTAACCATGGTTGATTCATTAACAATCCATACTCATGTCGGGTTGCCTTCAACTCCTAAGGCTTTGTTTAGGAACATCCTATCAAACCCCGCTAGCCAGAAAGATGGCAAAGAGAGAGTGTGAGATGAAGAGGTAGAATGCGTGGATGTTACAAGTTTTGATCTCTGCATAGAGAAAGAAAAGGATCTTGCAAGATCTTTTTTTTATTCTGCTCGGGTTAGGCTTTAGCTAGAGATGGCAATTTACTCCATCTCGTCGGATATCCAATCTAACCTGAATCTAATGGGGTGGGTTTTACTCTAATCATGGTAGATCCAAAATTGGTACAAATATGCCTCGAATTTGATCCAAATATATACAATAACTCTTTCCAAAATCCCTTCCTCAAGATTACAAAAAATGATTTGGATACAAAAATAATTAATTTATATGCCAAAAAAATTTTGCTGCTTTATCCAACCAATTTGTTCAACCTAGGCCAAAACCTCGACTTTGATACAAGGTGCTAAAACTCTCAGCTCACTGTCATCAACCTTGGCCCGTTTTTTTTTTAAGCCTCCCATATCAAGATTCCATCAATGTCCATCTGTGTGCCTGGGCTTGTTTAATGCTCAAACTAAAAACTTGACCAATAGCGAGCTGATTCCAGACTTGACCTCATTGCTGGACAGCAAGGTCAAAATTTAGACCGAGACCTTCTCACAGGTCTGGTTCTACCTTGTCAGAGACGCAAAAGTTGGGTCAAAATCTAGGCCAAATACTTTCTTGTGGGTCTACCTTCGAATTAAAGCAAATAAAAAGATATACCCTTCAAAGCTTTCATGAAACTTTTATAGTTTACTATTTTATTAAAATTTAGATCATAATTCTTTTTCTCTTAAAAAAGAAACATTGGCTCATTATCAAAGCATAAATTTTTGCATTCCAAGGTAATAAATATAAATAAGAAAATATTATTTAATTTCTGTTCAATGTATATATTTCTCTTTTTAGCAAAAGATAATCACTTAACAAGAGTATGTCATTTACAATTATATAAAAATAATCCCCTTAAGCCAATTAAAAACTTTGAGTAACATGAAAACTATGTATGATAATATAATTAATTTACCAAACAAGATATAAGCATTGCTTATAATTTGGCTTTTTTTTACATGCATCTCCTTAATTCCTTATTGTGGTTCATTCAAAATTCAGATCAAGAGAAAAAAAAGGCGTATAGTAAACTCATAGGAAAGTTTAATATAAAAGAAGAAATATGTTGAAATATTTGCCAAGAAATTGCGGAGAATCCGAAAACAATAGAGAAAAAAGATCCTCTTGTCTTCGTTTTATGATTCTTTTCTTTTTTTTTTTCTTTCTCTTATTCTCTTAATCACCACCTAGCACCATGGACCACAGGCCCCTCGTCCTCTTGCTTGTTTTCAAGCCCTGGTTAGGCTTTTATAGTTATCTAAAGTGGGGATCTAACGGAGTCGAAAGACTCGTCCTTTTTTTTTATTTATTTAGGTATTCGAGAGCAATGACAGCTCTGATACGCAGTGGTGATTCAAGTCAACCTGGGCTGCAAAATTTCCCACAGCAGCAATAGAAGCCGCTTTTTCAGATGAACGGGTGAGTAGGTGACCCACAATCCAAACTTAGAAACAGTTTGACTCAAAAACTTTTTAAGTTGAAGGCACGGTTATACAAGGATATCTAAAACTATTATAGTAGTTATTATAATGCTAAATTCTCGTTGTTTTAGACCATATCCTTTTCTGGTTCGCTAGACCATGCTTTCCCCACCGGTCAATACCATACAATGCAAGCTAGTTGTAAATTATAGCGCATGTTCAAGTACCCATGGCTATGTATTACCAAATATTTTTGATTCAGAATTTAATATAAAATGAGCATTTATTTGATATTTTACTTCCTTACCAAAGATAAAATTCAAACTTTGTTATGATTAATAAATTACTGCAAAGTTTGGAATATGGAGGGTGACTCAGCCACGGTGATCAGCTAAATCTAGGAGGGTCCGAGAGGTGTGGGCTTGGAAAAAAACTGGATGATGATGAGGAATGGTAGGGCCTTAGATCAAGCATATTTTTAAATAGACTAACGGAGCTGTGGCTGGTCATTCTGGAAGTACCTTTTAGACTGAAAAGGATGACTTATCTCGAGTACTCTATGATATTTTATTTTTAATTTTATTAAATATATTTGTGTATGATGTATCTGTGGAAAAAAAATCAAATTCATAAAGAGTAAGATATATCCTTAATTCGTCAAATTTATGATTAAAATATATTATTTTGGATTATTCGTCAAATTTATGATTAAGATATCCTTAATTCTTCTCTTTATGAATATGCGTGAAAAAATAAAAGTAAGATAAATTATTAGATTAGACATCTGGGACCAGTTGGACTCTTTTTTTTTTTTCAATAAAGAGATAAGAAAACTATTAATTATCACCGCAAGACCGAAGAATTCGTGCAAAAGCTGGTCACCTTCCCCATCTGACACGATCGGAGTCACCATCGTCGTCAAAACCCACCGTCTATAAATACCGCCCACCTCCTGGATTTCCCCGAAAGCCCACGTATTTCTCTCTCCGGGTCTCCTCTTTGGAAGGAAAAAAAGAAGCTCTTTTATTTCTCCCCTCGTCCTCTACTACTCGGATTGGGAGAGAGCTATAGAACGACCGGATCGGAGGAGCGAAGATGAAGGCATCGAGGGGGCGGATGAGCGCCGTTGTGGGATGGGTGAAGCGGCAGCCGCCCAAGGTGAAGGCGTTCCTGAGCGTCGTGGCGGGCATGGCGGCACTCGTCTTCCTCAGATTCGTCGTCTACGACCACGACAACCTCTTCGTCGCCGCCGAGGCCGTCCACGCCCTGGGCATCTCAGTTTTAATCTATAAGCTCACCAAGGAGAAGACCTGCGCCGGTTCGTAATCCCCCCCCCTCCTCTCTATCTGTCTCTCGTTTTAGGGTATTTGATCTTTCAGTGATGGAATCGGTTGTTTGTTTCCTAATTTTGGTTTCAAAGGTTGTATTTTTATGGCTATAATTTGTTTTATTTGTTGTTCCGATGAAGCCGTGGGTAGATCGCAATAGTGATTCTCAGAATAGATTGAAGATGCCCTATTCTCGACGAATTATAAGGCAAGGATAAAGAAGATAAAAAGGCAATTTTTTTCTTTTTTGATAAGCTAGGGTTTCAACATGCGGATTTCTAGGAGCTGGTGGTACTGCTGCTAGTGGTATTTATTTTTTAGGTCACTATGAGTCTCAAGCAATTCTTTTTATGAGGAATTATAAGGCAAGGATTACTAAAGAAGATAAAAAAAGGATTTTTTTCCTTTTTTTTTTGATAAGTTAGGGTTTCAACATGATAAGAAATTCTTTTTATGAGGAATTTAACTTGATATTTAGATTGAGATATTGGCATGAGGATTAATTTGAGAACAGAAGATATGATTCTCTGCGCTGATTAGCACGTCAGGTCCATCAAATTGGATGATTGAGAAGATTTTTTTGATATCTATCATTTCAAAGAAAAGGACTTTTTATTCTAAACTGGTGGCAGCAATCTGTGATCAAGGACAATGAATCTTGTATAGTAGAAAAATTGAGTGGAGGCTTTACCTAAAGAGTCAGTTGAAAGTTGTGATGACTCATGGTGCCATGAATGGAAAGAGTTAAAGTGGGTATCACGAGTTCTTTTGAAGTTTTGGTGGCATCTAATGTGATGCATAATAATCCAGTTGTTGTGTAGTGAATTAGGTTTGGATGGTTGAGTAAAAGTACCTTAAGGATATACTTTGTTTTCGAGCAATCATAAGAACACTACCTTGGAGTGGCACTTGTGGGCATATGAGTTAGTAAATGAAGGTGGAAGTGAAGAAGAAACATTATAAACCCCTTATGTGCATCAGGTCATTATGTCAGTGCTTGTATGTTATAATTAGTCACTACATTTCTGAAAATTTTCTCTCTCTTATGATTCGAGGTCAAGTATTATTTATTGATGTAACATTTGCAGTTCTTAGAATATAATGATTGATATGCTGATATATAGGCTGCTAGTGTTGTTATTGCTCCATCTATATTGCCTATAAGTTAATGGTAAGACACAAAATTGTAAGAGATCTACAAAGACTTAGGCTAAGAGATGTTATGCACCTTTCTCGTCCAACTTTGAAAAAAATCAACAATTATTTAACTTCAGGCATGTTTGTTCAGATGGAAAAGTTATAGCTAATGAGTTTTCATTTTTTTTAGTTTATAGAGGAGGTTAAGCTTGAGGTTCTCACTTCTTCCTGAAAAAGATGACCATGAAACTTTATATTTTGGGTTTGTGCATGTTCGAGCAGTTAATGATGCATTGTTATTTATCATTCAGATCAGGAGGCAGTTAATGATGCACTGTTATTTTGGGTTTGTGCAAGTTCAAGCAGTTGATGATGCACTGTTATTTATCATTCAGATCATGCTTTTGATAACACTAAAGATATTACATAGTTCCACAGCAGAATGCTATTGCCATTGTTTGCAGGAAGTTCTTGGAATTTAATAATTTGTCAAATTTTGTTTATTTGTATTCTTAATTACCATTGAATTACTGATTGTGTTGCAACTGCTCTCACTTCTGTGAATTTATTACTCTTAATCCATAATTTTAAAATATTGCAGGACTTTCGCTCAAGTCGCAGGATCTAACAGCTTTATTTTTAGCTGTTAGACTGTACTGCAGTTTTGTTATGGAGTATGACATACACACACTGCTGGATTCTGCTACACTTGTGACTACCCTGTGGGTTATTTATATGATTCGATTTAAGCTGAAGTCAAGTTACATGGAGGATAAGGACAACTTTGCAATATATTATGTGGTATGATATCTCTCAACTTCTCCAACTTTCTCATATTAAACAGTTAACGTTCATTATCTCTTTAAGCCACCATATACTAAAATCTTTAAGTCTTTAACCGAGTCTTTCTGCCATGTCTCTGTCGCATCTCCATAATGAGTGAATGATAGATAAAACTTTCTACACATTCATATTTCAACATGTAGACTGAAAACTTGCAGTGAATCATACAATAGTTGTGTTAAAAATATCTGAAATAAAATATGCATAGTTTAATATTTAATAGGTATATATTGCTATCTTTAACATGTAAAAATACATTATTTCATAATCAAACAAATCTGCAAAAGCAAAAAGCATAAGGATTCTAGTTCTACACAACTGTTCTGTTGGCAATAGTTAAAACTTTTTGGCTTTTTTCTCTAAAAGAAATTTTATGTTGAGCCAAGGAAGGTTTACAAACTCAATCAGACCTTTGAGACATTTTCTCCTTGAATATAACAATCTCTGTCTTGCTGAAATTTTGTACTGCTTTGTGATAATATTCTCTAAATGAGTCAACAAATGTAATAATAGTAGCTTAATTTGGAGTTTGGAAATTGAAAAAGAGGTTCTTATTGGTGCATGCATTTAGGGGTGTGATCACTCTCTTGTCACTAGTCCCTCTGAACATGGATTTTTTCTGTGATATAAGGTGCTATTTTTTCTTGACAAGATGTGTATCCAGTGAACTGTTTTCTAACATGGAATTGGAGGTGTGCTGTTCCTTGTGGTGGCAACCTACTTGCAAGATGGTTTAGTAGAGTTCATTTGTTCTTTTCAATGTAATGCTATGAATGGTGCTTGTGGAAAATGTGCATTAAGGTCTGATGATTGCAAATATTCTTTAAGGAATGGGTCCCCTGGGGTGACTTTGCAATTCATGTAATGCATAACACTTTTGTACTAGTTATAAAAAGCTCTGGTGACTGGTAGCTCATAATTATTACATACTTCGCCACTGATGTGGGGCTGCTATAGTAAACTCAGAAAGTTGCAACTTGTAGTATATAAGGTTTTGCAGCAGTTTCAAGAAGCAATTGAGTGACTGATGGTTGTGGGTTGCCTGGATGTAAATGAAGCTCCTATAGCGACCAAAACAAATCTTAGAGTAACATTTTTTTCAGACTCAGATATTGTCCTTTAGAGGGCAATAGGCATTGATATTAGAAAAACAAAATTAGTCCCTTGTGCATTTGTTTTGATCCTGTCACTGTGGCACTTGCTTGAACTTTTACCAGTGATGATTGGTCTTCGGTGCACAATTATAATATGTCATATTGGCTTCTTGTTAATGAGACATTAATTACTTATAGAATTCTGTGCACTTAGCCCATGATGCTTCAACTGGTGCGAATTACTTTGTTTGAAGTAATATTTCTCAGGCTGTTACATAGGCTTCAGAAGGGATTATTTCTGTTTTTACTGCTTGTACTATATACTGCAGCTTCTCCTCCAATCTATCTTCTTGTCTTGGATCGGTCATAACTTTAAAACTGGGTTTAATCTGGGACTAATCATATTCTTTGGTTTGTAAAGTGCTGATAATTTATTTCTGTCCATGTGCAATAAAAGTTATGAAGAACCCTTCTTAAAGTATTTGTTATTGTATGGAACTTCTTACAGTGTTTGTGTCTGTTTCGCGCTTATGACAGAAAACAATCATGATTTATTTGATTTAAATAGCGGATCAGTTTATTGTCAGTTCAGAACATATCTATTTATTGCTATTTGTTGATCAAAAACAGTTAAATGAAATTTAAGATATCTCAAGCATAAATTTTGCATGTGCTTTCCATGTTTATAAGTAGTTAACTCGACGAGTCCTTGCTAGTGCATGCTAATTATTGGCACGGTATGCCGTACTTTGCCCATCATGCTTGAGACAGGTGTCATATTCAGTGCTTAAATCTTTCATGACTTTTTTTAATACTTTTTAATGGCAAGTTGGCATAAATTGGAGGGTTGACTTCAATTAAGGATAGGTCTGGTTCTTTTTTCTTTTTGCTTCTTTTTTTTACACATATATGCATGCGTGCATGCACGCGCGCGTGCACACACACACACACACACACATATATATATATGGAATGTGACTGAAATTATGTGGGTTGAAGGCAAGTTGAACCATGGGTGCTTCTTTGCTTGGATAGGGTCAAGAGAACTGTGGGGCCCATTGCTCTCTCTCTCTCTCTCTCTCTCTCTCTCTCAGTTATTGCAAGACAGGTGGTGTCGAGTGGAAGGTGGGGTGCGGCGGAGTGGAAATTTGGGGTTGGAGATGCATCTCCCAGTCTTTGGGTTATAATAATAGTAGAGATGACGAGGGAACTCTAAAAAGGGATCAGTTTAAGAACATACAATTCTACCTTGTGATAATTAGCAATTTTGATGTCTATTTTCACTTGAATTTGATTTTTTTAGTTTAATAATGTGAAATTTGATTTTCATCTGAAGATAACTTGCTCAATGTAGTGACATGGTGGTTGGTCTTCATCCTGAATTTACTTGCCTAGTTTATTGACTGGAGTTATCTTTTGCTTTGTATTATCCCAGTTTAATGACATTATTTTGCTTTTGATTAGCCTTGTTTGACAATGTAGATATCATCTTGCTTGGAATTTGCCTAACATGGAGGTCTTCATTCATTCCCCAAATCTTCATTATGATTGGGTTTTCTCCTTACAGCCAACTAAATTAAGTCGGGTATGGTCCTTTGAGCTATGGAAAAATTGGGAACATTATGCTTCTGGACAATTGTAGAACTTTTTGTGATCTCATGCGACTCTAACCTACTTCCCTAATTGGTGATGATGATATGCTAGAGGTGGAGATTAATGGAGAATTATTTTATACCTAACTAGCAGTGGCTTGTGCTGTGCCATGTGCTAAATGGTTGATTTAAGACTTAGCGACTGAGATTTTGTTTGGCTCGTTGCCTTTGTGGAAATATGCTCCACTAGTAGTACTTAACTGTAGGATTGAATAATGGAATGAATGTGTTCTGTGTTTCAGTGGTAAATTTATGATGGTTGGCTAGCAGGCTGTCAAGGGATTCATGAGGCCTTTAGCATTTTGTGGGTGGGTTTAGGACTCCCTTAGGTTTACATTTACTTTGGGACATGGCAGACTTGGATGAAGAGAGCAATAAGAATGTTACCTTTTGTTATCAGGTGAGCAATTTGAAGTGTGTAGAGAGCTGGGTCTTTGAGCATAAAAACAGAACTAGTGAATTTTTAGCTATTGTCATATTATGTGATCGTCGGGTCGATACATATTTAACCTATTATAGTTGTTACCATCAAGGATTCATGTATTGTCAGCATGACCTATACTGGCAAGTACATTTCACTTGTACTGACCATGTATTAACCCACTTTGGCCTATATCGATGCAGAATACTGGCTGACCCCGTATCAACTTGCATCGAGTCCTTGAAATGTCCCCCTGCATCAGTTATTTTTTTATTTTCTTTCTGAGCACATAAGTTCTCTTTGCAGCAGTCAAGGTCTATTGTCTAACTTATCTGTTCAAGAGATGTTCCAGCCAACTTAGAACTGCATGTTTCGGTCTTCCTTTCTTCCAATTTTGCTTCGGACAGTTTGGACTGATACAGTCTGAAGTAGTTAAAAGTTTATATAAGATTTATCACTGATAACTAGTTTTATTTGTTGCAGATGTTTCCTTTTTCAATTTCTGAATGAAATTCAATTGGTTTCGTGGAAAACTCTTTCACGTGGCTGGCACATGTGTATCTCATGCTGACTTTTTGGTAATGGTTCAAAAGTTGGGAAAGCATAAATGTGTGAGAATAGATGGTTCATCTCAAATCATCTTTCAGACCTTGGTCATAACTAGATAGTGAATTGAACAATTTTATCTCAACAAGTTCTGATGCAATGCAACATAAGGAGCATAGGTTCAATTTAGAGAAAGCAGGCACCAGTCTGATCCACTCATAAGGAATTCTCTTTAAAACCTTTTGCAATTCTACTGATCTTGGCATCACCGACATGGGTACTACTATTTATTGACTTCATAGTGTGGGAAATAAGAGAAGTGTCAGGCTATTTGTGCTTGAGGATGTATGTTGTATAATTTTTTTTGCGCATAAATAATTGAGCTTTAAACTATATGCATTTATGAGGGAAATGCATTCCTGAAAGTCTGGAAGTTGTTTCCTTTGCAATCTCCACTATAATGGTTAAGGTAGTTTATTTTGTAATTTGTTTGTCAGTCATTGGATTAATGTTGAATACTTGGACAAATGACCAATGATGGCACTGTATAAGCTCTGCAAGCATTGATAATTTCAGCTTTCGTGATGTTATTCTGAATTGTTTATTTTATTATATTTATTGACAATTATTTCTTGGCCATATTTATAAACTTGTAACTGTACTGAGTTGTACATTGTCATATGGATGTAGGTAGTGCCTTGTGCTGTACTAGCCCTTTTACTTCATCCTTCGACAGCACATAATATTGTAAACAGGATTTTCTGGGCCTTCTGTGTTTATTTGGAAGCTGTCTCAGTGTTACCCCAGTTACGTTTGATGCAAAACACAAAGGTAAAAGCTGAAAATGATAGCCCTTGTTAGTTTAGGAATTGCTTTTGTTTCTAACAACATATTTGTTTATGTTTGGCAGATTGTTGAACCATTCACAGCTCACTATGTATTTGCATTAGGAGTTGCCAGATTCTTGAGTTGTGCACACTGGGTTCTTCAGGTTTGATTCAGCATGAAAGCTATTATTTTTTGAAATATCTCTTTCTATTCAGATGTGTTCTAATTATATTGAATTGGTCCTACATTTTTATATGATTGCACATGCATGTTTATACAAAAATGTAAATGCTCTTGTAGAAATTAAAGAGATCCTCGTTTTTTTTAAATATAAAATAAAGAGAACATGCATAACATAACTAGTACTATTGGTTCTTTCTTAGTTATTTGATCCTTGAGTTTAGGGGCATCATAGAATGTACAAGTGCTTGCTTGTATATATATTGAAACATAATATTTCCTCTTTCTTTTTGTATTGTTTATGTCAAAAAAAATCTAGTGTTACATTTGAGATTAAATCTTCCTTAATAGTTTTTCTTAGTATTTTTTAAAATGTTTTTAATGGTCTACTACCCTTGTCGGAATCTGAGCGACATCTTCTCGATAGAGAAGGGGGAAGACTAGGGAAGAACATAGAAGTGATTGGAGGGATTTATACCTCATTTCTAGTGTCTGAGACGATGATTTCTGGCCAGCATAGTAAGCTTGGGTGTCAACGCTCCAGAAGAACAAGAAAGAGGCTGACACTTTACAGCAATCCTTGAACTGCCGGAGGATCGGATCGAAGCCTCGAAGAAGGCTTGGGAGAACTTGGCGGTGGTCGTCCGGAGCCTTGGCCGTCGGGTCCCGGCAGAGTGGGTGGCCCGGGATGTGGCGTTATAGGGAAAGACTCAGCATGAGGTGTAGGCTATTCCACTTGTTGAGGATCATTTGGCCCTCAGATTCAAGACGGAGGCCGATCGAGACATTGCCCTTGCCGGTGGCCCCTAGGTGGCGGCGGGGCAGCTGCTAGATATGGAGCCACAGGCTCTCGACTTCGTCCCGGGTCTAGACACAGTGAAAACGGCAATGGTGTGGATCCGGATGCCGAAGCTCCCAGTGAAGTACTGGGAGAGTAAAACGATTCTGCATATCACCGTCATTGTCAGCCGGCCGCTGGCTGTTGATGGCATCACGGAGCAGCAGAGGATGATGGGGTTTGCCAGGGTTAAGGTGGCGATCGACGCTACCGCGTTGCTGCTGTCCGAAATCTAGATCAAGCGGAAAACCAAGGTCATGTGGCAGCCTTTTGTACATGAAAATGTTCCTGACTTTTGCTACGATTTTGGGCGAATCGGGCATGTCGAAGTTGATTGCAAGTACCTGATGTCGGAGCTAGCAGCGGAGGCGAACGCGCAGGTTCAGACGCGGTCCCCGATTCCCATGGTGGTAGAGATGGGTGGAGACTCGGGGGGTGGCAGCGAGCTGGATTCCAGTTCTGATGAGATGGCCTGGAGGCCGATTTTTGGCCCTTGGTTGGCGGCAACAAAGATCCGACCGTCGCCAGCTATGAAGGGCCGTTGTGGCTGAGGAAGACGACTGAGTTAACCTCGAAATCTTCGTCCTGGCGACTGTGCTCCCCCTAACTGTCCGAGCTCCACTGGCTCATTGCCGGACTCGGACGGGTGGCAGAAGCCGATGAAGGTAGCGCGACGACGATCACCCTCGAAGGACCGACAGACCAATGAGGGGGCTGCTAAGCCGGGTTGAGCTTCGATCCATTGAACGAGCTAGTCGACTTGGCTGATGACTCGGGCGAAGTTGGGACGAGCGCTGTGTAGGCTAGCCTAGAGATAGCGATGGTGGACGCGGGCCTGGGCCATTCGAATAAGAGGTCAGGAGCTCAGTGATAGGGTCGGCGGGAGTGGGCCTTTGCTCAGCGGACTCGGGCCAACCTAGTGGGGCATGGATCGGGTTGCCCAGGTGGATGGGCCCAATGTGCCCAAGGCACCCAAGTCAAAAACTGGAGAGGGATGGAGTCCTGGTGAGCGGGAGCCGACCGCTGCCCCTCCCTCCGCCCATGCGCTGGCGTCTACCCCGGCGACTGTGCCTCCGGCTCTGGCGACCCCCGATTTTTCTCCGGCACCGCCGGAGGGTTCGCCTTCTCCAATCTTCAAAGCTACTTGGTCTCTTGCCCTTCCTGGTGGCGTGGCCCGGTAGACCTAGACCCGGTGGCGCCAGCTCTTCGACCGGCGGTGGAGGAGGCCTTCAATAGTGGCAGGCCGACAAGCGGGCAGTCGGACCAGCTCCTATCCGTTGCGATGGGTGATCACCAAGCAGCGGTGAGGAGGGCCAAGATTGCGCTGCTTTTGGGAAGTGTGGGAAGGGTTGTGGAAGTGGGCCGACCCACCAAGAAGAGCAAGGGAATGGGACTTCATGCGGCGAGGAGCAGGGTCCTTTGTTGCATGTCGAAGAATGAAGATTCTTGTGTGGAACTGTAGAGGAGCGGGTAAGCTCTCCTTTACTACCTCATTTAGGAGATTGGTCCAAGTGCATGGCCCGAACATTTGTTTCTTGTGTGAGACGCAACTCTCTGGAGACTGCCTCCACAAAATACAACGTTGTTTTTCTACTACTTAGGAGTCTTATGCAATTGAATCTCAAGGTCTGTCGGGAAGCATTATTGTTTTGTGGAAGCGGAGTGTTGCCACTATGGATGTGTTCTACAGTTGTCCCCAGTAAATTGGAATGGTAATTTCGGAACTCAATAAAATCTCTTGGATTATGTCGGGAGTGTATGCTAGTACTGACTACAAAGTGAAGAAGGCCCGAACCAAAACCTGGAGTAAATTGCGAATCTTATTTCAAAAAGTAACTTGTGTTCCATATAAGAACAACTGTGCATATCAAATATGATAGAACTATAATAACCCATCTCTAAATTTAGCAAGTACCATGTGTGTGTGGGCACAAGGAAATCTGTATCGAGCGTTTATATGTCCAAACCCTACAGATATACAGAATATATAGCTTATGATAAATGGATAGATAATAAAATTAATGGATAGCGAACCTTCTCTTTTCTTTACCAAACACCTACAAGCTTCTAAATCTTTTTTGGAATCTCCAAATTCCTAGTTTAATCTTCTGAAAATGCTTCGTGGAGGATTGGTCAATCAACTGTATGCAACAACCGCTCTCTAAACCGGAAAAAAGCAAGGCTTTTATGTGTGACATACATCCATTTCAACCGAAACCAACTAGAGCCTTGAAACTGGAATTAATTTTGGGTGGATACCTCTATAAGGAAAAAAATGGATGAAGAACTGAGGAAACCAGTCCAATCTGGTTGAAATATTTCATTTTTTCCACAAATTATAACATCTAAGACATCCAGCACAATATTCAGTCAATAAACAATAGTTTATGTTAGGATAAAAGTTCTAAGAAACGGTGCGCATATATGGAATGATTATATGGTAGAACTTAGCTAGCATGGTGACTGTGGCTAGTCAAGGACGTCTAAGAAATTAAATTATAAAGCATAAAGCAATAGCCAAATGTTCTTCAGCTTTTGTTGCCATTATCTTTATGGTGTGTTTCTTGCACCATCTGAATATGGTTCAGAACTTCAGATTTTACTGCTCAGAAAGGGAAAAGATATTAGGAAACAAAGAAACTTCTTTTTTTCTTCTTTTTTTTGGGGGGTGGGGGGGTGGGGTGCTACTTTTCTTGCAATCAAAGATCCAGCAAAGTAATGATTTTAAATTTCTGACTAAAGCAAACAATGTTGGGTTTTAGGTCCTGGATACTCGTGGAGCCCTGCTGACAGCTTTGGGCTACGGGTTGTGGCCATCCATGGTTCTCCTTTCAGAAATTGTTCAAACCTTCATCCTCGCAGACTTCTGCTATTATTACGTCAAAAGGTAACTGCAAATTTCCATCATGAAGTGCCTTAATATAATAGATTCATTTCAAAATCTTATATTACTTCATGTTTTTCTTTTACAGTCTTGTTGGTGGGCAATTGGTGCTACGTCTTCCTTCTGGGGTAGTATAAATTTGAAGATTCTGTGCAACCTCTCAGTTATCGTGCCCTGAAGTAACTTATTATGAAATCCTATTATGTGCATTTTCAATTGCCTCATACCTTTGAAACCTATAGCCTTTTCAATTTGTCACCAGTGATATTAGGCTGCGGACACGTTGCGAAGTGTATGAAATTTAAAAGCACGTGTCGATTTCCTGAGTGGTAATGCATTGGTTTTTTGCTGACTGCCTGTACTTTAGATAAAGCTAATCCAAACCCTTTATGGATCTTTTTTCTTAACCCTGAGAAAACATTTCAGTTCTTTTCATTAGAACTCCCTGTCATGCTTGCAATCATAAACCTCAAGGATATTTCTCTTTTGTATCAGCTTGTGGGTGCTATGCCATAATTTATGCTTTTAAAAGCGTGGCAATGATTGAGATCATACGAGTGACATGTTTTAACCTCATAGTATATGCTGAGTGCTGTTTCTTCTTTTTTTCCTTTTTCTTTTGAGAAAAAATGCTGACTGCTGCTATCATATAACACTCACGTTATTTAGATCATGGACTAATGATTATTTGGGAAAATTTTGTTTCTGGACAATTAAAATTTGTCCCTGTGAGCGAGCCAAATTTTGTGCTGTGCCTAGGATATTAAAGGAATTCAGCCTCTTATTTTCAGTAACTCCTCTCCTTGGCACCATCAGTCTTTTGTATTTATACCAGTGTTGGTTGTGGTGGTCTTCTCTTTAGCTGCGAGGTGCGGTGTAAATTGACAGAACATCTGTGCTATTGCAATGCAGAAACTTTGTCTCGGATAATTCGACAGTAGAAATTTCTAATTGGAAAGCACTGTTTATTGCTGTGTTCAACACTGCTGCACTTACAATGGTGCAGGATATCCTCATGGTTGGTGGAGGGCTTTGTTTATGGTTGGAGCTGAGGGCATGCTTGTACCACAATACTAGATCTTGTCGTATGCATGGCAGGGATTCGAAGGAGTATGGAGGCCCAAATCGGGACCTATCTTTTCCCCGATGAGAATCTGTTCTGTTTAGATTTTTATTAGATATTGTCTCTCCGATTCCAGGTTCGGTGGACATCCGTGTCAAGTGGTCGTCAGTTGAAGTTTCTCGGCCATAGAGCCGGTGGGACCCTTGCTGACAGTTGACCTTTCCGCGGGTGATCCGGTGATGTCCTACCAGGGAAGCCTTGTTTGCCCTCCGTGTCCTGGCGCACGGCTTGGGGGTCTTATCTGCTGTCCTTGTTTCCTTCATTGCATTCAACTCTTCCAGCTACCTGTGTACGTCATTGTTGCAGGCCGGCTAAAGAAATCCATGGGTGTTTGTTTGAGGGCAACTTAGTCGGCTGCCCGGATTCCTGTCGAGAAAGTTACATGAGCAGGCTTTCGTGAGCCAAAAATTCTGTCTGCTGCCATTCTGTTCACTGCTCCATTTTGCCGTCCAGCGTGGGGTTGACAATGGTTGGGGCATCAAACGAATCTCTCTCTCTCTCTCTCTCTCTCTCTCTCTCTCTCTCTCTCTCTCTCTATATATATATATATATATATATATATATATTTTAGGATGAGTGTACCCAACAAAGTTAATAGAAAAGAGGTGGCGTAAGAATGAAAGGGCGGTTACAAAATATGTCCAACGGACATTACCTGAGTGGTGAGTAGTGAAGGTGGTACTTCAATCTGCAGTCTGATTCGTCTTTCGAGACACGAGCAATCTAAAATGAGCCATAGTCTTGCGCTATTTCTTTTTTCAGGAGTATGTTGTTAGTCTCTAAAATACGCCTCACAAAGATAAAATTTTATTGAGCAGTGAGCTGAGTTGAGAACGTGTAGATTTACTAATTCTTAGGTTTTTCTTGTGGAGTTCCGGGCTAGAATTTTGCTGGGGAGAAGAAGGGAAGTTGAATCATTGGAAAAAAAAGAAAACAGAGAATCAATGTTCAAATCAAAATCATATAGAAGACGACTAAATCGATGTCCTTTGAGGACGCGTGACTTTATGGACTGTCTACTTCCTCTTCTACTAACTTGGACAACTGGATGCTTGATACGGTAACAAAGAGAGAAAGACAAGCAGTCTAACTTGACCAGTCTAAATACTGCTAAGATCAAACCAAAGCTTTCTTGTCTCTCCATCACACTAACAAGCTTGGGAAAACCCCTCAGATCTAATCGAACATTTTAGATCAAAATTTAAACGCATCAAAACCACAGCCTGTTCCTCTCTTCTCTCCCCCTCTCTCTCTACATCTACGCTGGTATCACCAGGTCCTACCAACCGCCTCAAGGAAAAAAAGATCCCCTTTTCACTGAGACCGCCTCCTCTCCTCGTTCGCTTCTCACCCTCGCCACCACCAAGAGAAGAGAACGAGAGAGAGAGAGAGAGAGAGAGAGAGAGATGGCGGACGCGTTCTGTCCGGACTGCAAGAGGAGCACGGAGACGGTGTTCGACCACTCGGCGGGGGACATGGTGTGCTCGGAGTGCGGGCTGGTGCTGGAGGCGCACTCGATCGACGAGACGTCGGAGTGGAGGACGTTCGCGAACGAGTCAGGGGACAACGACCCCGTCCGCGTCGGCGGGCCTACCAACCCGCTCCTCGCCGACGGCGGCCTCTCCACCGTCATCTCCAAGCCCAACGGCGGCCAGAGCGACTTCCTCTCCTCCTCTCTCGGCCGCTGGCAGAACCGCAGCTCCAACCCGGACCGCTCCCTCATCCTCGCGTTCCGCACAATAGCCACCATGGCCGACAGGTCCCTCTCCCGCCCTCTACCTGTTTGCGTTATTGATGTGATGCGACAAAAATGGAATTTTGGGGTAGGTTGATGACAGTAGATGGATCTTGCGCTTCCAACCGCGCTCGAAATTTTAACGGCCATGAGGAAAGATCGGATTTTTGTTAAAAATGGTTTCATTAAAAACTGGATAGATTTTTGGGTCGGATGGTATGTTGGGAGAAGTAGATGATACCAAATTGAGAAAGATGGAATTTTGATGAATACTGAAACGATGTCATACATATAGAGATGCAGTTGACATGGAAATGTATTTTCCTGTCTTAGGATTGGATCCCTGAGTTCTAAGAAGGGGATGAAGAGGGAGGCGGAGAATTTTTTAGCAACTTTCCAGAGTATGCAGGCATCTGAGATTAGAATTTTGATGAAAAATGAGAATTGGGTGCTGGATCCCCATGCTAGCATTTGGAGCATTTGACTGAACTTTGTTTTCATTTTTTTGGACATGTCGGAGCCATTGATTGAAAAATTGGGTTCTGTGATCCATCCCATATGAATGCAACTAAATATTCTGATTTCAGGATTTGAACTTGTCTCATATATAAAGGTGTAAAATTTGGATATACTTATATATTAGGATTGATATGACTCTTTTTGGTTCACAAATTTTAGAACAAACACCTTTTTTGCTTCTTATTGTTTGAGTCGTCCAGATGTTATTTGCTGCCACACAGGTGTCGAATGTTGCTTTTTTGTTTTGAAAAGTATTTCCTGTTTTTTGGCTGAAAAGTTTTAAAATTTTCCTCAAGAGCAGGAAGTTCTTAGTGGACATCTTTTCTTTTTTTGTTGGGGGTCATTGAAAGGCGAGAGATTGAAGAATCGTCAATGGGAGAGAAAAGGCTGGAAGGAGATTTGTTGTTGCATCGAAATAAATGCTTCTGAAATGAATTAGGTTTATTTATGATTTCATGGGCGTCTTTTTTTGTTTAATGACACTTGAAAGACACTCAGTGATGGCTTGTTAGCATGATTTTAAGTAACGAGTTACCAGGATGCATTGGACTCTTTGTGTTGAAGATCTCAGAGGTCAAGCTTAACATACAGCTAAGAAGATCTCAGAGGTTAAGTTTAACATATATATGGATTTGGTACAGTTCCGGGAAGGGGGTGATTTTAATGAGAGGACCAGGATTCATACAGGAATATCTTTGGGAAGAATGGCTTGAGGCGGATAATGGGGTTCAGAGGAATTATTAGACGAATGGCTTGGTGCATTATCTATCTAATAAACACTTTCTAATAAGCACTTAGTCTGAAGGGATCAGGCTCTATCTGGCCAAACTTAGATTGTTCGAACTAGAATTTCGAGATGGATTCTGGCCAAATCATAGGTTCAAAAGAATTTCAGGCCAGTTTTGGCTACATTTTTCTAGTTTAAGGTTGATCTGAGTACAATTTTTATAAATGACTGTTTTAGATGCACTATACATGCCTTCATAGGGTAGGAACAGAAACATAAAAGGTGCCTTATGTTAAGAATGCTAACAAATAGTGTTGCATGGCCATGGACATAAGAGTCAGAGTTGGACACATTTGCGGGTATCTGACTCTGAAGTCAATTTACAAGATACATGGGTATGTAGGAGAATGATTGACTCATATGACATTGATGATGTTGCTCTTGATTTTATATTTAAAAATTTACCACAAGTATGTGAAGAAAGGTTTCATACTAGTGAAATCAGCAATGATTCGTAGATTTCAAAGAATTATCACTGCATGAATTATGGATTTTTAAGTTTTAAAGATATGCCATCTTTTTTGCTATTCTTTTCAAACAACATGTACTTGATTGGATCTCCATATCTAACTCAAGCACAAAAATTTTATGACATTCCACAAATTTTTTAATCTCCATCCTTCAACAAACTTTGAGAACAACTAAATCCCACTTCTGATTATCATGAGATTTGTATGAGAGCCATTTATGATTCAGTGTTGGAGAATAGACCCATAATGCAAGAATTAATGGGTAGAAGTGCTTGATGCATATCCAGCTCTCAGATACATGTCAATATTGGATTCTCCGAGGTTGAAACAAGTGTCCAGGTAACACAGCTTATAAGCTGGGGGATCATATGAACAATTAGAAAGTAAATGGGTTTATCTGTAACAATCATGTCTATGTGAGGATAAAAATTTTCATCCCATAAGATGATGTGCATTTTCTTTCCCATACACAGGCAATACTTATTCTGTAATTGTATATTCTTATCCCTTAATGTATAATAGTGCAACAGAACATTGAGAATTGTAAGGTACATTAAAGCATGGGGCTAATCTATTCTTCTCCTTAAGTAAGACAACTTTACAGCTGAAAAAGTAGATTCATTCTCTCACCAAAGAAGTTCTGGGTTTGTCGACTTGACCTAAACTACTTTGAAAGGTTTGTTATGATATTCTTTGTTCCCATATTGATCATGAAAAAAAAAAGAGACTAGGGTGATAGAAGACAGAGTCATTTAAATTCGTAAAAAATGACTTTGAAGATGTGGCTATTTGTCTTGAATGTCTCACCAAGTTGGGTGCTCTGGGAGCTGAATAGTCCAGGAAGAATTAATTCACCAGAATAAATTATTCACCATGTTTTGCAACCTTTATTATAATGTTTGAGTTAGTAGTTCATTTTATTTTTATCTACTTAAGGATTACATGCATGAAGGACTCCATGTTTTGAACATGTAAATGCATTGAAAAATAAAGGTGCTTATGAATCCATTTAGAAAAGTTTGATGTTAATGGACTCTTCTATTTCGCATATTTGTTATAAGAAGATGGGATTTGTAATTTTGATTTGATTACCCGGAACTCCAATGCATAAAACTGACATATCTTGTGTTATTATATTACTAATTTTTGTTTCTATGTAAATTCATTTATGATTTTGTCAAATTACTTTTTTTTTTTGCAAGTGCAACAATAGTTGAAGCTACTGCTGATATAGTGGTATTTTTTTTGCCTTCAGGTTGGGTCTTGTTGCAACTATCAAGGTACAATCTGGCTATCATTTTGTAGTTTTTCATCATGTAAAAGTTTCATTTCTTGAATATGTGATTTCAAGAAAAAGTTTGTATCTAATATGAGGTGCTTTTAATTTCCAAAACAATATTAATAAGCAAGGAATGGAGTCTAAAAATTGGAAGCTTCAAGAGTATTGAGGTCTAGCAGTTGCAAGGGCATTACTGTTCACCTTTTAATGAAACTAGTCGAAACTAAGTTAGAGCAGCATATCCAAATCTTCCTAAATGTTGATAGACCTTTTTAAGGACCATGTGCTACCCTTTTGTCCCTTTTTCTTGCCTATGTGCATGCTTGCTTGCTTGCTTTTGTTTCACCTATCAAAACCCTATGCCTTTATTCATTAGTGTTGGTCTCTCTATAGATGCACGCTTTTTTGAGTGCATGGTTACCAAATTGACCCAGGTCGGAACAGACAGACTGGGATCTGGCTGCACAAGGCTAGGGTAAGTGCATGAAGGCAAAAGAATTTTACTAGTTCAAATGCAAAAGTGATTGCGTGAAGGATGCTTGCAAATGAGTGACAAAATAATTGTTAATCAAAAGAAAGTAACTATTTTTCTTATTAAAATAATTATATTAGTAGGTTAATCTAGAAGTAGAAAGCAGAGATAAAAAGCTAAACTAGGATAACTAGTTGGAGTCTCACCGACCAATACACTTGATCCGATCAGAGTTGCACCATGTCTACATACTTGCTTAAGATTTCTCCTTTTAGAATTTTGATATGTGTGTGTTTTATCTGAAAAATTAAACCTATTAAAATTCAGCCGTGTAATTTGTCATTCTGCACTTTATTTTTGAACTACCTTCTCATGTCTTATATCTCTCTTCCCTGGTTTATCTGAGCAGTTGTATGATATTTAATGATTGGCTAATTGGATTTTTTTTTATATAATTTGTATTTTCAACTTATTTTCTATGTGGGTTTTCTTATATGCCGCCTTTCCTGTCTGTTACTTTTGTCATACGAAATTGAATTTCTCCTGGTTGATCTTGATGTTCCTGCTGTCACTATGGGTGGTTCTTCTATATTTATACTTAGTAGAAATAGATAAGTTCTTCTTCTGAGACTAAATTCTTATTTTCTAATAACAATGTCATATTTATTTCCTGAAGGATCGGGCCAATGAGATATACAAAAAGGTGGAAGATCTCAAATCCATCAGGGGAAGAAATCAAGATGCAATTTTAGCTGCTTGCCTCTACATTGCTTGTCGACAAGAGGACAGGCCTCGCACTGTAAAGGGTATAGCTTATATCTAACTGTTTGACAAGTTTTGATTTTTCATCTTGATTGTACATAAATGTTCATGTACTTTTTTCTTTAACTAGAGATATGCTCTGTTGCCAACGGAGCTACAAAGAAGGAAATTGGCCGTGCAAAAGAGTTCATAGTAAAACAGCTTGAAGTTGAGATGGGTCAGTCGATGGAGATGGGTACCATTCATGCAGGAGATTTCCTGGTTTGTTTAAGCACTATTATTTCAATCATCTCATTTTGCTTGGCTAGAATTAAGTTAGATTTTGAGTTGCTTCGAGATGCATACTTAGCATTATTTTGATATTCTCAACATTAGAAGTCTCCATAAACATCTGTGATGATCCTCGTATGGCTTCATGTCCTGGCTTCCTAAAATTTGTAGAGACGGTTTTGTTCACATCTTGGCATGACAAATCAAGCAGTCAAGGCTGCTCAAGAAGCGGTACAGAAGTCAGAAGAACTTGATATAAGGTACCATTTTTTTTGAAATATTTAGAAATTGCAAGCAACTGCCATTTTGCTTTTGATCTTTTCATGTGCCGTATTGACTGAATCTTCTATTATTCAATTTGTATTTTCCCCCATGTATTCATCATTTTTATCATTTTTCTTTGTCTCATGTTCTCTCTGTAAGCTATGCCGACTGTAGGAAAAGATCTGTTCATGCTCTTTTAAGGCCTTGAACATGGATCGGTCATGGTCGTATTAGTTATCTAGTGTCATTAGAATATGTAACTAGAGTTACTTAAAGCTTACAACCTATCAAATTTACTTTCGAAGTTCCAACATATCAGTTTACTATTGTATTCAGTTTTTAGATGTATCCATGTTCATGTAAGCACCTAATTCAACTTCTAAAGAGCAAGAGGCATCTCATAGAGCATAGACTTTCAAATATGAAGTCTATTGATGAAACTTTAGCTTCTAGAAGATTAAGAGCTTCATATTCTAACATTAGAATTCCTTGCAGGAGGAGCCCCATATCAATTGCAGCAGCTGTCATTTACATGATAACTCAGTTGTCGGATGACAAGAAACCCCTCAAAGGTTCTGAGATCTCCTTGTCTATATTGTCTTGCAATCATAATTGCTTGTGCTAACCTGAATGTTTTTGTTGCAGATATATCCTTGGCTACCGGAGTTGCAGAAGGCACCATAAGAAATTCCTACAAAGATCTTTATCCCTATGCTTCGAGGCTGATTCCAACCTCCTTTGCCAAGGAGGAAGACTTAAAGAACCTCTGCAGCCCATAGTTTGGTATCAACCTGTTGTACTGAACATGAACCATATAAGATTGATCATTGAGGATGATGCTGAACGAACAATGCATGGTTTGATTGATTTATTGATCATTCAGTACTTGGTTGTGATTTTGATGAGCCCATGTGCAACTAGCTTTTGGTATCGGACCTGTGGATGGAAATTAAATGGGACTGCATCAAAAGATGGTGTTTCATTTTTTTACCACATCTTGAGAGTTGATCAGAAAAGGCTGATGCCTGATGTGAAAGAATTTCTGCTTTCCCATCTCAGGGTAATAGAACTTGTGACTCATAAAAGGGATCATTTCTAAATTGGATGAGAGCAGCTTTCCAAAGAGTAGCCAATTAAAAGCAGTCCATAGCATAGTATGAGAGGTCTTAACCGGTCAAATGTGCACGAAAAATTGAGATTATGACTAGTAATTTGCTTATTATACAAGCTGGTTTTTCTCCAAAAGCTTGTATTTGATGGTCGAGAGTATGCTTGAAGTCTGATTACTATGTTCTAATTGTTTATCAGACCCTTTGAAGAGGCGCTTTTTATTTATCATGAAGCTTTTCAACCATTCTTGCCATTCTATATTCTGTCTGCTTTTCCTGCCATCTTCTTTCCGGACTTCCATGCTTAGTTTGCGTTGGCGCGGTGTACGGTGGGGCGCGATGTCGCGGTGCACGGGGCGACGGTGGACCGCGATATCGCGGTGTATGGTGCGATGGGGACCGTGCTATCCTCGTGCACGGCGGAATAGTTGACCGGATATCACGGTGTACAGCGGAAGGGTGGACCGCGCGGCGTACGGCGGAGCTCGGGATCGGGGTCTACGGTGGACCGCGATATCTATGTCGTGGTGTTCGGCGCGATCTCAGGGCGACGCCGACCAAACCAAACTATCTTCCATCTCCTCCCGCTGCCACCCTTCCAAATGCTCGCATGGCTGCCCCAAGCTACGTGTCTTCTCGGCTTTCAGCCTTTTCTCCCTCTTCTCTCATTTGAGGATATTTCTTTCTTTTTTTTTTAAAGCCGAAGTCCAAAGAGGTTATACTGCAAGACTTCGAGTAATAACACTACTAACATTTACGATGTGTGCATGCTCACAAACACACAGGGGGGTGGGGTGGGGGGAGAGAGATGAAAGGGGGTGGGGTTCCATGGTGTCCATGGTGGAGGGAACCGGGGTTTGGAGATGCATCCATGGAGGAAGTGCATTTGGTTATCGAAGGAAAAGACGTAAGAATTGAATTTGCTGGCAATACTTGAACCAAGCTTGACAAGTAGGGCCCTGCTAATGAGAAGGAAATGTTCATTAGGAAATATATTAAATGTAGCAAGAAAGGTGTGGCGTTGGGTAAGATAATGAGGTTAAGTATTTTTTCTTTACACACGCCTATTTGATGCCTCCATTTCTATAATTTAGGAGGACCCCTTTTTTTTCTTCGAATTTTCCTTTGTATGATCTGTGGCATTAGATCAATATCGAACAGAGAATAATTATTAGCAAGCAAACATTGAAGCTGCTAGATTTAACTCCAGTGGCTAAGTTGCATGCTTCTACATGTGGAGCTTGTTAAAATCATTAATAAAAAATATAAAATTTTATTTAATTATACATGATCATTAATGAAAAATATAAAATTTTATTTAATTATACATAATAATATAGTGATATATGTTGTGGGATGGGGTTTCCAGTTTAGTCCCACATCGGCTAATCAGCGGAAAGGTCTGTGCCTTATAATGAGGAGGCCTAAAACCTTTCCTCACGAGGCGCCTTTTATAGGACAAAACCGTGAGGGTAGGGGGTAACCTCCGCGGCCCCCCGCGCCGTCAGGGCTCGGGACTGTCATTGGGACTGTCATTGGGCTCCGACCCTGGGCGACCTCCCGCAGACCCGAAGCGGCAATCCCAGAGCGGACAATACCTCGGGAGGGACGCAGATGCTTTCCCTGCTCGGCCGGTGTGTGGGCTGGTGTCGGGGTTCCGACCCCACATCAGATGGCGCTAGAGGAAGGGCCCCGGCCACGCACAGACCTTCCCACTGGGGGGGCTGTGTTGTGGGATGGGGTTCCCAGTTTAGTCCCACATCGGCTAATCAGCGGAAAGGTCTGTGCCTTATAATGAGGAGGCCTAAAACCTTTCCTCACGAGGCGCCTTTTATAGGACAAAACCGTGAGGGTAGGGGGTAACCTCCGCGGCCCCCCGCGCCGTCAGGGCTCGGGACTGTCATTGGGACTGTCATTGGGCTCCGACCCTGGGCGACCTCCCGCAGACCCGAAGCGGCAATCCCAGAGCGGACAATACCTCGGGAGGGACGCAGATGCTTTCCCTGCTCGGCCGGTGTGTGGGCTGGTGTCGGGGTTCCGACCCCACATCAATATATATAGATGATTCATCATCATCTTCTTCTTCTTCTTTTTCCTCCTTCAGAGGAACTTTAGATTCATGAAATAAAACCACAACCACTAAGATCAACAAGAGATTCTTCTTCTTCCTTCGTCTTCTTTGATAGACAAAGGGAGAATCTTTGAAACCATGGAATAAAACCACAACCCTTAAGATCAGCAAGAGAAAGATAGAGAAGGTGAGAAAAGAGAAAGGATTGAGACAGAGTTGGGATACATTTTTGCACAGCCAGTTGCAAAATTGGCGAGGAAGTCAGTGTATTGGTTTCCTTCACAATACATTTGTGTGGCAAATTGCAAAGGAAGATGCCCAGCAAATGATATTACTATGGTAAGGATGAGCACAATAACCTCTCCCAAGAATCCATGAGATTATGTTGTTGGAGTCGCCCTCAAGCATGATTCTTTACGCCTGCATGATATCGATCGTAGCCTTCATACCTTCATGGTCACATCCATAGAGAATGTCATCAGAGGACAAATCCAGCTTCTTGTTGTCCAGCATGGCTTTGTTAGTCAAAAGGTGAATGGTTCAAGCCATCATATCAAGATCTGATGACCACAATAATTAAGTACTATTCAATAGCCATTAAAGTCTTTGGATTATATTCTGAAGAATGAGTTACGTTATGAAGTTTGCAAACTTTTTGTTTAAGAGAAAAAGCGGGGTGATCACCAGCCTTATAACTATGTAGATTCAAATGCTTGAATGCACCATCCAAGATCAAACCTAAAATATCTAGTTGCTGAACAAGAACATTCAAGACTGAATTCTAGACCCAAATTCATAAATAAAATCTATTAACATAATTTAACAAAAAATATAAAACCTCATTTATTTATAGACAATACCAATATAATTTAAATACTTTTTTTTGTTTTTTATATTTTGAGATTTGTTGAGCCAAATATGAGCAGGTCACGCCTAGTTCATGTTTAGCTTGTTACTAATAGAGCATACCGAATTTAATCTAGGCTTTTATCTAAATAAAGCTATTCATGAACAACTTATTCATAGGACAACCCTAACATGAAGTTTTAAAGATGGGGCCCAAGGCCTTTTGTAAACCCTAACTTATTCTGCTTCGCTCTTTGGGCTTTGCCAACTTTAGTTAAAAAATATATATTTGCATTGTCCTTGAGCATCACTTTAGTGATCTTAAAATATCTCGGTACTCCATTTTTTTTATCAACTGTGCTCTTGTTGGCTTTCACTCTTAAGGCTCTATTTTTTTCCAGTCTCAAGGCTCTTTAAGGGATAGAATGGCATAAAAAGACTAGTTTTAGCCATTGTTTAATTTGATTCATTAATTCAGAATCTAAAGGCCAAACTAGTTTTCATTCAATAACCAGTAAAATTACTAGATTTTATTCTAATGGTTGACTTACATGAAGTTTGTTAATATTATTTAATGATATAGAATGTTATTCATAACGGATTTTAACTAGATAAATATCATGAAACAACATTGTCATGACATTTCAAGGGTGGGTCCTAAGGCCTCAAGCATTATCCAAGTAATTTAAAACAACGTCCATCTTTTATCGTCCATTCTCTCGTGGTTCGATTCGTACTCTCTTAAAAGAGAGAAATGAATGAAACACACAAGTTAGGGTTTAATATCAATCTTTGCGTGATTAGATTAGATCAAGATCTAACAATTGGAAGAGTTACTATTTACTAAACATTGAAGTTAAAAGATTTTATTTTAATGGCTATGTTGCATACTTCTTGATACAAAGTTTGTTAATATTATTTAATAACAATATAATTTTGTTATAAACAATCTCAATGTAATATAAACATCATGTTTATTTTTTACTTATTATATTTTGAGTTATAATGAGCTAAAGATGAGCAAGCTATGCCTAATGTGTGTTCTAAATATTTGCTTACTAAGCAAGTTGGATTTCTGCTAGATTTATTACTCAATAAAGCTCTTGCGAACAACTCATTCACTAGATAACCCTAGTAGAAAATTTTATGTAGGGGGCCCAAGGCTTTAGAAGAAACCTCTTATGCTCATCTCCATTCTCCACATTCACTGTCGTATTGAGCCTGAAAAGGAAAAAGAAAAATCATGTATATATGTAGGTCCCAAGCATAACCCTAACATAAAGATGAGTAAGCCATGCCGAGCGCATGTTCGAGCAAGCTGGATTTGAGCTGGATCTGTCGTTGAGGAAAACTGCTCAAGAATAGTTCATTTACTTAATAGCCCTAGCATGAAATTTTAAAAGTGGGGCCCAAGGCCTCCACATAACCTTCTATAAGTTGGATCTGTCGTTGAGGAAAACTACTTAAGAATAGTTTATTCACTTAATAACTCTAGCATGAAATTTTAAAAGTGGGGCCTAAGGCCTCCACATAACCTTCTATACGGTTTCCACTTTCTAATCTTTACTGACTTAACCGAACATAAAGGAGCATAATAGAACACACATGTATGTGTATGGACCTAAAGGATAACCCTAGCGATTCAAACCAATCTCTAAAGATATCTTATCATTTATCCGATATACTTTCATGACTTAATTCTTTCTCTTAAGAGATAAAAATGACAAACATGCGTCACTTAAAAAGAAGTCCTAGTTCTTGTATGTTTTGAGCTATTAGATGAGGATCCAATGGTTGGAATAGTTACCATTGAATAACTATTGAGGTCACTAAATTTTATTCTAATGGTTAAGTTGCATTCTTCTTTTACAATGTTTGCTAATATTATTTAATAAAAAATATATCAAACATATACAATTTCAGCATTGTATAAATTTATATTTTTATTTATTATATTTTGGGATCAATAAGATGAACAAGAGTAAACTATACCTACTTATGTAGAAATTGAGCAAACTAAAGTTAAACTAAGTTTTTAATTGAATGGAGCTACTCATGAACAGCTTATTCAACGGATAGCCCTAATACGAACTAATGAGGATGAGGTCACAAGATATCCGTGTACCTCCTTATATTTGTCGGAACTCTTCAGCTTCCACCGACTATACCATCTAGCAAAAAAAAAAAAAAAAGGCAACACACACATTCAGTGGCCCCAGCATACTCGAGTAATTCAAATTTCAAAACGATATATTAAAAGACATACTTCATTTATTATTAACGAGCACATCTTTTTGCACCATCATTGAAAGAGCGAACAATTGAAGTGCACCAACTTATGGAAAGAGTGTGTAAACCTATTTACATAAATAATAAAAGAAATTAAATAATGAGATTAAGAATAATCCATTCGCCTTCCCACATGCATTGCACGTGCCTTAGATTTTGTATAACATGATAGTATTAAATGCGCCTCCTAATTTTTTTCTCTCTTAACCAAATTTTTGCAGACACAAATGCAGAACCACCTGTCACAAAAGCCATGCATTTATTAATCCCCTTTCGATCAGGACAAGGGGAGCGGGGTTCATTCAAGGGAGAATCAGAGCCGTCCGTGTGGTAGGGGTGAGTAGATTTCCGGTACTTCCTTACAAATCCGACGGCCCCCAAGACCGTCTTCCATTCCATGGGCGAGGATGGGGACGCTGAGGGGCGCCCCGTTCGAGGACCCGCGCAACGCGATCGAACGGCCTAGAGAAGCCGAGGTTGGCGTACGATTAGATCACAACCGACCAACAAATCACTTTAATGAAGGCGAGAAAAGACACCCGGAGGACACGTGCCAGATAGTTATCAACTGAACCCATCTGCAGACTGCAGGCTTGCAAACAGCAACCACCCAGCCCACGCTCTCATGTTGACGCGGCATGTTCAAAATAGACACGTGTAAAAGGTTGCCAGTTGGCACGGGATTGCATCGGGAGAATACTGTGTGTGCTGTTTGGGAGCGGAGAGCGGCTTCGGTGTGCGTGGGGCGCGTCCGACGTGGCGGACAGGTGGGATACCGCTGTCGGCGGTCGGATTGGGGTCTGGATGGGCGAATGTCAGCCGTCGATTTACCGTGACGTAAGACGGCTTTCGTCGTGCTCCTATAAGAGCACGGAGAGAAGGAGAGAGAGATGCAGGGCTCAGAGAGAGAGAGAGAGAGAGAGAGAGAGGGGGGGTGGGGGGAGGGGGGAGACAACAGAGAGTCGTTTCGGGTTCGGGGGAGAGAGCTTCGAGCTTCCCGTCCTTCGGATCGCTTCTATAGAGAGAGCTGGGAGGACTTGGTGATCGACTGGGCGGCTTCGTTTCCTGAGCCGGCGCCGATTTCGAGGGGTATTTTTTTGATTTTCTCTCTATTTTATGTTGCTTTCTCGCTATCTTCGTCTTTTTATCGAGTTTTCTTGGGGGATGGAGGTCTTTCACCGTTTGTTTGTTGAATGAGTTTCGAGACTTCCTGAGGATCGGAAAGAAAGAAAAAAGTTAGTTTTTTTATCGTTTTTTTTCTTCTTTTTATGAGTTTTCGTGGGGATGGAGGTGTTTCCCCGTCTCTCTGTCGAATGGATTTCGAGACTTCCTGAGGATCGGAAAGAAATTAAAAAAAAGTTGATTTTTTTTCGTTTTTTTCTTGTTTTCTCTATTGAAATTTCTTCGGGGATGGAGGTGTTTCGTGTTCTGTTTCTTTGTTGAAAGCGTCTCAAGCTTTGCTGTGGATCGAGAGAAAAGAAAAGGTTGGGTTTTTATGGTATGAAAACAAAGTTTGGTAGGTGAGAATTTTGGGAGGAGTGGGTGAGGGGATTGAAATAAAAATCGATTTTTGTTTCGCTTTTATTGGTTTGGAGATTGGAAATGGCATCGGTTTGTTCCTCCCTTTTTCTGGACTTGGTGCACGGAAGGGCAAGAGTCTTGTTTTTGGTGTAGATTAGAATAATGGTTTTTTTTTTTTAACAGTGGAAAAGAATAAAGATCGAAGTTTTATTGGAGATTCGTGGATTATTTGTCTGTTTTCCTTTTTTTCTTCTTTATATTCCGAAAGATCCCGTGAATGTTTTGGGTAAAAATTCTTTTCCTCTATCTTTCTCTGTGCTTTAATGGATGGCAACGAGAACCAGATTCTTCTCTGGCTCCCAGGACGAGGTCGCCTTTCCCTTTTCCTCGTTTTTTTGGCTTTCTTTCTTTCTTTCTTTTTTGTTCCTCTCTTATTCTTTGCTTATATTTTTCTTGTTTCTGGTCTCAGTTTCCTCGCTGACATAGATCTCAGATGATCGCGCTTGCTGCCAGTTTCTCAGCAGCTGAGGCGAAAGAGAAATCCCGGTTTCCATTACTAAGAGAGAGAAAAACATCTCCTTTGGCCTAAAAATAGGTAAAAAAAGGTGCTCTCTTATTACTCCCCACCGGGCATCTCGCCTTTCATTTCGCTTCCCCCCTTCACTCCCCCATTCGCGTGTTCTTTAAAACACATGAATGCAGATATATTCATTAAAGCCGATACAAGAATGCTGTAAATTCTCTCCTTTTTTGCCTCCTCTGTCACTAGGTTCATCTGGGCGTGGCCTTGACTTCCTTAGAACTTGAAGAAGAGGAGAGAAAGAGAAGGAAAGAGAAGGAGAAGATCTGATCGTTTGATTGATGCGGGTGGGGGTGGATCAGATATGGACAAGGAAAGATCTCGGGATTTGATGATGCGAGGCAGAAGCTCGGGGAGTCGTCGGCTCTCGCCCGCAAGGCGACACCCAATGCGCTCCGCCTCTCCTATCGGTACTTTGTTACTTACCATCTTTAACTCTGTTCCCTTAAACCCCCAAGATACCCTTCTTCTCTTCCTTAATTTATACTTCCACTGAGGAAAGTCTGTTTCTTTTGTTCTTTTTTTCTCCGTCCTTTTTCCATTCAAATAGAGCCAAGCAAGCTTTTTGGTTTTATACAGTGAACTCCTTGTCTTTTGTGTACTCTGTTTTTTTCTGAAGCAAAATGTATCTTTTTGGTTGAATTTTGAATTTGATTTGCTGGAGTCGAGCTTGCTCTGTTTTGTTCTGCAGTTTATGATAAAGGCGATGGTGGGGATAAGGGGGGATATGGGAGCGTGCCATCGAGTTGGAAAAAAGAGAAGGTCAGGGTCTCGAGGTCGCGCAACAATGAGGCAGAAGGCAAGGTGGGTGGTGCTGGGTCGGAGGGGGAGGAGGGGGATCCTTTTCGTCCGCCACTTACGACCACCACCAACAGCGTGACTGCTCGGAAGAGAGTTAGGCTCCATGGAAAGGTTGGATTTTTTCCCCTTTTGATGACAAGCTGACCAAGTTTATGCAAATCTATCCGTTTAGTTGCTAATGATTACAACTTTTTTATGCTATAGACATCGGAGGATTGCGATGCTGTGGATCCTGCATCAGTGCCTAGAAAATTACGGTCAGGTATAAGGAAATGGAAAGGGATGCTTCCAACATTCAATTACTTTTGACTCTTTTTAGAGAAGTTTGACTCCTCTACTGTATCAAATTCGATGGTGTTATGAGCTGATTTTTTTTTTTTTTGAAGTTCTTCAGAAGGCTTATTTGTAAGGTTGTTAGGGAGTCATTATTGTAATAGTGTCAATCCAAAGGAATCTTTACTTCTTTGAAGAGGATTATAAATAAAAAGAGCTAGTAATGAGATCTTAAATCTGTCACTAACGAATGTGGTGTTATTCATGCTGATGTTTAGGGGTTATGCTTGCTGCCTTTCTTAGACTTTTACAGGGTTATGTATTTTTTTTCATTTTTTCAAGTTATTTTGCGGCACATGCAGATGCTGTGCAGTTGAAGTCTGGTATTTAAGTTTGTCTTGCAAAATCTTGGATTGCAGTCGTCTCTTTTATGACTTATTGGCATCAGTATGTTTATACTTCATTGTTTTTCTGCTTCAGCTATAAACAAACGCAGCAACCAATCGGCATCTCCACCATTGCCAGATACAAAGAAGAAACGCCATTGTACCTCTAGCGATGCCCAGCTGCCCTATATCGTTGATGAGAATAAGTCCGAGCAAAATACGGTTGGTCATGCACTTTTTTTTCCCATTTTGTTACATTTCCATGTTTACGTATTTCAATTTATTGAATCTTGGATTTTTTTTCCTTAAAATAGTTAACTAACTCCATGACCAAAGATGAGGAAGAGGTCGCTGAGACTTTGTTTTCATTGGCCAATATGATGCCTATTTGCGAGCCAATTGAGGACAACGAAGAACGAAAAACATCAGAAGATATGTCAAACATGAATGCCACCAACGCTTCTCATTCGGAAGGTTCAGTTCACCCTCTCTCTCTCTCTCTCTCTCTCTCTCCTGATAAAGATTTCTTTAGGTTGCCAAAAATGTTTAGTATCTTTTCATTTTTTTTATTATATTCAAGGAACCTAGTTTGTGATTTTGCAGCTTCGAAAGAAGAGGATACAAATAATTCACAGCCATGTGTTGCTAATGAAGTGATAGATCTTGCTTCATGTTTAGAGGAACCTGTTAGCGAAACTGCAAAGGGTGAACCTGCTTTGGAGCATCCTGCCGTCATCTCAGCAAGGCCAGCTATTGAGCCAGAACCAAACAAGTCTGCTCAATCTGATGTTCATGCAACTCTTCTTTTGTCTAAAATTGATCATGCGGAGAGCCCATCTTCTTCGATGAATGCTGCTAATTCATTAAAATCTTTTGGAGCTTCATCTCAGTATTACTCTGGAAATGGGTTTGTAACTTTTATATCATACCATGCTTTTGCTAGGCTAGCTATTGGACCAGAAGTCTCTTCACTCCAGATACTATACTTCTTTCCTGATTTTCCTTACTGGTGGATTTACCTGTAGATCGCTTCAACCAACACAACATGATGCCCTTCCAGCTCTTCCTACGCAAAAACCAGATATCGTGCTTTGGCCAGTAATGCATGCTTCTTTACCTGAAATTGATTACAATCTGTATTAAGTTTCTTCGACTTCTGAAATGATTTATTCGTGCATTTTTTTCTTCAGTTTGGATCCACTGGATCTGCTGCAGTGAAACATGAAGTGCAGGCAGATGAGCAGAGAATGGACACTGGTACAAATGTTGGGCATCGGGAAGGTATCAATTTTGTACCAGGAAAAAGACAATTCTTAGATTCAAAAACAATGAACCGCCTATGTGTTAAATAACGTGGCTTCATGTCTCTCCGCTGACTGTAGTTTAATTTATTTGCTTTATCAGAAATTGATCCTTCGGTGCGTCCTGGTTTGCTTAGTGTTACACAAGCACCTTTGACAATGTAATTCCGCAAACCTTAGTCTTTGCTCTCAATGTGGAACTCCTTGTGTGCCCTGTTTTCTCAGAATGGTAGGTTCTGCCATCATCCATTGTCTAATAATTGCATATAATTTCCCAGGTTGCCTCCAAGTAAAACTGCAGCTTGGCCAGGATCTGCTACTAGTACTGTTGGACTTAATTCATCTGGAAATGGTATTCCAACTGAAAAGGTGATGTGCCTCTTTTGCACCATGATTTGTCTTTTTATTTCTAAAACTTTCAGAGGGAAGAAACGTGCACTAGAGAAAGAGAGAGAAGCTCCTCTTGTGAACCCCAGCCTCTTTGTTTTCATAGACCTATGCTCACGTTTCGAATTCTTGTTCTTTGTATTTAGAAGCCTCTTTTTTTTTGACCCTTGGCTTTTGAGGTCTTTCTTGCATGCAAAAATCAGGTCTCGGTATATCACATTTTATAAGGGGGGCATTAGCTTTACAGGCTTCTTAAGTCACAAATGCTACATTCGCATGGAATAGAAAACTGTTAATCCAAAATGGCCCATGTCACTGCTCCTTCTGAAGCTTGGTTGCACTTAATAGTTCTTTCTTTTGAACATTATCAAAAAATTCACCTTTCTTTATATCCTTATTCACCATGCAGCATCCGGCAATGCATCTTAATGTGTTGTCGTTACGGAAGAAGTGCACTGCTCATGTGTACTTAACCCATCTCATCCGGCACCATCAGAACATGGAGAGGGAGAGCTCGCTGTCAAAATCCAAGGAGGGATCAAATATGGGTGCACCAGCAGCAGCCAACAAGACAGCTGGGCTAAGAAATGGGCTGATGAACTGCATGGCTTCTGCTGGAACCAACGGTTTCTTGATGGAGACGAATGCACGCGAAGCCAGAATTCAAATGTTACGTAGTGAAAAGCTTCTCCAAGCTCAGCAGGCTTCCACATCATCTGAAACCTATGCTCCACAGAAGCAGGTAATAAGTAGTGTGATTGCCTTTCCATCCTCATTTTCTTGTAGTTTAATTTCTTATTGCTGATCTTGTATCATCCTGGCATCTTTCCATCAGACTGGTGATTTCCTATCCTTGTCGGCTGGTGGCGAAACTAGTAATTCTGGAAATCGGGTCGAGTTATCCGGGCAGCCTCATTTTCCTTTCATGCATCCACAGGCCCCACACCATTCTGTCATGCCCTTAGGTTTCCCTCATGTTCCTCACATGACACCTTATCCAGAAAAGCTATCATCTGCAGCTGCTCAACAGGTGCACTCTAGTATCTTGTCCTCTCAAATTCATCACAGTTTGGTGCCAACTTTTATTTGCTTCTGGCTGTCTCCATTCTTAATTTTTACATCATCTCAATTACATAAGATGCAGACGGCCAATTGGATGTCATGGAGGCCATGAAACCCTCAATAAATATGCTCTGCCTGTTAGAAATTCACTCTCTCAGGACACCTTTCTAGATAAGGATAGAGAGAGAGAAACACCTAATAATGAAAGATGAGTGCATGTATCATCAGCTTACATGGTTTTTTTTTGGGGTTTTTTGCATTAATACCCTCCTAAATATCGATTTTGGCATGAATATCCTTCTAAAATTTATATTTATATATATACCCTCGTAAAACACTTGTTTTGCTATTCTATCTTTTTTTTATTCTTATTTTTGCATATGTACCTATGCCATCTAACACTATTAAAACATTAATGGTTTCAAATTAAAATAACTAAAATACCCTTAATGGGTAGCTGTGTAAAAAGAAACATTTATAAGGCGATCGTAATGGAGGACAAAAAAGTAATTTTAAAATTCTATTTTATTTTTAATTAAAATAAATATGGTTTTTATTAACAGTATTAGAAGAACCATTATATTAGGGGCATTTGTGCAAAAACAATGTTTTATGAGGGTACAGAAATAAATATAAATTTTTAGAGGGTATTCATGCAAATTTGAATTTGTAGAAGGGTATTCATGCAAAAAAAGAAAAAAAAGAAAGGAAATGCCTTATGATAAAACTTTTTGAAGAAAAAATGAAGCCATAATTTAGAGTTTCCTTTAGATGCTGCTATGAATGTTTTGGATACCTTGGTCGCAAAGCATATGCATTTGCAACCGATCTATTATAATATTGTATAATGATGATAGAAGTTCTTAGAAGGGACCTGAGGACACACTTTACGCATGGGAAGCATAGCGTGCCGTCCAAATCATCTGATCCCACTCATTGCTCGTCTTGTTATGTTTCCTATCAAGACATATTAAGCATGACATGTTGAAGCTGCTTTGTTTTTTTTATATAGTTGCAGTTGCAGGTACCGCAGTACATGGGCAGCACATTCTATGGGCCACAGATGGTCCATGCAGGAGGCACGAGGCCACCACAGCAACAACATCAGCAGCCGATGTGGCCCACCTATTTGGCCCACTATAGGCCCCCAATGGGTGTCCCAGTGTGGCAGAATGGGAGGCTGCATGGCATGTCCCGTCAGCTTCGCCTCTGTCCTCCGGCTTCAGCACCAATCTCTCCTTCCCCTGCTGTAGAGGCGCATGCTGGAGCCCATCACCCACTCAACCCACCACAACAGCACCACCTTCATGCTAATCCCTCGTCGTCGTCGTCGTCATCTAGGACAAGGCATCATCACCTCAATGGTCTCCTGAATAATGGCGGATTCCGTCTCGAAGTTACATCACCGTTGCAGCTGCTTTGCAATGCGCAACGCTCCTGAAAACCTGGATGATAAGATGGATGAGGCTGGTCTGTCACATGTGTTCGTCTCTGGATCATACTTGTTGCTGCATTCTCACCACCATTTCGGCGGCCTGAAGATGGTCATTCTATGGATCTGGCTGCTCGAGATAATTGCGGACGACTCAGGTAAAAGCACCTTGAGAGCACAGCTGCACTTTTGCATGGTATAGTGAAATTTTCAGTATCGTTTTATAACATTGATTAGGTAAGAGGTAAGAATCAGTGTGGTCGTTAAAATGTAATTTAGTTTAAAATGTCTGTACTTTGATAGGTTCTATTGGATAAATAAGACAGGTAAGTAGAACAATCTTCGGATCCTCTTTCAGCATGTTGAGATGCAGTGTGATGATGTGCCATGGCAACAAGGCTGAAAGCTGTGGACAGTTAGATATCTTGGTCAATGGCTGTAGTTGTTGGAGTTCATTGCGCTTCCTGAACTCCCATTGTCCTTATAGCAGTCCGAGTCTTGCTTCCCTATAATGGTGAAGCAAGAGGTTGAACTTCTATAGTTTCATATAAACCCGAACTACCCTTGTGCCATGGGAACCTGGAGGCCATTGGTGCTGCTGTTTTATTTTCCAGCAGAGCCGGGCGCTGTTCATTGGGTAGCGTAGATAAAAACACTCCAGAGATGTGCCCCCTTCCATCAGAGAAGAAAAGAGGTTGTTCACCGGGTAGGGAAGATGAAACACTCCAGAGATAAGCCCCTTGCATCAGATGGTGTTTATATGCCGGTGACAATCGAGTGCAAATTGTTTTGTTGTTTAGAAATGCAGTGCTTCTTCACTAGTAATAAGAGGAAAGAAAGACAAAATACAAAGCAAGTCCAGAATGTAATATAGATAATGGTGTTCACCGGCCAAAAGCAGTCTTGTTTGAGATTATTAAATATCCCCACAGCAGTTCAGTTGGAATTAATCCAGTGGTTCTTTCAGGCACCAACACATTTTGTGTGTGAGAGAGAGAATGAGAGAGAGAGAGAGAGAGCACTTCATAAAGGTTGGACAACTGAATACAGATAAATATGAAACACAAAGTACCACGTCAAGAATTAGACGGCTTTGTTCATGCATTTTATGGCTCTATACCAGCAACAAAAGTGATAATACATGCAAAGAAGAAATCAAGGCAACGTTGACTGATACAGCTTTCGTGATAACATTCAGGCGAGGTCAAAACAAGGTAAGAACATGAATTTATTCATTACAGATTACCAAAATGAGATCATGACGAAGGTCAGAGTTATAACCCTTTTGAATGGAGGAGCTGCCACCTGACCTTATTCGTGATTATCTGACTTCAAATGGATAGTCAAACGGCAACTTTCTTTGAAGTCACTGAGTTGACAATTGTGGCAAATTCTGGTCCCTGCAGAACCAACAAAAACAGCAATGGTCCCTGTAAGTCACTCATTATAAACTATAAAAATCAGCAGTAATTATGATAATACAAAACTACTAGAAAGCTTTAAGCCGGTGCAGGCATGAGCTTACACCTTCATGTGGGACCCAAAAAACAAATCCTTGCATCAACTGGCACTTCAATGCTCACCCTTGCAATTTGGTGGGATGAGAATGGAGGGCAAACCTACTGCTTACAATATATATATAGTTTTTTGAAGGTTGAAATGAGGGACCTACTGCCTACAATGTTGCTTGCTTGGTTACAGATGAGGGGGTGTGCCCTTTTAGATTGCCCATTCGATATGCAGTTGTTTCTTTTCACAATAGTAATCAAACTTAGAATATATATATATATATTTTAAAAGACAATCAAACAACCCTACAGCTTTTAGTAATTGCATGACTTATAATGATAGGTACTTAAAACTTTTTAAAATATTGTCCATATTTGTTTTTATCGGTATATACAAAGTTAAGAAACAAGGTTATTAAACTAATCTTAAGAAAGGGATCTCATCAGAACAACATTTCTCAGTATACGGAAAAAGAATGGAAATTAGCTTATTGTTTTATGTAGCTTATTATTTTATATTAAGATCATTCCAATGTTAGTAATGATACAAATGCCTATAAATATAATGGTTTCTGAAACAAAGTCAAAAATCCGTTTTGTGGCATTTTTTGATGAGTCCTGGTTTGAGCTATTTTAGCTCGTTTGCATCAAAATAGACCAGGGACCTACAAAGGAATTATCTTATATCATGTTCAGTTGCAAGAAATGAAAAAACAAATCCATCTCGTAACATATGAGTTTGGTACAACTAGGATCCCTCATAGAGGAATTTGCCTTTCATTATTTAGTAATGCAACAAAAATTCAAGGAGAAAACAAGTGACTAAAATGTTCTTTGTGAATAGCAGCAGTGCCCCATGAGCATACCTTTAAAGATGCACCTCCAACAAGAAATCCATCAATATCTTCTTGCTTTGCAAGTTCTGAACAATTGCTCCCATTCACAGAACCTGTAAAACAGAGCATCAATTCAACTCTATAGCCGTATGAGCAAATAAAATTAGAAAGCACCTAAACACTGAATACAAAACTATCATTACATACAGTAAGATTACTAAAGCCTAGGAGATGAACCTACAGGTTAGCATACATGCAAATCCCTCCTGGAATCATATCATAAGGATACCTATAGCCACCAGTTAATTAAATAGGTCGACATGCAATATACAGTTATCAAATATGAGGAGAGTAAGTTCATACATTAGCCACCAACACTACGGAATCGTTCATAAACAAAGTTTTGGCACTCAATTGTCTAGGGGATATCAGGTTAAACTATGCCAGAAATCATTCAGCATATGCTTACATAACAGTGCATAATGATAGGACATTTCTTGGACCAAATGCCACATTTTCTTGAACATCTCTTATCAACCTCCACTCTTCCTCACCGAAGAGAAAGAAAGAAAAAAAAAATAGATAGAAAGATGAAGAAAATTAAGAGGTGGATACACGAAGAAGGGTCTTTTCCCTCCACAGAAAAACAAAAAAGAGGGAGGAGAGAGAAAGAGAGAGGAAGAAGAGAAGAAAAGAAAGAAACTGAATAATCCCATCCTATTGGAGTGCTAATAAGGTGTTACATAAACTTTGGTATCTGTATATCAAGAATTTGTATTGATGAAGAAACTTCATTTGGTTTTCTTCATTTTCTTTTCTTTCTGCACAAGTACCTGTGGGGGCGAACAATCACAATTTTTCCTTAGAAAGTGCAGAGTTTATGTGTCTACTCGAGAAAATCACAAACAAATTTACTGCCAACCAAGGGTTTGAGTTCTGAGTACTGTTGCATGCCATGCCAACAGGTGTTTGCAGTGGGCAAACATGTGCTGGGCTCAGGAACTGACTGAACCCAGGGTGTTTGTATCACAGAGTACTGATGCACAAAGATCTGGCTCGGGTCAATATGGCTGAGTACTGGGCTGTTTTTCTTTCAAAAAAAAAAAACACACCCTTTTTGGGGGCAGCACTGGAATCCATACCATCAACACAACAACCACCACCTCACTGATCACATCACTAAAACAGCATAATGACAAGAGTTCCTTGACCAAGGTTACCAAACTAAGACAAAATGTGACACATTTTAGAACCTAATTCTATCATCTCATAGTAATAGATCTGTAAATAAGGCATATAAGTAAATCTATATGGCAATGGACAAATTTACAGTTGTAAACAATTACCTCCATAGATAATACGAGTACTAGACGCAACCTCAGCTGAAATGTTCTTCTTGATCCAATCACGAACAGCAACATGCACTTCCTGAGCCTGTTCAGGAGTAGCCACTTTTCCAGTGCCAATAGCCCATACAGGCTCATATGCAATTACGACATTTTCCCAGCTTGTAATACTATCTGAACGAAATAATGAACGAGAAGACGTATCAGAAATTATAAGTCCTATTCTTCTGCAGCAACATGTACAAAGTTGTGACATGAAAAGGTTAACATCATAGTTAGCCTTAAATAGGAATGCTTCATGAATGGGGATTCACACAGATGGCCTCATATAGTTAAGGTATGATTTGATGGTTATAGTTGTAGAAACACAAAGCAAACAATTTACCTGCAAAAGCCTGCATCTGCCGAAAACAGACATCAAAAGTTTTTCCTGCTTCTCTTTCTTCTAACTTCTCTCCTATGCACGCGATAACCTTAAGATTCTGGCTCAGGGCATATGCAGCCTTTTTCCCAATAAACTGAAAGTAAAAAAAGTATTTTTATCTGTTACAAACTTGAGTTAAGTCAGACAAGTGAATATTAAATCCCTGACTTTGTTTCACCAAATACAAGGGTCATTGACTAGTTAATATGTCAAAAGCATTTATGTCTTAATTCTCTAGCTGGAACCTGGTCATCTTCACCGATAATATGTCTGCGCTCAGAATGCCCAAGAATAACCCACTTGCACCCCATATCTATCAGTTGCTCTGCACTGTACATAGTGAACAGAAAAATTAGCAACTGCATGATGGCATAGCTACATGACCCAAGAAATTATTTTGTTAAGAAAATCAGAAGAAAACGAGAGAATGGCTACAAGCAAGTTAGAGAAAGTAAATATTAGTTATCTGCCGATGGATAAAGATAACTTCAACTTGCACATTATCATAATGCATAGCCAGATGAGCTAAAGGTAAAGGTAATATCAAAAGATGTGTGTTTATATCTGCTGATATTTTAAATGCTAATGAGTATCGAGACACAAATTTATGTCTTTGAGAACTCTTGGGAAATTAAATTATCAGGTGGATGTGATAAGAAATCCAGTTAGGTCATCCGCACACCATTTTAACCAAACTTTCCTGGTAAGTGCCTTGATCCTTATATCACCACTCAGGACAGGGACAGATTGTCGCATACTCCAAATTGCTTCCATGCTCAGTTGTTGCAAACCTGATACGTGAAATGGACAAAGCATTGAGGAAATTTATTAAGGCCATCCGAGAGAACTTGGAGCAGATCTTTATTTATTGTTTGAAAGATAGAAGCAAAGCACCAGTTAAATTTAGGAATAATCATCAGTTGTCCATTAATAGCGGTAAGGCTGCAAGTGCATTGCACAATCCCTGGGTGCATGAAAGAACATAAAGAATATAAAGAAAAATAATTTTAGCATTAAAATGTATCAAAAATATTGTTATGTTGCATTATGGTCACCTTTTCTTAGAATTATAATCATATTTTTAAGGGATGCACATCAATGGAATAACAATCATGTTTTATGAAAAAGAAAGAAGGGGGCCAAGAAATGCCAAACATGCCCTAAGATTCAAAAAATTAAAACTTAGGAAGTCAGCAATGCCGAACGAGCCATAGAAACAAGTCTATGCTGTTTCCATAGAAAAATGAAACAGATACGGAGAAAGTACAAGTTTCCAGTTGCCATGACCTTATTTCTCCAGTGAATGCTCCACCTTTTCCAACCCAACAATTCTGAGCAGAAATATCAATATGATCCGTCAATGAATTATTCACCTGATCAATGTAGATAAATGGTGGTGCTACGACCACATCTGCATTATCAACATGAAAAAAGAAGTCAGGAGACCTTCAGAATTAAATTGATAGATGCTCACCAAAAAAAAGTTATGTTACAGGAAGCATTCATAAAATTATGCAATTAAGAATTTATCAGTCTTAGGAGAGTTTGCATGCAATAGATTAGATTTAGATGTATTAATCACAGAGCTAGCATAATGTGCATAATCAAACTAGCATTTCAAGTAATGCTGGGTAAGCCCACTGTAAGGATGGCTTTCAGCCTCTGAGATCTCAACCAAGATATCAATATGTATTGGTATCAAGCAATTCACCAATACAATATTTGGCTTATTATATAATCACATTCTTGCTCTATTAACATTTTTATATTTCAGTTATTATACATTGGCCAAGATGTTGAGATATATCTCAGTGATTTTAAAATTCTTCAGCCTTCCTTTTTAACTGAGATAAACTGATATATATCAGTTAAGCCTCTTATTGGACACATGCCAAGATAACCGAGTTTTCTATGATTAAAAACTTTTATTGTAAATAAAAGGCCTACTCCATTGTAGTTGCATGTTGAGGCAACATAAAGACAGTAAAGAGAAACAAATCGGCTTACCAACATTATTTTCCATTTTAGCATCATTTAAGTCAGCAACAAGTTTGCTAACAGAGTCCTTCGTTCCATTCTAATGAGAAAATAAAAAGAAATAACAAATTAGGTGAAATCGTAAATTTACAAACAATAGCTTATCAACGAACACAAACTCCAATACAAAAGAAGTTAATCTTAGAAAAAACTGAGAGGAAATGAAAATCAAACTTCAAAATTTATCAAAGTCAAAGTAACATGAATTATAGCGATTAATTTATATAATTTCAAACATCATGAAATGAGTGGAGAACTTTGAAGTCACATATATGAAAGCACATGATTCAAGATTGGCTAGAATGGTAGCAAAATACCATGATACCTTTCTACAAACAAATGAATAAGAAACAGAACATGATATTTGATAAACCATGCAAGTTCAACTCTTTATACCTTATGCATTTTACTCTAGGAAGCAATGTATATGCTACTACATCACTATATTCATATATGGTCCAGGAAAATTTACACGAATTACTTTTATGGCTATGGCTAATGATCTAAAGTATAATAAAAGATTAAAAGAAGCTTGTCTCAAGAATGTATGCAGTCCTTGATGGAAATGAACAGGAAAAGAATCATAAGCTAAACACAAATAGTTGGAATAGAATTAATTAGACAATTATCAGTCAGAACACTTGGTCCTTTCTCCATGAGTATCTTGCTGTCAAATTTTTATGTCCTCCGGATGGTAGAACCTTTTAGTATGTTATTTCTTTGACAAGAAACAAATTTCATTTAAAAAGACATGTTAATGATTATGCTATTGCACCTGGATTACATGACATATATAAAATTATTAATCATCACAGCTTTAAATAAGTTGTAAATTTATCATGAACAACTAGTTTCTAGGTAAATCATGTTTCCTTATTCTAACTCCAAAATCAACAACCACATGTCTAGTTGTCTATGGATCACTCTCTACTACTGTCTGTACTACTTCTCACTCAGATTTGCTATGACTAGGAGGCCCCCTGGAATGCCTAGTCTCCAAAACATTTCATTCCACGGAGATTCTTGTCTGCGTACGAAGAGTTGCATTGTCGCATGATACTCTTGCTCAGCTTTTCCATCCTCACATATCTCAGAGATAGCATTGCGAAACAATGTAATTTCATATATCTTGATGGTAAGCTCTCAAGATATAACTAATTTCTCCATCTAACAATAAATTGAAGTTGAGCAGAGCATAAACTATCTTTACCAGCAAAAATTATTATGTGATTTTGAATACTAGTTAATTCCTACATAAATTCCCCAAGTACATTGCTATTGCCCCCGTCATGCATGCATGCAATCCCAGTATTGCAAAACTGATCTCATCATGTCAGGTATTGATAACACATGTCAAAGCTTATTTTCTATGCTACAAACTCTGTTAAATAACAACAGCTTTCCTCTCTTCTACTCACAGGAGAGCAAATTTCTAATGATCAATTAGCTGCTGGAAGTATTGGCTCTCAATAAAAGGAAAAATATAGAAAAAAAAAGAAATAGAATATAACAAGAATTATACTTACGCATTTCCAATTTCCTCCAACAAAAAACTGCAAGCACAAGAAAAGCAGAGTATTAGAAACAAAAAAGATTATCAGGATTTAAATTTCTTGTGAAAATAGTTGTCTTCGTATACAATGTAAAACAATGAAAATCTAGATAATTCTTCTTAAAACATACATGAAAAGAAATAAACTTCAATGATCATATATCCAGTCATGTCACCACAAGTAGGAACTTAAACATTACATACTACTAATGCTAGAATTCTTTATAAGAAGAATTATTTTTTTAATTACATTAATTGCAGTATAATCCTGGAATTCATCTAAGAAAGTTATTTCCAATATTTCAAGAATTGTGGAATTGCAGGATCCCAGTCTCTCCAACTCTCCATCCTCTGGCCTCCTCATTTAGCGGCCAGCCATATAATCAAGTCATCGAATGGCTTGCTTTATCACAATATGAATCTTTCATATTAAATGTTACGATTGCAGGATCCCGATCTCTCCAACTCCTCCATCTCCTGGCCTCTGGCCTCCTCATTTAGTGGCCAACCATCTAATCAAGTTACCAGGTGTCTTCCTTTGTCACGATATAAAGCTTTCATATGAACTGTTACTACCTGACAATACTTGGTACTTAAAGCCATTGACATGGTACAAATCCGTTGTACCTTGGTGGAAGGTACCCATCAGCAAGTATCACAAAACATCAATGCAAAGCCTTATGGTAATTGATTAATAAACCACCGCGCTTGGTGATATTCTCTCAGCATGATCAAGTCCTTATTAATGGATTACAGTGTCAATATAGTACTGATTACGTATTCCTCATAGGTTTGTTGTTTAAAATCCACATTATTTTTTAATAAATTTGAAACAACCAAAGTCGTTCCTGTATTCACATAGAGACATATTCCTTAAATACATAAATCCATAATCATACTTTTGAAATAAATAAAAAGCTCTTTTTTATCACAGTCCTATATATTCTACCCTCCAAAACTTTCTAAAATTTAGATATAGTAGAGTCTCTATCAAATCTATTAACTTATGACAGTCTTTGCTTAAAACAACCACCACTGCAATCGTTCCCCCCAATCGAATAAACAAACACAAACGATAAAAAACTGCTTAGACAACTGCCAATCTAAATCAATCATGAAAGCTAAAAATTAGGGATCTGCTAACAGTACATACGAAACGTTTCACTTAAATCAATCAAAAAAAATCAGATGTAAATCTAATCTGACTCAATCCGGTTCAAAGATTATAACTTTTCCCAAAACAAATGCCAGCAGAAGACCAAAAGGGTCAAATATCAAAATCAGAAGGGGTAAGGAATCACTTTTCCTGTTCCGGCCATGGCGACGACTCCTCTGGGAGCTCTTCGAGTAGAAAAGAAGCGGCGTTGAGAGCCAACGCGATGGAAGAAGAGGGTGGAGGACAAGGAGGGGGCACGCTCGCTTGCAACGCCGAGCCCCAAGAACTGAGGTACCAGAGATGACGCCGCCGCCATTGCCTTCGTCCCTTGCTCTCCCTCCTCTCTCTCTCTCTCTCTCTCTCTCTCTCGACCACACCAACCACCACGAAGCGAGGAAAAAAATAAAGATATATTTTTTTGTTCTTTTTTCACCTTCGCTCCCGTTCTTTTTATTTGTACACATATTTTTCGGAATTTGGAGCGAAGAGAAAGTACTAGGTTTATCGGATCGCCCCGGAGGCTGTCTTCATTGGACACGTATTCGGAGAATCCAGCAGGTTGGGATGCGAGCAATGTTATGAGTCGCCGACTCTAATAAGACGAAAAGGTTCTTTACCAACGTGGCACATAGTTATTGGACAAGTCAGTTGCCATGTAAGCCGTGGGCCCCATGTAGTTCCGTTGTGTACATGACGGGGTGCGCAACCCAGAACATTTTCCGTGCTTGATAGGGATGGCACAACGAACAGCGGCACCTCGTTGTGGGACTGGACTCTAGCATGCCACGTGGAAAGGTCGTTGGTGGCATCACGTGGCTGACACAATAATCCTCTGCAAGTGGCTGGGCCCCACAGCGTTCCGTCGATCGGCAGGAAAGCTGTTCGCTGTTTGCTCGCAGGTGCATTGACTTCTATTTCAGGAAAATAATAGGAGACATAAAAGGGAACCCTAGAAAGGAACCCTTGAGTCATCATGTAGGCTAGTTCTTGTCCGAGATCATAACAATTACATGCGAGAACAGTGTTACGGGTTACAGTTTGGGTTTCATTTCGCGTGTGAGGGATTACTTCGTGCATTGACAGGATGATGGGCTGGTGGGAGAAAACACAAGAGCGACCATAAGGTGGAGCCCACGATGACGGCATAATGACCATTAGGTGGAGCCCACGATACCTTAACAAGAATTCCAACGAGGATTTACCTTTCGGTGCCACTTGGAAATTAAAGAGAGGCAGCGCTTCGTCTTGGTACGAAAAAGGTAACATATGATGACGGTAGAGGGAGTTGGTCAACTGCCCCGGGATTGCTTAAAAATGGGCAAACACCCACAAGGCACAATATAATCATATATCATTATCTGGTAAAATTATTTAGTTTTAATGTATGAATATTATATACTATTAGATTACAAGCACTATACAACATGTTACACTATTTTCAATACATTAATTACTCTTTTATAATAATCATGCAATACCTTTTTAGTCATGTAGAAATATTATATAATTACCGAATTTATCATTGAATTCGCACATCTAGAATTATAATGATAATTTATCAAAGAATCATAATATGTTAGCAATGTTTCGTATCAATATTATGTTTGGATTAATGTTTTAAGCATATGTTTAATGGATATTATATCGCAATGTAAAAAACTTAATAATATAAAGTTCAAATAAAATACAATATAAGATTTCTAATATAGAATAAATTATGTATGCTAATTATATACTATATTTTTTACAAATGTGCCATATAAATACAGACTATTATACATGATAATATCAGTGTATAATGTTATAATAAAATTAATCTAGTATGCTATTAATATATTAAGTGAATAATATTATTGTATATATTGTAGCATATACTATCCATTGATTCCATTGCAATCTGGAACCTCTATACATTCATTACATCTATACTCATGAAAAGATAAAACAAGTGTCCATTAGAATCGATATGTTTATATTTGTTGTCACTTCTTATTGTACACGATTTCCCTTCTGGCAAATCAAACATGGTCATAAGCTCATTGCAGTGTTTATTTTATTTATTCATTGAATACACGGAGAAACTGTGTACTTGCTCATCATTTAACCTTATCGATCAATAAAACAAACAGCGCCGTCTGATTCGCGCGGACGGTCAATATCATGGGCACCGTCAAGACCTTATGTGTGTAGCTTAGCATTTCCAGGCTCGAGTCCCCACTGCGCCATTCTTTGGTTACCGGGCCGGCCCACTGGTCTGGACTTTTGGGCTTCGTGTTCGAGCCGGGACAAACAGCTTACAAATTTTTCGCCTACTCTGTGTCTGCCCCTGCCTTCGCCTCCTAGCTCTGAGCCATGGGGATTAGGGTTTTTTCCTTCCTGGTCGCGCTTCTCTTCCTCGCTTCCCCGATCATCCAAGGTATCCCCCCCCCCCCCCTCCCTCTCTTTCTTTCTCCGTGTCCCCCGATCTCTGTCTCCTAAGCAATCCCGGCTTCCTGGTTCTTGCTTCTGATCTGGATCCATCTCGATCTTTCGGGTTATTTGGGTCTATTTCAGCGCGATCTATTTTCTATTCGGAAAATTTTACGATCGTTCTAGTCAAAGTTTATAGTTATATATTTTTGTTCAAAAGAATCCTTTGGCTGATTGGTTCTATCAATTGAGGTATCAGATCTGATCTATTTAGAATATTGTTCCGTTCGTATAACGTTATTTCTCCCCCTCGATATCTGTTGATGATCATGACATCATGATATCTGTGTTTGAAGTGGAATAAGGTCGTATTAGGAAGACGAGTATAGAGAAAGGCTTGCAAAGAAGAGAAAAAGGTGACCTTTTTATTTGGGAAATTTGATAATTTGTTGCATAAAAGGATCTGTATACAAGAGGGCTTCCCGTTATAATTTGATCTCTAGGAAGATTTTGATTACCACAGTGCGTTGATCTAAAGCTACTCTTTGAGCGTCTTTTTGTTAATTCGGTTCGAGGTGTTCATTGTTGATCATGAAGACAGAATAAAGGAACCTGACAATTCGATATCTTAGATGTCTTCTAGTAATATTTCGCCTTTTCATATATGGCTCTTTTTGTGTTTCTGGGTGGCAATTTATTAGGGTAAAATTCGAGAAGATGCTTACATATTTGAGGGTTGATTCCTTTTGAGCTTGTGAACTATGAGAAATGCTGATTTTAACTTGTGTTGTTTGAAAATTTGGATGAAACCAAAATGAAAAAGAAATGCTAAAATTCAGCTCATATTTAATAGTGCCACCTGGATTTTGTCCGGATGTATAAAACAAGGACAAATCTGTAACTGCTGGTAGTTATATTTTTATTTTTACTTCGTTTGCAGTGGTGGTAGCATTGTTGTTTTAGTCATTGACACTGTGGTATTTCATCTTTCTGTTCTTTTTAAGTCTTCTTTCTAACCGTGAGAGTGTTATTCTTTGTTTTCATTTTTAACTTACATTTTCGTTGCCCCTTTTGGTATCTTCTTTTCATTTCTCCCCCAATTTTAAGTGGAAGTTTTTTGTGTTTTTTCTAATGTTTGCCTTGAGTTAGTGTCTTTTATTTCGTTATATTGATTAGGTAGCTCCTTCTCCTTTTTTTTCATTGCTTTATATAGTTTGTTCCATTTCCTACAAATTGTAGTGGTATAGCCCTCCTTTGTTTAAAATTATTTCATTGGTCTACTAAAGGAATTTGTGGTGGTTGAAAGGCCAAAAAAACTTCGTGACTAAGGTGGTCTACTATATCTGTACATAGGGCTGAAACCGGATTGGATACGGATCGAATATCAGCATATCTATATTCATATTTGTTTTGTTTAACAAATACAACTACATATATGGATGTTAGTCGAGTGCAAAATATCATATCCATATTTGTCTTAAATGGTTATTGATACAAATCAGATACTGAAAATATGAAAATTAATGCGGATACAAGTTAGATAATTAAACTTTATGGCCATAGAGTCAAAGATATTACTAAATGGAAGTAAATCAAGTTAATAGCACATCAATGTGGTAATTTATTTTCTTTAAAGATTATGAGTGTTATGTAAAATTAAATAAGACTACAAATAGGCTCAGATATTTAGATACAAATCAAATAGTTGTCTATCCATATCCATGTCCGTTTTTCTTTAACGGATATGGATACGAATACGAATATTAGTCGGATGCTCAAATTTTTATTCATATCTGAATAGATTCGGTTGCGAAAGGGATCTGGATGGATGTTATCTAATCTACTTTCATCCATAATTGTAGACATACGACCCTGTGAGATCTTTTAGAAAAAGTAGTAATGCCATAGATTTGGTCTTCATGAAAAAAGACATCATTTAGAGTGAGGCTTACACATGCCCTGTGCTTGGGTTGATGGTCTTACAGATTTTGAGAGGAAAAGAATTCCTTCTTCATGATTTTTGGATCCCACTTGTTAATATGAGTGGCTTTGTGTGTATCCTTTTGGAGTGGTGGTTGTTTTGTACACACTTTCTTCTAAGTAATTAACCACACACATCCACTCTTCCCTTTTATTTAAGTGATGTTCACCAGTAAAGTCTGCAATCTCACTATTTTTGCTTCAGAAAATATTAGAATGATGTTTTATGAAGAAACTTTTAAATTAGAGTCCTAAGTAATTAGGTCTTTGAGGTTCATCATAACCTTTTGATTTTCATTTTGGCAGTTGTGAGATGTCAATCAGAAGCAGATGTTGATGCAACAGCAGTTGTTGAAGGGGATGATCTTGGCATTGTTGGTGATGAGACCCAAGTTCTTGGTGATGGAACCTTTAGTCCAGCTCCTGGAGTAGATACAATATGTGTTTTTCCAAAAAATGCTGCTAAATGTGAGTATTATTTTCATAAGACATTAAAAATAGCTAGCATTGAATGTATTGTCATTGCTGTTGTTGTTGTTGTTGCTTTTACTATTACCATTGCTATTACTATTATTAGTGTTGTTGTTGCCATTGTTTATGATGCCATTCTATTTTTTGTAACAAGCTCCTTTTCTTTCTTTTTTTTCTGACCGCAGTGGTTCCAGCCGGGGAAGTGACTGAAATTCTGGTTGGCATGCATAATGAGGGTAACTTTATATTGCTTCTTGAGTTTGCTATCAAACTATTGCAATTCATCCTTTCCTGCTTATCTTCTTAATTCAGTTAATTTATCTCATTCCTTTACCAGTTTTAAAGACATGATCTGTTTTATATTGTTAATTCAGTAATCATTTTATCTATAGATACTGTCAAACAGAAAGGTTGTTATTTCTTGCTCTCTTTATATGAGTAAGCATACTACTTTTGACTAATTCCATCTCTTTTTCTATATTCTACATTTTGATCCATCTGTCTTTTGTATATCTTTTTCTTAATTTTATCATAAACTCTGACATTCATAATGTTTTTGTCTATGGAAAACTGTACCTGTCATTGTGGAATTCAAAATTTGAGAATTGGTGCTTTAACATGTTTAAGTTATTTTTGAAAAGAACTATATCGAAAATAAAGTATCTTGTTATCATCGAATAATATAAATGAGGAAGCACAAATGAAGTTTCTTGTGGATTGGGTTATCATTCATAGTAGTTCCCTTATCAGACATATGCAGGCAATGGCTGATACAATGATGATAATGACTTAGTTAAACATGTTCCATACTTAGGATTCTTTGTATGGGGAAAATAATGGCGCATCTTGGAATTTAGTTAACGTAAACACCATTTCTTTCGTATGTTTTGACTTTTTATTTGCTTAGCTTAGTTCTGGTATTTATGGCTGACAGTGTGTGTGGGCTAATGATCCAGATGTGCATGTGTGTGTTCATTGGGATATAAGCAAGCTTTGTGGAAGTTGACACCTCTACTGGTGCCTTAAGATGCCTATGCCTTCTTTAGCTATTTATGATGCTTACTCTCCACTTCAGCCTTAAATAGTTTGGGCACATGCGCACATAACTGTGTTCTGGCTTGCTTTCTAAAGATATTTCTAAAGATGCACAAGAGTAAGGCTTTTTGAAAGCTAGCACTTCCACCTGTAATGGCATGTGGTACTTTTATTTTCTTTTTAGCTCTATATGATAGTCTACTCTATTTTCAGTGTTCATGTCTCTTAAGCTCCTGTTGTGCTAAATGGTGCATGTAAGAATACATGAAATTGTACAGTTATTCTCCAGTGAACCATATTTAATCTCTCTACTTTCACTGTTTGTATCGGCTAAGCTCCTATTATATTAAACGATTTGTGGAAGTATGTATGACATTGTAGGCTTCCTAAATTGCACTACAAATCCTTTCTGGATAGGAAAATCAAACTATTGACAAAATGGATATGAGAATTGGGGGGAAAAGAGTTCAATATATTTATATGTACTTTACCAACGAAAATTATTTTAACTAGAGCACATCATTTCAAATTTTCTATCTGAATGGTTATTTTTGCTTTTTGGCCATTTTAATATGACCTGCTTCACTAATTTTTAAGGTTTTTTATTAAGGGCCTGTAGGGTAATACAATAGGATGGGGTCAAATTTTCTGCTGGATTCGTGGATTGGGCCTCCCATTTAAGCATGGCCCTATCAACCAAACACCTTCCAACTCAAATCCTGTGGGAATAAAAAAAAAAAGGACCTCCAAGGGTCCTTTTTTCTTCTTGCAGCCCAAAGCTTGGTATTTGGGCAGGCCTTTGGAAGGTGGGGCTAGATGGGCCGATAGGCCTGATTCCTACAGGATTTTCAGTCCAATTCTGTAAGAATATCCAAATCGGCTCTTGGTAGTTTAATGTACCATCCATGCTTAAACACTAGTTTTTTATTGAAGAGTTGCTAATATTTATCATTTTTGGTGGTTATTGTTTTATCATCCTTTATTGAACTGTTGTTTTATAGTGGTCTTTATTTGATCCTAATGTTCTTCTTTATTGAACCTTGTCTTCTGTTATTCTAATGAGCCATTATATCCTGATAAATACAGGCGAATCAACTTTAAATGTCATAGCAATGCATGGTAGCCTTCATCTTCCTTTTGATCATCATATGTTTGTCCAAAATCTTACCACACAGGTGAGGTGCATCAAGTTCTATATACCTGTTTTCTTGCTATTTCTGTGGAATCAGCATGTTTTCTCAAATTCAGTTCAGTTTTGATCATCAAATGTGTACATTTTTTCCCCTTTGTCTGGCTTATGTCTTCCACAATTTTGCATTATCATTCGCAATTAAGGCTCATGCAAATTAATACTTTGCCGCTTGGATTCTCGTTGTCCCTTTCCTTCATGCCATCATGATTTTAGAAAAGCAGATAACTTTAGGAATTAAAAGAAATGGTTCGAAAAGGATTGAGTTCTCTTATCAAGTAAGATACAGTGACAGTTAAGTATTTTAGTCTTGAATAAGGTGTATAATTAATTTTTTATTTCTTTTGGATTCATTCTCTGTTAATTTGCTTTCTTATTTAGTCTCAGGAATCTTATATTTAAATCTCATGGAAGAAGATTGTTTTGCTGTGCTTTTCGTCTTAATTTTGGGTCTAGTTTTTGTAGTTAGGTTTTTAGTCTAGGTTGGATCAAGGAAGCTGAAACTCATTGAAATTGTGATTTGAATAGATTTTGCTGGTCTTTTATGTGGGGTTATACTGTTTTTTTGCTAATTTAGAAAGTCATTTATGTTCTTTTTTCTGAGAAATTGTAAGAAAATAGTCCACAAGTTTACTAGTTAATTAAGGAGTGATAATTAGTAAATCTTTATGGTTTCTTAGCTTTAAAAGAGGAGATTAAAGGAGGTGTAAAACCAAATTTTGTGATTAATATTGATAAATTGAAGTATGCTATGGTGCATAAAGGAGTGTCTTATTAGTCTTCATGCCAATCCAGTATAGCGCAGCCATTTGGAGATATCAGATTATTTCATTGTCACATGTAATAAGCAGTATGCTATGGTGCATAAAGGGCATTCTGTTACCGGGATTGCATGGGATTAGGTCTCCTGAAATACTAAGATCCTTTTCATATATATAAAATCGCTTATTGCATGCTGAGAATAAATGCATCTATGGCATTCGTATCTGTTTTGTACAAAGTGTACCCACAATTCATTTGTTCTAAGTATTGATTTTCCTTAGATGCTATGACTTAATTGTTAAGTGCATTATTAATATCAAGAATTCTATCCCTTGCCTATCACAGGAGTTCTTCAATGCATCAGTGCCGGTTTCTGCTCAAGCAACATTCCCTTATAAATTTGCTGTCAACAAATTCTTGCAGGTAGTTGCCAGTATATAGCAGTTCGAATTTTGTCATGATATCGTGCCCACTGAGAACATCCCTTTTTGGACAAGCAACTAGTCTTTTTTGATGGGCATGCCTATATCGGATTCACATGCATATATGTTCATATATTAAGAGCTTGTGCTGTAGTCTTGATAGTCTTCTAATATGTTTGTACTGCAGCCTGGCTCATTTGATTTAGTGGGCACCATAGTTTATGAGATTGATCAGCAACCTTATCAGAGTGTCTTTTATAATGGTACCATCGAAGTTGTGGAGGCTGGAGGTTTCCTCAGCATAGAGTCTGTTTTCCTTGTTACTCTTGGAGTTGCCCTCCTTGGCCTTTTTGGATTGTGGGCATATGGTCAAATACAGCAATTCTCAAAGGTAAGTTTCTGTTTTTTTTTTTCCGACACTTTTTTTTTTTTGCTACACCAGGTAAGTTTCTTTTAGCGAGTTCCTTTGTATGCTATAAAAACTCGGTTGTGATCTCAAGTTTTTTGAATAAAGAAATCAGATACTCTATGCTGCTCTAAAGTGGATTGACAATGATTTCGGATAGACAAATTCATAATGTAGTTTGGTATACTTGATATGTATTAGTGCTATAAGTCGAAAAAATCTCTGCCAAATGGTTTGCTTACTGCTCAAGCCTATGCCTTATAAATTCTTTTCCAGCCTTGCGAACTATTTGTTATTGTGGTGATTGGAATAAATTGTTAATATGCATTATTCCATATTATGTTTGCATGCGGGCGTGCGGGCGTGCGTGCATGCTTAAACACATAGATAGCTTACTATTAGTGGATCATGCTTGCCTAGATAACTTACTATAAGTGGATTAGTATCTTTTAGAAGATGGTGCCTTTGGTCACCTGGTTCTTGAAGGGAATTATGTGCTGAAAAAGAGTGGACCCATTGTTTTAGTCTGATGTATGTGCTGAGACATTATTGCACTGTAACATTGGTGGGTGTGCTATATATTTGTCAACATTAGTATCTTTTTATTGTTTCTGATGTTTTTCATATTATTATTGTTCCTATTTGGTGTTCACCTCGTCTGAGTTGATGGGTGCTGCCATAGATGTAGTAAAAGTTGTAAAAATTCCTGTAGTAGGCTTGTGATACCATAGTTTCGGTATAACTCAGACTTGTGCTACTTGCGTTTGGGAAGAAATCTAAATATGCTTGTAGGAAACAATTCTTGATGACAGTCTTGTTCAGTATCAAATAACCATAAATACACATGCCTTGTTCCTTTATAAATTTAATAATGGATTTTAGGTATCTATCTACTTGTGAATATTGAGTTGTTACACATTTAATGTAACCCGCGTATGATTAATTTGTTCTTATGTGTGGGTATACTTCTTCTTAGAAAACCAAGAGAGCAACTAAGGTGGAAGTAGGTACTCGAGCAACGGATGCAAACATGGATGAGTGGTTGCAGGTAAGTTATTTTTTGCCACTATACTAAATGTATATTTCCTTTTCACGGCTATCTTTTGTGTAAATTTTAATCTTTGTTCTGTTCTCTCAAATCTCAAGACATGCTACTTTGCTGATAAAGCATTGGTATTGATGACTCATGTTTGCCGAATTTTGGTCCTGACTCTTCTGCTTGAAGGCTGATCAGTTGATCCAGCACATTCATAGAGAAATGAAACATTTTCTTTTTTGTGTATGTTCAGGGAACTGCATATGCTCATTCACTCTCAAACAAGCCAAAGAAGAAGAAGTAGATTTGCATGTGCTTCAGGGTGGTGTGTATTTTTACAATCCGGCTTTCTGGAGCAGGAAGGTGAGGGAAATTCTGACAACATGGTAGTTTTTCAAGCTGTAGGTGAGAAACTTGGAACCAAGCGTTGCATTCGTGAAGCTGTAGGTGTCTTTATTCAACTGAAAGTTGTGTACCACAAGGAAAAATATTTTGGGAAAATTCAATTTTGGTTAGAACTACTATTTATAAATTTGCATTATTGATGGTAAAAATGAACTAATATTACTTTTTTGATGCTGCATATAGTGTTGATTTGATCTCTTTGAGACTTGTTATATATGTACTCTTAGATTCTTGGTTGTCTCATGGTCAATGTGAAAATTCTGTCCAGACATAATTCATAGAGAGAGTGGTAGAAGCGATGGTGAAAGAAAGCATGATTTAACGGGGAAGATGGATAAAAGCCTGTAGCATGCTAATTCACTTGGCTATTTGGTATCAGAATCTCGCTATCGTTAATTGCTGAAAGCCTTTTGCTTGAGATGTTGAGTCAAGGTTACTGGCTCTGAAATTCCTTACGATAAATTCATCCATAAAGTTTGTAATGTTATACGGCATGATTAATTGGATAAAAATTTGCTTGTAAAACACATTACAACTAAACCAGCTTAACAGATTTGTTGCTGGAAATTAGATCCGGGGGCGACCACTTGGCTGAGAAGGAGGAGCTCTGGTGCGGGAATGGCGGGTGACGGTACGTCGGCGGGATGTGTCCTCCGGAGGACCTGCAAAAAAGCCAGTGGCCGGGGTTTCCGGCGCCGGCCCTCCGATGCTTAAGTTAGAGGGGACAAATGTGTAGAGGGAGAGAAAGTATTCTCCGAAGTTTACAGAGTCCAACCCCTCTAAGGAGGAAGGGTTTTCCTTTTATAGAGGGGTACAGGTGTACTTGTGATGTGACGGGGCGAACGGGTTACCGTCATGATTGAGCATGTCGTCCGAATTAATGCACGATTGTCTGAATTAATGCATTGCCGTAGGAGATTAGGCTGGAGCCAGTGAGTCGTCGTGGCTGATCGGACGTGGCTAAGCGGGTCAGTTGTTTGTCGTGGAGGGCTTGAGATCCGTAGATAGCATGCGCATTGATTGTTGAGTGAGCCGGAGATCAGCAGAGGTCATGCGCATTAATTGTTGAGTGAGCCGGAGATCAGCAGAGGCTATGCGCATTAATTGTTGACAGTGGTAGCAAGGCATGGTCCCCGATCGAGCTGTAGAAGGATGTGACCGCAACAGGTGGATAGTGAGGCCGGGCTTCCGAGGTCGAGAATGTTGAGGTCGAATGCCCGGGTCGGATGTCTCGGAGTCGAGCTCCTGATCGAGCGCCAGGTTGGAAGCTCTGAGGTCGGGCACCTCCAGGTCGGGCGCCTTGGTCACGTGCCGGCGACGCGTTCATGTGCTTTGGGGCAATCCGTTTTTCCCCCAACAAGATTAATTGGAGGTTCTTCCGTTGCTGCACCTGTATCTCCAGGTAAAATGGACGTTGGACCTGATTTAGATTTTTAAGTCCCGAAATGGCTATCTTGTGAGGAGGCTGGTGATGTTCTCGGCCGGAAGATTTCTGACATTTTAAAAAAATTCTCAGCTAGGATTGAAATTTGACTCAATTTTCTTTTGCTATAATCATACGTAATATATGGAGATCATGAAACAATAAATATCAAATAATAGAAAATTATAAAATAATTCTTCCATGCTTATTATTTAGTAAATATAATATAATTTAGTTGATCATGTAATAAATAAAAAGGTATTATAAAATAGTCAATTGTAGTTTTAAAAATTAAATTTAATTATTGATTATGAATTTTTTGTGATAATGGAATATTGGTAACGGACCTGATCAAGGTTTTTGAACTTTGATATATCTATCTCAATAGGAGGCTGATAATTTTGATTTATCTTGCTTGAGATATTATGTTGACCTTTAAAATTCATTTAGCTATCATTTTCAAATGATCGCGATGTTGTGAAATTCTCATCTGAAATTGAAATATGACTCAGATTTTTTGTTATGCTTATATGCAATATATAGAGGTTACGAAATAACAAATATCAAATAACAAAAAATTATACTTTAGTTATTATTAAGTAAATATAATATTATTTAATTTATTATGTAATAAATTAAAAGGCGTTACAAAACAGTTGATTGTAGTTTGAAAAATTAAATTAAATTTGAAAGATTCGGTATTCATGAATTTCTTGGAGGCCATCCATGATTATACGGTAAAATTTGGAATAATATCATGGTCCGCAACACCTCATGTTCTCGAGGCATCAATCTAGTCGATATTCTCGTAGGCAGATGGTATCTAAGTGGGTTCTCTTGTAAAAAAGAGTATTGATAAATCACAATCAGTTGTGATCAAAATCATAAGCAATGTGGTTAAAATTTGTTAGATCAGATTAGTTGTTTTTTGAGAGAATTAAATCAGATCAATTTTCTCACAAGAGCCGACCAAGATAGATTCCCGGTTATTACATCGGTCTTGAATTATTAGTTGTCTGAACAAAAATGCTATTAATTTCGTTGCAAAAACATTAAAAGTCACCAAAAAACAATGATGGGAACTATGACAAGTGCATCTCCATCATCCGAGTTCCACTTGTATATATCAGACATGAAAGTTTCTAACAGCTTTGTCAGGAGCGAACATCACTAACCTATTATAACAGCTCTGTCAGGAGTGAACATCACTAACTTATTATAACAGCTCTGTCAAAAAAGATTTTTTCTTTTTTTTCATTTAGATGGAAAGATTATAAAACCATTCTACAATTTACTAGCCGTTAGAAGATCCCAAATTGATGGTTATGCTAGTATGTTTGAGCTAAAAAAAAAAAAGGTTACATTAGCATGATATGGTGAACTAAATTTTAGGGATTTTGAGATTATAAATAAGGAGCCCTCAAAACATGTTTTTTTTTATATAGGTATTTAGAATCTTTTAAATCACATCCAACACTTCGTATTTTTATTTTATATCATGGAGTATGATGCTTGGAGTTTGAACATACGTGTTTCTTTTCTTCTTTTTTTTTTATGAAAGTGATTTTTTTTTGCTTGATAATGATAATATGCATGATTGAACTAAAGGTCTAATTGCTGAGAAACTGAATTATTATGTTTAGTCTTATTCATCTATGACCCTTGTGTCACCCTTCTCTATTTGGGAGAAGTTCGAACTGATGACTTCATCGTAGTTCTCAAGAAAGAAAAGATCATGAACTCCTATTTGTATGAAGTGGTTATTCTCAATAAATTTATAACTCCTTTTTCTGAGACCTTATTAGAAATGAATAGAATTTTGACGTGATTCCATCAGATTTTGATTATTCAAAGACCAACCGGTATATAAATAGGTTAGGTTTGGGTTTGGCACTAAGACCCAATGGTCCCCACCAATTAAAAAGGCTACCTCAAGGCTCTTAGGATAGTAACAACGGTGACATAATTCTAGAGATTCTAAGGATATGCGAAGTAAACCGCATGTTCAAAGTATATCACGTTTTTAGCTGCAGCCTGCACTTATGTGTCCTCCAACTTACATCTCTTCTTGTTTTTTTCTTAATTTCTTCTTTATTTTTATATATCTAATCAATAAAAAAAATCCTATTCTACTTAATGGTTAGACCGATGGATCCATACAAAATAAATGGGTTGAACATGACACCATTCTTCTTGATATAATTTGCAAACTTCTTGACTCGAGTCAAATAAGAGCTGACCTATAAATAAAATAAATAATATTAAACATTATATAAGAAAGAAGACCAAAGATTTAACAGCCTAATCAGCAATTTTCCTAATAAAATATATCCTTTTTTTTCCTAGCATCAAAGTAAACTTTGTTTCAAATCGGATCAATTGAAACTCAATTAGTAATCCACAGTTCTACGTTCTTAGCTAATAAGTTAGCTAGATATGGTCAAACCTGCCACACAAACACAAAACTTCATTTGGCCCACTAAAATTTCCGGGTCCATTTCCTTATCCAACCAATCCCCATATGTCACAACTTCCTCGTCCCTTCTATCAAAAAAATAACCAAAATAGAGATGAAAGTTTACAAGATCCATTTTTGTATTTGAATCTATCTAAATATGAATAAAAAATTGAGTATTCGACTAATATTCATATATATATATATATATATATATATATATATATATATATATATATATATATATATACACACATATTCATAAAAAAATAAATATAAATATAAATAGATAACTATCAGATCGATATCTAAATATCAGATTCTATTTATAATACTATTTTATTTTATATGATACTCGTAAAAATTTAAAAAAAATAAATGACCATATTAACATGTTATTAACTTGATTTGATTTTATGATCATAAAATTCAATTATCCGATTAATATTTATATTGATATCCATACTTTCGGTATATTTTCGGTGTTCAGTTTGTTTCCGTATTGAATACTAACAAATATAAATATAAATTTTTGCATCCAATTAATATTTGTATCTGTATTTATTAAATAAAATATATATGAATATGAATATGGTAATACCATGTATTTGAATTGGACCGAGTTCAGCCCTAAACCAAAAAGCTAGAAATTAAAAAAACAAAAGTAATTAATCCTAAAAATAATAATAATAAAACAAAAAAGCAGTCACCTTAACCGCGGCATCTTTTGAGACAGAGAAAAGAAAGAACAAGAATAGCTGTCGTTCTTCTCGCGTTGCATCTCCAGCCTTCTCTTCTTCGGCTGCGCTGACATCGCCGCCTCGTACGCGCTTCTCCGCTCGCGCTTCTCCTGCTCCTCCTCCGGAGTCGCGTTGAGATCCAACGCGACCATTTTCTCCGACCACCGCCCCGCCGCCGCCACCGAGGGCGACGGAGTCCCACCGCCGGCGATCCGATCCACCGGGGGCGACGGAGTCCCACCGCCGGCGATCCGATCCACCGGGGGCGGCGGGATCTCCCACCGTTGGTTGTGGGGGTCCACCAAAGGACGCGTGGCTGGCGATGGGAGGGTGGTGGGGCTCAGCGGGGCCAGCCCGGAGCTGCGGTCTTGCTGCTGTCTCTGCCGCTTCCTCTGGCCTTCCTCCTCCATCGACTGCCGTACCGCCACCTGATCCAAAGACGCACCCAAAAAAATCTTTCACAGTTGTTTCCTCTTTTTTTCAATTACAAATCATCAATTAATTTACATAATTATTAATAACATTCATTTAAAACTTTATAAATACCTTGGATTGAAGGCCTTGAAGCCAAGAATTCCTTGCTTTCAATTGCTGGTACATGGCGTCGAACTCCGCTTTTGACTGCTTTTTTTTTGGGAAAAGAAATTAGTGAAAATAAGAACAAGAATAGATGATGATGGAAAGAAAAGGGGGAGGGAAAGAGGGAAGAGAACAAACGCGTTGGAGGCGAGCTTTTTCGTCGGATAAGGAGGCTATCAACTGGTTCTGTTTCTTGACCCGCTGCATCAATCACCCCACCAAGATCGAATCCATTAATTACCACACCCCAAGATCCATCAAAGAATACGAGAAATCTAGAGAGCAAGAAAGAGAGGGGAGAGATCGAAGGAAGCCGGCAGTAGAATTACCTCCATGTGTCGCTCGGTGGCCTTGAAGACCTTGGCGGGAAAGAAGGGCGGCCGCGCGGGCCGGCCGTCGGGCTCCTCGCTGCCGCTCGCTGGGAAGGAGAACGGCGTCGCGGGGCTCGAGGTGGGCCCGCCGCCGCCGCCGCGGTCCCCGTCTTTCCTCTCGACGTTCCCATCGGGAGGAGGAGGGGAAATCGAGGGTGGAGGAGGAGGAGGAGGGGGGTCAAGAAGGGAGATATCGTCGTCGAGGGCGGATCGGCGGCGGCGGGCGCCCCAGCGGAGGAAGTCGGGGAGGCGGCGGGACTCGGCCTCGAGGACGAGCTTCGGGAGCTTGCGGAGTATCCGCGCCACCTCCAGCTGATCCGCCTCCGTCGGCGCCTCATCCGCCGGCGGCTTCATCTCTTTCTCTTTTTCTTTTTATAACACGGCGGCGGCGGAGATGATAGTTATCGTTGGTGGTCGACGTGGTGGGGTTGGAAGGGCAGCGGAGATTGGAGAAGGTGCCGCTGAGAGAGAAGCGAGGGCGCAAAGGAGGGGATCTTATAGAGGGAAATTCACAGTGGGGCACTGCAGCGCTGCCACGTGTCGGGATGATGGAGATAGATCTCCGCTCTTCCTCGTTCTCTTCGGGCGGCGAGGCCAGAAGTGTGTCCGTCGCGGCGTGAGGACAATCACAGCCGTGCGATGAACCGCGTCGTGTTTCGTGAATCTTGATGTTGCCTGTGGGTCCCATGAGGTCTTCCCTGGCCTTTTCCGTTAATCTGTCCTTCCCGCGAATCCACCGGTGATCATCCGCCGGTCATTTTGAGATCTGTGCAGCCGGACGAACGAGATAGTACGGAGCGCTTTCAGATCTGTGCCGGGTCGGTGGATTCAAGAGAAGGAAGAAGTCAACTGGGGAAGTCAATAATAATTTTAGTTGTTTATTTGTGGGTGGTCGATCCTTCTACTGGGCTAGGCTTCGAGATTGAAAGGTTGGGGACAAATTGAGAGAGTGGGGAAGGCATTAAAAGAGAGTAAAAATATAAGTTGACTGTAGCAAAACAAGAAGGATATAGTGGGCATGCAATAAAATTCAAAGAAAAAAAAAAGGTAAAGTAAGAAATTAGTATATAAAAAAGTTGTATAAATCCAAATCAAGGATAAAGTAGTAGAAAGCCAACCAAACAAGCTACCGTGAACATGTATATACCAGATTTGAAGGCATTTCTACAAGAAAAGAGTTTAATTTTGTGAAAAAATATAAGGAGCTAAAAAAAATCCATATTATATTATAAAATCATCAGAATTAAGAATATTATTTTTTATTTTGTTTTGTCAACTTTTAAGTAAAAACTATTTCTTTATATTTCTTAAAGGTGAATTTTAATGGTAGTATGGCTGCTGATGGGAGAGACGGAGGCGTAGGCTTTGTCATTAGAAATCATGACTCCGGACTAGTGGCGATGGAGGGACAGCGGATCTTCGATTCTTCGGTGGTGTGTGCTGAGCTTAGAACCGCCTGGAAGGGCATATCTTATGCCCAATGGACACTCGGTGCGAACCAAATTATCCTCAAGAGCGACTCGGCCACAGTAATTGATTAGATCAGGGGTCGGGGACGTGCAAGCAAGGATAGGTTGTTGCTACTTGACATTCGTGGACTCTTACATGAGTGTGGTATCCATCAGGCTACATACGTATATAGAGAAGCGAAGCGAATTGTGCAGCTGACTGGATTGCTTCCTATGCGGCTCACCATTCTGGAGGTTTTGTTTGGAGGGAGCGCGATATAATGCCGGAGTCTCTTTCTGCCTTATTATTTTCGGATTTTATTGGCCGTATCCACACTCGTAGAGTGTGAGCCGTCGTTGTACCTAAAAAAAAAGTAAAAACTATTTTATAAAAAACTTTATATAAAAAATATCCTTCAACTCTAAAATATTTGTTAATATTTATTATTTAAAAATAATGAAACAAGATAAAGGCCGATGAAAAAACTCATTCCATTGCTGGCCTCCTACTTATAAAAAATTTACTGGTCGTCAAAAGATCCCAAATTAATAGTTATGCTAGCATGTTTGAGGTAAAAAAAAAAAAAAAGTTACATTAGCATGATATGGTAAACTAAATTTTAGGGATTTTGAGGTTATAAATAAGGAGTCTTCAAAACATGCTTTTTTATATAGGTATTTAGAATCATTTAAATCAAATCCAACACTTCGTATTTTTATTTTATATAATGGAGTATGATGCTTGGAGTTTGAACATACGTGTTTCTTCTTTTTTTTTTTTTTGATGGAAGTGATTTTTTTTCTTGATAATGATAATATGCATGATTGAACTAAAGTCCCAATTGCTGAGATACTGAATTATTATGTTAAGTCTTATTCATCTATGACACTTGTGGCACCCTTCTCTATTTGGGAGAGGTTCGAATTGATGTCTTCATCGTATTTCTCAAGAAAGAAAAGATCATGAGCTCCTATTTGTTTCGCTAATTTGAAGTGACTTAGTGCGGTCATGGCCACGAGGATGCCAAATACTAGTTTAAGAATGAATAACATTTGCTGTCACTATTAATAGGCATTGAAGGGAAAGGGGTGTCAAAATTTATAATGTTTCGATGCTTTGGAAACCCCCAATATTGTTCAATTCTGTGATGTTTCTGCGCACCTGAACTAAGCCAAATATTTAACCCATAAACTGACCATAGTTCACCAGACTCAGCCATTTTTTTCTTCAAATGCATTCTAAACATGAGGTTAAATTTGTTATTTAAATAAAGCAATTTCCAACTACACATCTCTCATCGCACAATCCGATCAAACAACCTCCAGAAAAGTATCCTGGCTTATTCCATGGAAAACCAATTTCCAACTCCAAATAAAAATAAGCTCTTTATCGCAACAAGTAAGGACAAATAGGAGGACAATAAATTCTATCACTAGAATTAAGAAAATAACATATTTGAACAAAAGTAAGACTAAAGAAATAATGTATTTATTTGAACCATGGCCATGTATGTCAGACCATAGATATCCAATCCATTGGTTCACTTGGTTCATTTCTGAAGTGATTATTCTCAATAAATTTATAATTCATTTTTTTTAATACCTTATTCACTATTAAAGATATAAGAGGTGGCGATTTTTGATTCGGGTCCTCTGATCCTTCTAAAATGAATAGAATTTTGACGTGATGCCATCAGATTTTGATAATTCAAAGACCAACCCGTATATGAAATTATAAATAGATTAGGTTCAGGTTTGGCACTAAGACTCACCAGTTAAAAATGCTACCTCTAGGCTCTTAGGATAGTAACAACAGGGACATAATTCTAGAGATTCTAAGGAAATGCGAAGTAAATAGCATGTCCAAGTTATATCACGTTTTTAGCAGCACTTTTGTGTCCTCCAACTTACATTTTTCTTTTTCTTTTTTTTCTTAATTTCTTCCTTATTTTTATATATCTAATCAATAAAAAAAATCCTATTCTACTTAATGGTTAGACCGATGGATCCATACAAAATAAATGGGTTGAACATGACACATTCTTCTTGATATAATTTGCGAACTTCTTGACTCGAGTCAAATAAGAGCTGGCCTATAAATAAAATAAATAATATAAAACATTATATAAGAAAGGAGACCAAAGATTTAACAGTCTAATCAACAATTTTCCTAATAAAATTTATCCTTTTTTTTCCCTAGCGTCACAGTAAATTTTGTTTCAAATCGGATCAATTGAAACCTAACTAGTAATCCACAGTTCTATGCTCTCAGCTAATAAGTTAGCTAGATATGGTCAAACCTGCTACACAAACACAAAACTTCATTTGGCCCACTAAGATTTCCGGGTCCATTTCCTTATCCAACCAATCCCCATATGTCACAACTTCCTCGTCCCTTCTATCAAAAAAATAACCAAAATAGAGATGGAAGTTCATCAAATTTAAGCATCGGACTAATATTTGTATACGTATACATGTTCATAAAAAAATAAATATAAATATAAATAGATAACTATTCGATCAGTATCTAAATATCCGATTCTATTTATAATACTATTTAATTTTATATGATACTCATAAAATTTAAGAAAAATAAATGATCATATTAACATGCTATTAACTTGATTTGATTTTATAGTCATAAAATTTAATTATTTGATTAATATTTATATTGATATCCATACTTTCGGTATATTCTCGGTGTCCAATTTGTATCCGTATTCGTTACAAATAAATATCAATATAAATTTTTACATCCGATTAATATTTGCATCTATATTTATTAAATAAAATATATATGAATATGAATTTGCTAATATCACTGTATTTGAATTGGACCGATTTCAGCCCTAAACCAAAAAAGCAAGGGCTTAAAAAAAAAACAAAAATAATTAATCCTAAAATAATAATAATAAAACAAAAAGCAGTCATCTTAACCGCGGCATCTTTTGAGTCATGGAAAAGAAAGAAGGAGAATAGCTGTCGTTCTTCTCGCGTTGCATCTCCAGCCTTCTCTTCTTCGGCTGCGCCTCGTACGCGCTTCTCCGCTCCCACTCCCCCTGCTCCTCCTCCGGAGTCGCGTTCAGAGCCAACGCCCCAATCTTCTCCGACCACTGCCCTTCCGCCGCCACCGAGGGCGATGGAGTCCCACCGCCGGCGGCGATCCGATCCACCGGGGGCGGCTGGATCTCCCACCGTTGGCTGTGGGGGTCCACCAAAGGACGCGTGGCTGGCGATGGGAGGGTGGTGGGGCTCAGCGGGGCCAGCCCGGAGCTGCGGTCTTGCTGCTGTCTCTGCCGCTTCCTCTGGCCTTCCTCCTCCATCGACTGCCGTACCGCCACCTGATCCAAAGACGGACCCAAAAAAATCTTTCATAGTTGTTTCCTCTTTTTTTTCAATTACAAATCATCAATTAATTTACATAAATATTAATAACATTCATTTAAAACTTTATAAATACCTTGGATTGAAGGTGTTGAAGCCAAGAATTCCTTGCTTTTAATTGCTGGTACAGGGCGTCGAACTCCGTTTTTGACTGATTTTTTTTTGGAAACAAATTAGTGAAAATAAGAACAAGAATAGATGATGATGGAAAGAAAAGAGGTGTGGGGGGGGGGGGGGGGGGGGTAGGGAGGAGAGGGAAGAGAACAAACGCGTTGGAGGCGAGCTTTTTCGTCGGATAAGGAGGCTATCAACTGGTTCTGTTTCTTGACCCGCTGCATCAATCACCCCACCAATATCCAATCCATTAATTACCACACCCCAAGATCCATCAAAGAATACGAGAAATCTAGAGAGCAAGAAAGAGAGGGGAGAGATCGAAGGAAGCCGGCAGTAGAATTACCTCCATGTGTCGCTCGGTGGCCTTGAAGACCTTGGCGGGAAAGAAGGGCGGCCGCGGGGGCCGGCCGTCGGGCTCCTCGCTGCCGCTCGCTGGGAAGGAGAACGGCGTCGCGGGGCTCGAGGTGGCCCCGCCGCCGCCGCCGCGGTCCCCGTCTTTCCTCTCGACGTTCCCATCGGGAGGAGGAGGGGAAATCGAGGGTGGAGGAGGAGGAGGAGGGGGATCAAGAAGGGAGATGTCGTCGTCGAGGGCGGATCGGCGGCGGCGGGCGCCCCAGCGGAGGAAGTCTGGGAGGCGGCGGGACTCGGCCTCGAGGACGAGCTTCGGGAGCTTGCGGAGTATCCGCGCCACCTCCAGCTGATCCACCTCCGTCGGCGCCTCACCCGCCGGCGGCTTCATCTCTTTCTCCTTTTCTTTTAATAACACGGCGGCGGCGGAGATGATAGTAGTCGTTGGTGGTCGACGTGGTGGGGTTGGAAGGGCAGCGGAGATTGGAGAAGGTGCCGCTGAGAGAGAAGCGAGGGCGCAAAGGAGGGGGGTGGGGGGAGGGGATCTCATAGGGGGAAATTCACAATGGGGCACTGGAGCGCCGCCACGTGTCGGGATGATGGAGATAGGTCTCCGCTCTTCCTCGTTCGCTTGGGAGTTCGGGCAGCGAGGCCGGAAGTGTGTACGTCGCGGCTTCAGGGCAATCACAACCGTGCGATGAACAGCGTCGTGTTTCGTGAATCTTGATGTTGCCTGTGGGTCCCATGAGGTCTTCCCTGGCCTTTTCCGTTAATCTGTCCTTCGCGCGAATCCACCGGTGATCATCCGCCGGTCATTTTGAGATTTGTGCAGCCGGACGAACAAGATAGTACGGAGCGCTTTCAGATCTGTGCCGGGTCGGTGGATTCAAGAGAAGGAAGAAGTCAACTGGGGAAGTCAATAATAATTTTAGTTGTTTATTTGTGGGTGGTCGATCCTTCTACTGGGCTAGGCTTCGAGATTGAAAGGTTGGGGAAAAATTGAGAGAGTGGGGAAAGCATTAAAAGGGAGTAAAAATATAAGTTGAGTGTAGCAAAACATGATAAAGTAAGGAATTAGTATATTAAAAAGTTGTATAAATCCAAAACAAGGGTAAAGTAGTGGAAAGCCCAACAAGCTAACGTGAACATGTATATACCAGATTTGAAGGCATTCCTACAAGAAAAAAGAGTTTAATTTTGTGAAAAGATATAAGGAGCTAAAAAAATTTATATTATATTATAAAATCATCAGAATTAAGAATATTACTCTTTATTTTGTTTTGTCAACTTTTAAGTGAAAAACTATTTTATAAAAAACTTTATGCAAAAAATATCCTTCAATTCTAAAATATTTGTTATCTAAAAATAATGAAATAAGATAAGGGCCGAAGAAAAAACTCATTCCATTGCAAGCCTCCAGCCGGTGTCCCCACCATCCAATTTCTTCCTATTGCACTTATATACCATGTCCTAAATTTTCTATCTAACAAAAAAAAAAATCTTATCCTCTCCCTCCCTACATTCTATATATATTTAAGGGTAAAAAAAATCTCTTTCATATCACACAAATATGCGACCTAAATTGAAAACAAAAAAAGCTTCTTTCTCGAAAGGCACGAACCATCAATAAAATACTACGGTAGAGTAGCTAAAATTTTATCCATATGTCAGAACTTTCAAAGAAAATGGAATAACATTTCATCCCATCTTACTCCCTCCACCTATTGGGGGGAAAAAAAATCTCCCTCAATATATACTCTTATTTATTCTTCTTTTTTTGCAAAAAAAAATGTTATGGAATCCCTAGCTGGTTTGAGAAAATTGGATGATTTCCCCGTCCTCTTAGTTTTCAATATTTCTAATCTTTTTTAGTTAAAAAATAAAGATAAATTCTATGTGACATAAGTAAAGTTTTGGTAAGCTACCAAAAGGCTTTTTTAATGTCTCGAAGTAAATCCACAATTCTTCATTCATCCCTATAATCCATCATTGCTTGCATACAACCCATCATTGCCTTCTGCCCTCTAATTTATCTAGATAAAATTTATCATAGTATCTGTCAAGATGGTTGTCATCTTATAAATATTCCAAGTTACAAATATAACAATATACCCTATTATTACATACATCAGATCTACAACCCAAACTCTGTTGCTAGATATCATTCATAATTTATGGATTATCTTACTTTACAAATCTTAGTATTGTGTTTTTAGAAATACGAATCCGAGCATTATGAGAAGCTGTCAATTATTTAATATTTATCTCCCCCATGTTCTCACGTGCCATCCGCCTGTCCCTCCCCGACGAGTATACCGCCAAGTGGTAACCGCAAACTCCCCCGCACCTTCTCTTGCTTAACGCCCAACACTAACTCCTGGTTGAAGGGTTAACCCTACACCCTCTTAGATCACGACACGTTTCTCACCAACGGTCCAGATTCATCCGTGGACCTACTTCTCCTCTATATAACCACACAAACCCTTCTCTCTCTGGCTCGCACCAGCGACGGAGAAAATAGGAAGGGGGAAGAAAACCCATAGAAACCCTAATCTTTGTTTCCTTTGATCAGAGATGACTTCGAACCCTCGGGTTTACTTCGACATCTCGATCGGCGGCGCCCCCGCCGGTCGGATCGTGATGGAGCTCTTCGCCGACGTGGTCCCCCGCACGGCGGAGAACTTCCGAGCCCTGTGCACCGGCGAGAAGGGCATCGGGAGGTTCGGCAAGCCGCTCCACTACTAGGGATCGGTGTTCCACCGGGTGATCCCGGAGTTCATGTGCCAGGGCGGCGACTTCACCGCCGGGAACGGCACCGGCGGGGATTGCAACTACGGGCCGAAGTTCCAGGACGAGAGCTTCGTCAAGAAGCACACGGGGCCCGGGGTGCTTTCGATGGCGAACGCGGGGCCCAACACGAACGGCTCCCAGTTCTTCATCTGCACCGCCACCACCTCGTGGCTCGACGGCAAGCACGTCGTCTTCGGGCAGGTAGTGGAGGGGATGGACGTTGTCAAGGCCATCGAGAACGTCGGGTCCCCGACCGGGAGGCCCACCAAGACCGTCACCATCGCCGACTGCGGCCAGCTCTCTTAGATCGATCTCCATCTGTCTCCCCCATAAATCCCCCCTTCCCTCTTATTTCTTCTGCACATCTCGCTAGTAGAAATAATTGGCTGATCTGCTCCGCTCTTCTTTGGATCGTCTTTGATGTCGTCTTATCTTTAATGTTTCAGGGTTCTTACGGTACGGAGGATCTGTCGGTTTGGTGGTGTTTTTCTTCTTTTTTGTGTAGGTTTCTTGAGTAGCAACAGCAATATATTTAGGCCTTTTTACAAAAAAAAAGACATTTTCCCGTTTTATTTTTTGATTAGACGGGGGATTTATGTACCTTTAAGAGAGGTCTCGTTGCCCAAATTGCCGTGCCGTGAAGATGGAAACTAGGTTTGGATTTTGGGGTTGTGATCGAGATCTGGAATTTGAGATTGGATTCGGAGTTCAAAATTTAATTAGAACATAAGCTTATGACGAAACAATTAAAAAAATAAATTAAATCAATTTGAGATCTCGTAAGCAGGGTCTGGGTCATATATTTCTGCTATTACTTCATAAAACAAAATAATTTGATTATTTTGTTTATTTTCTTTATTTTGTTTCCCCTTTACATCCTCTGCTCATTATTATTGGAATAGAGGGAGCGTCGTAAATGGCGTGGATCCCTGATGGAGAAGCAGAGGAACAACGATGAGGCGAGAAATCGTTTCAGTCGCCATTTCTCCGATTGGCGATTCGATTGTTGCTCGTCAACACTCACCTCTTTTTCGATCTTTTTTTTTTTGTTTCGTATTTTTTTTATTGTATTATAAGTTGCGAAGCGCAAGGGATGCTATCACTAATTTTCTTCACTTTGAACCGATCAGACAAAAGAGACTATGGGGAATAAAAATATTCCAGACTGATGTGCTTCCGCCACTCATTTTACTAAATTTTTGTAACTCTCTTCCTTGCTTTATTTTTACAACATTTTTCTGACTTTTATTTCGTGCCGAAATCCATATACTTTATGCTTTGCAATATTTAAAGGGACATGTTTTATCTTGGTTGATGTTGGGCAACGGTGCAAATGTCATCGAGGTTGTTGAATGCGATAATCGATGCTTGCAACTGTGCCCCAAGACTCTTATAGGTATTTGATTTTTTTTTTCCTTGACGTGAAAATAATTTGTCAAATTTACCTTATGTCCAACAAGTAATACTTACGATAATTTGTAATGAAGATGCATTGTAGTTTTTGGAAATTCGATCCCGTAAGGTTAGACTTAATTAACCAAAAAAATGATATTTATGGTTATTTGAAATGAATAAAGTTCGTAGTATCCATACAGTATTCATTCAAATGGTTCTTGTTAAAGCATTTTTAAGATATTTCCTGTGCATGTATAAAAGGCATTTTTAAGATACTATCATGCATGTGTGAAATTAGTAATGAGCTAGAACGAACGATCCCAAATAGAGGTATAAAATAGGATTCTAAATATAGATGATCATAAATCTTCATTTTTAAATAGTTTTAACTAGACAATCTATTTCCCTACAAGAAACTTTTGATTATCTATTTGGATGATGATCCCACTCTCCCAGATTCAATTGGACTCTGCTCTGTAACTAAACCAATATTGTAGAGATTTACTTATATGAAAAGTAAGGGTAAAAAGAGTTGATCTCCGCTGCTGGTGGACTGGCCGGCCCGTTTCCGGAGGACGGGGGATTAGAAACGATGGGACCACTCTATCCGTCGCGTACCCCTCGATGCCCTTGCTACCATCCTCGCTTTACCACGACCAAGAGAGGTCATCCTTTGGGGTAGGTGCCGAGCGCTACCAAAATATAAAAAGCCTGTACCTCTGATATTTTTAGTATGCGAAGACCTCGGCCTTGAGTTGGACCGGTCATAAATGTGTCGCTGGGTTGGGTCCGGAGGAGGTACGGGCGGCTGGAACGGGTCGCTTCCGACATTGAATTGATTGCACTAACTTGCCATGCCCGTGGCAAAAGGGTAACCCAGTCAGTTTATTTTGTTATCGCTTTTGGTGGCACGTTTTCCATTTGCGCGTACTGAAGGTGGCCACCGGTGAGTATTATTCTTTAAGCTTCTCTCGCAGTGCATGAATTTCAAATTCCCAAAAAAATCATATTTATTATATTTATATTCAATAATTTCGATAATCTATATTTATATTCATATTAGTAAAATTATTTACTTTATATAAAAGATTAAGATTATCTTTAAGTAGGAAGAAGAATGCGTAATTATATTATTTCAGGGTTTCAGGATAATTTTATTGCTATCAAGATTGAAAATGCCCTTATAGACAATTTTGATAGGCCAATGCTTGCTGAATTTCATCTCTCTAATTTCAAATCCAAAAAAGTTAAGGAACTTGTAACTAATTGGATCAAATTCACTGCTCCATGTTGTGGAACTGAATTGTGAAGGTGCTTCCATATCTAGAGGTGATGTTTGTCTTCTGGTGGCAGTGCTATTAAGGGACACCATGTGCAAATTAATTTGGGGTTTTACCTACATTCATGGGTTTGGTTCCAATGATTTTAATGAAATGAGTGCCTACTTGATGGGCTGAAAATCCAAAGGAGGCTACTCTTCTATCGTTTTGGAATTTAATACTAAAATATTGGTTAATATTCCGGATTAAAGTTCTTGGCAGCGCTGCTAACTGGTTCAGAAATTCAGATTGATGGCCAATTAAATCTGCCGTGGTTCAATATACTTAAAGAATGCAATTTGGTTAAGGATCATATGGCAATTTTAGCTTGTGATACCCAAGAAAGTGTTGTTTTCAGCACTTCCTAACCCTGGATCAGATGGGCTTTTGATAGCCTAGATTCGTATTTATGTAGGATTTCCCACTAGTAAACTCATGGGCCTTTCCCTGTTACATTTATTTTATCTTCATTGGAATCCTTCTTTTATTTAAATAATCCATGCTACATCCCCAACCTGGACACGGGGTTGTTTTTCTTAAACAGAAAAAAAGAAGAAGAAGAATATAGACAAGATGTAGAGAGGTAGTTGCAGGTGAAACTGATTTCAGTCATGACTATAAATTCACATACAGCTGATACAAATCAGGTTCTAAAAAAAGAACTGAGAAGCAAGAACTACAGCCATGCAAGATGTAATAATATTTTATGGTATCATATTGAGTCTTCCATGCTAAGACAAATTAATTTTGGAAATAAATTCTACAGATATTGGCCTTAATTGTATTATAGTAATAACGACACTCTACACTGTTATATTCTGCAAACCTGGATTCAAGCAAGTATTCAGAGATCGAAATTTTGAAACAGAACAAGACAAATAAAAATAAATACATTGAGGGATAATCACCTATATAGGCCTTAGACAAAGGCAAAACTAAAAAAAAAGCAATCTGACTTATTCCCTCCAATGCAAGTTATATCGCAATTCCAATGGCCTTGATGCTATGTTACTATGATTCAAATGGTAAAGGGGCAAAGCTCCTAAACATAAAAAATGTAACAAATAGGTATGCATCAAATCCAGAAGTATGTGATATATCAGAATAGCACAAACAGCTCAATGAACACAAATTTATTTACTAAAAGTTGCTAAAAGGGCTCAGTTTTGGCTTTAAGTGGGAAAAAGTGGAGCAAAAAGCCAAAAAGAATATGAATGGAAGTGACAGGACAATTTCAAAGATATTAAAAACTTACTACCAAGGAAATGAGCATAGAGATTACAAATAACCAAAGGCATTCAAAGAGTTATCCTATACACCATAAAGGGTAAAATCTGCAACTAACCACTTCTGATAAGTATGAGTATTGGCTTTGCTTGTCCCTCGTGATAATCATTTGCATCGATTCATACTATCTTGCTTCCAAATTGAGGCCTTGCAACTTCTGAAAGTAAACTTGCATGAAATATGGAATAATAAAACTATTGCTCAGTACCAATGATAACATGCCACCATTTTCCTTGTAATAAACTGCTAACCTTGTGATGAGAAATTCAACATTTCCTATAAACTCTTGCAGACATTAACTTGACCTTGCCACGAGTTTAGGTCATAACGCTCTCAACAATCATGCATACCAATCACGATAAATAGTTCATTGCCAAATGCTATTGAAGTTTTCACTTTCTCTCTCTGTGTGTGTGCATACAACACACATATGTATATGCACGCACTTACATAAGTCTGTGTTAAAGAGCACCTTCCATGAAGTTTACTGATGGTAGATTGGCCGGGGCTCTGCCTTTCATGTGTATGCTACCAGGACGCTTCATTTTTGAGTTGTCTGGAAGTGTCAACACTTTTAGATGCTTGGACACGACACACAGAACTGCACACTCCACTTGTAAGTGTCCTGCTAATGGTAGCCAAAAAGTGTCTGCACTTGGCACTTTTTTTCTGGAGTGCCATGCAAAGAACTCATAGTTCTAAATGTTGGAACTTTCAGTTAAGTGTCCTTAAGTTTTTTTTTTTTTTTTTTTTGGGTCACTTCAAGCAATATTTATTTAAGATTATATATATAGTTTAAGCAATATCATTGTATTTTAAATATAAATATATCACAATTAGTTATCAATCTAAGTATCTCAACACATCTTACAACTAGCAAATAAATTCAACACCTTGCAAACTCATGGCTATTTAATTCATTTATTTGCTAAATAGTATCTACAACTCTAGGTTTCTTTTTCGCTTTCCTGAATAAGCATCAAAAGATACAAACACAGACCACACACGCACACACATTGTGTCCCATGCCTGTGATGGAAACTTGGACACTTGGCACCATTACAAGTGTCTAGGTAATCCATGCACCAAAGAAAGTAAATTTTATCTAGAGAAGAAGAAACTAGAAGAATGATAATATTAAGTCAAAGCGTGGAGCCACTAAATTTTGAAGAAATAAAGACAAATTTAGTTCCGAATCTTTATTGATCTTTCTCCAAGGATAACAAAGAGTGGAATTACCACTAAATTCAAGCAAATATTGACTCAAATTCATGCCAACTTTTCATTGATATTTCCTTCTGCACTACATCCATAGTGTCTTATAAGAGACATGCAATGAATACCTCATAAACTCTTATAGACACAACACATGAACTATAACTAATGAAATCTAGAAAATACAAAATTAAACCATGAATCTCCTCAACATTTTATGACTCAAACACGAACTATAGGATACCTAACAAAAAAACTGTTTAACTGTACTATAGGATTACCTAGACACTTGATTTGGACTAAGATATGAATTCTCCATAGCAGCTGCTGCAGATTATGTTATCAATCTAAGTATCTCGACGCATCTTACAACTAGCAAATAAATTCAACAACTTGCAAACTCATGGCTATTTAATTCATTTATTTGCTAAATAGCATCTATAACTCTAGGTTTCTTTTTCACTTTCCTGAATAAGCATCAAAAGATACAAACACACGCCACACACGCACACACATTGTGTCCCATGCCTGTGATTGAAACTTGGACACTTGGCACCCATTACAAGTGTCTAGGTAATCCATGCACCAAAGAAAGTAAATTTTATCTAGAGAAGAAGAATCTAAAAGAATGATAATATTAAGTCAAACTGTGGAGCCACTAAATTTTGAAGAAATAAAGACAAATTTAGTTCCAAATCCTTATTGATCTTTCTCCAAGGATAACAAAGAGTGGAATACCACTAAATTCAAGCAAATATTGACTCAAATTCATGCCAAGTTTTCATTGATATTTCCTTCTGCACTACATCCATAGTGTCTAATAAGAGACATGCAATGAATACCTCATAAACTCTTATAGACACAACACATGAACCATAACTAATGAAATCTAGAAAATCCAAAATTAAACCATGAATCTCCTCAACATTTTATGACTCAAACACGAACTATAGGATACCTAACAAAAAAACCGTTTAACTGTACTTTGACTTCTTGACTTGGACTAAGATATGAATTCTCCATAGCAACTGCTGCAGATTATGTTAATCTGTTCCTCCCTTCATTACCAACTTCCATGAAACTAGATTATCTCTTATTTTCTTTTTTCAATTTCTACCAGTATCAATGGCAAGGTCCTCAGAATACCATTTAAACATGTAATGAACCTCTCAATATTTTTTTTGGTCAGGTCCACTTTATAATGCTGGTCAAGTTCATCAATCTCGTGAAAGGAGAGTTAGAACTACTTGCTCCACTCTATATGCATATTGAGATATTGATTCATATGATAAGTGTAAGAAGTGGGTAGAGATCAAGAGTCTCTAACAATGAAGAAGGGCATTGGTCCCACAATATGAAATGTCTCATTAATTACTTTGTATAGTATCATTATCTACTTGGGCTTATTTTAAATGTGCAAAATTGCATATACAGCAGCTTACCCAAAATTACATGATGATTTGGCTTTCAATAAGACTAAGATACAACGACAAATTTAGTCAAGGACAAGATTTTCAAAACTTGAAAAGATATTCTTGAGCAAATTTAGAATGGAAAAAGACACAACAACAAATATATTAATTGGATACACAATAATTCTAAACTAAATCAACTCTAAACTACTCCATTTTGTCTTTGAGGCACTAAAACATGATTACAAAGTTGCATATTGACATCATTCTTGATATAACAACTTCACCTTATTACAAAACCACAAGGGAGATGAATGATATGGGAGAAAAGGGGAAAGGTGGAGATGAGGCTAAAAGATAGTATAGTTAGATTCATAAATGTGTTATGGTCAATATAAAGAATCGTGAAAAAGAGAATGTGAAGAGAGAGAGAGAGATTGAACTATAACACGGGTTTCTAGAAACAATAGAAACACATAGTATGGTCGTCGTCGTCACCTTCAATACTATAAATTATCACCTAAGCAAAGATTAATTCGAAAGTTAAGGCTAAACTGCATCACTCTTTCCCTTTTCTAATCCAATTGCCCTAGAACCCCACCTATCAGTCCATCCCACTGCCTAGCACCTTGTTACACTACTTGGTGCCTAGAAACATGCATCTCCCGCGCTCAGTCTCATAGCCCAAACAACCCCTCTATCCCTAAATCTAAAGCATGTTGATTGCATCCAATATCTCCTCCACTTTGGCCTTAAACTCAAATCCTCGACTTTTTTTATCATCTTTTGTAAGTAGAAGACCCTCCTTTGGTATCCAAACACAATAGAATTAAAAAATTATGGATATTTGATCTACCGCATCCAAAAATACCATCATTAAAATTGTATTCAAAGAAAACCTAAAAACCACTTGTGGACTTCTTGTAACCCACACGTTTCCAGCTTCCCTCACTCTTTTCCAAAGGCTTACCTATGCATTGATGTTTTGTTTCACAAACTTTTGTTTTCACTAAACCGATGACACTTGAAAAAAACCATGCATCAAATGCATGATACAAATGCAAGCCAAGAACCAGTCGGTCCTCTTAATTCCAACATGAAACATGCATGTCTCATGCATTCAGAGGACACATCGACCTCCTGTTCAGGAAACTATATGGTCAACCATGCATCAGATGTGTGACATTTGTGCACACACCTTGGTCACATGTAAGTAGTGGAAACATCCACTTCTCATAGAGAAAAAGGGCCGTGCTTTGCATCAAGTGAGTTGTGGATTCCATGAAACCACCAAAGCACCAAGACCCACACCCCTAATTTTATTTTATTTTTAAAAAAGAAAAAAACTCCACAAACAATGGTCTCCATATTCTTCCCCGTTAATATGATCCCAGTAGCTTTCCTTTATATGAAACAAGCAAAATACAATATTGAAATAGAAATATCTTTAGCAAAAAAAAAAATAGAAATATCTTCAATTACAGTTACTATGAAATTATATGCCAACATTCAATTATATAAAGTACTTGGGTAAGAGATAGTCAATTCTTGTTCTTATTGATTTTTGGGTTCTTCTCCCTGATTTAAACTCATTTTACCAAATTTTTAGATGAGATATTCTTAAGATCAAGTTTGCACTCTAGCCCAAATTCAAGCTTGAACATGAACTCGGCTAGTAGAACAAATAAGCCAATTGCAAGCTAAGCTGAATCTGCCAGCACTCTCTCAAACCAAGGTTGAACTTACGTCTTTGAACTTGACTCTAGCTTGAACTGAGACTAGATATACCTCAGCCAAGACCAAACAGCTTAATCTCCTGCCTGGCAAGCTAAATTGCAGCCCTACCAACATCATCGCAATCAAGTGGGAGTCACTTTAAGCATTCTAAGGTTTGTCTTCTGCTCGGATGGAAGCCCAAACACCTAAAACTGCACTCAACAATTATTTCAGGTCAATCACAGAGATTATGGAGGAGTTTCCTCAATTATTTCCAACCTAATTGCCACTATGACAATGCCTACAAGCTATTTATTATTTACATGAATTATCATTGATAATCTCAACATCAATGGGAGAAATATGACACAGCTAAGATTTAGACACAAAGTTCATCATCCTCTGAAACTTCAAATCAAGTCCCAAAAATTTCTAATGTCACCCTCAACTGACTATATTGAAAAGGAGCTAACATGGAGTACATAGTCCTATCTGAATATGCTGACAATGTTGTATGACAATACTAATAATTAATGACACAGAGAATCATTTATGAAAAAAATACCATTTACCTCCATATAATAAAAAAGAGAAGATCCACTTTCTAAAGGGATTTCATCCAAAAGCATTTATCTGCACAATCCTACCTAATTTAATCTTCAAATGAACCTCGTATGAAAACAATGAAAAATCTCCCCTTGAATTTTCTCTACAAGGACTTGAAAAGGAGTTTTGCCTTTTATGAACATGACACTATAAAATAGTTCTAGAAATATCTTCTAGCTATATCATAAATCAGTGGTCCCCATATTTACTTACCAAATTAATTGAAAAGGTGTGAAAGGGAAAACATGCAATGGTTTGACTGTTCAAAGCACAAGTTGTATTAAACTAAATTACAATAGAACAGGATAAGGAATAATAATGCAGGATGTAACTTGGACATTCACCCAGTGTAAAAAATATAGGTTATAGAGAAAATATGGGGAATGCATCACACTTACATTTCAGAAGTCCCAAAGAACTGACGAAGTATTTCTTAGGATCAGGCGAATGCCCCCAATCTTCAGGATTGCTTATCTGAAAAGAAACTATCAAAGGTCTATTAGATATAAACCACAAAGAAGCAACAAGAATGTTTGATACAAGCGCAATAAGGAGAAACTGAGGAACAAAGATAATGGTCTTTTTTTTAAAAAAAAATAAAAAATATAACGCACTTTCATAGGATCAAAGATGGTAATAAACTAAAAGCCACCAAGAAACAAACGAAACGCAACAGCTAAATTTTACTATAGGTAGAGTTTGGGAGCTCCAAGGGTTCCTGATACATAAATAAGCATCCAGAAGAGGGAGAAATGTACACAATTAGGAGCAATAATCATCGAATTAAGCGAATTGGGTTCAAACAAAGTTTCAGTCAGAACATAATCAAGCTACCTAGATATTTGGTTAAAGAAAAGTTCCAAAACCCTAGAGGTCGTGCTTCATTGAAATCGAACCAGATGGCAACGAAACCTTGAGACGAAAAAAGATAGAGGACCAAGAACTGCACCGAAATCAAAATTGCATCTGCCGAGACAAAATCAGAATCCAACCAAGAAACCGAACTCACCTTTGCCGGCCACGCCGGGAATCCCTTGACCTTCGCGAGAACCAAATCCCCCAGCTTCAACTGGTCATTCGCCTTGCCGCGCGCCCCACCTTTCCTGCGCCCCGGAGCCATGGCAACGATCAAGAAACCCTAACCCCCACCCGTCCTCCAGTAACCCAGGCTCAGAGAGAAAAGATCGGGAAAAGAAACCCTAGAACGCTGCCACCGGCTCGCTTCCCCGAGCCCGAGGCGGCTCCTCGCCCTGTCGGACGCCGGAGACAAGTATTCGGGCGGCCGGAGGGCTACGGCGGCGTGATCGAGCGGCCGTGGGAGGATGGCGAAGAGAGGAATCTAAGCATTCGAACGCCGGAGACGGCGAGAAGGGATCGAAGAGGCGAGCGAGATGAAGCTGCAAAAGACGAGAGTCTTACAGCGACCGAGATTTGGGTACAGGGCGAGAGAAGCGAAGGAAACAACCAAGGAGAGGGGCGAAGCCTTTAAATCATACACGCGCGCGGGCGTTGTGGGACCGAATGCCCCGGCTTGGACCCATATGATAAAAGCGCTTTCTAGCCCGCTGGTATTAGGATGATGCTGGAGTGACATGATTCAGTGAAAAACCCCCTCCTATTAACCACCAAAAAAAAAAAAAATCATACTCGCCGACACCATCCTAGCCGACCGATTGAGATCACACTGTATGCCGATGATTATACGGTGAATATTATACATATCCAACTTCTTGGCTGTCTGATCTGGACTCAACGGTAAGATCAAACGGAAGAAGGTTCCTGATATTATTTTAGTTTAGAAATAAAAATCCTGTTAGTATTGAATGATGGACACCTGTCAACTATGGAGCGTATCGACCGTTGATTCGATGCGGCTCGTATTTATCCGTGCTCGGGGGTAGAATCCACCGTGGAGGAATCCCCTGGTTCTTATGACCGGACTATGTTTTTGTTGTCTTGGGAGCCATTGGTGGACTTGAAAATGGAACCCCGATGCAAAGACCATCCAACGTGGCATCTAATTCTACCTTGTGTCGTATGTGCATGACCCATGCTTATGATTTTGCTTGTAAAAAAAAAAGGAAAAAAAAGGAGTTGCAGGCTGTTTTTTATGGAATTTAATGATCAAGAGGATGATTAAGAGGACCCAGATAACTGAGTTCATGTGTTTCACATTTGTCAGATCAGAGTAAAACAATTTACCGTCAATGAACCCATTAGAGAGCAGATACCCAGATAAACCATTACGTTGTTGTGTCTGTAATGAGGTTCAAAATGTAGCACCATTTTACTTCTTCTTTTTTTTTCAAACTTCCTTGATTTTTTCGATTTTTTTAACCTTTTCGATTTATATATTGATTGAGGATATGCTTACAAAGTTAGTCTTCTACAGTTCGGATCTATACTTAAAAGAAGAGAAATCTTCTTATTTATCATTAGCTTCTTGATTCCCGGAGCTTGGAATTCTTGGAGCGTCTAGATGCCAAGACTATTGATAATTTAGCTGCAGAGTAAACTAAAAATGCTGCAGACAAGAGAAATGCAAGAAGAGAAATTAATGACATTGCAGAACTGCCTAGGTGTTTGACAACCAGTATTATGTAGACAAATGAGGAGTATTGTCTGTAATACCAGGTTGAGTTTCCAAATTTCTTCTACAGAACTCTGGGAACACACCTGAAGTGAATGTATCACTATAACAATTGAACCAAAGATACAGGATAGACACCCCAAAACACCTAGTTTCTGTAATTGTTCCTTCAGCATAAAGCGTGCCATAACAGCACTCTTCTGCCCATCAAAAATATAGATTCTCAAAATCAATAGGATCCAATTGTATATTATTAAGCACAGAAAAATGTTTTCTTAGTTTTACCTGACAATAATACTCAACGCACCAAGAGGAGTTACAAGAACTGCAGGAGCAAAAACATAAGCAACAAATTTGCCACCTCGCCTACCATCACTGCTTGTAAAGAAACTTGAGTTCAGACAAAGAAAATTTGCCCCTCTGCTACCACTAATAAATAAAAAGAAGCTATGAGTATGATAAATTATGACTACCTAGAAGCTAAAAGAGGGTATCCTGAGCAATTGCAAGAATTGGGTTCATTGATATTCCTGGTATAGTAGATGCTATCACACATAAAGTCATACTCAATTCGATGGAATTGTTTGATCTTAAAGGAGATTTTCTATAATTTCGCATGTAAAATAGCTTACTTTTACATTCCAGCCCACCACAAAGGCTCTAATAGGTACGCATACCCTCCAAAACCTACAGTACAAAAAGAATAAAGAAATAATCAGAAAGAAAGTTGAAAATGTACAGCAAAAAATTGAAGTCTTGATAGAAGAATAACATGGAAGATTGAAAGATCAGTACCCTGTTTGAAAATCAGAAAGTTACTAGATGGAAGTAAGCCAATGCATTGCATAATTTTTCATTTCTAAGCCCTCTAAGCACAAGGAAATGAATAAAAGAAAACAAATGAAAAGAGAAACTTAATTTGGTATTTTCCACCAAGAAATGATGCTTCCCTAGATAAAATTCGCCTACATACTCCTGCAACTCCTAAACATTAAGATGGAAAAAATGATGTGGGAACAAAGATGTGGAGGTTTTTCTCTAACTCTAAGCAAAAGCAATAGTATGAATCTTGTTAAAAAACATATGACAACTGTATCTCTCCACCAATCTCCAACCATGAGAAAATTTGAGCCACAAGAAAGAAAATAAGGATTGAAGTTTCTAACTTGAAAAGTGAGGAATGGTTTAGGATGATACAAATTGTAACTAGTAAAGAATCAGCTTTGCCATTCAGCTAGTGAACTTTCCACTGAAAAATGATTCATAGTCATAAAAGAACGGATAAAGTTCCAACAACAACAAGCTAATAAACCCAAGATACAGAAACTAGGTCAAATCAGTTGAGAAACTTTTCTTTTCAGAGATCATGATCTGTAACTGGTTTCATGTTGAGAAAAAAAAAAGAATATAGTTTTGATTACTTTTAGAATTCGAGTTTCAAAGAAGTTGGCATTACATGAAAGAGAGTAGCTAAGACAGATATTTCAAACATTGCTGGACTGTATTGATCATTAGCATTAGCTATATAGACTTGGAAACTGTTTCCCAAGGACTCCTAATCTGCAGAGCCAGGTCTTTTGTAAAATTAGTCTTAAATCTCAACAATCTGCCGATCTGGATTTTTTTTTAAAAAAAAAAATAAGCATAGGGCAATCAATGTATGAATTTTAGACGAAACTGCAATCTTCGTGTATTTTCCCAAGAGCAGCATTAAATATGAAGAAAAATAAGCTATCAAGCATGCATGAAATCTATAATTATATACTCAGTGGGCATTACAAGCATCAAGATTAGAATTTTTTCCCATAACATATATCCATCTATCCCCAAATCAAAAAAAAGGACGACAAGATCTGGGGTTTCTGACCAGCAGGCGTGCCGGATTGGCCGGCGCTCTTGAGCCCCTTCTTCTTCAAAATGAAGCTGGCCCCAAAGAATGCGCTCGAAACCAAGGGCAAGATCAGACCTGCATCATCCCTTCCATTCCCCTCGCCACCTCCCTTCCATCCCACTTCTAATCCCTCTCTATCTTTCTTAATCTCTCTCTCTCCGCCTCTCCTAGATACAGAGCGGAAGGGATTCAGGACAGAAAAGGCGAGAGACCCCCCGCGCGATCGAAATCAAACAAGGGCATGCTCCAAATCGAAATCTCTCTCCCGCCTCCAGAATTTTGAATTCCATCCGGAGAAAAAAAAAATTGCTTTATTATTATTATTATTATTATTTGATATGCCGGCAGCTCATACAAGTCTCGTGAGCACTGCCTGCTGAAGACAAAATACTCTATATAGATAAGAAAACGAATATAAAGTGAGTTCAAAAAAAATTAAAATTAATAAACAATAAAAAAGACGATTCAATTAGTAACTTTATTTGTCTACCGAAACATATGTGAATAAAAAATATAAATAATGGTTGCTATCATTTCTACATTTTATATAAAAATATTAATTTTAAAGTTTTAATAATATATATCAAATTTCTCTCCAAAAAGATTGCACAATCTAAATAATAATATTTCATTAAGTACACAATGACTAAAAGATAATGTTGCTATTTTCATTCCCCTATTCCTGCCAAGGTGCCTAATGACAACAACTATAATAATAATTCTGCTTTTTTAAGATAAAAAATGATTGTTATTAATAGATTTTGTGGGGGTCTTATAATTGAATGATGATGTTATTGAAAGGTGAGATTCACGTAAAAGAAAAGGTTTTATTTCTATGATGATGCTATGAAGTGCCACTTGACAAAGATTGGACTACTGATAGAGTTATTCTGTGCACTGCGTCAATGCCACATAAAAGAAAAGGAAAAATGTGGCACTTCATGGCATTTTTGTAGATAGTATGTTCTGAGTAATGGGGTTGGTGTCACACTCTACAAGCATTACTACGCGTCTGCGAGATTTATGTTATTTTAAAAGTATAAAAAGGCTTTAATTTGAATATTGAATACAACAGTAGAAACCACTGCTCAATATAAATACTTCAGGTTGCAAGCATTTTCATCATAATGCTTACATCATCTGCAATTAAGATGGATGAGCAGTTTGCCCGTGAGTATTCATGCGGGCATGCATTTAGTCCCATATCAGTTATTTACTAGATTGATCTTGGATGCTTATGCAAGATCAAGAAGCTCAAATAATACTTATCGGCTAGCCTTGTGGGATAAAATCTTAAGTTGACAATTAAAATGGTATCAAAGTGGACTCCGCCCATGGACTATTTGACTAGGAGACACTGTAACACAGATTGATGGAGGCTGACCATAGGCCAATCATAGTGCTTGTGATTTTTTTGAATATATTTGAACTCTTAACCTGGTGAGGACATCAAAGCTTAACATAGGGAGCATGTGAGGATCCGAACGGATGTATTATTAGTCGTACATCAGTTATTTACTAGATAGATTTTAGGTACTTATATAGGACTAAAAAAACTCAAATAAAACATTCCAATTTGCTTGTTTGGGTAAGATCCTACTGATTATAATATTGTATTTACAAGGAGAGAAAAAAATAAGTAAGTGGCAGTTTTTTTTATTATTTTCTAAACTTTTATTTTTGCAGAAAGAGGAGGGAAGTCCTATTTTGTAGCAGAAGAAGATGCACTTGCACCTGTCTCCGATCTGAGCCTGCAAATTCATAACTTTTGCTTACAAAAATTTTCAGAAGATCGAATACCTCGAATCATAATCATGACTCTTTGTTGGTAGATTTGGCTCGCAAGAAATTCACAGGTTTTCCTAAAGAAGAAGGCCTCGATCAACATGGTACTCGTCAAGAATCTCAAAATCTTGCATAGCTTTTAGAATTAGGGACATTCGTGCTCTAAAAGAGCTATGGACAGACATATGAAACAGCATAGGACACTCTCTCCATTGTTGCACTCTATAACGCAGATGGCTCGTTGGAGAGAAATATCACCGCATCACAATAATTCTTAGATTGTTCTACATCCACCATGCTCTGGTATCTTCTGACTTCTTTCTTTCTTCTCCTCTCCCACCTTCAGCATTTTCTTTATAGCTCTCGCAACTATTAATTTATCTAGTTAATAAATCCAAGAGAAGTATCTCGCTTCCTCCATTTTACGCAAAAGAAAACAATCTCACGTTACAACACTACTTGAAACTTGATTTTGTTATGCTTGAAAGCAAGGGGGTGTGACCACCGAGATAAAGACAAGTTCGTACTAAGGGTGGGTATGAAGATAAAATGAGTTCAATTCATTCAATTGCATGAACATACAGCAAGGGATTTTTTTAAGCATTGGCTAGAGCTGGCTTTTTGGGAGAACTTAGAAAAATATGGCTTTCTAAAAAATAAGCTCGATTCATTCAATTGCTTGGGTTATGGCTTATGAGTGCTTGAAAAATATGCCTCCCACCTAGGGGAACAAAGAAGAAAGTTTGGGTCTGGATGACCAGGGAATAGGGGTGGCAATCGGATCGGGTCGGATCATAAACGAGTCGGGTCACATGCAGGTCGGGTCAGAAAATCATCAACCTGAAATAAACAGGTCAGAAATTACAACCTGAACCCGACCCGACGCGTTTAACCTGTTTAATAAACAGGTAACCTGTTTATCCAACTTGACCCGACCTGTTTAACCTGTTTGCCCAACCTAACCCGTTTAACCTGTTTAACCTGCCCAACCCGACCTGTTTAGACCTGTTTAGACCCGTTTAACCTGTTTAGACCTGTTTAACTTATTTAACCCGTTTAACCTGTTTAGACCTGTTTAACCTGCCAACAGTTAAACGGGTTAAGCGGTTTAAACGGGTCAGACATCTAAAATCCGTATCCAACCCAATTAATAAACAGGTTAAACGGGTCGACCTGTTTACGACCCGAACCTGTTTAGGCCAAACCCAAACCTGTTTATGACTGGTCGAACACGAATTAAATTGGCGGGTCGGATCATATTTTGCCACCCCTACTGGAGAACCTATTAAGACCATTGCCTTCGAATCCATTTGCTTGTCTGTTCTTTGATCAGAATCTAATTTTTCCAAAGTTCCAACCACATGAGGTTCAAACTCGTTCTCCCAGCCTTCATAAATATAAATTCCACATCTGTCACCAGTACAACCATGTCGACATAATATGCATTCCAAATATCAACATCATTCGGCAAACGATGTCCAATCATTCCTATACATTCTCTCTCCTTCATCTGCTTTGAAATGCGTCGGAAAAAAAATACAAAAAGAAAATTACGATCAAGTACCAGAAAGAAGTGACTTCCAATCTTATCGACCGACCACGTTCCGTGTGGTTCTAATACGATATTGATTCGGTGTGTCCCATACGGCTGACCGAGTCATCGTCACATCCAAATTTAATATATTTAAGTACTAATAATATATTTAGAGGTGTACTTTTTTGTCAAATCCAACCTCAGCTTTCAAACTTGGACTATAAACGGCAGTCGTGGGTCCCTCCTGACTGTAGAATCTACGATAGATTGTGGAGATATCATTGTCGTACCATTTATGATAATATTATACTAATATCATCAATGACAAGAGGCCAGGTTGGATCAATCCGCGTCAGCTTCTGATTGCTATCAAGTCCAGACTTTTTTTAAAAAAAATCAAAACTCAAATCAAAGCATGATCTCTATCTGTCTGAAAGTCTAAACATTCCCGTCATCTCTTGACTCCTTCTGAGTCCAGCTGAGTTGTTCTCAAGAGGTCCTGGGCTAAAAACAGACTCTAGTTGAATCCAGCTATCATGTCTTAGGTCCACCATAAAATAGAAAGTGGAAACTAAATCATCACAGTAAAACCATATCCAAATCCAACTCATTTGGTTCGGAAAAAAAAAATTATTTTTCGTTGAAGTTTAAAAAATAAAAACTAATTTTTATATAGGAATAAGTTTTTCTTGCACATGCATTTATGGAAAATATAATTCTTTTTTTTCAAAAATAACCTTATTTAATAGCTTATATATATTTTATTATTATAGTTAATTTATTTTAAAAATATAAAAATATTTTACATAATTTCTTTTCAAAAATAGATGCTTAATAGACAAAAACTATTTCAAAAAATATATTTTTTATATCATGTTTTTATGATTAATCAAATATATCAAAACCACTTCTTCATGTATAATATAATATACCAGGCATCAACTTTTTATAAAGCTTATCTCAATAAAGTAATATTCTTTTCACAAACCAAACGAATCTATTATTGTTGAACTAGCTTGGATTATCTATGGCCGTCATAATTAAGATGAACTAAGACATCGATTGATATTTCAAAAATGAAACATCAAAATCTTAGCCCCATATAATAAATCTAAAATTAACAGCCATATCAAAACATTATTTAAAAAAATTATTTTCAGTTATGTCAACCAGTGTATTTGAGCCGGAATCTAATATTATTTCAGTTACATCAACCAAGATGACACAAATTGAGATATTACTTGGGGTGAAAACCTTGGTGATGGGTTCGGATCAAACTAATGGGTCTCTACTGGATCCAAACCCAACCCACCAACATTTTCTCTTTACGGCGGGCCCTACAAACACCGAGTCCACAGTCCACACCGAACCAAACCCACCATTCCGGGCCCCACATCCATGAACAGTAACTCCACCGAGCATACTGCGGGACCCACCTGTGCCCCCCAAGGTAACGGGTTCGCGGGTTCTTCTCCCCCACCCGCCAACCGCCGTGGAGCGGACGGCGGGGCAGAACGGGAAAAAAAGCCCGCCAATTGCCCGCGGGACCCACCCTGCATTGACGCCGAGGTTCAGTTCTCAGCAGCTACTCGGAAAAGAAGAACGGAAAGAGTCTCGGTCAATCACAGCACAGACACAAGAAGAAGATAATAAGCAACAAAGAGGGCTTGGACTCCATTCATATATACGTCGTCGCCAAACCCAAGAGCAAAAAAGTCTGGGGTCCGAGATTAGGGTTCTTGTGGAGGGGGAGAAGAGAAGAAGAGGAGAAAGATGGGATGCGTTTGCTCGAGAGACACGGGGGAGGAGAGACGGACTCTCTCCTTCTCCGATATACCGGCGGCGGATCGGTTCGGCGGAATTCGGAAGAGCGCTTGCGGGAGTTATGATTCCGGGGAGCTTCGGATCAACCCGGCGAAGGCCGGAGCTGGAAAGGTGCTGCCTTTTCTTCTTCGTTGATTCATTTCTTGTGTGTGTGTGTTTTTTTTTTTTTTTTTTTTGGGGGGGGGGGGGGCGGGAATTGATTGGATAACATAATTAGGTGTTAGGTTTTGATATATATGTGGTGGTCAAGTTCGAGGGTGATGGTTTGGGATTTGATGGCAGTGTATATAAGATCTGAGCTTGAGGTATTAAAAGACTGTGATCGAAGTGAAAGAACAGAGATGCAACTTTGTCTGCAATGAGAAGCGATTCTGATAATGCATCAGATTTTCTAGAGAACTTAAAAGTAATTAAACTTGAGGACCTTAGATGATTTTAGGAGTAAGTGGACTGCAATACGAGGAAATTGAGTTTGGTGATTTGCATATGGAAGGTGGTTTAGGAGTTGTCCCATCACGAGTTTCTATGCTGTCATGACCAAGGAGTAAGTGGACTGACATACCAAGTATGATGCCATATATTGGTAGATGGGTTTGGTTGGGGGTCAGCAAAAATCGCAGTTTGTTTGAATATCTTCGTGCATGCAAGGAAGGCGGGACTGCCAAATTTGGGCAGTGAGAATAGAGTTCAAAGAGTAACCCTAAATATTTCTTCGAAGGAGATAGAATGAGTTCAATGATTAAGCAACTGAATAGCTTCTAGATAACCCATATATGCATTCTTTTTAAATTTTCTTTTTTTTTTTTAACTTTTTTGAGAAGAAAAAGGGAGGGCGACCCATCTGCAGTATAATTAAACAGGTCAAGATTTTTGGGGATGCACACCCCAGAATCAAACTGAGAACCTCTGGTTGCTAAGCAAAGGGGTGTGACCACTAGGACAAGGCTTGGCCTAAAAAGTCACATTTATCATAACAGGGTTGGATAATAGTATTGACTAATCTAGGGTATACAAAATGAAATTGTAATGTCCTCTGAGTTGTAAGCTAGATTCCGCCCTACAAAAAGTTGAACATTTGCAATATGCTAAGATTAGATTGCTCCTTGAACTTGACATAGTTCCCCATTGCTCAGATCTGATCTTGAAATCATGATGCTGACATTTGCTTTCATGCTCCATTCGTGGATCTACACAAGTTAAATAGCAAATAATACCAATAGACTTAGAGCAGTACAACCTTTAGATTATGGCAGTGGTGGAGCGAGAACAGGAAGAAACTGGTGACTTATTAATGGATGTGGGTGTAGTTCGGATCCTAGGGTTGTGATCGAAGCAGTTGAAGATACATCATACCTGGTGCTTCAGTGCTTGTAGGGGACTTGACGCAAATTATGCGTCAGCTTATGTCTTTTGATGGGCAATCAGACTATGCTTTACATATTGGTGAACATGTAACAGAAATGTGTAATCTCACCCGTATTGTGTAAATTCTCATATCCACTAAAAAAATATAGTGGGATCATGAAACTTAGCTTATTAAGTTGATTATGTGTACACTTTGGTATGAAGCATATGAGGAACTTTTAAAAGTAAGCAGGGCTATAAAAACTAGTAAATAATGACCAATCACAATTCTTTCCTTGATGAGGTTACATTAGTCATTTTGAATTCTTGATGGCTTTGTGACAAATTACTGAATTTTTACTCTGAAGAAAACTGTGGTAAGGAAAATGTGTTCTCATGGTGAAGATCACAAACTTAATCTCTCTCTCTCTCTCTCTCTCTCTCTCTCTCTCTCTCTCTCTCTCTCGTGATTCAGGAAAAAGGGGATTGCTATAGAACTAAGTCACACTATGATTATCACTAAACATCAGAGCTCAATCCATGTGATTGTAATTATGTATGGTTTCTGAGGTTTATGGAAGACATGCTATCATAAAGAAGCCATCTTAGCCAAAGATGCCAATCAGCAGTCTTAACAACTTTCTAACAATCAGTTTTAGAACTTCAACTAAAGAAGAAATGCTTCTTTCAATTCTTCAGGGTTGCAAGCTTCACCTAACAAAAGATCTAGTTAACCTTAACATGGAGTGACATTTTTTGCTGAATTGCCATTAAACCAATCTCCTAGCTGTTAGTATGAGGTGAAAGTTGGCAACAGTATTGAGTAACCATGCACCTGTTGGAGGTTTGAAAAATTTAAATGCGGCAAACAGAATTATTTTGAAGCAGAGACTAAATGAAGCAAACACATGAGCATTATCTTGGTACGGGACAGTGCGGTGCAAGTTCTACTTGCAAAAAGTAGCTACGAATCTGGTGCCTAGAACATTTAGAGGTGAAGATAAGAAAACACTTAAGGCTGTTGTCTCATTTGTGGAAGACCTAATATATGAAACCAGAACTAGCTGCACATATGCATGAGACAAACATAATATATAAGGGTATGTTGAAAAATCTATGTGGGAATAATGTTTATATAACACGCAGCATACCTCTGATATTTGCCAAATCGTGTGGTCCACTCACAAATCTATTGTACAATATTCCGTGCTTTTGATTACTATTATTTCCCCATTCTCTTTTTTTCTTGCTTTTATTTATTTTTTTATTTTGGGATTGAGCAAAGAGAAAGTTTATAAACACTGACTTATCTAAGAAAATTAGTAACAGGAGATATGACTCCAAATTCTGTGCTGCAGTTGTAAATGCTGTCAATGATGCATTGAAGTTGATAATTCGAAATGAATGCCCAAATAACTGATTTACTGTGATATCTTATCCAAGTCCATATCAGAATCTTGAGACCACCTTTTCAAGTTGATTCCTATCCCTATCATCTGTGCATTACTTCTCTTTAGCTGCCAGTAGCATTTTCTTAGAATTTGGAAGAATATCCACCTGTCAATCTAATTTTACTTTTGGTGCAAATTCTTGAGCTTGTAAATTGATTGTATACTTTCTGTTATTTTCTTTTCCCTTTTTAACTATCATATCATGAATAAGCTGTCACTTTTGGTTGAATATATGTAGATAATAGTTTTTTTCAAATGGTAAAATTTGTTGTAGTTTATCTGCAAGCACTGATGTCAAACTGCCAGTGTTTCTTAGGTTTCAGAAACAAGTTCAGTTTTGGGAAGGGCTGGCATTGCGGGCCTAGAGAGGGCTGTGGAGGTCTTGGATACCCTTGGGAGTAGCATGTCAAACTTGAATCCTAGCAGTGGATTTCTCTCTGGAATTGCAGCTCGAGGAAATAAAGTTTCAATATTGGCATTTGAAGTTGCAAATACAATTGCCAAAGGCGCTAATTTGTGGAGATCTCTTTCAGATGAAAGCATCAAATTCTTAAAAGAAGATATTTTGCAGTCAGACGGAGTAAGAAAACTGATTTCAGCGGATATCAATGAGCTTCTATGCATTGTTGCTGCTGACAAAAGGTTGATTCGAGGATTAAGTGGCACCAGTGTGGAAGTTGGATACATGTTTTTTAAATTTCTGTATTATGTTGTGCTTATTATCCTTATAATATTTTGCCAATTTCTTACTGTAAGTTCTTTTTCGACTATAACAGGGAAGAGCTTGAAGTTTTCTCCAGAGAAGTAATTCGATTTGGGGATCTTTGTAAAAACCCTACGTGGCATAATTTGGGCCGCTATTTTCAGAAGTAAGATAATTTGTCTTTGTTGTTCAATTGCAGCCGAACTGTAGTCTTCTAATGTTCACTGAATTACAATTACTAATTTGAGATATATGATACATATTCAGATTGAGTCCAGACCTTACACCCCAGGAACAATTAAAAGCAGAGGTAGAAACATCCATGCAGCACTTGATACACCTGGCTCAGAACACTTCTGTAAGTATATTTTGGAAAATCCTTTATTAAAGATAATTTCCTAGTGACTTCTACATAATTGCTACAGTGGATGAATTGAAAATTGTGGTATCAGATGACCTGCTTGGTATTTTATTTCAATCTCTCCCCTCCCCCTGCCCTGTTGATTGCATGTTTTGTGTGTCTGACTGTGTCCTTAAATTACTATTATTTACTTCAGCTCAAGTATATAAACTTGTGGAAATTTATTTATGAGGAATGATTTTATCTCCTTTTTCTTTTTCCTTGTTTTTTGTCTGTCTTTCCTGGATATCAATTTTATGTAGAGCATGGTCCTCTGTAAAGGAGAACAGGTAACTTGCATGGTTAGTGCATGCACCCAGTATTTGCTTTCTGCATGTGGACTGCTAAGAAAATATAACTATATGATCATCAGATTTAGATTGTTATGAGTTGTCTTCTGTGAACATAACTTATCCTACATGTATAGGAGCTCTATCATGAGTTACATGCGCTGGACAGATTTGAACAGGATTATCGAAGGAAGCTTCAGGAAGAAGAGTCATTGCCTGCAGGTAGGCGAGGTAAGGCAAATGTTTCTCTTTTTTCTTTCATCAAGAAGTATTGTTTTTGTCTTTCACCCCTCCCCCCTCCCTTTTTATACCCAGCATGGTTCGCTATACCTGTCCGAATCAGATGGTACGGGGCATACCATACCGTATCATACCAGTTTGGTATCGGTACACAGTACGGGAGGCATACCGACACTCGGTATACCAAAAAGACCCCATTACCGTACTCTACCGATATAGTACTAGTATGGCACCGGTATGGGGTCCGGTACTAAGACGGCGAGCCTTGATACCTAGCAATGGAAGGGAGGAAGAAGGAAGGTGGGGGTAATCACTAGTAACTTCTTTTTCCTTTCCAAAAAATTAAATAAATATGAGAATAAAAGTCCTTCAAATTGGTATTTTTTTCTCTTCAAAATGGTGAAGGAGTCGATTACTATCATGATCAAATAATATAATAAGAAAACATTTCAGTAACTGTTGAGAATTGGTAGAATAGGATTTTGGTTATTCTGTGATAATAATATTAATATGGTTATCAAAATCAGAACCTTGAATTTGCTCTGTTAGTTAAACATATCTAGAGATCTTAGAGGGCTAAAAGTCAGATCTGCACCATCCAGTCATATAGGAATTACAACTGGAAGATTGTCTTGGTTTGTTGAGAATGTAATTACCCTAATAAGGAGTCTCATAATGCAGGCTAGGAAATTTAACAGAGAGGATGGTGGCTGAAAGCTTCATATTGCTTTCATTTGTCTAAAAAACAACTGTAAGTGATAAATTAAAGAAATATCATCCTTACCCTGTTATCATCTTTGGTAGCCTAATAAGGCTAGAGGTTTATTAGAAGAATAAGTGAGTAAAATAATTCATCTCATATTTAGACAAATTGTGAACTAAATCTTGGCTATATTCTTGGGCAGAGATATTTTAATTAATATACCATCAGAGAATGACATTTACTGTATTGATATAGAGCTCACCTACAACATTTTATATTCAGAATATTAGCATTTTACTAGGGACTATGTTGTCTCCACATTTTATCTGATTGAAAAGGTATATCCTTGTAAAAAGAACTATAAATGATATTTATTTTACATTTCTTAATTTTATAATTTGCAATGCATGTGCTGGAACTTCTGACTTTACGTAAAGTAATACTTTTTTTTCCAGTTATCCTGATAACTGGACTTTGTTATTGTAGTTCACTTGTAACTCATTTCTTTGTTTATGGCAGAGAATCTTATGATCTTACAAAGTGAACTAAAACGTCAAAGAAAGCTTGTGAGGAGTTTGAAAAAGAAATCCCTGTGGTCTAGAAATTTGGAGGAGGTAATTAAATAAAAGAAAAAACATAAGTTATGTCAATGAGGTAACTCAATTCTCAATATGGTTTTCTCTTGATTTCGTTTCTGAAGCAATAACTAATTTTATTGTTTTAATTCTCTCTCTCTCTGTGTGTGTCTCAAATATATAGCAAATAATGCAGTACACAAGAAGAAGCCTTTTTCATTGTGATACTTGACATTTTATATTTCTCTGATGAGGTAAAACACTGTGCAGGTAGTGGAGAAATTTGTTGACATTGTCGCTATTTTGCATAAAGAGATTTTGGAGAGATTTAGTAATACTGGTATGTGTTTTGAAAGTCACTATATGCTATATCAATTATCAATGCAAACACTGCTTGAACAGTATATTTGAGTCGTGCCTCTTTTGATTCTTCTTACTGACTGAGGTTCTGATTTAGGACTGGAGTTCTCACCCATAGAGGGGGTTGATACCTGTAGAATTCTTCTGGTTAGACAGAAAAGAATCCTAAATTAACATAACCATAACCATCCAGCCTTATCCCAGCTACCTGTGTTTGGCTGTATGGTTCCACATTCTCTGATCATCCCAATTCCTCAACCACATTTCAAATCATTACATCGGTGTGGTCTGCTGCTGCATATGACCCAGTACAATACTAAGTTCTTAAGAGACATAAGGGAACACTGAGATGTGTCATGAATTGATAGCCTCTATGTGGATACATATTTTTACATACCAATTACTCCAATCAAACAGTTTCTCTCTCTCTCTCCATTATCATTTTTCTGTAAGAATATAATGACAATTTAGTCGTGCCACTTAGAACTCAAGTCTGTATGTTCATGGTCATCATATACTCAGATATATGTCCATATCACTGAATCTATTGTTGAGAGTTTGAAGAATTTGACACTCTGTTCCAGTGTCATTTAAACCCAATTAGTTTTCAAGCTTCACTAGTTCCTATTTTAGTGTTTTGTAAGTTGTGACATATCTATTGTGTTCCAGTCGATTGTTGTAAGTTCTTTCTTAGTGTATATGTTTTATATTGTAATAGATTATACAAAATGATGCTTAATCACAAATTGATGCAGCTATCAGCATGCCTGATCCTACATAAGGTTGTCCGTTCCACTTACTGCCCTTTAGATAGCAATATGGTATGTAACAGAGTTCTTTGTGAAACTAGAGTGAGGTTGGATGGGCTGCAGAAGTACAGTAGCATCCATATGGCAACAGCTAACATTGATAATTTTCACATACTTGAATTAAACTTCTTACTCTTCCAGATGTTATCTTCGTTGCGCTGTTGACATACTTGACCTATTTGTATTATAGCATTAATCCAGTTTGAAACACTGGCAGCTACCATCTTGGCGGACAATGGTCCAGCTCAAAATCAAAGATTGGGTGTTTCTGGTCTTGCACTGCATTATGCTAACATCATCAATCAAATAGACAATATAGTAAGTGAAAAAGCTTTTCTTCATGTACCGCAATCTTGTTCTGTATCTGAGCTCTTCCTCCTGCTATCACAAAAGTTACTTTGCATTTGACATTAATAAATTTCTCTCAACTCTGTCATGTCACATTAAACTGAGATTTGCAGCTTACTGAGGATTTTTTTTTGATCGTGTCTTGATGAATTCAAGTATGAATAATCATCAACTGTCTATGGGTGGTAGGTCTCATTCAGTATCATCCATGAGATGACTGTAGACCAATGCTCTGAAAAATAAATTATCTTAAATCACAAGAGATTTTGATTGATGTTGAGTCATGAATCTCCACCGTTATTTCAAAGATTTAGTAAATTCTTTATAAAGTAATAAACTTCGTCAACTTTCTCAATTTCATAGAATACAAGGTTTAGCTCAATTGCTTAATGTTTCAAGCTTCCAACTAAGGTTTTATTTGAGTTATAACATTAGTTATATTCTAATGTATCAAAATATAAAAGGCACATACACCAAAGAATATAATCTGAGATAATGGCCTTTTTTGCTTTAATTCACATGAAACTTGTTTCATTCACCGGTAATTAGACTCAGGTTATCTTATATCTTTATTGAACTGCATCTGTTTTGATGACTTGTGCTATATAATGTAAATCAGGTTATTTTATAATTGAAACAAATCAAGTAAAGTTGTAGACGGATTGATATATGAATATATACCTTCATTATATGCATGTACCTATGTATATGTGTAATATGCATATATGAATGTATGCATGTATATGTCTGCATACTTGGATGCACTTTTATCATAATACTTAACAGAATGAAATAGTGGACAATGCACTATTAAAATTTAGAAGTTCTAAAAACTGATCAAAACAGCACATTGCAAAGAAGAATTTAGTAAATTTTAGGAAAATTGGAATTCTTTGTGTTCATATCAGATCAAGATAACTATGTAAGGCACCTAAATAATATTATATGGATTTTGTTTGTCTTGGTGATTACATGACCACTACCTAGCATGCTGTTTTACCGATTTCATTGATGATGGAAACAAAAGAGACTTCCTCTTCAAAGAGTTTAAAATAAGTACAAGATGCCTCAATCTGTTGGGAACACAAAATTGAGTGTTAACACACCCGTATCATTGAATGGAGCAGGAAGGCCCCACCCTTCCCTCCCTCTTTCTCTCTCTGCGCACGTGCGCGTGTGCAAGTGTGTGCGTGCATGCTAAGAATCAAGACCCTCCTGAGCATATGCCCTTCTTATGTGTGAAAGCATGAACTATGTAAACATACTTGTGCACACCTCAGTTATGTACCTTGAAGTGTTAAAAATTAAGAAGATTGCAACAATCAGCTAGTACCATCAAATTATTTTGTTTATTTATTCTTCCTCTTGTACTTTGATTGGCAAAGTAATCAAATCACATAGAGTTTTCAGTAAGAATTTATAACTTTCTGGCTTCAGTTTATACAAGATTCTGTTTCCCCTCTCTGTAAAGATGTATGATTTACCTCAAAATAACTGAACTCTGACAGCGAAGCTTCTCATATATTATGGCGAATGTTAGTATCTTAAAAATTTCATGTCTTTAGGCATCTAGGCCACTTGTCCTTCCATCAAGTACAAGAGACTCTTTATATCATGGATTGCCAGCTGGAGTAAAGGCAGCATTACGTTCCCGCTTGCAAGCATTTGATGCCAAAGAAGAGGTATGTTTTATAAAGATGTTAATCGTCTGCAAAGAATAGGCCTTCAGTTTTTCACTCAGTCTTTGCCTTTATCTGTATGGATACATGCTTCAGGTATACTGATTAACCAATAAAAATTATCCATTCTAAAGATTTTATCGCTACTTCCTAGTATTTTTTAAATGCATATGATAAAATGTTTGGCGACCAGCTTCATTGTCCTTATGCACCATAAAGGCCCAGGAACAATCAATTAGCTTGGTCAAAGGTTTGGTTGGCTGTCAATTTCAGTAAGAAGCCTTTCAGATATTTCTATCATGTTAAGAGTACAATTTATACATAGAAATTTGAAAATGTCATGAAAGTTCATAGAGAATCAGAAAAATTGAATTAGGACTATTAATGGCTGGGCTGGATTGAGCACCACAATGACCTGGCCCATGGAAAACCAGGCTTAAACTCAGGCTTGGACTCATATTTTTAACTGAAAGCCAGATTTGGCCTGAAAATAAGGGAACCTGATCTACTCCAGGTCAGGCCTGGCTGGCTTTTCAGCTCAAAATAAATAAGGGCCCTACTAGGGACTGGCCCATCCTGACATATTATGCACAGTCAGGTTGGGCCCTGTCCTGGGACATTTTGGGCTTGATTCGGGCAGGTATGGGCTCAGGCCTGTCTGGGCTTGCATCTGGCCTAGGTTTGATCTGGCCAGACCTGGTCCATTGACATTCCTATTGAGAATCAAGAAATTAAGAAGAAATTAGCAGAAAGTCAAGTATCATTGCATGACAAATTCAGTCATGGATATCTTCTAATCAACTATTACTAACATCTAAGCAAAGGTCATTGGATTACTTTAGTGAAATGCGCTTTTCATTAAGGTAGTAATCATGGGGTGGTGGACCCAAGCTATAACTTGCATAACAAAGCCTTTTGATGAAATTCCCTTCTTGGTTTTGCCACAGTTGCCTGAGGTTTCATAAAGCATTACGGGTTATTTTAGGAGCTTAGCTGCTGATATTTATTACTGATTTTCAAAATGAACTCTATAATGAACTAGTTATTAATATGAATCAAATGGAAGGCTGATAATACAAAAGCTAGCTATTGGATACTTATGACGAGTCTTCTTGGATTGCAATCCATGTTTGCTCTATAGAATGCCATTAACCAATACCAATTATGGGGGCTTCATGTTGGATGTATTGCAATTGGCATGTCTGTTTTGGAAGCACACACCATTTTCATATCTAATACAAAAAACTTGGCACCCATAAATATCTTGATAATAATGCAAATTTTTTTTCCGGAAAAAATTTCTTTTGTACGGTGTGCCCACCGCTAGATAATGCAGAAGGGGTCTTGCCTTGCCTATTATAGATGTTGGTGACATGAAACTTTCTCGGTGTGAAGTTTCATAGCATACTATCTGTTTTTATAATGATAGCTCTAGATTTAGAATATCATATAATGTCGAAATCTTAGCACTTAGCAAGTTTTTTGGTTCAATAATCCCATCATGAGTGTCATGGAAACTACTAACCTGTGTGTTTGTATTTAATGGATGCATGGTAATGCTATAGAATTTGCATTTCTGCAGTTTACTGTTGCTCAAATCAAAGCTGAGATGCAGAAGACTCTCAAATGGATCTTTCCATTAGCTGAAAATACGATAAGGTGGGCATATTAATGACTTTGGCAAATAGTATCTGTAAATTACGAAATATATTTCTTATGCACTGTCTTTCTCAAACCTCTGCTTGCCTTAATTCTATTAATCTCTTGCAGACTGCACCTATTCACTTCTATTTTGTTACTCTTCTTTTTCGTTTGAATTTGACAGAGCACATCAAGGTTTTGGATGGGTCGGGGAGTGGGCAAATATTGGGTCAGTATGAGGCCAATTGCATCTTTACCTTTACTTCTTTTTTTTATTGCAATATTTTTTTTCATTAAGAAAATTGATAGTAATCATCTTATAATTATATTTGGAGTTGAATCTGCTTTTTTTCAGTACTGAGGTTAACAAGAACCCAGCACCGGAGCTAAACATTACCCGCATCCAGACACTTTATCATGCAGACAAGGAGAAGACTGACCATTACGTTCTTGAACTAGTGGTATGGCTTCACCATCTAGTGATCCAGGTGAAAAATCGGGGGTATGGGTTCAAACCGTTGCAACCAGTTAGATGTCAGTCCCAGAAGGAAACATCATTACCACACGAGACTAAGCAAGATTCATCCCGGGCTTGCAATACTAGAGCTTATGATATCCTTCAAATTTCTGAAGAGGAAAGAGTGTTGTTGGACTCTCTGAGATCGAACAGAATGATGTTGGGGAGAAGCAAGAGCTTGGAACTTGTAACCAGGAAAGATAAAAGATGCCAAAGAAACAGGGGTTTGAGCAGGAGTTCTGGACATTCTCCTGTCAAGGAATTCAGTTTGGCGCTGGACTTGCAACTTGAGAGGACGAGAGTCTTGGATGTAATGGATGGGATAGGTACACTGGGTACATTTCCTACTGCACCATTTTATACGTAACTCTTTTATTATTATTATTTTATAATCTAATGCAATGGGTTTTCTCTCTAATTTTCTCGTATATATCTTGAGGAAACCTTTATTTTTCTTGTGTAGATATTGTCTGAGAGATCATGTGCATGAATTAAGAAAAGTAAACAGTGTTGTGCTCGAGGAATATTGGGTAGCTTTTCTTTGGAAAGAAAAGAAATATTGGGTGTCTTGATTAGAGAGATGATTATAATCATCAATTAGGTCCAGGTGTATCTTAATCACATATTATCATGTACAGCTATCGTAATTATATATTGCCATGTACTTACTCAGATTGGAATTTGAGACCACTCATTTTGACAGATGAATGCTGATCAGGCTACCTGTTGTTTGACTAAATTTAAACATGACAAAAGATAAAAATAATGTCATCTATGACATAAGATAATTTCAACTAACAGATATGGGAGATTGAGACCATGATTATGGAATCATATTAGATCATCTGCATAAACAGAGCACTAGGCCTTGCTTTCCACTTTCCTCTCCCTCTGTATTGCTATCCCATTGATATGAAACTAGTCTATAATTATTTGTCTGCAATTAGAGGAATTGTATTCTACACCATATGCACCATGCCAACTATAGATGTTTTTTTTTGTGTGGCAGTGCACCGAGATGAGCGTTTGATAAATGAGGCTCACATGAATGAGCATCTATGATTGGGATGCTGTACTGTTACATGGTGCATATGGTATAGGATATAATTTTTCTTACAACTACCTTATGGGGACATATGAAAAAGTGGAAGGCCTTGCAAAAGATTAAAATCTTTTTAGCAAGACTTGCATGTTTTAGAAGCTCCTGGGTACAAAATAGCTGGCTCTAATGGGTAAAATCTCAACTCGATCAAGCCACTATGAGAGTAACTAAGTCGAGATTTTGACCTCAACCTAGCTTGATTGGGTTCAGTTCTGTGAGAACCCAACCCATATATACCATGGCATGCCTCATCGTCTCCATTAGGCCATAGCATTTGTCATCTAGTATACAAAAGCAAGCGTTGAAATTCTAGCCATGGTTCCCATCCTAAGATCTTGGATGGGGTCGACTATATCTGGAGTGTCACCATTGTCGAAAGCTTTCCTGTAGCAAACCACCACCTGGTGTCACCATAGAAGGTGGATTAGCTCTTGATGCATTGGTTAGACTGGTAACACCTCATTAGAATAATATTTGAACAGAGGAACCCCGCAATGAAAGAAGAATGAACACATATATTAAACAAAATCTTCGATTAATATTTTCCAAACGTTTGGCATCTAGAACTAGAATTGTATGCAGGATTACAAACAAGTAAAGCCAACTCCTAATCTCCGGAACCCAATCTTTTAAATAAACATGGCCCTACTTCTTTGCCACTAATCCAGTGCAACGGTAGGGACTTAAAAACTCCAATTATGGTTGACTTGCATGCTACGTAAAAAGGAAAAGAACGGTGGCTTCACCTCCTCTCATAATTGGAAAAGAACGTAAAGTGCCCGTCACCATCTCCTGCTCCATTTCAAGTTGCACCGACCCCTCACTCCCAACTCCCTTAAAACCCCTCCCCTCCTTCCATTATCCACAACTCACTCACTGCCTCGTACATCCAATCCTCAACAACCAAGAGATGGAGTTGTTTTCCCTCCAAACTAAGCACTTCATCCTTCCTCCTCTACGCCTCCATCTCTTCTTTCCTCCTATGCTAGCTCGCTCTCATTTGCCACCATCCCCTCAGGCACCATCGAAAGAACCACAAAGCAGCAAATCCTAGCATCCATCCCCCCGCACTCCGCGGAGAACACGCATCCCTTCCTTACCGGCCTTCCCTTCCGGCAAGTACACCGCCTACCTCCTCCGCCGCGAGACCGCTCCGGCGGCCGGAGGCTTCGGCAACGAGGTTCTTGAAATATAAGCCTGATAGTTTTGATTGGCCTCCACTTGGTTCGCACGCCTGTTTGCTCCCATATATATACGAGCTTCAGAAAAAGATTTAATCAGCCTTGACATTAAGCTCCTGTGAGACCTGTTCACAGTTGTATGAACAAGATAGAAAAAGGTATGCAGTTGCCATGATAGACTATAACAGAACTATGAACTCAGAGGTGATTAGGTGAACGGCACATATTAACCCTCTCCAATATTTCAGCTTACTCAGAAGGCAATTGTCACGCCCCGGATCCGGATCCGTGACACGGCCGTGCTATTGCCGACTACCGCCCACAATAGCACGCAGCCTCATACCTGGGAAATAGGGTAGTCAAACCAACCAAATCTTTTCATGTGTATTCATCTAGTACAACATGCTGGTCAGTACCCAAATACAGAGCTTCTACGTAGTTTATATACACAAAAGTATATACTTGCTTTACCCCAAAAGAAAGAAGCGCTAATACCAAATTAACGTGTCTCTGGCAGCTATCAGTGGTGAGGATCTGAAAGAAAAAAGTAAATAAACGGATATGAGCTACACGGCTCAGTAAGTAATCCTGCATAATCCTACCGGATCAACCAGTAGACTAAACATGTAAATCAGGGTTTTGAGAAGCTGACATGCATGTTTATCTAATAATCATCATGGCATAATAAGTATGCGATTTAAACAAAGCAGTAGTGCAAATCACAACAATTTTCATAATATATGCATATGAAACCGTGCCCCCCGGCATGCCGTGGTCCTTTTTCTCTCGGATGCTACTACGAAGTCCATTCGGCCACTGGCGGGGCCAGCTAGTCATTCTCGGCCACTAGCAAGGCCAGCGAAGTTATTCTCGGCCACTAGCAAGGCCAGCTCAGTTGCATTCGATCAGTAGCATCTTTGAGCCCGTTACAGTGCCTCTTGGCTAACTAAGACTTTATAAACTTACATGCATGATTAAAATATCAGTATCATCATGTCGCATACATAGCCATAGCTTCTGGGATCATGCAAGTTACTTATGCATTGTAACATATCAGGCATGAAACATATATACTTAAAATAAATGCTTAGAAAACATTAATAACATAATATGATCCATAACAGGATTAGGACAGGTTACTTACATTCTTCACTAATCATGCATACAATTCAAATTGTATAAAAAAACACTGGTTCATCTTATAAAACGTATTACAAGATCTACGATAGGATTAAGACAGATTACTTACCTCAATTCGCTTTCCAAATTGCTCAAGTCCAGGTGACTAATCCTCAATCACCTAAAACAACATCATAGGGATTACATTATTCCCCCTTCATTTATTATAAAATTTCTTAGTTCATCATACTATGAACTTACTTGCTTGGGTCCTATCCAAGGATTTAGCCCAAGTCCAATTTGAAGCCTTTGGGATTCGATTTAAAACCAGATTGGGTCCACCTGGGTTGATTGGGTTTTTAATTAAAGGATTGGGCCTCGTTTATAATTGGGTCCAACCTTTTCTAGCCAATTGGGTCCTCTGATTTGGTCAACGTGGCTCATTTGGGTCTGAGTCAGGATTAGCCCAAGGTCAATTCGACCTTCTGTCAGTTAAATTGGGCTTGAATTGGGCCTGATTTACAATCAATTAGGTATGCTGAGACCAACTCAGCTTAATTGGATTCGGACCCAATTTAATTTGGGCTTAACGTGTTTCGGATCCGAACCCGATTCCGGCCCGTTAACCCACTCTTTTCTTTTCTCTTCTCATTTTCTTTCTTTTCTTTTCTTTTTCTTTTTCTTTTCTTTTCTTCTCTTCTCCTTTTTCTTTTCTTCTCCTTCCCGAAGCTTCCTTCCTCCCTTCTTCTTTCATCCCGATCTCCTCCTCTCTTCTCCGACGAAGGCAGGACGGCGAGCGGAGGGGAGGATGGCGAGCGGAGGGGGACGGGCCACGACCGGCGGCGTCCGCGGCCAAGCCCCACGGCATCCCCGGCCGAGCCCGCGGCCGAGCTCTCGGCTTCCCCGGTCTTCTTCTTCTCCTCCGGCCGGATCTACGGCCTCTTCCTCCTCTCTCTTTCTTTCTTTCTTTCTTTTCTTTGGTCCTTCCCCTCCGGCACCACCCCATATTCTCTCTCTCTCTTACTCCCAAACCCTCTCTCTTCCTCTCTCCATTTTCCCCTGTGAAGGAAGAAGGGGGGTTTGGGAGGGCCGAGCCACAGTCGGCAGTGCCACCGCCGAGCTCGCGGCGTCCACAGCCGCGCCTGCGGCTGAGCCCACGGCCGCGCCTGCGGCTGATCCCGTCGGCGCGGGCGTCGGCTGCTGGCAGACCAAGGGAGCGGCCGCACGCGGTGAGCCCTGTTTCTTCCCCTTCCTTTCTGTCTTTGTTTCTTTCTTTATTATCTTGAATAAATCAGGAGGAGAGAAGGCAGGGGGCTTACCTAGCTTTTGGAAGAAGTCACGAGCCTCTCCTCCGGCGACGGAAGTAGGTTGGCAAACCCTCTCTCTCTTTCTCTCGTTCGGTGTTTAGGGGGGTCTGTGATTTGGGGTTGCCGGCAGAGGCTTAATTGATTATTTAGAGGATGAGACCCCCCTCTAAGAGGTCCCATCCTCTCCATTCCCTCCTGCTCCGGGACTGGCCGCCGCCTCCCCTTGTCTCCGGCGCGCCGGCAGCGGCTGTCAGCAGGGGTGAGGGTCACCCCTCCCTGTCGGTCTTATCCCTTCGTTTTTATTTCTTTTTTTTTTTTAAATATGATAACAGCACTGCCCACAGTGAAATTTGGGCCCAACCCTTAACTGGGCCCATTTCTTATTGGGCCTAGTAGGTTCTGGGCCCGGACATTACATCCTACCTCCCTTAAAATAATTTCGTCCTCGAAATTAAACATACCTTAGGTTCTGGTTTTTTTTTAAAAGTAGTCAACCATTGAGTCATCCTCGGAATCTCATTTAGTCTCTCTCTTAAAATGCTTGCTGATAAGATTTTGGCAAAATCATGGCACCTCAAAACTTGATCCAAGATCAAAAATCGATGATCTATTAATTCATGTCAAAAGATGCTAAGAAGTTTCTTAGCATGACATAAAACTGGAGAATCTAGGATAGCACAGTGCTATCCAGAAATCAGAACATTCTCCATTCTTCTCTTAACCTTGCCTACAATTTTATGATCAACTTTTATCCTAGCAAAACTTCAAACCCCTTTTAGATAGGTAGATCGAAGATGTCATAGCTAGGAGTAGGGAACATTTCAGATCTAAGCCTAACCAAGGCACCATCAATCCATTAATACTAAATTTAAGATGCTCAAAATCTTCCCGGAATTGCCACAGTAGAAAAAAAAACTCACTGATGAAATTATATAGCTGTCTCCAGATTATTCAGAGAATCAACATCTTAATTCTGAATAAGAAGATCAAGTTTCTTTGTCAAAATATCAACTTCTCTTGATTAACCGATCTATCACAAGATTAGATCATAAACGACTCTAATCCACTCTGGATAGAAATTCCTCGTAGTCTACTGACAACCTCAATTTCTTTCAATCAGATGGAGGGTTGATATTAATTAAAGAAACTCAAGCTTCAAGTTTAGGAGGACGGAGGTTTATATCAGCATATTCCAGATCTGAGATCAAAATTGATGATCCGTTAATTCTAGTCTCAAGATGCTAAGAATTTCTTAGCATGTCATAAAACTGGAGAATCAAAGGTAGCACAGCGATATCCCAAAAAAAAATCCGATCATTTTCAGCAACTTCATTCATATAAAATGAGCCAAAAATATTCTTCAAGATTGGAAATTATTCCAGAATTTACTAAATGACTTCCAATCAAAATACCAATCTTGCATTGTAATTTGAAAAGATCTAATATGTCACATTCCAAGTAAACAAAGGGGAAACTCTTAGATCTCATTTCTCAAATATACTTTCTTTCTATATAATAGTTGCCTGCATAATTTGTCATACAGATTTTATCCTCGAAGAATATTAAAAATATCTTTCCTTGTCCAAGCCTGAAACAACTTATGAATAAACCCTATCCTGCCATCAAAATAATTAACTTCAAACTAGAAGTATCATCCACAGTACCAGGTATCAAGTTAAACTTCCAAAAATCACCTATATACTTTAATATTCCATAGCTAGTACTCCACTTAATATCAGTCAAAATATACTTTAATCATAATCCAAAATACAAATTACTCCATCGAGAAATCTCCAAACTAGCTTTTTCTTATTTTGGCATGGCTCGCTACCATTCTGTCTGAAAATACCAAAATTTTTGGTAGTCTTAAATCTTGAATTCTGATACCATACCTGTCATAACCATGCCCCTAGAATGGCTTTGTATTAGCCCTAGCTTCTTTCTTTTTGTTGCTCATTATCACCTATCAAAATATTTGTGTCAAGCAATTTTCGTGACTGACCGATGATACGACCAATAAAATCTTTTCTTTCCTTTCCGGTTATGCGGAATCTCACTAAATGAGACTTAACTACCCATTTCCTTATTAAAGCTTAAAATTTTTACTCATGGTTAACCTATTGCTCTGATACCACGAAATGTCACGCCCCGGATCCGGATCCGTGACACGGCCGTGCTATTGCCGACTACCGCCCACAATAGCACGCAGCCTCATACCTGGGAAATAGGGTAGTCAAACCAACCAAATCTTTTCATGTGTATTCATCTAGTACAACATGCTGGTCAGTACCCAAATACAGAGCTTCTACGTAGTTTATATACACAAAAGTATATACTTGCTTTACCCCAAAAGAAAGAAGCGCTAATACCAAATTAACGTGTCTCTGGCAGCTATCAGTGGTGAGGATCTGAAAGAAAAAAGTAAATAAACGGATATGAGCTACACGGCTCAGTAAGTAATCCTGCATAATCCTACCGGATCAACCAGTAGACTAAACATGTAAATCAGGGTTTTGAGAAGCTGACATGCATGTTTATCTAATAATCATCATGGCATAATAAGTATGCGATTTAAACAAAGCAGTAGTGCAAATCACAACAATTTTCATAATATATGCATATGAAACCGTGCCCCCCGGCATGCCGTGGTCCTTTTTCTCTCGGATGCTACTACGAAGTCCATTCGGCCACTGGCGGGGCCAGCTAGTCATTCTCGGCCACTAGCAAGGCCAGCGAAGTTATTCTCGGCCACTAGCAAGGCCAGCTCAGTTGCATTCGATCAGTAGCATCTTTGAGCCCGTTACAGTGCCTCTTGGCTAACTAAGACTTTATAAACTTACATGCATGATTAAAATATCAGTATCATCATGTCGCATACATAGCCATAGCTTCTGGGATCATGCAAGTTACTTATGCATTGTAACATATCAGGCATGAAACATATATACTTAAAATAAATGCTTAGAAAACATTAATAACATAATATGATCCATAACAGGATTAGGACAGGTTACTTACATTCTTCACTAATCATGCATACAATTCAAATTGTATAAAAAAACACTGGTTCATCTTATAAAACGTATTACAAGATCTACGATAGGATTAAGACAGATTACTTACCTCAATTCGCTTTCCAAATTGCTCAAGTCCAGGTGACTAATCCTCAATCACCTAAAACAACATCATAGGGATTACATTATTCCCCCTTCATTTATTATAAAATTTCTTAGTTCATCATACTATGAACTTACTTGCTTGGGTCCTATCCAAGGATTTAGCCCAAGTCCAATTTGAAGCCTTTGGGATTCGATTTAAAACCAGATTGGGTCCACCTGGGTTGATTGGGTTTTTAATTAAAGGATTGGGCCTCGTTTATAATTGGGTCCAACCTTTTCTAGCCAATTGGGTCCTCTGATTTGGTCAACGTGGCTCATTTGGGTCTGAGTCAGGATTAGCCCAAGGTCAATTCGACCTTCTGTCAGTTAAATTGGGCTTGAATTGGGCCTGATTTACAATCAATTAGGTATGCTGAGACCAACTCAGCTTAATTGGATTCGGACCCAATTTAATTTGGGCTTAACGTGTTTCGGATCCGAACCCGATTCCGGCCCGTTAACCCACTCTTTTCTTTTCTCTTCTCATTTTCTTTCTTTTCTTTTCTTTTTCTTTTTCTTTTCTTTTCTTCTCTTCTCCTTTTTCTTTTCTTCTCCTTCCCGAAGCTTCCTTCCTCCCTTCTTCTTTCATCCCGATCTCCTCCTCTCTTCTCCGACGAAGGCAGGACGGCGAGCGGAGGGGAGGATGGCGAGCGGAGGGGGACGGGCCACGACCGGCGGCGTCCGCGGCCAAGCCCCACGGCATCCCCGGCCGAGCCCGCGGCCGAGCTCTCGGCTTCCCCGGTCTTCTTCTTCTCCTCCGGCCGGATCTACGGCCTCTTCCTCCTCTCTCTTTCTTTCTTTCTTTCTTTTCTTTGGTCCTTCCCCTCCGGCACCACCCCATATTCTCTCTCTCTCTTACTCCCAAACCCTCTCTCTTCCTCTCTCCATTTTCCTCTGTGAAGGAAGAAGGGGGGTTTGGGAGGGCCGAGCCACAGTCGGCAGTGCCACCGCCGAGCTCGCGGCGTCCACAGCCGCGCCTGCGGCTGAGCCCACGGCCGCGCCTGCGGCTGATCCCGTCGGCGCGGGCGTCGGCTGCTGGCAGACCAAGGGAGCGGCCGCACGCGGTGAGCCCTGTTTCTTCCCCTTCCTTTCTGTCTTTGTTTCTTTCTTTATTATCTTGAATAAATCAGGAGGAGAGAAGGCAGGGGGCTTACCTAGCTTTTGGAAGAAGTCACGAGCCTCTCCTCCGGCGACGGAAGTAGGTTGGCAAACCCTCTCTCTCTTTCTCTCGTTCGGTGTTTAGGGGGGTCTGTGATTTGGGGTTGCCGGCAGAGGCTTAATTGATTATTTAGAGGATGAGACCCCCCTCTAAGAGGTCCCATCCTCTCCATTCCCTCCTGCTCCGGGACTGGCCGCCGCCTCCCCTTGTCTCCGGCGCGCCGGCAGCGGCTGTCAGCAGGGGTGAGGGTCACCCCTCCCTGTCGGTCTTATCCCTTCGTTTTTATTTCTTTTTTTTTTAAATATGATAACAGCACTGCCCACAGTGAAATTTGGGCCCAACCCTTAACTGGGCCCATTTCTTATTGGGCCTAGTAGGTTCTGGGCCCGGACATTACATCCTACCCCCCTTAAAATAATTTCGTCCTCGAAATTAAACATACCTTAGGTTCTGGTTTTTTTTTAAAAGTAGTCAACCATTGAGTCATCCTCGAAATCTCATTTAGTCTCTCTCTTAAAATGCTTGCTGATAAGATTTTGGCAAAATCATGGCACCTCAAAACTTGATCCAAGATCAAAAATCGATGATCTATTAATTCATGTCAAAAGATGCTAAGAAGTTTCTTAGCATGACATAAAACTGGAGAATCTAGGATAGCACAGTGCTATCCAGAAATCAGAACATTCTCCATTCTTCTCTTAACCTTGCCTACAATTTTATGATCAACTTTTATCCTAGCAAAACTTCAAACCCCTTTTAGATAGGTAGATCGAAGATGTCATAGCTAGGAGTAGGGAACATTTCAGATCTAAGCCTAACCAAGGCACCATCAATCCATTAATACTAAATTTAAGATGCTCAAAATCTTCCCGGAATTGCCACAGTAGAAAAAAAAACTCACTGATGAAATTATATAGCTGTCTCCAGATTATTCAGAGAATCAACATCTTAATTCTGAATAAGAAGATCAAGTTTCTTTGTCAAAATATCAACTTCTCTTGATTAACCGATCTATCACAAGATTAGATCATAAACGACTCTAATCCACTCTGGATAGAAATTCCTCGTAGTCTACTGACAACCTCAATTTCTTTCAATCAGATGGAGGGTTGATATTAATTAAAGAAACTCAAGCTTCAAGTTTAGGAGGACGGAGGTTTATATCAGCATATTCCAGATCTGAGATCAAAATTGATGATCCGTTAATTCTAGTCTCAAGATGCTAAGAATTTCTTAGCATGTCATAAAACTGGAGAATCAAAGGTAGCACAGCGATATCCCAAAAAAAAATCCGATCATTTTCAGCAACTTCATTCATATAAAATGAGCCAAAAATATTCTTCAAGATTGGAAATTATTCCAGAATTTACTAAATGACTTCCAATCAAAATACCAATCTTGCATTGTAATTTGAAAAGATCTAATATGTCACATTCCAAGTAAACAAAAGGGAAACTCTTAGATCTCATTTCTCAAATATACTTTCTTTCTATATAATAGTTGCCTGCATAATTTGTCATACAGATTTTATCCTCGAAGAATATTAAAAATATCTTTCCTTGTCCAAGCCTGAAACAACTTATGAATAAACCCTATCCTGCCATCAAAATAATTAACTTCAAACTAGAAGTATCATCCACAGTACCAGGTATCAAGTTAAACTTCCAAAAATCACCTATATACTTTAATATTCCATAGCTAGTACTCCACTTAATATCAGTCAAAATATACTTTAATCATAATCCAAAATACAAATTACTCCATCGAGAAATCTCCAAACTAGCTTTTTCTTATTTTGGCATGGCTCGCTACCATTCTGTCTGAAAACACCAAAATTTTTGGTAGTCTTAAATCTTGAATTCTGATACCATACCTGTCATAACCATGCCCCTAGAATGGCTTTGTATTAGCCCTAGCTTCTTTCTTTTTGTTGCTCATTATCACCTATCAAAATATTTGTGTCAAGCAATTTTCGTGACTGACCGATGATACGACCAATAAAATCTTTTCTTTCCTTTCCGGTTATGCGGAATCTCACTAAATGAGACTTAACTACCCATTTCCTTATTAAAGCTTAAAATTTTTACTCATGGTTAACCTATTGCTCTGATACCACGAAATGTCACGCCCCGGATCCGGATCCGTGACACGGCCGTGCTATTGCCGACTACCGCCCACAATAGCACGCAGCCTCATACCTGGGAAATAGGGTAGTCAAACCAACCAAATCTTTTCATGTGTATTCATCTAGTACAACATGCTGGTCAGTACCCAAATACAGAGCTTCTACGTAGTTTATATACACAAAAGTATATACTTGCTTTACCCCAAAAGAAAGAAGCGCTAATACCAAATTAACGTGTCTCTGGCAGCTATCAGTGGTGAGGATCTGAAAGAAAAAAGTAAATAAACGGATATGAGCTACACGGCTCAGTAAGTAATCCTGCATAATCCTACCGGATCAACCAGTAGACTAAACATGTAAATCAGGGTTTTGAGAAGCTGACATGCATGTTTATCTAATAATCATCATGGCATAATAAGTATGCGATTTAAACAAAGCAGTAGTGCAAATCACAACAATTTTCATAATATATGCATATGAAACCGTGCCCCCCGGCATGCCGTGGTCCTTTTTCTCTCGGATGCTACTACGAAGTCCATTCGGCCACTGGCGGGGCCAGCTAGTCATTCTCGGCCACTAGCAAGGCCAGCGAAGTTATTCTCGGCCACTAGCAAGGCCAGCTCAGTTGCATTCGATCAGTAGCATCTTTGAGCCCGTTACAGTGCCTCTTGGCTAACTAAGACTTTATAAACTTACATGCATGATTAAAATATCAGTATCATCATGTCGCATACATAGCCATAGCTTCTGGGATCATGCAAGTTACTTATGCATTGTAACATATCAGGCATGAAACATATATACTTAAAATAAATGCTTAGGAAACATTAATAACATAATATGATCCATAACAGGATTAGGACAGGTTACTTACATTCTTCACTAATCATGCATACAATTCAAATTGTATAAAAAAACACTGGTTCATCTTATAAAACGTATTACAAGATCTACGATAGGATTAAGACAGATTACTTACCTCAATTCGCTTTCCAAATTGCTCAAGTCCAGGTGACTAATCTTCAATCACCTAAAACAACATCATAGGGATTACATTATTCCCCCTTCATTTATTATAAAATTTCTTAGTTCATCATACTATGAACTTACTTGCTTGGGTCCTATCCAAGGATTTAGCCCAAGTCCAATTTGAAGCCTTTGGGATTCGATTTAAAACCAGATTGGGTCCACCTGGGTTGATTGGGTTTTTAATTAAAGGATTGGGCCTCGTTTATAATTGGGTCCAACCTTTTCTAGCCAATTGGGTCCTCTGATTTGGTCAACGTGGCTCATTTGGGTCTGAGTCAGGATTAGCCCAAGGTCAATTCGACCTTCTGTCAGTTAAATTGGGCTTGAATTGGGCCTGATTTACAATCAATTAGGTATGCTGAGACCAACTCAGCTTAATTGGATTCGGACCCAATTTAATTTGGGCTTAACGTGTTTCGGATCCGAACCCGATTCCGGCCCGTTAACCCACTCTTTTCTTTTCTCTTCTCATTTTCTTTCTTTTCTTTTCTTTTTCTTTTTCTTTTCTTTTCTTCTCTTCTCCTTTTTCTTTTCTTCTCCTTCCCGACGCTTCCTTCCTCCCTTCTTCTTTCATCCCGATCTCCTCCTCTCTTCTCCGACGAAGGCAGGACGGCGAGCGGAGGGGAGGATGGCGAGCGGAGGGGGACGGGCCACGACCGGCGGCGTCCGCGGCCAAGCCCCACGGCATCCCCGGCCGAGCCCGCGGCCGAGCTCTCGGCTTCCCCGGTCTTCTTCTTCTCCTCCGGCCGGATCTACGGCCTCTTCCTCCTCTCTCTTTCTTTCTTTCTTTCTTTTCTTTGGTCCTTCCCCTCCGGCACCACCCCATATTCTCTCTCTCTCTTACTCCCAAACCCTCTCTCTTCCTCTCTCCATTTTCCCCTGTGAAGGAAGAAGGGGGGTTTGGGAGGGCCGAGCCACAGTCGGCAGTGCCACCACCGAGCTCGCGGCGTCCACAGCCGCGCCTGCGGCTGAGCCCACGGCCGCGCCTGCGGCTGATCCCGTCGGCGCGGGCGTCGGCTGCTGGCAGACCAAGGGAGCGGCCGCACGCGGTGAGCCCTGTTTCTTCCCCTTCCTTTCTGTCTTTGTTTCTTTCTTTATTATCTTGAATAAATCAGGAGGAGAGAAGGCAGGGGGCTTACCTAGCTTTTGGAAGAAGTCACGAGCCTCTCCTCCGGCGACGGAAGTAGGTTGGCAAACCCTCTCTCTCTTTCTCTCGTTCGGTGTTTAGGGGGGTCTGTGATTTGGGGTTGCCGGCAGAGGCTTAATTGATTATTTAGAGGATGAGACCCCCCTCTAAGAGGTCCCATCCTCTCCATTCCCTCCTGCTCCGGGACTGGCCGCCGCCTCCCCTTGTCTCCGGCGCGCCGGCAGCGGCTGTCAGCAGGGGTGAGGGTCACCCCTCCCTGTCGGTCTTATCCCTTCGTTTTTATTTCTTTTTTTTTTTAAATATGATAACAGCACTGCCCACAGTGAAATTTGGGCCCAACCCTTAACTGGGCCCATTTCTTATTGGGCCTAGTAGGTTCTGGGCCCGGACATTACAGCAATATAGCTAAGGGTGGCAATCGGATTGGGCCGCGTCAGATATAGGTCGGATTGGATGTGGGTCGGATTCATCAATCGAAACCCGACCTGTTTATTAAACAGTTCAAAATTTCAAATTTGAATCCGACCTATTTATTAGATAGGTAACCCAATCCGTCCCACATAACTTATTTATTAAATAGATTAAACGGGTTACTTATAACGAGTTAAATGGGTTTAAATAGATTAAACAGGTGAAGCATGATTCAAACAGGTTAAACGGGCTGGATCATAACCCGATCTAATTATTAAACGAGTCAAAATGGGTTAAACAGTTCAAAGGTTTGAATCTGAACCCAACCCATTTAATAAGCAGATTTAGACGGATTAGCTCATTTACAATTTAAATCTATTTATGTCAAACCCAAATCTACTTAAAGCAGATCGTTTATAAGTTGAATTGACGAGTTGGATCATAAATTACCATCTTTAAATATAGTTGATCTGAAAAATACCGAATCTAATTTTTGCCGAGACAGGCATCTAGCAAAATTTTAGATATGCTTTGTTTCAGCCTCATCATCGTTCAAAAGTGAGTTGAAAAGCATCCGCCTATAAAATAGCAGCAAACTATGGATGGGCTTGAATAACAAAGTCGGACGTCCTAGCATTAATTGTTTGCTAAATAATCATGAGCAGCTAGCCTCACGATATGAATGAGAAATCCGAAGAGTATGAAAAGTATTTTTCCAAGCCAACAAATCCTGTAACAGAGGGTGCAGCTTTGGACTAGTAGCAGAGGTTTTAGAGAGCCATTGCATTGCCGTTAGTGACATCCTCGTACTGTGTAATAGGTGACGAGGTCACCTTTGCATGTTTATAAAGCATTGCAAATATCTCAAAATATTAAATCAGAAGATACAAATATTCTTTGAGATATGTCAAGTTTATTTATTTTATATTTCTTGAAATATGATAAGTAGTTCTACAGAAATCTTTTTCCTTCATGAGGATATCTTTTGGAACTTCCTCGAAAATTATCCTGATGTCATCAACTCGGGTTGGCTTCAGATCATTGCATCTCACGCTTCAAATTTTCAGAATGTAGGCGGTGTGGTTTGTTAATGAAGTTCAGTTATGTGTTGAGTTTGGATGATTTATGCGGCCTAATACTTCCTGAGCATGTGTAGTTCTAGATAACCAGAAACACTGTATAAATGAAATTACATATTATTTGAATTACTATATCTGAAATTGTGTGATGATCGTTTGGTGTCCATGGTGCAAATGGTAAAAGGAGAAGCACCATTTTGCTCGATCTGATTGAGAATTTTACTCTAATATGGATTATTTAAAAAATATTTAATTATGTGTCATCATAATTTATAATAGTATATTTATATTTTATTTATATTATAACGACACTATCATATATTATGTTATATCAGTTTACTATATCTTATAATATACACTATTAATAACTACTAAGTACTTCATAGATAATTTACGTGTATAATTACAAGGTTTCAATATAAGTACTATCTATATATATAAGTTTTTCAATATATCAAAATATATTTGTGAAAACCAGCCCATAAGACAGTGAGCTAATGGGCCAAGCCCAACATGGCCGGCCCATCTGGAGACCCAGAGGTGGTGATCGCCAGCTGAGGCGGTTACAACCGCCTGACAGCCACGATCACCACCATTCTTCTCCCTCACTCCCCCACACCAGGGCTATAAGAACCTAGGAGTCTTCTCAGAGATGCTTCATCCCTCACCCTCTCACTGCCTCTCACTCCCTCTTTCTCCTGCTACAAGGAGCTGGATCGGGAGCGGCGGAGGAGGAGACACCCCCAGCTCGGCACCATAACTGAGCCGCCGGAGGAGACACAGTGGCTCGCCGGAAAGGATTCACAGCTCCTAGGAGCTAGGTAAATTTCTTATCACCAATGTTCATGAGTTACATTCGGTCGATCTAGTTTAATCATGGAACAACAAAACAGAGAGACAACGAAATAGAAGAGATCAAAAGAAGAAAAGGAAGGGTAGGAATAAGATGCAGTGGAGGAAGGGGGGAGATCTCACTCGTGATCTGACATTGGCCAAAGATCTTTCTCCTTCATCTGATCATGGCTTTTACCACTGCAATCAAAACCCTAGGTCTAAAATCCTAAAATGCAAACATACCATGGAAGGGTCCTCGGCTCATGCAAATCCGATTCCCATGGGTGGAATCGGTTTGATCTCAGCCGGAGGTGACCGGAGAAGAAGAAAGTGAAGAGGATTCTCCCATCTCCCAGTCGTGGACGCCATCGGGTTGACCACGGGCGGCAGTCGCAGAGCCGGCCGTGGGCTGTGCGGGCACCCTGGGTGTGGCCGCACACCCTGCATTCACCACCAGCTTCGGCTGGTTTCTCTGCTCCTCGAAAAGTGCCCGTGCCCTATCTCCTCCATCGGAGGTGGAGGAGAGCGGCCAGTCGGGCCGCGGCTGCTGCGGATCGGACCGTGGCCGCAGCGCCACCGATTCCGGGTCGGCTTCCTCCCGAGCATTTCCGAGCTTGCCCCTTGCCCCATGGGAAGAGAGGAGAAGAAGAGGGAGGGGAGATCGGAACGGGAGGAAGAAAGGAGGAGAAGAAGCTTCGGGAAGGGAGAAGAGAAGAAAAAGAAAGAAAAAGGAAAAGAAAGGAAAAGAAGAAAAGAAAGAAAAGAAAAGAAGAAAGAAAAATAAATAAAAAAATGGCTGTGGGCCGAAATGGACCTGATTCCGGAGTGGGCTTCAAATAAATTTGGCTTTAGAAGCCTGAGGCCAGGTTGGGCCCTGGTCCGAGCCCAGTGTTCTTAAAACCAAAACTAACTGGGCCTGAAGAGCTCAAATTTTAATATAGGGACTATATTGAATATAGTTTGAGGCTAGGTTCTCTTTAAATTAATTAGAACTGATAAGGTATAATTATAAATTAATCAATAGTATTTTTGGGCCTGAATATAAGTGGGCCCAGTAATTGAATCAGGCCAAGAGCCTGATCGAGAACCCAATTAAACATCGGGCCTGAATGCAAATGGGCCCAGACCTGAACCAGGGGGCAATTTGGTCTAAACCAGAAGTGGAATTGGCTCAGACCTGAACCAGAAGCTGAATCAGACCTGAGCCAGAAATTAAATCAAACCCGAACTAGGAAGTAAATTAGACCAGAACCAGAAATTGAATTGGGCCATGGGCCTGAACCAGAAATTAGACTAGGCTATGGACCCGAAAATGAAATTGAGTCCTATGGATGGGTTGTAAATGATTTTAAGATTATAAATAAATAGAAATTAAATGTGTAAGTGACATGTAATTTAATGATCTTGCTAGGTATTGGAGAATTGGCATTTGATGGGCAAATTAAGGTAAGTAACCTGCCTTAATCTTATTATGGATCATGTATCACGTTTTATAAGATGAAAAAGTATTATTTATGCAATTGGAATTATGTATAAGAATTGTGGAAAGAGTACCTGATATAATCTTATATTTTATCAAATACTTGTGATTACTTGATTATGAATTTGTATATGATTATTTATGTTTCCACAAAATTAAGATCAAGCATGTGTTAGCAAATGATTACATGATTTTGGATACATAGCATCCATCATTATTATTATTATTATATTATGTACACATGACTATGATGATGTAGAAAGATGCATGGAAAAAAAATAAAGTTTTCAGCATAATCATGAGTTTGATTTAGCATGATGCCATTATTCACTTTCCAATGTTTCTATGAAATGAGATTTATGAAAAGCATGATATGTTTTAAGAACTCTCAGATCGCTATGTATGACCCCCGCCAGTGGGTAACAGTAACTAGGCATATGACCCCCGCCAGTGGGTAAAAGTAACTTGGCTTTACGACCCCCGCCAGTGGGTAATAGTAACTGGAAGATGACCCTGCAGTGGTAAAGGCCTTGCCGTGGGAATAAGAGCGGCCATAGCTACACTACCATCTGAGAGTATGAATTTCAAAGTATGGAATAATGGCAAAAGTTTTATGTTGCATAAATGGCAAAAGTTTTATGTTGCATAAATGGCAAAAGTTTTAGGTTGCATAAATGGCAAAAGTTTTATGATGCATAATCATATTTATGAAGTTGCATGAATGGACAGGCATAGTTTTATAACTAGTTTGATTATGGCAAAGATTTGATTATATGAAATGTTTACTTTATTACAATTCTTTAGTTTCTTAAAATAATGCACTAGTATGAAAAATATTATGCTTGATCTGATAAGATTATGCATTGTTACTTACTGAGCTTTATAGCTCACACCCATGTATTTATGTTCTTACAGATGAATAGGAGATGCTAGGAACAAGGAGCGTGACAAGCCTCAGGGTTATGGGAATAATAAAATATTAAATGATGATGTTGTTTTTAGAAGCTATGTATGGATTTAATACCTGAACATTTAATGACTTTCATGAATATAGTTGTTTAGTAATTGAAGTTTTAAAAAGGCTGCGTGTTATTGTATGCTTAACTTGGCAATAGCACGGCCGTGTCATGATCCGAATTTGGGGCGTGACAATATTTGCTTTGGGTTTATATAAAAATTATCAAATTTAGATTCAGAATTTAAAAGATGAACAAGAGCTGTGGTCATCTATTTCCCATAATGCAAGGAATTACAAATAAGAACAATCCAGGCATTACATTGATCAAAATTGACTACTATAAAATTATCTAAATAATTTATTATCATAATATTTTTAAAAGAAGGCCGGCATGCCTCAAAACAAAGTAATGTGAAAGAAAACGAGGATTTATAGGAGATACATTACTGACTACTGAGTACAGAATGCACCATCCATGATTCAATACTAGAATCTAAACTTCTCATAAGGTTTGTTTGGATATTTCTAAAGTACTGGGCTGAAATTCTTATAGGAATCAGATTTGCTGGTCCATCTAACTTGCATTTTCTGAAAGCGTGTCCAAATCCAGCTCAGATTCTAGCCTTTGGATGGTTTAATTCATAATTTTTATAAAATTTTTAGTTTAATTTTATAAAAATATTTAAATAGACTAATATGGTTGGTAAAATCATTGAGATTCTTACTAATCCGGATGGTTGGGTGGGCTAAACCAACCCCATCTCCCCAATTGTTCGCGTCACCATACGGGTGAGATCATCACCATCCATCCAATACACCTCGTTTACGCTTCCGTAATCGTAGAGCGGTTTCAAGCGTCTCGGCGCGGTGAGCGGAAGAGCGAGGAGGGCTTGGAAACCTCGAAAGCCCGAATCAAGCTTCGATTCTTCCGTGTTTTCTCTCTGCCGTTGCCTTCCCAGTTCGAAAAGAGAGGGAGGAGGGAGGCGGCGGCGAGGACTAACGGTCGGGAAGGTTAAAAGGAAATCTAGGGTTTTCTCGTCGGAGATGCTGAGCAAGAAGAGGCGGCGGGCGGAGTCGCCGGCGATCCACCCTCGCAACCGGTACTCGGAGAAACCACCGGATTTCGGACTCCTCGCCTCCCTCTACCCTTCCTTCCGCCCCTTCGTCTTCTCCTCCTCCCGCTCCGGCCGCCCCACCATCGAGTGGACCGACTTTAACGCCACCCGCGAGCTCACCCGCGTCCTCCTCCTCCACGACCACGGTGTCCACTGGTAGCTTTTCCTCTCCCTAATTTAGTGTCATTTTAGTGGGTTTTCCCCTTTAACCATTTTTCTGCTTCTCTTCCCCCTAATTTTGGGTCCTTAGGTAGGAAAAAGATGCTTAATTTTTTTTTTTCCATGGATTTCATGTAATTTGCCCAAATTTTGTTTTTCTGTTTGTTTTTGAATCAATTTTGTGCAAAAAAAATTGGATCTTTTTTTGCTATTCTATTTGTTGTCTCTAGTCACATTTGTGGTTAATTTTATAAATTTAGAAGAAAAGTTTGGAACTTTAGGTTATGCTGAGAAAAGTAGGGTTCTGAGTTACTATGGATTTAATGAACACATTTCAGGTGGATTCCCGATGGGCAACTCTGCCCTACGGTGCCAAACAGATCGAACTACATCCATTGGATTGAGGACTTGCTGTCCTCAAAGCTTATCCCGGCGAGAAATGATTCTGACGGAAAAGTTAGAGGGTTTGATATTGGGACTGGAGCCAATTGCATATACCCACTCCTTGGAGCATCACTGCTGGGGTGGAGTTTTGTTGGGTCTGGTGGGCTTCCAGTTTCCTAATCTAAAACTCTTCTATGAATCATTAAGCACCAAGAATTTGATTTTTATGTTGTTTCCTCGAATGCAGTATGGTAAGCAACATTTGCACAACTTTGCTTGTAGATGTGACGGATGTGGCCTTGGAGTGGGCTAGAAAGAATGTGGAGAGCAATCCCCACCTGTCGGAGCTGATTGAAATCCGAAATGCTAATGATGCATTGTGTTCCGATGACAAGAAGCCAACTTCAGAGAAGTTTGATAGTGAGGTGACTATCGATCCAACTGCAGCTGCTGAGGAGGCAGAATCATTAGATCCAAATCCAACAGAGGGTGACTTCTGCGAACCACCTATACTTGTAGGTGTTGTCAAGGATGGTGAAAATTTTGACTTCTGCATGTGCAACCCTCCATTTTTTGAGAGCATAGAGGAGGCAGGTCTAAACCCAAAGACTGCTTGTGGAGGGACCGCAGAGGAGATGGTTTGTCCTGGTGGTGAACGAGCTTTTATCACCCATATCATTGAAGATAGTGTTTCACTGAAGCATTCTTTCCGGTGAGGTTGAAACCTATTTATGATATTGGCAATTGCTTATATTTCTTCAGCAAATAACTTGCAAGGTATTTCGTTTAGGTGGTTCACATCAATGGTTGGAAGAAAAGCAAACTTGAAATTCTTAGTGTCAAAGCTCCATGAGGTTGGGGCCTCAATAGTCAAGACTACTGAGTTTGTCCAGGGTCGTACAGCTCGATGGGGTCTTGCATGGTCTTTTCTGCCCCCAAGCAAAAAGTTCATCGCGGCAAATATCCCAACAAAGAATCATCTCTCGTTCATGCTTGAGGTTTGACATCTCACATGCCATTTTATTTTAAGTTTGATGATTGCTTTTGTCTGTTTGTTATCCCTTTAAGGCTGTAGCTGTGTCAAACCAACTGTCGGGTGAAAATAATATTTTGTTTCCACATCTTTCTCAACCTTAATAATGCCCTAGAAATTAAATTATTGAGAATCAAAGAAGGTGCAAGCACATAAGGTGAACTGAATTTAGTCAAGTGTCTCCACTCCACCTGTAGACTAATGCTTTCGCATATAAGGGTCCAGATGTGAAGATGATGTGAAAGTTTGAGAGACTTCAAAACTGGGGATTTTCGTGCTTTATGTTCCACTAAGCATGTTCTGTTTTACCCCAAAAAAGGGAAAAAAATTGTACTGGTTTTCTTTAAACCTATTGATTTTGAGCTGTGCTAATTTTTTTACTTCTACTCTTGTTCTGCTAACATTTTTTAACTGCAAGGAAAAGTTTCAATTCGAATTGATCTGAAAGTTGTTATGTCTGCATCTTGAACAGTATCCTATCTCCTGATACCTTCAACTTTTTCTTTCTTTTTGATGCTTAAGGGCCTTCAACGTCAATTTGGTGCCTTTCAAATATTAAAATCAGTGGAGTCTTTTTTCCAGGCAATTGGTGCCTTCTGTAAATCTGATTTTTCATCATTTTGTGTCAATGTAAGCTCTCTGACTTTTGGTGCTCTGCTGTTTGTGTTTGTGTTTGTGTTTGTGTTTGTATAGTTGTTTCTAATCTTGGATAGTATGACATTTTCACAGATCATGATATCAAATAGGCATACTGGTGTAATACTAAAAGATTGCTCTGATAATGTTGGTGGAAGTGTTGCTAGTTTGACATCGAATGGGTCAAACAACTTGCAATGTCCATTAAATGAGCTATCCTTCCGTGTCTCTGTATGTTTACTTGTGCTTCCTTGATAGCTACTCGCTATTTCAGTGTAATATGTTGCAAAAATTATATGATAATTCTTCTTGTAGGTATTTGAGCAAATTCCAGGCACGCTTCTAGTTAAAGGATTGATGTTGCACAAAGAAAGTCCACTTTCAGGTTCAAACGCACTCAAATACCTTTGTCATGATGTATTTATATTTGGCCTAAGCATGGAAATTGTCTAAATGCTGTCTGTTAATGTTCTTAGAGGTAACACTATTTAGAACGTTCCTGTCATCCAATGATTTATTCTTACTGGTTTAGGATTCTTGTCATTTATTTTGCACCGTAATATTACTTCCTCTTTTAGTGTTGACCATGGCAGCATATAGCAGATGAATGGGAGAACTTTAAATGTTCTCTTTTCATCCTTACTTCTTTAGAGCTTTCAATTTTTCTAATTAAAATAACCTTTAATTTTCTTGCATTAAACTTATGGCAATAGTATATAATGCTGACGTATTGCTTTCCTTGTAGTTGCAAAATATAAGCTGCGAGAATAAGTTGAGTCAGTCCATAGAAATTGAAATATAAAACAGTTATAAAAGGTTCTGGTGCATGCTACGATCTTATCGATCAGAGACATGCACATGCGAACCAATTAAATTTAATACTGACAATACAAAGTTGACTATTTCTTTTGGAACAAGAGCCATCTCTTTCTTGGGGGCTATTCTGTTATCCAACCATCTCAATAATGCTGCATTATCACCTTTCTATGTTTTATGTATATCATCTCTGCTACTAAAACTTGGTAAGATACTATTTGATTGTTTATTTTTTATACCTACTTAGGAGCTTGTTAAGAATCAATGACCATTCCATGCAAATCTAAAGCTTTGTTAAACATTCAAGGAAGCTATAATAGCTGGCTTTTGCATGCTTAATATAGTTGGAACAACTGTGCTCAAAACAGAGTACTATGCTAGCAAAGGATCTTTAAATCAAACAGTATACATAATTCAGGCCCATGCTAGCATAATATTGGAAAATCATTGGTTTGGACAGTGCATCGCTATAATCTACTCCTAGGTCTGACTTAGATTAACAAATGCAGCAGAGATATTAGTGAAAATACTGAGTAACCTGATTCTGCCTTTCAGTTGTGTAAGCAGCTGAATCATTGGTAAACAAATACAGAGTAATTAGTTAGAGATATTAGTGAAAATACTTTTTGTGTCTAGTACTGAAACATTGGTAAGCAAACACATGCAAGAATGTATAACATCTGCTTAAGATACATATCTCTATTATGTGTGGTGAAAGGGAGAGAGAGGAGTGTGTTGGGATGGGGTTAGCAGGGTGGGACTCGTGGTGCTTGTGAGGACCTTTGGAAGGGAATATGGCATATCAATGGTAATGGATGGTAGAGTTGGAAATAGAAATTTGGAAGTCCTAATCTATAAGGATTGCTAGCTCTCCTAGGCACTTATAATGGGATTTTAGTTCCAATTTGGGTATGCAGGCAGCTGGGTGGTGGGTAGCGGATAAAGTGCCCTCTTACAGGGCCAGCATTATGATGACCCTTGAGAGGGGAAAAAAAGGCATTCCTTCTTGACACAGTATTCAGGTTAAAATGAAAATGAACATAAATATCAAAGACCGAACATCATACATGTTCAACAGTGACAAGAAAAGTACCCGTCTCCACATTAGCAGGTCATTGGAGCCAAATGTGATTTTAATTCTCGTGACTGCGAACAACTTACATTCTTAGCCCTCACAAAAATACATGTATGTTATATTGTAATTGAAAATTCTGACACTTAATACATCATATCCTCCTTACTTATTTCATTTCGTGTTCCCTATGAGCATTTGTTATAAATCTTGTCCCCATCCTAGTTCCAATATTCTCCCAATTATTGGACGATTCTCATATTATTCTCGATTTTTCTCTTGACCAAATGGTTATCTGAATTATTCTCTAAAAATAAATTGATCCAAAACTATTCAATTTTTCTTGGATTATACGCAGATATTATGGCTTATCTATAAATTATTTATGGCTAATTCAAAACAATTTATTTATGTTGTACAAAGTAATGATATCATATATCATTGCTAGAGGTGATTTTTTTTGGCTACCGTTTGTTACTTTTGCCTCTCCTAATAAGTAAATAAGTTCATAAATATTTTTGAAAATTTGTTATGTTTTAATTTTATTATTTTTTAATTCTTAATTATGCTAATGCTAGGGCCATAATTGGCATCATAAAAGCTGCACAAAATGCCAGTGCTCAAAATATCGTACCTTGGTCATGCTTTTCATTCTTTATAGTTACAGAGATGATTATCAAACTTGGTGAATTTGCTTGCATTAATTTATTGCAATCAGAAACTGTCTTTGCCAACGAACCATGCTGCTTATTTTACAGGAGTATTCTCATCGTTATTTTGGCAATTGGAGGAAGCCCTGAAGAAGGAATTTCTGAACAAGTCTCATGCACGCTAGCTTCGGCAAATGATTAGAAGGAAGCGGCATTGCATTATAGAGGATTATAAAGGAAGAGATGCATCATGGAACTATAAGACGTAATCGGAGCTCTATGCTTCAACCCTTTTAATCTTCTCTCCCATAGTTGTATCACATGAATATCCCCAAAATAATTTGCTTCATTGATTTCTCTCTGGGAGAGCTCACCAGCCAGACTCCATGTATTTCTTTTGGAGTATTCAGACGTAATTTAGGCTCAAGCATTCTCGATCCAGAATCGAAAGCTTCGTCATCTGTTTATTCAATCTACAGATAAAGTTTTGCTTTTAACGAGTCCTTGTATTCCCTCGATAATCTTTTTTTCTTTTTTGGTTTGTTTTGCTTGTTAATACTCTATTCATTTAACTTCTTGGTAACGATGGATGTGCCATATCTTTACCAACCAATGATTTCGTTCTGTCGGTGGTCTGCTAAATTCTTATCTCAAACCTTTTCTTTCTCTTGGCATAATTTTGCTTTTTATGCCTCTCGGTTTATGGAGATTCACTCCAAACTGCATTCCAACGAGCCAACACATAGAATCCCTCGCTACCATCAAAAGTTCATGCATTACCGAAAACACCAAACCATGTTCTAACATGAAGAAAAACAAAGATCAGGTGTATAGGATAAAAATTCTCAAGCGAAAAACTCTAAAGCGCCACTAATGGCCTGGTCATGCTGATGAACATCAAAACATGAAACAAAAAAGAAAAAAGAAAACAAACTTTTTTCTGCCATCATATATTCATTATGTAGTATAAGATTGTATCATATAATCTGAATAGCCGTAAAAGCTATTCAATTTTCATGTCCTAGATCGAACAAAGTTAGTCTGGCTGCAGCCTATTCAACGACCTCTACAACCAAACAGCACCATTGACGTCCCTAGGACAAGCAACGAGAGAGAGAGAGAGAGAGAGAGAGAGAGGGAAAACAACATCCGATTTAGAAGACAGGCGCGACGCGAGGAAGTGGACCCATGTTGACCAGCGCCTCCAAATGCAGCCTCACCCTGTCGCGACCCGTGTTACGATAATTCTCGATGCGATCTCTGCGGACGTCGAGCTCGATCACCCTGGCGCGACATATCGGACAGAGGTGCGACCTCGTAAGCAGCCATTGATCGATGCAGGCCTTGTGGAACATGTGCTTGCACCGCGGCAGCACGCGCGTCTCCTCGCCTTCCACGTACTCCGCCAAGCACACCGAGCAGCTCTCCTTCTCCTCCGAACCGCCGCCGCCGCCGCCACCACTATTGTCGGAAGAAGGAGATGATTCCGAGCCGAACACCCGCACGGGGATGCCCCGTAAATAAGCATCAGAGAACCGGGCGGGGACGATATCGACGGTTTCGTTGTGGTAATTGGTGGTTGGCTGGAGATCGCGGCGGCGGCGGCGGCAGCGGTCGAGCCAGCGGTAGATGGGCTTGAGGATGAGGTAGCCGAAGGTGATGAAGAAGACGGCGACGAAGACGATGCTGAGGGTTTTCTCGAGTTGGATGTGGCCGTCTGTATCCGACGGCGACAAGGGGAGCGGAGTCCGGGGACTGTAGCGGCGAGAATGTTCGTGAAATGAGTTCATGGTGGAGTTTTTTCCCTTTGTTTCTTTTGGGAACGGAAACAAGGGAGAGGTGTAACGAGGAGCATCCAGGCCCGACGCGGATAATGGATTGCGAAAGGCTTTTATGGTATGGGAAAGGGGGCAACGACATGGAAACCTCGTATGAGATGACAAAGAGATTCGGAGATTTAGAAAGAGAGAGAGAATATCTCCGCGGGGATTGCAAGGCTCTCCTCAGTTTGGCATGCTTATAACTCTTTTAGATCCATCCTCCATCCACCCGATGCGGGGACGCTAAAATCGTTAAATCGAATGGTATTGGTTTTTGGAAGATTAATGCATCCCAAAAGTAGAATTATACCAAAAATGGTATCATAAATGTGTTAGCGATATATCATCTAAATAAGTAAATAAAATTATAACAATAATTAATAGAACAATCTTAAAAGGATATATCATCTAAATAAGTAAATAAAATTATAATAATAATTAATAAAACAATCTTAAAAAGAATAATATATATTTTCTTTAGCATCAAAAAAAATTTATTTTAGCAAAAAAAACTATTCTATAAAGGATGTAATAAATTTAAATCATAAAGAGTAAATCTTACATATCTACTAATATTAAATTTGAAATAAAAGTAAATAGAGATAGCCTGAATGAAGACAGGTCAAAACGTGTAGACACTATCCCAAATAAGTATTTGTCCCCACGTACGAGTCTTCCAACAATCTTCCTCAGAGATATGACGAGTCAAAGCTTTCTCTTCGGTGCCTCTCGGAAGAAGCCAACATAAATCCGATCGGACTTGCAGATTCAGCAAAGAAAGAAATAAAAAGAAAATAGAACTTTGCTGAATGAAGACGCAAAAATAAAAATCAGAAAGTGGCTAAGAGGAGGAAGAGCAATTTTTTTTTCAGAATTTTTCTAGAATTTCTTTTTTTCTTTTTCTTTCGTCACCAAGAGACGAGAAAATGGAGGAGTTCTACAGGCCCCTTGGGCCAACATCTCGGTGGCTCAAAAAGGCAGCAAGGGGCAATCCGCGGACGCGTCCACGCCTTCCGCTAACACGGTCAGCCTGTGGAGGGCGCCAGCGCGCGCCCGCGAGCGGCGAGCATGAGCAGGCGAGCGCCTGCGAGGCGCGCATGGGCCGTGCGTCGAGCATGGCCCAAGACGCGCGAGCGCGCATGGAAAATTAAAATTTTTTTTTTCTAACAGAATGGCCGTCGCCAGTCCGCCATTTATAGTTTTGGCTCCTGGAGTTCGAATATACTCATATTCTTCATTGGATTTCCGAGTCGAAGAGATCCAGTCTCCTGTGACGCATTGTACAATAATATGATAGAGCTAGCCTTATATGTTATATGGAACAACGCCTCGCATGTACCAAAGTCAGGTTCATTTAATCATCCAGGGAATTTAATTGCCGGTCCATCCACTGCAATAAAAAGCTTCCATCCACGACTGTTTGTGTAATTGCCTCCACAGGACTCTCGCTTCTTTAACATGCGGTCTCTATTCCATTCCTCCCTACTCTGAAATTCCAACTCTCCCTTTCTCCATCCACCCCCCATCCGCTCAAAAAAAAAAAAAAATTGTATCATCATGTGCTCAACTTCCACATCTTATCCATCTTCTTCTTCGATTCCTTATCCACCAACTCTGAAGGAAACGAGCCTCTCCCCATGAAGTAGGGATGGACCAATGCCATCCCTTGTATCCTCACCTCGGGATCAAGCTCCACTGAACCAATGCGCAGCACCATGCATGTATCCCATTGTATGACATAGCGAACCGTGATGGAAATGGCTGCAAACAAGGCACCGTCTCTCTCTCTCTCTCTCTCTCTCTCTCTCTCTCTCTCTCTCTTGTTTGCAATGCATGACTTGCATGAAGCGACAACCATTGTCTTATCTATTTCAGGTCGAGCTTATGGATATTATAACCTAGTTTTTCATTCTAGCTGGGCTAAACAGAGCATGCCATGCATGCGTGAATATGGGAATGCATGACGGAGTTGACGCAGGTGAGACAGATGCCGGGGACTAAGTCGGTATGGTTTAAAATGGACTGCAAACTGGCCCAAAGAGTAGATTAATATAGACCTATGAATTTGGTAGATATCATTAGGCAGATGTTTAACTCATTTGCTGATTCTTACATTGGTGGCATGAAAAAACTGACCCGAGCATGACCTGGTGAAACCCAACCAAGTTTTTAGGGCAAAGTAAACTAGTCCTGACTTGGCCGAGCTAGAAAAGCAATCAAAACCAACAGAGGGAAATTTATTTTCAATTGTTTCAGACTATATGATGAGGCTATTGCAGAGGTCGGCGCTGGAGAAGCAGTCGACATGGGCAACGTCGACGGAGGGTTGCAAGGGCGACCCACTCTCCAACATTTGGGTTGAAGTTGAAAGCCTGGTTCTTGTGGAGAACGATGTTGTTCTGGCAATAGAGGAAGAACCATGGCCGCCGACGGTGGGTGGCGGCGGCGCGGGCAGCGAAGGCAGGGTCGGTCACCACTTCCCGCCACTGACAGCATGCCGATCCGGACTATCGAGCAGAAGGGGAGGTCGGAAAGTATCAACTCCCGATCCGTCATGTCCCAGCTCAAGCTTGCGCACCCCGTGGTTCTATTTTTCATTGTCATCGTTCGGATCAAGGATGGACTGATCGTTAATTTCCCTTTCATCGTAATGGTTGCAGAATATATGAATTCGTTATGACCGAGAAACAAGCTTTCCCTGGGAGGCCTCGTTCATGCTAGAGTGTATATGGGCGCGAGGCGAATCTTCCTTGAGCGTGATTTGGCTATAGTGATCAATTAGATTCAGGGCGGGCGCGTCAAGACAGATCTGCATCCTCTGATCCATGACATTTGCCATCTGCTGGAGGAGTGTAATTCTTTCAGTACCATGCATGTCTTTCGGGAGGCGAACAGTGTGGCGGACTGAGTCGCCTCCTTTGCAGCACACCATACAAGCGCCTTCACATGGGGGGCATCGGAGCATGTGCCATTGGTACTAGAGCGTATTTTGCACTGTGACCATTCAGGATGTCCTCACGGCCGCATATAGTGAGACGCCGTTACACAAAAAAAAAAAAAAAAGAAACAAGCTTTCCCCAATTTAACCCTTAAAAAGTTAAGAGAACTAGAGAACAACAAAAGGACTTTTATGTACCACCAAATTCAAAATGTTAGTAGTTGAAAAATGAAAATCTAAATTGTTGATGCCATCTTGAATGTTTAAAGTACTTTCTACCCAAAAAAAAAAAAAAAAGAATATGATAAGCTTCAGAACTGATGATAGTTGTTGTGGCAGACTGTCCAATAGGAGCTCGTGATGTAGCTATAAAACAACTAACATGAGCTCGCCACTTGGGCAGCCCCAGAGACCGAAGGATCCTTCAAATTTCAAACTCTTTCCTTAGTTGACAACAACTCGGTCATGATCCCAAATAGTTTCCTGAACTGTGCAATGTGTGAACGATCCGTGCAGGCGAGATGCGGAGGAGTAATTCTCGAGCGAGATGCACGATCTGTTACCAAAACAGCTAACACACATGCTTGAATTGCTTGGTAATGGGTGCTGGCCCTTGTCTATATATGCAAACCAAGTCTGGAGAATGTTTGGAGAATCCTCCAAATAAGTTTTCTAACATCTCTAAGTCCACTAGATACTCTTTCTCGTCCTCATTACATTGTTATTCTGCCTCCGTCATAATACCTCCATTGTTTCCTAAGAGTTGAATTTGACTTAGGCATTGAAAGGCCCACCATTTGACACTCTCCAGCAAGTAGACTTTCTTTATTTGGGTTGGTTTAGGTCGGATCTAGTCAAAGCCACCACCTGAGCACAGCCTTCTCCATCCCTTTTGCCTTAGACATGTGTAGCGGCTTTTAAGCTAACTTCTCCGTTCGAGACAATAAATAGGCCGACTTCTCCCGTGATCTTATCAGCTCGGCACCTAGGTCGGACCAGATCTCAGCGGCAACAGTACCTCATGTATTTTTGGATTCTTAACATATGCATCCAATCATCTGAAGTATATAGTTGAAATGGAACAAATAATATAATTTGTACATTTCAAGATGGCTTCATATATAAGCTAGAAGTCTCCAAAAGATATGACTCTTTATAAGTAGATATTTTAATTCTTCTACTTCACATCCAACTGTTTAAATTCTAATTGTTCAACCACTAACATTAAATTTGATGGTTGGTGTAAAGTTCTTTCTTTACACCTGGTGTATATCATAACCTCACCCCTTAATAATGATTAATCAGCTTATGCAGCATTTCCAAATCTTTAAAACGTAATCATATTTCCTCAAATGGCAAAGTTCTTGCTATATCATATTTCAATGCTTTCTTCGCAGTTTTTTAGTCCCAGATTTGTGCTCCTTAGCTAGTCCAGGTAACCTGGTCCTCGTTTTAAGTGGTCCATGATATTTTAAGGCTGTGTCGAGCCGGATGCAAAATTCGTCTCAACTTGGGGAAATCTAGAAGTTTGGGTATAAATATAACACTTCTATACTACATTTGGTTTGCTGGAATGAGTGCCAGAAGGGAACGAGAATTCTAGTTTTATTCCCATTCCGACATTTGGTGTGACAATAAACTTAGGAATCACGTTTTCTTTGGAATCATCATTCTTTCAATTGAAGGAATGGTGATTCGGCTCTTACATGGCATGAATGACCTTTCCCATGAGGATGCTAATAAATGATATCTTTAAAACAGTCAAATTAGTCGTATTTATAATATAAAATAGCAACAAATAATATATTCACTATGAGTTAATTATTGATAATTATGATATAAAATTAAAAATGATATAGTAAGTATTTCATAATAATATTATTTTATTGGTATCCCATAACAGATATTGTATATATTCTAATATTATGCCAATTACGGTATATAGGTTTGTTATGGGATATACTGACAAATGAGCATTGAACTATGCAAATTAAATGGAGGGATTTAAAAAAACTATATATATAAATATATATAATTAGTAGTGCTGAATACAAAAATAAAGATATATCAGCTAACTATTAAAAATAAACCAAAATGATATATAAAAATAAAATAAAAAGTAAGCCAAGCTTAATAAAATCTTAAGTCTTAAGTCGACTTGGATGCCAGCATAAATTATGGGGGAAATATTCTTCAAAGATCTGATCAGTCGAGGGAACATAAAATCTAATTAAAAATTCATAAATCACAAAGTTTTCATGAGAGTGGGGACACCCTAACTAACATCTGTCATCCTAAATTACGAGATTGTTGGCTAAGGAGGCTTCTTAATTGATGCAATCACGATCTTTTCCGTATAAGGTCAAAAAATAGGATACCTCGGAGTGCCAAGGGCAACTCCCCATCGTCAATCCACAAGGTGCCTCCGGAGTGACAAGCTACATACGCAGTTACCCAATCCGCAGCACCATTACCTTCACGGTAAATATACTTGGCCTGAAAGGCCCATCCATCCCTCGCCATAGCCCAAATGTCACGAAGCAAGGGATGGTCACAACCACCACGCCTTGGACCCCCCTGGATCCAACTGACAATGGTGGCTGAGTCACCCTCCAGAATAATTGACCTAGCCCGTAAGACAACCGGGCATGGTGAAGGCCCGCCCAGGCTGCTGTCAGCTCCGCACTCGGAAACGAAGTGTCAGATAACTGACTGCCACCGGCAGCCACAACCCTGGCACACGGGTCCCAAATAACAAAACCCGCGCCTCTCCGCATACCACCATCCAAAACAGACCCGTCAAAGTTGACCTTGAGGAAACTCGGGGGTGGGGGCTCCCAGGTGAAAAACACCGTACGAGAGACTGCCAAAGCAGAGTGGGAACCCCAGGTGTCCCGAGCTATCAAGGTCCCTCCAACAGGGATAGTGTAACACAGTTCTGCCGCCTGAACGCGGGCACTCTCAACAACAAATCGCGGCGATATACATCGTTCGCTGAAGGTGCGAGCATTCCTGACCAACCAGATCTGGTAGGCAGTGCAGGTAGCTCGGACAACCTCCTGACGAAGCACCAGGGACTCCGATCCCTGACGCATGGCCTGTAAGAACAGGTCCCTACATCGCCATACCACCTGTGGGACCCCTACCAGCCGCCAAGTGCCCCTAGCCCATGTGCACAGAAACAGGGCATGGTCCACCGTCTCAGCCACACCACAAGCCCCACACACCAATGGGATCCTCACACCTCGACCTGCGAGTACAGCTCTCGTAGGGAGACGGTCTCAGGCCACCTTCCAGAGGAACAACGCAACCCTCGGGTGGAGCCCCAATCGCCAGATCCAGGCAAAATTCGGGCCAGGCTCATACTCCCGCCGAAGGATATGGGAGAGATCGCCCATCCTGACCCTGGATCTGGTCGAGAAACCCCACACACGTATATCTGGTCCGCCACTCTGTGGTAACGGTAGTGAGCGGACCCGCTTCGCCAAATGCTGCCCGAACAAACGGGCCAAGTGAATCTCATCCCAGCCAGCCACCCCGGGGGTCATGAGATCATAGACCTGTAGACCCTCCCCAGCCTCGACACTAACCATAGTCGGCCAAAGCCGCAGAAGGAGGCCGTCGACCCATAGGTCTCCAGCTACATCGATGCTACGTCCGTCGCCTATCAGTCATCGGGTGTGACTCGACACCAATAGCAAGTACCTCGCTATCTCACACCATAAAAAGGAGTATCTCCGCCCTCCTCGGGCCCAGCCCTCCGGGCCTGCCCCCCCCCCCCCCCCATAGCGGATGTCATAATCCGGCTCCAGAGCCCCTGCGGCTCCAGGATGAAACGGGAAGCATGCTGGGCAAGAAGCAGCTCTCGTCTCTCCAGGAGAGACACCACCCCTAGACCACCCTCCCTAAGGGGGAGGTAGATACGCTCCCATGCCACCATGTGCACCCCACGACCCCCTCCATGTGAGCCCCATAAGAAGCCCTGAAGAAGTCGCTCAATCTTCAATAAAATAGACCTTGGCACCACCGTATTTGCCATAAGATAGATGAGCATGAAGCCCAATACAGATCGAATCAGCATGACTCTGCCCATCATAGACAGGGACGCTGCCCGCCAGCGCTCTAGTCTGCTCTGAACCCGCTGCACCAGCCCGGTGCACTCGGAAACTCGCAATCTCCTACTCGAGATCGGAACACCCAGATAGGTCCAGGTCCCGTCCTGCTCGGGCATCTCTAGATTCCTCCGAATCCCCCGTCGAACCCTGAGTGACGTGCTAGGGCTGAAGGAGATGGAGGATTTCTGGCCATTCACTCTCTGACTGAATACAGTGCAGTAGGCAGCCAAAACCCTCCTGATAGCCTGAGCGTCCGCTACGCGAGCCCGAGTCAGGAGGAGGCAGTCATCTACAAAGAGTAAATGTGATATCGGTTGGGCCCCTGGAGCTGGGACATAGGCCCCCAGCTCTCCAGCGGCGCACGCAGCCCGCAATGCCCGAGACAAGACATTAGAGCAAATGATAAACAAATACGGAGATAACGGGCATCCCTGCCAAAGCCCCATAGTAGAACTGAAGAAAGGAGATGGAGAGCCGTTGACCAAGATAGAGAACCTCGGTCCCCGAACACACCCCATAACCCACCCAATCCATGTCTCATGGAACCCCAAACTCTCCAAAGCTAGCCTAAGAAAACTCCACCTGATTCTATCGTAAGCTCGTTCCATATTAAGCTTGACGGCCATCAAGCTCCGCCGCTGCGAGGCCCGTCGAAGATCCCACATCATCTCCTGGGCCACCATAACGTTATCGGAAATACTCCGACCTCTCACAAAAGCACCCTGCTCCTACAGATGATGCCGGAGAGGAGGGGCTTCATACGATCCATAAGTATTCTTGCCACAACTTGTATAAAGTATTGCACAAGCTGATCGGCCTAAAATGACTCGGCTCGGCCGCGTCCTGACGCTTTGGTATAAGCGTGACAAATGTGGCCTTCCAGTCATCAGGCATACCTGCCCGACTGAAAAAATACAAGACTGCTTCCACCACTGCAGTCCGAACGATCCCCCAGTATCTCCGAAAAAAGAAAGGCGCATAACCAATACCAAAGCGGTCCTCAGTATGAATGGCGCATAACCATGACCCATGAACATTTAATTAACTTGTAGGCATGATTATGTTCATTCCTAAACAGAGATTCCTTCTTTTTCAGCACTTTTTGTTTATCTTTTCCATGGCAAGACACATTTTACTTCAAATATTTGCATCTTCCCTCTCGGGGGCTGCAAATGATCAGCCGCTCGTGACTAGCTCTAGCTTGGCCAAGTCCAGGCTCGATTCGATTTCGGTCTAGCCAGAAAATAAGGGCTCGTTTGGTTCGCGGGAAGAATTTTCCCTCCTAGGAATATGATTCCTGGAAAACAAATTCCTAGGAAAAGAATGCCTAGAAAAGTACTTTTGGTATGTTTGGTTGACCATGGGAAAATGACAAATTTCCAAAGTGCTTATGTTTGGTTGGCCATCCACTTTCCTAGGAAAGTTATGTATAATTCCTATTATGCCCTTAATAAAAATTAGGTTTTTAATGTCTCTTTAATGCTTCTTTAATGCTGAAGGGACTTTTTGGGAAAAAGTAAAAATGGAGTAATTCCTGCCTCATGGGAAAGTAACTTTTCCATGTTTCTCATGGGAAAGACTTTCCCATGAAATGTGGGAATCATATTCCCATGGGAATTCAACTTTCCCTTCTCTCTCCTTTGAAAACTTCAACCAAACAAGAGGCATCTCATTACTTTTCCGTTGACCACACTTTCTCCCCTTCTTTTTTCGCGAACCAAACGACTCATATAGTTTTAGAAAGCTTGACTTATAAAGAAACCAAGCTTGAACATGAGCCAGTTGCAAAAGTAAGGGAGAAGCTTGATCTTATATGAGCCGTGCTTGAATAGCTCGTTATATCAAGCTCGGCTCGAGTGGAGTTCAAGCTTGTTGTCACATTTGCATCCTCAGCTTTAGCTCTCTCCAAAGCCTTTATGAGAATTCATGATTTTTTCACAACTGCTGGAGATTGATATTTAATTACTTTTTTTAAGAGATGGTTACGTGGTTAAATAGTAAGGTCACTCTTTTGTTTATTCCGTGCACGAGAGGGCAGGCGAGAGTCGTACCATGAGTTTTGCGCTCTCCCTCTGCAAACCTTTCAGAACTCGTCCGGTTCACGGAGAAAGAAGGAAGGAATGTGAACGAATACTTTACATTTGATTTTTTTTTTTTAAAAAAAAATTTAGAAAGCTAGCTCTCATATTTTATAAAATAATTTTATATGGTTGAAACGAAAGTCCAATTTTTACCGGCTGAAATTTAATTTTTTTAAAAAATATTTTTTTAAGCTTTTAAATAAAATAGATAACATCTTTTTCTTTATTAAAAATATAACCGCTGTTTTACATAACTTTTTTAGAAAAATAGATGCACAAATAAACATAAACTAATCTAAAATATGTCGTTTTTTTATAATTAATTAAATATGTAAAATTATTTGTGTAGATATGGTATATTTAGGTATCATTTTTTTAAATAATATTAAAATATTTTTTTCGCCAACTAAATGAGTTTTGATTTTTTTGTTGATTTTAGCAGTCAGCTTTGTTGTAACCTACAAGAAAATATATAATATATAAATAAATTTATTTTATTCTATCAACTTAAGTTTTTACGATAATTGGTAATTTTAATGTGGTATTGTTGTGGTTGAAATTTGGCCTTAGGGTGACCATGCCGGAGGAAGCCAAGGAGATGCTGATCGGAATGGAGAAGGGGAGCCACCTCCTACGATTCTGGGGACCTGTACAAAGCCTTCGTCGGAATTCTGGCAAAGGCCCTTCATGATTAAGTTAGCAGAGTTTTTGTAGAGAGTCTTTTTTTGTAAGAAAGAAGAAAAGTCCCAAAGTGTTGTTGATGTGGCTTATTTATAGCCCTTACAAGGGCGACCAAGTGGCCGCCGTATATTTCATCCTCATCATGGGTGGGGATGGTTTTGGCCAGGTGTGGTAGGGTATGGCTCCTGGCACGTGTAGCAGTGGTATGGCCCTTAGCAGGTGTGGCAGGGTATAGCCCTTGGCCAGTATGGTAAGGTATGGTTTCTGGTAGGTGTAGCAGAGTATAGCCCTTGGCATGTACTTGGCGAGGTCGGCTCGGTCCTTAGCGGGGTCCGAGGTCGGTTCGGTCTTCGGTAGGATCCGAGGTTGGCTCTGGCCGAGATCGATTCTGGCTGAGATCGGTTTTGGCCTATGGCGGGCTGAAGTTGGTTTTGGCCTGCCTGGCTCTTGGCGGGTCCAAGGTATGCCTACGGTCGAGAAAGCCTCTTGGGCTTGCTCAACTGAGATCTATTCTTGCCGGAATTGGGAGACTCTATGTCGAAATAGGATGATCCGTCTTGCTACCCATTTAACCCTATTACTTTTAGGATAGATGGCGCTTTCAACATAACCTAAAGGGTAAGATGCCTCGGGCCTCTTGAGGGCTGACCGGTAGAAAATTAGAGTGGTGGTGGGAGCAGGACATGTCCTGTCTTGCCGGACGTGCTCAAATAAATGATAGAAGACATCCCACCAAACTCCAATAATTGCCAGATTCCTGTTGTTTAACATGTGGATTTCATCCTCCCAGCTCCTCACCCTCGCATGCGCTTGGTTGGATCTCTTGAATCAGCTTCTTATAAACTAGATCCTGTTCCTCAACCTTTGAAAACTTCAACCGCATCAGGAGGCCCACTTACGCCTCTCATCTCATATGCTGTGATATAGCCAGGTTACTCATATTTCTCCCATACGAACACTTCCAATATCATTTTCTTGGGGCCATAGAAAAAATGAAGAAATTTACCAGCCATCCTTTCTTCCCTATGGACATAACATATGCTTTCTTTTCTAATGTATATTGTAAAAGTAAACGAAAATGCCACCGTGACAAATGATTATGCTACACTACCTTCTGCTTGTGGTCCAAAGAACAAAGCAAATGGTAATTAGAAAATAACAAGTGGGCAAAAGCAAATTGTATATCTTGATAATATCTTTATCTCAGCCTCATATCAAGCGATATATATCAGAGTTCCATAATTTTAGAAATTTCAGAATTTAAAATTTAAAATTCAAAATTTCTAGAATCTTAAATCTTTGATATATGACTTGACATAGGGCTGAAATGAAGATACCGCCAATAGTATAATCCCTTTCCATTATGCTGAACACCCTAAATTAGCTAAGCTTTCCCTTGATTATTCAAGGATTTGGTGATCTGTCAACATTTATTGACAACCAAACAGAGCCTTTACTCCACCAACCTTATCATGCAAATATATGATCACATACATAACCCGGATAACACCCTTCCTAAAATAGTAAGTCATATTCAAGAAGATAGATCCAATCTGTGGCAACAAGCTCTCCTGGTTTACCAAAACAAAGATACATGTTGCCAGAAGCTTTTTTTGGAGTTTAACTCGAGCATTTTCCTTGTGGATATGAGCAAGATGAATGGCCTGCATAGATGTGAATGGTGGAAAATGAATGAGGCTGACTTGAATAAATGAGAGAAACGTGGTTGGTTCTGGTTCTGGCTGTCGTTGTGGTTATTTAAAGAAGACTAACGACAATCACTTGACAAAACAAGGCTAACCCCCCATCGTTCTGGTTATTTAAAGTCATGCGTTTTGTTTTTGTACCACGTATTAGTTAGCTCTTACATATTTCAGTTGACCCAAGCGTTTCTATGGGCAGCATCGAGATCTAGGTTGCTTCTATCAAGTTGTTCACACGATGACCCATTCTTTTTTGCATCTGCAATATGTTTTAATCTTATTTCTATGATATCACATTCTCCCCACACTGTCAGAATCATAATATATTTGGTATTACCCTGCCAATTTCATGAGCAAAGGGGCATGAGAGAAACGATGTTTGCTGAATTAAATCTTGCAGATAGAGGGGCCATGAACACATGCTGTGCCTACCAATAGAGAGAATGCTCTTAGATATGTTAAGCGAAACTTAAAAAGATCTAGAAAATAAAAAGATTGGAGGAAAGTCGAAAGCTGCCATGTAGGACATAGTGAACGAGTTTTTGAGTGGTAACGACATGAGCTCAAAAAGAAATTATATAAAGGTTGATTAAAGATAACTCGGACAGAATTAGTATGGCATAACCTGAAAACACCTTATTGTTTTAGGGGGCTGAAACCTAGTGTAATATGAGTAATTTTCTCAGGAAAAACGAAAAAAACAGGAAGAAACGCGCAAGCACCTAATTAGTTGCACCGAATTCGATTTCCTTCACTGATTTCTAAACCTTTTTTCCCATTTTCTTTTAGGAAAACAGATTTATCATTGGATAAATTTTTAATAACCATGGAAAGATAAACCCCTCCACCAAGAAAAAAAAAACTCATGACTGAGGAAACGATCACAACCTAATTCATATGAATAATATATAGAACATCTAATAACCCCCACAATTTACAATAATAATAACAAATTAAAAAAAAAAAAGGAAAAAAAAACCACGCCATCTTACCAATCAAGTTCTCTCCCTTTTTTTGTTGGAAAAAAAAGGAAAAGAAAATTCTTTCAAGCCTTGCCTTCTATTCTTGCATGGGTCATCCCCGCACAAGCATCCACAAAATCCCCATCAATAAAATCCGTGGAGAGGACCTGCAACCTATCAGCGAACCCCCTCTTGAACGCCTGCGATATGAACAGCCTCGCATAGCCATGAATCCTCTTCGTCACCGGCCTCACGCACACCACCGGATTGTCCGCCTGCGGCGTCGCCGTGTTCTCCACCCGATAAAAATACTTCCTCACCGTCACCGGCTGCTGCTCGCTCAAATGCTTCATATTGCTCTCGAACTTGGTGTTCGGCAGATCCGTATCGATCCAATTGTCCTTCAAATATCCACTGCTCCAGAGCGGGTCCCCGCGCTTCGGCGCCGGCGACTTCGTTGGCTTCCACACGCATATAATTCTCCCCGGAAGCAATTCGGCGACGGTTTTGCTGAAGACGGCGTCGTCCTGGTGGATCAGGTGGCCGCCGAGCTGGTCGACGAGGTACCTGTCGAAGTCCGGCGGGTCGTCGTGGCCGAACTCGGTGCGGACTTCGAGGATGATGATCTCATGTTGGGTTTCCGAGAGGAAGCGTTTGACGTGGTCAATGACGACGTCGACGGAGTAGGTCGTGAGGACGCCGTGGCAGACGCGGCGGTCCTGCTGGACACGGACGTCGAGTACGCGGGCGCCGGCGGCGAGCTGGCGGTAGATGGAGCAGGACTGGCACTGGGCGAAGGGGCGGGAGACGAAGCGGACGCCGATCTTGTCGGTGGCCGAGTCGTGGGTGCCGGGCCAGACTATCTGGTTGACGCGGAGGCGCTCGGGGCCGAGGGCCGACATCCAGGCCTTGCGTTCGGGAGGGCGGTAGTCGGAGCCGGGGAACTGGTCGCCGGAGGAGTCGAGGAGGTCGGCGAGTATTTTCTTCTCGGCGGCGATGGACTTCCGGCGCTCGACTTGCTTGGAGAGCTGGGAGCCCATCGTAGGGGGGTGTGGGGGATGGCTGTGGGGGTTGGAAAGGAGAGAGCATTGTTAGCTTCAGGAGAGTTTTGGTATATATAAAGCATGGATGAGGTTAATCTTTAGTTTTCTTTTTTATTGTTTGGGTTTTTCTTCGAGTCTTTGGTTAATACAATGATGCTGTCGTCGTGATATTTGGTGGTTTGGTGGTGGTGGGCCGGCAAGATTTTTTTTTTTTTCTCGGTATGATTGGAATTTGGTGGGGATGAGAAAGAGAGAGGTGGGGTTGGTGTCGTTTGGAGAGAGAGGTGACGTGTTTGGCTGTTCGTGGATATCTCTTATTAGTTCTTCTATTCTAGCTTGGTTGCTATGAGGTCTGGATTCTAGTTTAGTTTGGATTAGGTTTGGAATCGATGATTTCTTTTGACTGCTATCCGGATTGGCTGCTACCGGATCTATATTTATCCAAGCTCAGGTATGGAACCGACGGCCATGCACGGTAGGGTGGTGGAAGGGATGGTGAGCTGCTTGGTTTCGGACAGGTTGTGAATTCTATGCATGTTATGTCTTTGTTGGCTAGGTGATGCTATGGAACCCCAACATGGCATCAAAAGTAATATTTGATGCTATATGGCATAAGTATACATTGGTGCAATTCATGGGAATATTGGAGATTTTGGTATACAATAGCATACTCTTCATCAGGCATGGCAATGGAGAATGGTGTTTATTTTCCCTTAAAAAGCTTAGGGTTGGGCTTGGATTTTTTTTTTTTTTTGATGTTTTAATAGTTTATAACATGGGGTTTATATATTATATCAAGTAAGGATAAGGTTATTTAATTTTTAAACAAAATTTAGAAAATAATATTGGAAGAAACAAAAGGTCACGAGGCTTAATCCAACATTACCTTCGCAATTTTTTTATTTACCCTTTTTTTTTTTTGAAACTAGCAGGACAGCCTCTTAGATATACTAAAGTTTTTTTAGAGATGATGCTCTCAAAACTACTTATGCCTGTTAAACTCTCAACGATTCTACTTATAAAAGGTCCCTAAAAAGTGAAATTTAATAAAAATAATAGTCAAAGATGACATTTGACCATACCAAATTTGACTGTGCGAATTTCCATTAAACGATATACATTTGACTGTGCAAATTTGACTCTCCCATGCGATATACCAAGATATTTGATTTTAGATTCAATAAAAATTTTAAGATTAATTTTAAAAATGATTTCATTTGAATTCTTTTAGATCTATCAAAGATGACATGATTGTAGAAATTTTCCACAGCTAAGATTGCGGAAGATTTGGAGCCCACACAGTTAGGAATAATAGTCAGGCAATAGCTGAAATGCATTGCTGCCCTAACATGTTTTGTAGGTCAGAAAATATGTTCCTATTAAAGGGCAACTTGAAAAGAGAAAGCTCACACTAGTCTTGTTTATATTCACGAGATCTAGCAGTGATGGCTTAAGGTTCAATATTGTTTGCCACTCTTTCTCGAAAAAAAACCTTTTTGCCACTCAATACCTAGTTGACTAGTTGCTGTGTCTTGAGCTTGAGAATGATCAGCACTTGGAAAGCTAGTACTTGGTCTAAAATTAGATTAGTAATGTATTAGTTGGAGAAAACTAGTTCAGGAAGTCCCCAACCTCATCTTTATATTTCAAAATAATTTAAGGGTGGTCTAGAAAATTAAAATTATATAGAAACTCATCATCTTCATTTACATATGATCTTTTCAATTTCATTGGTCTTCTTTGTTTCTTTCTTTTCCTCCATCTTCTTTCTAATTGTCTCAAGTACACAATTCCTGCAACTCTGCTAGATAAAAAGTACTCTTGCACTAATTAAAGCATTCATTTATTCTCCTCAATAAGAAAAAATGGGCAAAGTAAAAATGAATGCATTCTATTAGTTTCTCCATATTTTTTTTACCTTTAAAAATATTTTTAAAAGAAAATAAACCATTTTAGAGTTACATAATCAAACTGCAAATATTATAGAAATATGAAGACATCCTTCATGATTGTGGTCTATTCGGTTCTTTTCCTCAAAACAAATAGGAAGATAGAAAGAACTAGAGCGGCATAAACACTAAAGAAACACAATGTTTTTTCTAAGAGAAACATAACTAATGAAACAAAATTTAAAATATAAAACAAAACCAGAATCATATCTTTTGTTTTTTGATTGGAATGGGAGGAAGGTATTCCACCCGAGTTTGTTGCTGCAATTATGTATAAAAGTGGATTTATGTACAAAAGTGGATTACAACATGAGTTGTATGATAAGTTGGGTTTGCCTAGACCTAATTCGGTCCAACCAGGGTTGCCTTGCTGCCCTGTGAGGACCCTGGACATGCTACATAAATCTCAGCGATCAAAGTAAATAAATTCGAGTAGTTGAAATAAAGAACCAAGATGAAAAGAACAAGCTATATATAGCTGTTGGCCTCGAACAAGCTATGTTACTTTGTTTGATTGTTATGAAAAATCTTATAGCTAGCCCTGAATTTTAATTGCATATCTGAGCTTAGACTTTCATATGCCTTGGCCAAGTTTTTTCCTTTTTTCCCCTTGTTTTTAGTTTTTGTTGTTGTTATTGTTGTTGTCGTCATCATCATTATTCTTTGCTGAGTCCTTGTTAGATTTTAGCGAATCTTCCTTCAGGAGTATATATCCTATAATCTAAAAATCTATGATGAGTGTGCAGTGAGATATGCAACGATACTTGGCAGTGACGAGCAAGAATTTTGGTTCAATAGTAGTTGAATGAATTGCTCCACCAGTGCATAATAACATAAGAAAATCAGGGGGAAAAGTATATCTATTTGTAAAGGAAAAAATTATTTCCATCGTCCAGAGACTTGCATCATAAGCGATATGAATAATGGACTACTCGTGGATACAACTTCAGAATTTATATATAAAGCCTGATTGGGTTTTACCAACCTGGGATTCGCGAGAGGTAAGATGGATAGTCCCAAAGCTGAGAAAAAGCCTTTCACATGTCGCTTCCTGCCATTCCAATTCTTCTCCTTGGGTCCTATCTCTTGTACAATGTAAACATTATAATGTGCATTTTTAGTGTAAATGATGCAAATGAAGAAGAAACCTTCCGAGTTAGATTAGGAAAATTTGGGAGATTAATTGTGTCATAGATAAAAGGTTGGCCTGGCCACCATTTTGCCCAAAAATTGTTTCAAAGCTAGTTTTAAGTGGAAAGCAGCAATTTTAAGAATCTTAAGATTGGTAATCAACTAATACTTTCTAAACATAGAATAAACATCTAGCTGTGTATTGAATCTCCAATTGATACATTTTCCTCCTCCCAGATTATTGTAGCATGTCATTGCCTGAAGTTTTTCTTCATTACATCTTTTGGATACACTTCTCTCTCATGTTTCTAGTGAAATAAGCATTAGGAATGGTGTGATAGGGGCATCTGGACTTTGCCACGGGATGTCATTATGAAATCACCGTTCTTCTATACATGTTCCGCCAATTGCTCCGGATCATTTGGGACAACATAAGCACATTCTGAACTAATAAAGAGTAGTTGAGGCAGCCATTAGTGATGCAATGATGGGACCTATTTTTCAGTTTTTTTTTTTTTTTGCTTACTTTTTCACTTTTCTTCTCTTTCTTCACTTTATTTTTCTTTCTAAGAGGATCCATGGATCCAAGCACGGAGTCCCATTTTCTTGTTCTATGGATCTGGGTTAGCGCTTGCAAAAATGTTCTCCTAGTGCCTAGGCAGCCAGCCGAACTGATCATCCGACCCTGTTGACTATCCCTGAAAACTACCATTAATGAATCTCATTGAACAATCTTAATTTTGATCGAGTCCTATGCTTCATGATTTATTAATCGATCACTTAAATCTAATCGATCTGGAGCCATCGAATGTCGTTGTCAAGTCAACCGTCGTTATTTTATTTAATAAGATTATATGGATAATGCACAAGCTTACCTGCAGCGTCGTACATGATCTTCATCATCGTTTACACATGGTCCTCCTGTCTTCCGCTTGGCTAGGTCCACTACAAAGTGGAAACTTAATTTCTGCTTCATTATTATACTCGATTGTTTTAAAATTTGCAAAATACATTAAATATTATATAACACCAGAAATTAGATAAAAAAAATTCACTGTCCACTATGTATGGCAAGCAACTTCTAAATAGGCTCCTCTTATTTCTTTTTTTTTTAATGATAATAGGTCCAATATATAGTAGCTTGTCTGATTCAATGTTTTGTAGGACAACTTAAGTAGACCAATCTTGGTCGGTGATGTCACTTGATTTTGTTTCCTTGCATTGCTTCCTTCTGGAGATGCATTTACCACTCTATTCTTTCCTTCTCTTTAATAACAAAGAGCAAATAACAAATGCAATATGGTAAGAAATCAAAAAAAGGGGGCCATGTAAAAAAGGTGCCATAACTTTTGCAAAGATCATCATATCAAGCCATGACTGCATCTGATAGGGTCCCTAAGGCAAATCCTAGCCAATGTTTTGAAACTAGAACTAATTTGCAGCGAGCCATTTTCTCCTAAAAATGTGGGAAGAGATCCACCAAAGGATATCAAGGCTATAATAGATGGACGTATAACTTCAAAATTATGGATTTAATATCATAGTTGTTAAAATATTTACAGAAGAAGAAGAAAACAAAGCAACAGAGAAATAAAATCACTTTTCTCTTTCTATTTTTTCTTGTTTTTCTCTTCTTCTGCAAATATTTTAATAATAGTCAAACATGAAAAACAAGTACTTGGCAAGATATGGACGAAAAATTTCAATATCTTACCCGGAAGCCTTTGCAATTCCTACAAAAAAAATATTATATAAGCCTAAACAACAAAAATACTTAATGGAGTCATAGTAATTTACAATGGGATCAGTAGGATTGCACATGTTGCACTGTGCTAATGAGGAGATATCAAGTACTTCATGTTGACCGACCATTTTTCACCTGCGATTCTCTTTAGATTTCACAGAGGCCCACTGAAAATGATCACAATTTGCTTCTTGATTAGATGCAGGTCCCTGAAAAAGGGCATTAAATATTGGCTTATTGTCATTCTCAGGATGTAACCAAGACCATGGATAAAAGACCAGCAATCCTTAACATGTTTCAAATACAAATAAAGAGTTGATTGATAAAGAGAGAATCTCAGCAGATCAAAATGCTTCTCAACAAGCTTTGATTATGCTTTCCAATCAGCAGGAGTGGATATATTGACGGATGGATGGACCGATCTGTCTATCTTTCGACCAATCAATAGATGGGATAGGACAATTCAAAAAACACATGATCATGATTATCATCGAATTTGTGAGACTACTTGATTTCAGTTCTTGCATGCCTACCACTTCACCATCAAGTTATCTCGAAAGCAAAATGTATTCCATGAATATGATATCCATCTAATATAGTGTGTGGAAAGTGGCCATTAATGAAGTTACCAAATTCTGAGGACACGGTAAGAATTTATATCTGATTGCTTATCTCTGTAGTAATCAGATGAACAAACCTAGACATGAAAAATTAAGAATTCAACAGGACCTTACCCTCCTTTGCCTGATAAATACAGTATGGTCCACCATGTAAGGTACGACTACATAAAGCAGAAGCCAATCTACAAGAAAATTCCTACTGCTATCATGGTATAAGTGCGTATAAGAGATGAGATAGGACTGGATTCTTGACATCAGGTGGATATGCGTGTTGAGAAATAAGAGATAGAGGTTCTGTGAAATCTTCTAAGATTTAATTGGTACAGGTAGTGGAATTGAGTTGGCCGAATGTAATCTCCTAAAATAAAGTATGACTCAAATTCAAAGCCTGGTTTATATCTTCGGCCAAAGGCTAAAACATGTTTCAGCAGCGACCCAGTTTTTGCAATTGAAGTCTTAACCTATGGCACCATTGCCTCTCCCCGATCCAAGACCTAACCGATGCACTGCGGACCAAAAATTGGTAATCTCATTTATAGTTCTCTAAAGATTACCTTATTTGATCAGCCTGTTGAAACCTATAATAAGATTCTAAGCAGTTATCAGGAGTTTAAATAAATAGCAACATCATTGACATACCTTGGCACGAGCACAGACATAGAACTGACGACCTGTATTTGGACCTTTCTTCACAGACCTTGCAACACAAGGTTCACGATGACCCTTGCACAGTGGTAAGCTCTTCTTCATTTTCTCTTGAATCCTTTGCCACTCCAATATTGCAACATTATCCTTATCTTTTTTATAAAAGAAGGATGGATCTGAACAGCCCTGTTCTTGAACATGTGAACTTATGCTAGAGTCATTCCTTTCAGAACTGCTGTCTTTGACATTTTCGGAAAAAATTTTACCTGCCCCTTCTGTTACATGAGATAAATTATCTCTTGGTTTTTCAGTATCCTCTGGAGTAGATGAGCCACCAGTATTCACAGTCTCCACACCAATGGTCCTAACAATATTAGGTTTCTGAAAAAAGGATGTCAATGTCAGTTGAGAGCTGTTACTGTGTCCGCCCTTTTTCTTTAATTTCAATTTGCAGTGAGATAGAGATCTTGCTGGCTCGGTCTTCAACCTAAGCAAAGTGTTTTGAGTGCCATCAACAGTGATGCTTGAATCTTTAATTACATTTGAATTGAAACTTTCTCCTCCTGAGTTAAAATAAGGAAGATCCTGGCCAGAGGAATGAGATACATCTGATGCATTCACATGCTGTGATTTTGTCCCACAAGCTAGACTGCATTCGACACATTCACCACAATTTTCTATCAAAGTGTCTTCAACCGACGAGAAATTTGACAGGCTGTGGTGTTTACAATTGCTTGAAACTTTTCTTTTCATTAGAAATGACACTGTATACAAACATAATAATAGTCATTTAAACATAGTATTGGACAAATAATAATAACAACCAATAATAAAATTAGTAAATGGGACCAGTAACAATAATCCGACAAGTAAAAGTGGATAATTTAAAACTATACTACATAATATGGGCAGTTTAGGAAAAACATTTACCTCATTATAAATTCATATGTAGAAACACAAAAAAAAACAGAATATGCACATGCATGTCTGCGAGTGAGAATAAAAGAAAAGCTTATCTTATTAGAATTACCTGATTGGTAATTACAAACGAGCTCCAAAATTAGGAAACAAAAGCTGTATCACGAAGTTGCAGAGGGAGTAATAATATATTATAATGAATATCTCATAATTTACATGTCTGTATACACGAGATATGGATGTTTGCATTAGAATGTATGAGTAAGAGGTTGTATTTTCATCTTATAAATCAACACCAAGAAAAACTCAAATAGATGTTTATGTCCAAAGCCTCGGATAACATTAACTCTTCCAAATTTCTTGTGCTTGTCTCTTGTTCATCAACCTTAATTAGTAAATTTCAGTCTGACTATGCACCATTACTTGCTAATTGCTATCATTGTCATTATATAATGTTGTTCAGTTCTTTCACTTCTATGCCATGACTTTCATGTCCTAGTTACTGGAAGGTAATAAAGTTTTTTTACATGTCTGACTTTTGTTTATCAATCTGTTGGCACATGTATAAGCATGCATAAATAAGCAAAATACCGATGGGTATCTGGTTTCAGAACTATGTTGCCATCATCTCCCCTGCAAAACACTTCAGATCTTCTAGTCCATCAAAGGCATCCTGTCAGTAACTACCATCATCATCTATTGCTTGTTTTATATCCTTATCTCATAATATAGATGCTAGAAATAAAATAAGGGAATGCAGTGGCAGAGCTAGGATTTTGATGAAGTAGAGGCAGTCAATGATTTAGCCAAGTCCTAGTCTGGCTCCATCCAGTAAATTTAGTTTGTCTTCCACCTGAACCAATATGAATGCTGCTTGATCTTTCACCTTACTGGTACCATTGTACAATTTTAGACGACAGGATTATGATAGTATGATAGCCATGCCCTCCGTTTCTTGTTAAGCTATAATGACCAAAAGAATTTCTTGTTTCATCAAAACCTTTTGGGAGATATTTCAACATAATATAAGCCTACTTAATCATATATGCCAGTCTGCAAACAACCTGAGTATGATTCTGCCCTCTATTAAACTTCCATATACTTCATCCCAATGAACTCCTTTGCTAAGGCAGTACTAGGTAAATTTAAACTTAAACAGCACCAAGAATATGAAACTATATGATAACGACTAAGAAGTATATAAACATGAAAGTGATCCTGTCAAGGTGCATATCACTTAGGAGAGGAGCAAGCTTTCCACTCTTAAATCTTGATGATTTCTCCCAAATATTGTTTTCACATGCAGACCTTCGAATTCATGGGCACATGTTGCGATACATGGATCTTGACTTGTCAGATAAAATAAAAGAGGATAAATTTCAATATGTTCATGAAAATAGTCTGTCCGCTTAACTGGAGAATGGTTTCCTCACCAATAGTCTGCTGCCACCCACGGACCTCAGGAAAATATCTCACAGCTAAAGATGGAGTGTCATGTGTTGAAAGGTCAGGTATATCTCTCAATACAACATAAACAGGAACATGATCAGAACCTTCCAATTTAGTACTCCTCCCCCCATTCCACCTGCAGATCAGGTGAGGTTAGGTCACATCCATAAAATGCAAAATTGTACATCACATAATCAGTATTCATTTTTTACTTGGGTGTATTGTCAGAATTTCCTCGTTTGAACTGAGTCATTATATCACATACTTCCACATGGCAATCTAAAAGGTTATGGCCTTCTAAATTATGATTTTGATGCAAGCATGGTCCAGCAATAAGAATATGGTCAATCCTGGAACCATAATTGAATTCTTCAGCTCCAACACATTGTGGAAAGCACGTATATGCTTCTTTTCTGTATAAAGTAGATGAAAAGACAGGAATAAGTAATGAAAATAAAGATCATGAGAACATCACATAAAATGAAATACAATTTGACAATTTAACACTTCAACAGTCCTGAACGTGTCTGTGTGTGTGACAGAGAGAGAGTCAGCAATTTTTTTATGTACATCTAATCAAGGCAGTATTCTCATAAATCTGACCAAGGGAAAAAGAAAATGTAACATTAGCAATGAAGATCAGATGTTGGCAAATCACAGACCAAATCGAAGGAGGGCCTGGATTTTATTTTATGCCCCAGAGGACTCCATCAAAACAAGAAAGAATGCAGTTTCTTTGAAAACCCAGAGGGACCAAGCTGCGGCAAAAGGCAGCTTGTCAATAAGCATCCAGCTGTTTTTTCCTCCTTGTTACAGAAAGTTGACCACATGCATGGGTACATACACGAGCACTTGGCATGTGTCTTGTACATGATTAAATGAAAAGAGATAAAGTATCTGAGGTATTATGAATGGTTGTATTCCCTTCAACTTATTAGTAACATGTTATGCATATGAGGGATCAAGAACAATGAGTCTGCCATGGATGGTTGCTATATCACCAAATTATGAGATCATTCCATCAATTGTTGCAATGTTGTTTGGCACATTTAATGTGCATACTAGATTGAAAGGACGTATTTGATGAATCACAATTTTCCTTGTCAACCAACAGAAAAATTATTCCATAAGGGCAATGCACATGACCAATTTAGGGGGAAGAAGAACTTTTTAGGTACAAAGGGGAAAGAAGTAGTTGACAGATGGCTGTGATTCAAGAAAAAGGAGCACTCAGTGGAATAAGGGAGCTGATCCTTCATTTCAATACATAAATAAGCGAAACAGATGTTTGATTCAGTGGAAAGGTGTAACTAATGGATGGCTGCATCCAATCAGTTGGTAAGTATCTTAAATTTAAATTATTAGATAACTTGTCATTGCCATTGTCTGGAAAGGAAAACTTAATTTTTTTTCTTCTATGGATGGATGGCTGCTGCAATTAACAGCCGTGATATGCTTGATAAGTTGTGATGGAATGTTAGAATTATTGACGTATCTATAATTCATGTTGAGAATATCTCTTTGTTACTTTGTCATGTCCTGCATTCATAAATTACCTGAGAAGAAATACGACTACTGTAATTCTTATGTTTCGTAAACCATTTCCCCCAATAGTAGATTCAATGCAAAAGCAATCCATGCAATACTTGCTCTTCAATTTTCAATATTAACTGTCTTTTTGGACTTAGCACCTTGGCCACCTTATATTAGACAATTAGGTACGTTTATAAGAGTATTACATATTTTCTATAGGTGAACCTATTGTATCTTATAATTATATAGGTACCTTTATAAAAGTATTACATATTTTCTATAGGTGAATCTATTGTATCTTATAATTAGCCCATCTGTTATAGTGAACTGTTGATGTTTTAGTCCACCTTGAGTTTGATAGTGGTGCTACCAAAAGGTAATATAGCAGCCATGGTGCTGTTAACTAATGTATTTATCCAACTTGTGAAGAGCGAGTAAACCAATTTAAGTAGCAGTTTATCGCATATGCATGCTATATGGACACATAACTAATGTGATGTCCACTTACATAATTTTAAGAAGTATTTGCATTCCACATCATGGAGTTTTTTCATTGATTATTATAGATGCACCCTTAAGCATGATGTTTCATAAGTTTGACTCCTCTATGATCTTATTTATCTGGCTTTATGCATTAACAAGTACCAAGAGAATGCATTAGCTCCAGTACCTGCTGCTTTATCTTCATTTTCAGCCGATGGAAAAAGAACGATGTAGTTGTTATTTTTTACTTTGTTATAATCATATTAGGAGAACCATGCAACTTGAAACATAACTGCAATATATAAAGTCACTGCATATTTGGTTTCAAGGGAATTAACTATTATCTACAGAGTTACGTAATAAGAAAGAGTTACTCATATGTAAATGCACATGAAAATATTGGACTCGATTATTTAATATCAAGTCTACCAGCATGCCCACAAACGTACAACTCTACTGCTGCAGGAAGAACTAAACAATATAAAATATTGGTGATTCCATTTTATTCAGAAACAATAAATGCAGTCAGTTACAGTCATTGTTTAGACTTTTGAAACCATAGTTCAGAATGTGGCAGTGAATTGTACCTCTCTGGGTGTTTTGATCTGAAAACATCAAAAAATGAACCTCTGCATTCTTGCAACAAAGATCGTAGCCATTTCCTAAACCTACAATGTGGTAGAAGAAACCAGTTATTATTGTTGACAAGAAAACAGCTGATAGATTAACCGGGACCTGAGAAAGAGCCCTTAATTTGGTAGCTTGATGGATAAATTTAGATAATTAAATTACAAAGTGCAACATTCTTAAAAAAAGGAAATCGACAGGAGTGTGTAGGAAAACAAACATCTGGACATCCATACATTTGTTTTTATATGTCTGCATATACATATATGTATACAATCATATGCTTATACACATTGTGTGTGCGTGTGTAGAGAGAGAGAGAGAGAGAGAGAGAGAGAGAGAGAGAGAGAGAGAGAGAGAGAGGTGGAAATAGTTACATTTGGAACCTAGTTTTGCTGCTAGTAGCATGGCCATTTGTATATGCCTAAAACACATACGATCTTACAATGCAGAAAAATGGTCTCTCCCGCAACATCAAATGTGGAAAAATTGAGTGATTAGGTAATTTTATTATGCATGACTGACAAAAACACTACCAGTTTCGTAGTTGCACTCACTATCGACTACTGGTTTAGAAAATAAGAATAGACAAAGAATGCAATTGTAGGAAGGAACTACTTTTATTGCTTAATGAGTTTGGAAAGAAAATTCCATGCATCGGACACCCCACAGAGTGTATCTGCATGTGTGCACACATGTAGACATGTATGCATAAGAGAGAGAAATTAAGGTGTGGTTGGGACCTTCCTGCTGGATCTGGCAGGATAGGCTAGAGAGGGGAGACCTAAGGAAGGAAGGGACAGAAATACAACAAGAGGATAAAGATAAGATTTTTACACCATTGTTTCATATTGAACAACTCTGATAAACAAATTCTGGAGAAATACAACATGCCTATAGGATCAGCTTGCTAGACATATTAATTATATTCTATTTAACGAGCTTCCCACTATGATACAAAAGAATTATCTTAGTAAACATCTATTAGATAGTATGACCAACCAAATGAAATATATTATAGAAACTTACATATTCTTCTCAAAACCAGGTTCTGCATCACATTTATCTATAGCAGCAGGAGCAATGTTCAGATCACCAGCAACAAAAACTCTCTTCCCTTGAGTCAACAGAGATTCCAATCTTTTCTACAACAAAAATTGATGGCATTAGCAAACAACCAAAGATTCGACTTCATAAATTTTTACAAAAATAAGACAAAAGGAATCATCTGAAAAGAAAGAAAAAGAAGTTACAGAGCAAAATTCTGTTAATATCATAATATGTGCAAAACCCATGAAACTATAAAAAGGAAACTGGAAGCATGAAAAAATTGGTAAAGAGTCTAAAAATTCATGTATAATTATCACTTTTTCTACATACTTATTTCTATTATATGACAACCAAGCAAATTACTAATTTTATATAATAGTTTAAAAAACAAGCAGTTGTGTCACAAGAAGTCCCCTAGGCAAGATAAGCTTTCAAGTTTGAACAGCTATTCAAACTATGTGATCCAACTATTCATATTACAAGCCAACCCACATCAACTCTCCTAATGCTATTTGTGAATGCTCCACCAACAAGATCACTTGTTGAGTACATGACAAGTGGACTTCTAAGATTCATCACTTTTGTGGACCGCTCAATAGCACAAGATAAATCATGTTGATGATCTATATCCCAACATAGGTCAATTCAGTATATACATATCTATATTTAACATACCGGCACATGCAACACATGGGAATAAAATATCAATAAAAACAATATAAGTACTAAGGAAACTGAAAATAGAATTAAAAAAAATTAAACACAAATATAAGCAATAGATAAAACAGAAAAAATATAAGAACCATGAAAAAAGAAAAGCATCATATAAATTAGAACGAAAAAAAATAATCCTGAAGCTGGCTAGTAACCTGGAGCAGAATTCCATGCTGATGAAACATAACAACAAAGACAGACATGAATACATAACATAAAAAACTAACACAAGCAAAAATTAGAACAGAAAAAACCCCTAAAAGGCACGTTTCTGCAAAAATTTACTTAAGTCATAAAAATAAGAAATAAAAATAAAAGCATGATAAACTATAGATAGAGGTAAAAAGAAAAAAATGAGCAAAATTAGCTTTTCCCATTTTCTTCTTGCAAACCTGTAGTATCTAACTTGAAATCAGGGAAGTTTTTCTTAACTGTTGTTCTCCAAGGAACAAATCCTACATAAAAACTTCTAATTTTATTTATCTTAGGACTCAAATACAATATTGTTCTCTCTGTAGAAGAGATTGCTTCTGTTTTATAGATGTAGTAGAATTATGCACGGCATAGTATCACCTAGTCCTGGAATGCCAATCTACATAAAGTGTAAGTGATATATAAATGAAGTAAACACTCCAAAAATGTAAAATGGTTGAATATAGTATGGGAAAACTATAATTAGTATAGGATGTGAGAACTTTAATAGACAAAATTAGCATTTTAGTATATCACAAATGAAATGTAAATTGAATTTGTTGCCTATAAAGAGTTTATAACCTTTTGAACAGAACCCTTTGTGCAAGTAACCAAAAACTAGATATGATAAATAAGTGAAAATATAATGGAGTATCTCCATGAACTAAGGCGCAAAATCCTTTACCATGCATAATACAAAGTATTAAAAAAGATTACCTCTAACATCCTGAAAAATAAAAGTTTAAATTGGATCCTTTCTTTATCGTCTTCCTCAGCTCGAGGACCATATATGTTGAAGAGGACTGCAGAAGTAACATTAATAAGTTCCATCATAGATATTAATAAAATGAGCATCTAAGCATGTTACAGACATCAATAAGAAGGAATCCCAGCCACCATGTAGGCTTGAGGGTTTTACATGTATCCTGCATGTATTCAATCTTTGATGGTAAGATACTAATGCAGAGTAGTTTTGAATCATGATGTTCTAAGAATGCATTGGGAACCAGTGAAAAATTGACTCACCAAAATGGCCATGATCAGTTATGAGACAACGCCCTTCACTGTCTACCTTCAATAGATCCTCATTTGTTATGTCCGAAAGACCTTCCACTTCCACAGGTGTATGAAGGAAATCCCTTGTTATCTCCCTCTTTTTTAGGCATTCAAGAAGGCCAGTAAACCCTTCTTCTGCTGCTACCGGTAAAGCCACCTCATTGCTGGAAAATGAAGATCTGACCCGGCAAAATGTTGCAACACCTGAAAAGGTAAAACTAATATAATGAGAAAGAAATGGGTGAAGAAATAATATGACACAGAAGGGGGAACAGTTCCTACAACAATTTCATATAAATAATTTGACAATGACTAAATGTAAGGAAGGATTTATAGGATGATTTTGAGAGAGATGGTTTCACAAACCCTCTGAAAATTGTTTCTTCCTTACAACAAGCTATTAATTATTCACGAATGATTAAAAATGATAGCAAAATCTAACATCAGTCTTTGAAATTATTAAGTTTCCAAAATCATATCTCACTAATTTCCCCTTGCCATAGAAAAATCCCATAAAGAAAAAACAAAGTGTTTCGGCTTAAAATGCACAATATTTAGATTAATTTATTAGCAAATTTAACTTTTCAAAATATTTTACGTACAATATTAAATGTGTATCAGGATGTTATAACAAAAGAACTTATTCCGCTGAATATTACTTTCAAAAAAAAAAAAAGGTTGAAAGACTAGGATTTCACTGTCTATTACCAAAGTAACATGCCTGATTCAATCCACCAAGTTCAGAGATGATCATCTTTTCTATCTCACAAATTCCCTAGATTTTTCTTTCAGGGGCTTTGTTCAGGGAAGAAAGGGGTGATATCTTCACCTTCTTCCTTCCCCATCAACCTAAACCAAGTCAATATCCTCTTGGTACTAATCCATGCTCATTAATTGACGAGATGCTGCATGGATAGCTCTTGTCTAGCATCTCTTTTTTTTTTTTTAATTTCTTTTGCAAGTTACCTCACATGAGGGTCACTTCAAGCATGCCTTGATCCAATGAGTTATGCATCCACACAACAAGATATCCCTTTTGGAGGAGTATCTTGTTAGTTCACAGGCAGGCAGTTACTACGAGATCTTGCTTCAACTGAACCCGAGGTAGGAGATCAGGATATAAACTCTGCATGGGAACCCTCATCACACATGGCGACACAGCCTGGTATATCTTCAGCACAATTGAGTAAGATCCATCACTTCTCCAAAACCATTCTCTTAAAGATCCATCACTTCTCCAAAACCATTCTCTTATGAAGTTCCCCTAAGGTTTAGGTTTTAAAGAACAAAAACGGCATTGGCGCATGGATAACATTTTTGAATTATTAAATTTTTGCTACAAGGTGAAATAATAATATTAGGAGAATGGCAGGAACATTGTTGGAGAATAAAGATTAGGAGGCTATACTGTTTGAGATAGATAATTTGTATTATTGTGCATAACAAAGCAAACTAATAATATATAAAAAGGAAGTTAGTTGACTGTTTCAATTTTAAAAGTAAACCCTATACCAAAAAATAATAATAACAAGAAAAGTAAACTCAGTAATTGAACCTGAGACTTTATGCAAATCTACCTTCATCAACAATGGAACTGTTTATGATTAAAGTCAGTGTGGCATGCAAGTCAAGCCTCCTAATGATCAAAAATCGACATTTCAATAATAATTAAGATTCTTTGAGAAATTTTAAACTTCAAAAATCCAGTCCTGAAATGATCAAGACCTGCTGGTGCAGGTTAAAACTATAACTAAAAATCTATACCAACACCAGAACTGCATTGAATTATGAAAAACATTATCCCTTCAAATTGTTCACATAATATGAATCGCAGCTTACCGGAATAGCCTGTCCGTCCTTTGTTAGAAGTACGAGTGCACGAAACAAAAGCTTCATATCCCTCAGCCATGGTTACATCTGCAGACAGTTCTTGTCTTGATAATTTTGTCTCCTGCCATATATCATCTTTTAGCACAAAAAGAAAAAGAAAAAGAATGACAGACAAACAGGAAAATCCTACGTTTTCCATCGACCAATCCCTTGACCACTGACGGAACAATGCAAAATTTAGAAAATTTAAGCCTTTATTGCAAGATATTTAGAAGAAAAGGCGAGACAGCAGAGGAGATGGACGAAAGAGAGGGCTTTTGGTGGGACCTGGAAGCAGATGATGTCGGCATCGAGGGAGTTGAGGAGGCGGAGGAGGGAGCCGTGCTGGGACACGCGCTGCCTCAGCCCGTTCACATTGTATGTGACGATCTTCATCGCGCCCCCTCCTTCGATTCCTTCACATGTTTTCCGTTCGTAACATTGCGGGCAAAGAGGAATGCCGGCAAGATGCTCGTGTTAAGGCCCGAGAGGAAAAACGAGGCACAGCGGAGAGGGGATTGCATCGGGAGAGACGAGGGTTCGATAGGGGGAAAACGGTACCCCGGAAGGATGAGACTCGGGTGATTTCCGTGTCGGTGCCCGATCTGCCGCCTCTGGATACTCGCAACCGGATCGTGGTTGTATCTTTCAAGCGAAAGAAAGATTCCCGTTCCTTCGCGCGAATCCACTGTTGGATCACCCACCGCACAGCTCTCAAAGCGGACGTGGATGATCCAACGGTAGATACGCCCCGACTCCTCGCAACCCGGTATATTGGGTCCGAACGAATCAAACTCGAGCAGGTTTAACCCAATCCAACCAGTGTATCGGTTTGGTTTGGAATTGGAACTAACCCTCTTGGATTCTCTTGGTTGGTCAAGAATCAATAGACAGTTAGACACCGAGTCTGAGTTCAATTTATCTTTTTTTTTCCTCAACCAAGCCCAACTCAAAGATGGCATATATTTCCTTCAAGGGATGTTTTCAGTTTGAGATTTGATTGAATTGGCTGAAATTAAGTGTCTTTTTAAAATGTTGAACCAACTGAAGTACTGAAGTAATGATATATTTCAGTGAAGCTAACTCAATCTAACCCAAACTCATGAAGAGTTATATTTGTAAAAGGTAGTTATCCTAATCATACTTGTCATATGTGTGTGTATGTATACATACATATATATATAAATACACACACGCATCGGTCATTGTTTGTATTCTGAAGGGTATTATTATGAAGTGACATCCTATTAATGAGAAGCTGAAATCCAGCAGGGATTCTTTTCCTTCCAACAATCCTCATGTGGAGTGTCTTTCCATGTCTTCGTTATCTTCCGCCGTACGAGTGTTTGTATTCTGAAGGGCATTATTATGAACGAACTTCCCCTTCCCTTTGGTACATTTTATGCCTTCCAAGATATCATTTGGTGTTTGGACTTCCACCACCGACTCTTGATGCCATAACTGGGGCTTAAAAAAAAAAAAAAAAGATTACAAACATTAGGCACCAAGAGTCAAAACATTCATCAAGTCTTCTCTGGGCATTCTCTGAATAAACTTCTATCCTATGTTCAAATGATCCTGCAAACGTGGCTCTGAGTGGATGTTCCAATAGAATTGAAATCTCAAATGTTCTGTATTTTAATGGCTGCCTTGCATGACTAATTCCCTCTTTACCCTGTGGGAGTTGACTTTAAGAGCTCCATTGTGAGGCAGTTTGTGGACGAAGGGATTCAAAACAAGCCACATATAAGTTTATGACAAATATTTTGTGTTGGGAACACAAATTGATGCTCGACATGAAGGATGTTATTAAATGTTTTGCTTTTGGCACCATGGTTGGTAGAAGCAACTCTTAGGGACGGCTGAGTATCAAATGTGCTGATGCCCAATGCTTAACCGATTTCATGATAAATTGAATTTTATATTATAATAAACATAACTTGTTAATGGACGAGTGATGATCTGAATGATTTATCATTTCATGCACCGGTATCATCGTATATGTGTATACACATGCCTAGATGCAAATTAATTGTCGGATGCAAATTAATTGTCAGATGCTAATACATGTAAAAATGTGCCGATTTATCCTAGGGCAGCACTTCAAAATGTTTATCTACTAACTAGGTTTCATATAACCTATTCATGATTAAGGGGTAGGACTTGGTGTAATGATATGCTTGCTTCATTGTGACTCGAAGGTTATGAATTCGAAATGCAGAAACAACCTTTTTATATATGGAGATAATTAAGATTGTGTACATATTTATCCTTCCTTAGCCTGCACAATGATGGAAGTCTCGTGCATTGGACCACTCTTTTTATATAACCTACTCCCTATATCACAATGATCTAATTTATAATTAACTCAAAAGAATGAAGATAATGAGTGAACTTATTAAGTTAGATCTTTGCACTAAGTTCATAACAAATGAAAGTTGATAAGTGAGATCATTTAATTTTTAGGTGTGCGGTGATCTCGATGAGTTATGATTTTATGCATCACTATCATCATAGATTTGTATACACATATTTGAATTCTAGTTGATTGCCAACACTCATGCACGAGTGACTGGTTCACCCATTGAAAGCACTTTGCAATGCCAATGCTTCTACTCATTTTCATATAACCTGCTCCGAATATTATAGTAACATAATTTGTAGTAACTCAAATAGTTTGCTTGATGGCTACTTAGATTGCCATAACAAAATTGCTAAGCGACTTTGTTTTCACCCTATTTTGTTTTTTTTTAAAGTCATATAGACTTATCAAGGTGCCAATTTTTTTACGTAACTGTTCCAATTTTTTCAATTGAGTTGTTAAAATTTTCAATGTTCTTGATAGGGCCGTAGACTTTCAACTAGGCTGTTCCTCTCAAACCGTCGCAAGGCGTGGACTTTCAACGGTCCACCCTCCACGGGCTGCTTTCCATAACTAAGGATGGTCAGGGTCCACAAAGATAGGAGAACTTTGCTAGCCCACGGCTCCCCGTTGGCAAGGACTTTGTTTGGATATTATTTTGTTTATACCGTATTCATTGCATATTGCTGTAAATTGCCTAGGATAACTATTTTCTATTATTTAAAAAAACTAAAAATATATTTGCATCTTTTATTTTAAAAAATAGAAACCATTTCAGAGAAGAAAAAAAATAGCCTACAACCATTTTAAATAAATGAAAAGATGTTTATCAATCATTTATCAGTTCACTACAGTAGTAGCTGAAAATTAGTGCAGTATATGAACAGGTTGGAGGTGTCAGTCGCCTACAACTCATGCAATCACTGACTTTTTTTTTCATCGGACGAGTGAATTTAATGGTAATTTAGCAGGTGATTTTTAGCAAGTGCAAATCAATTTAGGTTTCAGATGGAATATGACGGGGTACATAATTTTAGATATAAGTAAAAAGTTCAATATAAACGAAACATATAAAACTGACTTTGTAAGAAAAAGTAATGCAGCAGAATCAAGACTATACTTTTTCTATTTTATTCTTACAATTAAAACATCTAACAATATTCTTTCACTTCTTTGATTCCTCTAGATCAATGCCAGAATTCTTGTATTTTTTCGGAGATCAACCTCTTACCGGTGCAGCTACTGAAAACAAATGCATATTCATCGGGTGCGATAACAAAAAAACTTTTGAGATGGTTTTTGTGGCTCCATTCATCGAATACATATCTCGATGCCAATGATCATGATATATTATATGCACTATTATGCTGATGCATGCAGTATGGATAATAATTTCTCCTTGAAATAGCACAATCATTTGAAACAGCATCTCCTTGTCTTCTCCAACTCTGGCCATCACAGTCTCCACGTTATCCATGCACGCAAAGCCTCGCACACACTTGTAGGGCCTCGTGATTTTTTTATCGCAAAGCATATCGACATTGCCACCCTATCATGTTTATCCACACTCGCGTTCGTACCCCACAACAAATTCGTTGCCACCCTATCATGTTTATCCACTCTTGCACTATACAGCTGCGCACATGAGCAATCACGATCGCTGATTTCTATAAACCTCCTTCATCAAACGCTTATTGTTGTGCACCGGTATGGAGACCAACGGTTGTAAAGTAGTAGGTAATAATTTCTCCCAGCGGACCCGCCCCTGTTCCCGTATCCCCTGTCCTGGAATCCTGTCTCCAGCCGGACCAGATGTCGCTTATCGTAGACGACGTCGTGGACTAGAACAGCCTATCCCACCCTTTGCTGACTCAGCCGCGTCCTGGATATATTATCCTCGGATAAGCTCTCCCATCTCATCCCCTTTTTTTTTTTTTTTTTTTTTGGTACAATGGCTGATCCCCCAACTCTAGGATAGGTGTTGCCTACAGAATCAGAAGTGAGGAAATAGCCCAAGGATGGAGGAGAAGTCCCCTGATGTGTCCAGAGGATGTCTCCGGAATGCTAGGCGGCATAGATAGCAACCTAGTGTGTAGTCCTATTTGCCTCCTGATACACATGCACGGCCTAAAAGGCGCTGCACTCGCCTGCCAACCAATGGATGTCGCAAAGTAAGGGGGACTCCTCTCCCATCCGCCCCTCCCCACGTATCCAGTCGACCACCGTGAGCTCTGCTCCTATAACTGACAAACCAACGATACTACGGCCTCATGCAGCAATCAGCTGTGAGTCAGGGAGTGGAGGCTTCCAAGAAATAAGGACAATTCCACACTAGCTCGCTCTATCTTTGTCGCCTAGGATACTACCATCAAAATTCACCTTAAGGTGGCCGGGGGTGGGGCTCCCAAGAAATAAGAACAATCCTGAGCGCTGTCACAGCAGTAGGGGGTCCTAGATGTCCCTGCCATCCCAAATGAAATCATCGAGGTAGCTCTAGTGACCTTAGCCGCCCGAAAGAGAGCTTTTTCCACTACACTCCTTAAAGGCGCTCACATGTCCTCAAAGACCTGGGCGTTCCTATAAAGTCATATGTGGTATGCCAGATATGCCCATATGATCCCCCACCCCATTGTCCTCGGACTCCGCATGGCGGCCCTCATCTAATGAAGTAGGTCAGCAACTGATCGGATAGCCCGATGTAAGGGAAATGTAGCCCACCTCCAGAGGTGTACTGCCCTCGAGCACTCAAGCAAAACATAGCTAATGGTCTCCTCCAACCTAGGGCATCTACCACAGCTCGAGGTGATCCTGACTCCCCTCTCCACTAGCACGCTCCTAGTCGATAAACAGCCTCATGCCACCTTCCATAAGAACAAGGCTACAGGGGGTGGACACCCATCCTCCAGATCCATCTGTCATTCATCTATCTAACTACATCACCCCCCATCGCCTCTTGTAAATCCGTAGCTCGCTCCTTGGACCGCCCGATGGCCGCCTAGACCATCTTGTCCGCTGTCTCTCTCACATGTAACGGGATGTCCAGAATGCTCTCAGCCACCTACCCCTCGAAAACCTCTCTGATCAACGACTCGTTCTACCTGCTCCCCCCTGAACAATCAGATCGTGGACTCTCCGATCCTCCACCCTTGTTGAATCCACCAGTGTCATATCCATCTATCCTCTAGGACACCAATAGACCGATCGTCACCAACTGCCAATCTGACCGCATCGAGTACCATCAGAGCATACGAACAAATCTTCCTCCAAATGAAGAAACATCGACGGCCAACCTAGAAGTCCGTTGTCCCGGTGCGAGACCCGTACTTGGATCTTAGTAGGGTACTTCATAGGCTATCGGGCTCTAAGATATGCCTGGCTACATGTCTTGCCGCCAAAACCTCCTGTCGTGCCATCAGGAACTGTACCCCCAAGCCACCCTGTTGGATCGGCTGACAAACCACCTTTCATGCCACCGAGTGGACACCCCTTCTGCCCTCCTTTCTGCCCCATATGAAGTTTCGAAATCTCTGTTTTAGTAACTTCGAGAATGTCATGGGCACCATGGTATTTGATAGCAAGTAGACCGAAATCAAATTGCGGACCGACTGCACCAAGGTTACTTTACCAGAAAGTGCACCCATCATAGAAAGTACACCCATCTGCCCGCCTTCGTTCTCCCCCTCATTTTACCCGCCGGTAACAGTTACCACCTCCCCCCTTCCTTCTCCCTTATTTAAGCAAATCCCGAATCCGATTTCCGAGCACTTTATACCTTATTCCCACCTCCAATTCCGCTCGAGATCTGATGATTACCCCGTCCGCTCTCGCTTGTTCCCAATTCCTCGGCGCTCGGATCCCAAGTCCCTCCTTCTCGCCGATTTCTAAGCTCCGTTCGTCCCCACGCTGCGCTGCGGCGATGGCCACGGCGCCGGAGGCGACGCTCTACGACGTGCTCGGGCTCACCGCAGGGGCCACAAGCGGGGAGATCAAGGCGGCGTACCGGCGGCTGGCGCGGGCGTGCCACCCGGACGTGGTTGCGGCCGACCTGAAGGGCGCGTCGGCCGACGAGTTCATGCGGATCCACGCAGCCTACTCCACCCTCACCGATCCCGAGAAGCGCGCCGACTACGACCGGCGATTGATGGCCGCGACGCCGGCGGCCTTCGGCCAACAGCGGTGGCCGCCGCGCGGCCCGCGGCCGTTCTACTCGTCCGCGTCGAGCACCTCGGCGGCGACCTCTTTCTCCGGCTTCGGTCGCCGGACGTGGGAGACGGACCAGTGCTGGTAGCAGAAGACCGGCCCGGGGAGGTCCGGACCGAGTTCTGCAGGCCGGAAGGGGGGTGAGCCGGTCCGGTGGGCGGACCGGTATTGTTTGTGTTTACCAAAATCTATGAAGGATTTTGGGACTACCGGAGCCGTCTCCGGCTTGCATGATGTTGGTGGATGAAGGCAAATATATTTCTAGCAGCCTCAGCCATCCTTGCACTGATTTCATCATTCTAATTTATTTTTTTCTTTCTTTCTTTTTGCTTATGATATGTAAATATCCAAGTATATTACGATGTTTCTTGAACCGGCTTATTATTGGATATGAGATAGCTTTTTGTAGTGTAATTTTGTTTGGCTTGAAGAAATTGAATGGCTAGCTGTGCCGGTATATGAAGCAAACTCTTACAAGCTTTTTATTTACCATAATTATATGAAGAAAAAAATAGGGATCAACTAAAGAAAGTCTAAATCTCAAGTTGAAAAAATCTTTAAAAAAATTAACAGATAAAGAATCAGTTCAAGTAGTTTGAGACAAAACATGAACACCATATATGTTGCTTCTTACATGCATCAAATAAGCTTAATGCTAATAGCAAATTAAACTAGAGAATTTATTTTTTTGTTAAAATTGAAATTATATATATATATTGGTCCAATGAGCAGTCAAAAGATCTCAATAATGAAAAAGATGTAACCACGATAGTCAACCTAAACTGACAAGGATAGATTTGGTGGAATAATATGGCCTCATCCAAAAATGATAGCTAAAAGGTATTATTTGAATTCTTCGATCCCATGAGAAATTGAGAGGTATAAAGGAAAATTTGTAATGTGAGCAAAAAAGCCATTTTCAGAAGAATGAAATCGTTTTCATATTATCTTCTTCTTTAGTTTTTATAATAGATTTAAGTAGCATTCTATGATCTTAAGAGTTCTTGAAGGTTTAAGACAACCGAATCTGATCCTATCTTCTTCAAATTCCGCCGTAGGCCAGTGGTACGCTGCCCAAATCCCTTCGTGTTGCCATTTGGTTGATATCCCAGTTTTGGTCTAAAACCAAAAAATACAAAAAGTGTTATTTGATTTTTCTTAGCCCTACATAAATATTTGGGATCTTTCTAGCGTACAACCGGTGGAGCTCTCATAAGTATTCTAGATTAGTTCGTTTACTGCTAACCAGTCCGCACATTTATTCGCTTATAAGTAGGCATGACAGAGAAATACACAATAGAATCCTTGATGTATTGAAGAAGTGGATGAGTAGTATTGTTTCTTGTTGACAACTATTCAGTCCATTGTACTACGGTAACGAAATCTCCTCTCAGCCACATCCTTTGAAACTTCAATTTTCTAACAGCTGCTATTAGTCCCTCCCCAGGTTACACACAATTCGGCTATAGTAAGCTAAAATTATTTTGAAATGCCTAACACCAGCAAATATAACATGCCCCATATTATTTCTCATAATAAAACCAACGCTGCGTTACATGGAAGAATCCATCAAAGCAGAATCCATCAAAGTTGACCTTACGACCTCATGGGAATGGAGTACCCTAGAGACCAAGGAAGGAGAAACACTTGTCATTTTTGGACACCTTTGTATTGGTAGGATCTATTATGTCTTGCTTTGTATCAAACTTTGTAGATAATTTAGTAATCAATAATTACCACACTTACAGCTGGTATCCTTAATATCCCAACCTATACGCTCACTAAAACGTTTCCAAAATAAGAGCATGTAAAACTTGAATGCAACCATGGTTTGCATAAATTGAAATGTGAAGGAAAAGGCACGCATAAATAGCATATGAATCTCATCATAAATGAATAAGAAGGTTCCATTTTACTTCTCCAAGCATGATCACCTATCTGCAGTTGGTTGTTTTGTGAGAAGGTTCCATTTTGGTGCTCCTAGTCTTTATTTGATGCCCATGAGCTATAGTGCTGCTAAAAGTTGAATCCATTTATTGCCCTATAGCGTTTTTTTTTCTTTTTCTTATCAACGCTCTTCGTCGAGTATGAATATACAAATGACAAGGTGGTGAAGATTTGAACTTGTAGACTGATCATGATATTTTAAAATATCTACTTTTATTAGGATTTAAAGCTGAAATCCCCCTAAATCAAAGAATACCATATATTAGTCATGATTCATGTCAGTGACTTATGGATCAATTGAAAGAAAAAAAAATATTGTGATTCATGTCATTTCTCCTTTTGGTAGGAGAGAGGCGAAGATGCATTGCAGTAAATGCATGCATCGCGGTCGGCAAGAACGATTTGGAGAAGGTTCAGGAAGGATCCTGGAAGGGAATTCGATTGATTTCATTTGTTGAAGATGAAGGCAGATCATTAGGGAATAAAAAACTTTTAAATAAAAACCAGAATTCCTTTTAGCCCTAAAAATATAAAATCTTTTTTATTAACAAAAAGATTATATTAATGCATCAAAGTAAGGAAACTTCCGCGGACATTCACAGTTCATGGACGGTGAGCTACCATACAGCTAGGACCAGCTTTTTTTTTTTTGACTTATTTATCTATGATCTACTGGGGTCCACCTTGATATGAAAGATATCTAGCAATCTTGGACTAGATTTTAACGCTGCCGGTTCTACAGAAAGTGATGATGTCGGGGGCACCTGCCATGCGTATATGAACATTTTTTTTTATTTTTTTGGCTATGAGACCCGGAAAAATTGTGACTTGCGAGATTTATTATTAAATACCAGGAATTAATTAAATAGAAAGATATCAAAGCCATTGTGGGTTTATGAGTTTTTCTGTGTGCTCCTGCAAGCATTTTCTTTTAGCTTTTTTCATGCAGCAGCTTTTATTTATAACGATCAATACTGTTGTTAAATGAATGCCTTTTGATTTAAATTGGATCTTAGATTTCTTTGTTCCTAAATAGTATCATGTTTGGTTTTGTCTTATGGCATGTGGAGATGATTGGGATACATCCACCGAGATAATACGTGCTGTGCTGAGCTTTTTTTTTTTGGTTAGGACGGACGATTCATATCTGACGAGTACGAATACATCCAATAAAATCAGAAAATAGAATATTTCGGAGTACTCAAGGCAGCTTTCCATCTTCAGCCTACACGGTACTACCCGTATGGTTGGACACATAAGTTGCCACCCAATCCGCAACCTTATTAGCTTTACGGAAGACATGCTTGGCCTGAAAAGCCACTCCATCCCTTGTCATGGTCCAGATGTCACAAAACAGAGGCGTACATGGCAGGTCATTGATGAGCATGGATCTCTTATGGTATATGGTTTGCATTGCTGAATAATATACGAACATGGCAGGTCATTGATGAGTGATGGGGGGCAAAATGGATCTTCCTACTCACAACAATAGAACTATCCAATTTCAATCAAATAGACCCCAGCCCCGATTGAGCCGGATCTCGGTCCCGCTAAGAGCCCATCTGAGCTCGGACTTCGTCGATGGCTCAGCCGACCTCAGACATGTCTCTCTGCTGCTACGACCAGCGTCAATCTTTTCTAATGATCATAGCAATGACCTGAGCCCGAGCTCAGAGCGCCCAACTGTTCAGGTTACGAGTTCAAGAGCTCCTTCGACCACAGGTCTATTTGCCAGTGCGCCCTGGGCTCGGCCGGGGCGCCTTTATGTTCGCTGACTTGCCCCGACCCGAGCTCGGGGCGCCATTAATATTCGATGATACGCCCCGGTCAAGTTTGGGGCGCCCTATCTAACAACGCGCCCCGACCCTTGAGCTCGAGGTGCCTTACCGAGCACACCTCAGGATCAGAAAAGCTAGGCCGACCTCAGCACCCGCCAAAACGACCTCGCCGAATCCATGATGCGGCCCCTCATCGAGCTCAGCCTCGCCCACGACCGCATCCACGTGTATGCCCACACCTGCCTATGTGGACGTACGTTACGACATCACCGCGCCATGCTTCGCTTACTGGCCAACGATAGTCAAGGACAACGCCATGCTGCTCTAGCTATATCCCGTCACACCTATCGACGCCTTACCGTTCACAAGAACGGCCTACGCTGTGCACCTCAAACAAGCTCTAGCTGCGTGCCATCTCGCTAAAAGCCATCTCCTCTCATAATGAAGACGGGTCATACCTCCATCATCTCGGCACCTCTATCAGGACTATAAAGAGCCCCAACATGTAACATCTCGGGGACCTTTTTTGGGTTAATTAAATTCTACCCTAACTTGAGCATCGGAGGGCCCTCACCAAAATCACCGGTGAGGCTTTGTGCAAGTATGCCGTCGCATGAGAGGTGGCTCACCTTCTTCCTCAACATTCCGGTAGCTCTCTCGACTCTCCCAGCATGGTCACCCTCGGGCCAGATTTGAACCATAACAATGAGCATGGAACTTTTATGGTATATGGTTTGCATTGCAGAATATTGTCTCATCTATCGACAAAGGATTATGGGTCAATTTAACATATTATCTTAATATTAACAGCAGCTGGTTTGTGCCTTTGTAATAGGATGGGAGTGACATTCTTGTTCTTGTTTTGGCGAGACGGTATCAGCAATGATGTCGGCAGCACTTTGGATCATATTTTATAATGGGTTATTTTATATTGTTACGTACATCATCTTCCGATTTGGAAATGTGGAACGGCTACTGAGCTTTCGAAGAAATCTCGGTCAAGGTCCGAAGTCGGATTGGATTTGTGCACAAGTTTGGGGCCACAAATGGGATATCCTGTCGGTGCATGTGGGAACGATAAAGAGTAACGGCCGCGCTTGGTTTCTTCGTGGAAACCAGTAGGTCGGCGTATCCGTACGAGTGGACCGCAATTCCATCCTTTTATAGAGTATCTATTTGAAAAGGGCAAAAATATTTTTATGGTATAATTAGCTTAGGGTTTGCTAAGACTAGTTAGATGTGGTGCTCGGAATTAGACTTGGGACTCACAATAAAACGATGCAATCTATATATCTATTATCTAATATATATATATATACACACACACATACTAAAATTAGGGCTATTAGCTCTGGATTAGATGTCCATATTATAATTTATCAATAAAACTCTCTATTTTAGATAATAAACAAGCCTCTTATTTAACACAATTTTTTATCAAAATATAATAATAAAATCATTAACAAGAATCATATTAACTTATTTTAAAGAATCTTTCGTTAGCAAATCAATATAGTAATTAATGATATTATTAATAATCATATTTGGTTAATATATGCTGATATTAATGACAAGATCTTTTGATTAGTATTATTTTCCGCCCATACCCCATATGGATCATTAGAATACACAAATGTTCTCTATATGCAAAGCCTTTCTATTTCTTATTATACGTGGGTAGGATCATGATCTTGTTATTTTATGATAATACATTACTTGACTATATTCAATAGATATACATATACTATTAGAATTATCTATAGTAATAGTTTACATAATATTAAGATCGAGAACTTTTAAAAAAAAATTAAGCTCTTATATCCATTTTATTTCTCTTATTTATTCTATTATAGTTCTTATCTGATCTATTATAGTTCTTATTTTATTTCTTATAATAAAACCAAGCCTACAATTGTGTACGAAGACCCAAAATCTATCTATTAGTTCTTATTTGATCTACTATAAATAGGCTTAGTCTTCCATCGGTTAAGACCCAACATTTCTATACATCTAGCCTATACATTACTTAGTATTTGTTAGGTATGAGTGACGTATAAATCCATAGTAGGTTCCCATGAAAAAGAATTATGAGCTGTCTATTTACATGCAATTAGCAAGTTGCAGTGGCAATTGGCTATAATTGAAATGCCGATGCCACAAACAAGTGTTTGGATGGTTGTAATTGCAACTATAGACTATAGTTTACCGAAAAAAGAGGTCCAAAATTTATACTTTGAACTGCAACCAAAATTAGCTCTTATTTTGTTACATGATTTCTTGTAATTGAGAAAACTCTTCTGAAAGAATCCCCTCACCATTGCAACCATTTTCCTTCTTCTTTTCTATGAAAAATAATTTATAAAATATGCACACAAAGTTTATAAAGATATACATATAATTTTAATATATATTAAAAAATTATAAATAGTTTAAAATGAACACATATGACTCATATTAGTTTGGTTAGGTTGGATCATGGTGGAATTTTAAGAGTGGAAAAATGTTCTGAACATTTTTGTTAGGTTGCCGTGAGCATTGGTTGAATTAAGCAACTCTATAGTTCAATACAACAAATGAAAAATTTAAATATTTATGTACAGCATAGTTATAAATCTATTTATTTTCTTGTTTGGGCTTGGATGGTCATGAGGTGGGTTGGATTTGCGTCTCGGTTAACTTTAATCTAAGCTCCCTATGCAACTTATTGCGTATAAGTGTCTTAGCTAAACGCCCTAATTCTCCCAAGACATCAGGCCAAACTGAGAGAACAAGTGGGCTAAACTCAACCCAAGTTGCAGCCTACCTGAAATCTTTTGCAGGCTGGCCTTGGACTCTTGTCCATCCCAGGCCTACTTGGAATTGGAACTGATGGAAGTCCAAATGATAGTCCCATCTTTAGAGGCCTCCAGGAAGCAAGTTGACAGCCCATTGTCCCATCACTAGTTCTTTCTTTCTACATTCTTTTTGGTTTTTCCAAAGAAAACCATCAGTTCTTTCCTGTTATTATGTATCTGCTTCCAAGTTTTTTTATTTTTCATTTTTGTTTCTATTTTATCAGTCGACAAGGTAAGCAAACTCGCCGGTGCAATACTTCAAAAATTTAAGAGGAATAAACCCAGCAACATATCAAGTAATCTGTTTAGTTTTCTACCTATTTCTAGAGGAGTTATCAATATTTACAGACAAAAGAGAAATTGTTCAGATCCCGAATCCATTTCCCTAATAGATTTTTGACAATGCCCACCCCAAGTAGAATGGTGACACCTAAAGGGCCATTAGGTTGGTTCAAGTTTATTGGGTACTCTTAAGCTTGACTCCAGCAGCAGGAGCCTTGTTACTAACTAAAAAGACCAACTTTGGAGGTCACTTTATAATTCTTAACTAATTTTATGTTGCAGGTGTTACATGGGATGGGAATGAAGTTTAACCTTGGTAAACTAGGTGCCGTTTTGTCAAACTGGAGAAGTGTGGGCTCAATTGGTATGTTCACTAGGACAATTGTGAGATTAGGAATATTTGAGATGGGATAACTCATTACAGCAAGACAATTTAATTGCAGATAGCATTGTTTCTAAGCCATGCCATGCAAAACTCTGCTTGCCATAGTTTGTGGTCTTTTAAAAAGAAAAGCATTTTTTTTAATACATAAAATGAAATATGTATATAATTGATTACTTGAGCTTGGAAAAGTATATCGGTGCTCCACATTTGATTAAAAGTATATCCTTCTAGAGCAGCAAAAATATTATACAACCTCGATGGCTTTGAAGATATTCACACCAAGCCTACACTTCTAGGTTCTCCATTTTTTATATTATATTTTTGGTAGATCGGGTTCTGACCTGATCTGATCTGACCCAAATCTTAATCGTTCTCGACATCGCCCAAGAATCTGACCTAACCGGAGGATCCAACCTGGTATCTAAACATTGGGAGTTTGCAACCCGACATAGAGAAAAGAGCTGTTCGAGAGGCATCAAACAGTGCAAGTAAAATATATGACTCCTCAGGTAATGCATAACCTGCAGGAAATTGAATAAGGTTGTTTGGATATTAGCATATAAATGCTTGCTTTATCTTTGTTGTGACCAAAGATATATCGAAGCCATAAAACATCTACATATGGTTTTCTTTTTGAAAAGAATCCATTGAATTTGGAGGGAAATATGATTTATGTACAATACGAAAGATGCAACCATAAAATTTGATCGGTAGAACTTGAACCTAGCAAGTGTATGCTGACGAAGATCTTAACAGGAAATCACAATAATTATGTTTGTTACCAATTGAATTAAATTTAAGCGAGGAACTAAATTAGATTTTTTTTTTTTTTTTTTTTGATTTGAACCCATTTGCGCAACTGGACAAATTTGATCTCCAAAAGCCCTATAAATCATCTCAAATCAGATGTGCTATATGTCTACAAGCCAAGCTAGCTTTATTCTTCCCTATTTCTCTTTTTTCAGTTTCTTTTTCATTAAGTGAATTAGAATTTTTCACCAAGGACCCAAACTTATAGAAGCCATAAATGCTTTAATATGATATCAAGTCTATGTACTCGAGTCCAAAATCAATAATAAGTTATCTGAATTGAAGAGCCACACTATTGATTATGATCTATACTACTAAATATATCTAAAAATTAAATATCATGTATTCTGGTGATTTCTAACCTTATGTATCATGCGAATACAAAGATAGATAGTTTTCATCATACTAGTATATTACAATATGTGGTCAAACATTTATATCGAAAATTTATCTTACTGATTACTATCTACACATGTTAAAATACACATAGATTGAAAATAAAAATTTAATTCTTAGATCATAGCGGAACATGATCTTAGATCATTTTTCACCCATTTGATGCATATATTGAAAACTGCCAAAATCTATGATTTGTAGTTCTTAAGCATTTTTAGTGGTACAAGCCACCATCAATATGTGAATCTTTAATTTGAACATCTCATTATTGATTTTGAACCCAAAATGAGTAGATATCCTCACATCTCGAGAGGAGCAAAATCCATCGATAAGTTAAATCATGCTTTATGTTGAATCTAGATTTAGATAATCCACTTACTCCTTGTTACCTCCAATTAGTGAATATATGCAAACATAGCAGCAATTGCCTATGATATTACTATTAGTAGTTCTAGGAGAATTGGATTTCTTGACCTAGTTTTATGCATATGGTGCTTTTTGATCCAATCACCATAGCTATCAGCAACTCCATGGTTCTTGAATTTTTTGGAGCACAATCAATGAACTAGAGCTTATTTGCCTAGAAAATGCTTTCTTTGGCTTGCCTATTAACTATACATAGAAACTTTTTAGGCCTACTAATTCTGACATGACAACTTAATATTCAACTATTTCTCATTGTTGGCAGCAACTCTTGCAAGTTGAACCGATCTTGTGATGCCAAGTGGCACAAAAAACTTTTGTATGCAGAAAATATGCTTCCCATGGCTTACTCCATTTGCTTCTCTTAGTTAAACTAAATGACATTTGTTTCAGCAAAGAACACCCGCCAACTTGACATTTATTTAGAGCCACAAAGACTCTTGGCATTCAACTATCAAAAATGATATAGAATCAATTGTATAAATAATTAATGTTTGCAATCTTTTTAAGATCTACGCAGTTTGACATGTTCAATCCATTGAATTCATGACCCAAAAGCTTGTCAACCTCGCACAAATCGAAAGACTTCTATGCTTGTTGACTTGACTCGGGTCAACCCTTGACCCATCTGAACGATGTAATATCAATCCCTATGGATCAACCACGGTAAGAATGTTTGAAAAAAATATTAATTTCAAATATTATTATTTTTATTATAGATTAGTATTTCATTATGTGGGAGCAGGTTTTCATTCAGTTATACAAAAAATTTGTCTAAGTCCAAATTCCTGTAATCGTGATTGCTATCCTAAGTTGGTTATATGACATGGATAATTCTGTTTTATAAAAAATAAATTAGAAAATTATATCCTCCTTCCCGTAGAGATGTTATACATATGTAATGAAGTTATTATCATTATAGATTTTTCAATTATATTCATATTTTTAGATTTTCTAAAAATTTTGCATATCTAAATATTTAGTTATATTTTATGGGTCAATGTGTAAATTCATGATTAACCAAAAATTAGACTGTTGGCATGTGATTCGGAGCAGGGCCATTGTCGACCCATGATTAACTTGCCAATCGAATATCCAGATACCAAAATGAGTGAGAGGTTGGATCAAGTTTAGAAGATATGATTTTTTTTTTTTTTTTTTTGTTAGAACGGATGATTTATATAATTATAATACGTACACATCCAAAAAGATCAAAATACATCTTCACTGTTGCCCAACATTCCCATCCCATTGATTTCTCTCATCTCATTCATAAAGTTATTTAACTTACAAGTAACCAGCATTTTTCATAATTGTGATGATGACCTGCCATCTTCGTTCATAGTACATGGATAAGAGGAAAAGAAATTGTGGTACCAATCCAATAGCAAAAGGCTAAGCCTGTTAGATGCAAATAGCATACTTTTTAATTAGAACAGTAGAATACTTCCAATCTTCATGGCATCTCCACAGGAGGAAAAAAAAAAAAAGTGGGCATCCCAATAAAAGCTATAGCCATAAACTATAACCATAGAAGAAAACAGTGAGAACGTGACCTCTGGAAAAAGCTACGTACCAAACCCTCACCTCCCATGTGAAACCCTCACCTCATCCACCCAAACCCCGTTACGTAAAACACAACCCCACCAAGGACGATTGGAGCAGTGAGTGCCACCGTGAAAAACGATGAAGAGCATGAAAATATGACGCCCGACTCCTCCCCCCCATCATTCCCGAGGACCAGCTTCTACTCTTCTCACGGCCTCTGCCATGGCATAAACTTATTTTGAGAACTTGAGCTCCAAACCCAAGCACACGCAATAATCACCTCTTAATCAGCACTTGGTGGAGAAAAGTTGCAGGTGTTGGACCCAAATGACCAATGGACCAGCTGGGAGAATGCCACATGGCAGGGCACCATTGGACCAACCAGCACATACCTGTGACAGAACTAATAATAATTCAGATGCTCGATTGAGACTCCCTTGGAGAATCGATCCCAGTTGCTATTTTCATTAAGAAAAAGAAAAAAAGAAAAGAGGAATTGCAGGAGTTCTTAACTTGTGCAACCAATTATAAATGCTCACATTAAACTAAGGCTGTAACAAGGAAGGGAGGAGGTGGCGGGGGAGCAGAGGCAAACGCGTTTGACCATGTAAAAAGCCGTCGGTCTCTCCTCCCGTCCACCTCAGACCCGGCTCCGAAACTCCAGGCAACGGAACCAAAGAAAAGCATGGAAATTTCCCGTTCCATATCTTTGTTCTGAACAAGGTGAGAGGAGGAGGAGAAGGCTTTTTAAAAAAATAATCCATTCCAATTTTCAAAACGAACCTTCTTCCTTCACAATATCATCATCTCGAGCATGTCATCGAACACCTTGAAATGGTATGATATAAGATTGGATTGTTGATAGTTGAGGTGAAGAGGAGGAGGAGGAGGAGGAGGAGGAAATTAAGATGATGGGGGATGGGGTGAAGCTGATCCTGGCGAAGCCGATTCAGCTGGCGGACCAGGTGACCAAGTTGGCCGACGAGGCCCACTCGTTCAAGCAGGAGTGCATGGAGGTGAAGGCCAAGACGGAGAGGCTCGCCGCGCTCCTCCGGCAGGCCGCCCGAGCCGAGCTCTACGAGCGCCCCGCCCGCCGCATCGTGGACGACACCGAGCAAGTCCTCGACAAGGCGTTTGCGCTCGTCTCCAAGTGCCGCGCCCACGGGTTGATGAAGCGCGTGTTTACCATCATCCCCGCGGGGGCGTTCCGGAAGATGTGCATCCAGCTCGACAACTCCATCGGCGACGTATCCTGGCTCATCCGCGTCTCCACCGCCTCCGCCGACGACGACGACGGCCACCTCGGACTCCCACCCATCGCCCAGAACGAGCCCATCCTCTTCCTCATCTGGGAGCAGATCGCCACCATGTACACCGGCTCCCCCGACGCCCGCGCCGACGCCGCCGCCTCCCTCGTCTCCCTCGCCCGCGACAACGACCGCTACGGCAAGCTCATCATCGAAGAGGACGGCGTCGGGCCGTTGCTTCGTCTGGTTAAAGAAGGCCGGGTGGAGGGCCAGGAGAGCGCCGCGCTCGCCATCGGCCTCCTCGCCCGCGACCCGGAGAGCGTCGAGCAGATGGTGCTCGCCGGCGTCTGCTCGGCGTTCGCCAAGGTTCTCAAAGAAGGGCCCATGAAAGTCCAAGCAATGGTGGCGTGGGCCGTGTCGGAGCTCGCCGCCAACCACCCCAAGTGCCAGGACGTCTTCGCCCAGCACAATGTCATCCGCCTCCTCGTCAGCCACCTCGCCTTCGAGACCGTCCAGGAGCACTCCAAGTACGCCATCCCCTCTAAGGGCATGTCCATCCACTCCGTCGTCATGGCCAACAACAACAATTCAGCGAACAACGATAGCCATTCCCTGCTGGTAGAAATCCCAGAGATGCAGCATCCATATGGAAACCAGAGCCAGAACAACAAGAACCAGATGCACAACGTGATCCAGTCCACCATGGCCAAGTCATCCGGCAAGACGCAGCCCACCGCCAACGGCAGCGCCAACGGGACGGCGGGTTCGAAGCACCAGCAGAATGTCTCGCTGAGCGGCACCAGCATCAAGGGGAGGGAGTTCGAGGACCCGGCCACCAAGGCCCACATGAAGGCCATGGCCGCCAAGGCCCTGTGGCAGCTCGCCAGGGGCAATTCAGCCGTTTGCAAGAGCATCACCGAGTCTAAGGCGCTCCTCTGCTTCGCCGTTCTTCTAGAGAAGGGAGCCGACGAGGTCTGGTACAATTCAGCCATGGCGCTGATGGAAATTTGCCGGGTCGCCGAGCAGGATGCCTACCTTAGGAGGTCCGCATTCAAGCCAACCTCCCCGGCGGCCCGGGCGGTCGTCGACCAGCTCCTGAGAATTGTCGAGAAGGCAGATTATGACGACCTCCTAGTCCCGTGCACGGTGGCATTGGGCTGCTTGTCAAGGACATTCCGGGCGACCGAGACTCGGATCATCGGGCCATTGGTGCGGCTGCTCGACGAGAGGGAAGCGGTGGTCATGAGAGAGGCGACCGTCGCGCTGACTAAATTTGCATGCACCGAGAATTTCCTACACGTAGATCACTCGAAGGCGATCATCGATGCCGGAGGCGCGAAGCACCTCGTCCAGCTCGTCTACTTCGGCGAAGAGGTTCAGATTCCAGCTCTGATCTTGTTGTGCTACATTGCCATCCATGTTCCCGATAGCGAGGCATTGGCCCAAGCCGAGACCCTTACGGTGCTCGAGTGGTCATACAAGCAGGCTTACATGGTGCAGGACGCGACGGTGGAGGACTTGTTGCATGAGGCCAAGAGTAGGCTAGAGCTCTACCAGTCCAGAAGTTCAAGAGGTTACCACTGATTCAGTCAAGGACACTCATTGGGGAACAAGGGTCAGGAAGAAGAAAGACCCAGTTCTGCTTTCCAATCTAGAGCGTCCAGGAGTGTACATACATCCAGTTACATCTGTTTAAATTGTCAAGGTTGCAGCAGATTGATCCCTAAAACTTTTATGATCATCATAGTGGTTGTTTGTTTCGTTTATGTTGGCAGTACTTGGGGTTTTAGCATGCAGGTGGTGATGTTTTATTTCTGTCTCAGGAGGGTTTTGTAGGCTGGAAAGTTTCAATTGTTTTATTGTGGTGGATATATGTAATATATATATATATATATATATATATATATATATATATATATATATATATATATATATATAGGTCAGCAATTTCTGCTTCTCTTTAGCCTGATATTCCATAGTGTATCCTTCTTTCTACTCCTCCTACTTCTTCTTCAATCAATTGCGAGGAGGATGGTAGTTCCTGAGAAACGATCCAACCGATGATTGTAAGCAGCATTCACTTGGTTGATGAAATGTAAACTCTTTGGGGAAATGAAATAGTCCTGAAAGAAAACTTCTGAATGGATATTGGACAAAGTAAGCTAAATGCACAGCAGTTGGAACATTGTATCCTTTGTTTGCAATAATTCCTGACCTAGCTTCAAGTGGTCACTGAGATTAGTATAGGAAACCTTGCACCTCCAGTTATCCTTTGCTCCTCCCTCTCGTTTCAATATTTTTTTTCAAACATCAGTGTGATACATTTCTCAATATCAGCTGTTCTACGCCTTCGAAGGCAGGACTAAATTACATCCTAGTGATGCTGCTTGATTTCCCACATCGTAGATGTGCTATATTACCTTGTAAGGATAATTGGATAGATTTTAATGTATAAACAACTAGTTTTTAACCAGCCAATTAATCCATCACTGGTTCTTTGATATGGACTGTGGCTTAAACATGCTTTTGATAATCAATCCAACTAATCTGTCAACGATGCCTATATTCTGTCTCTTCAACTTTTATTTTAGGTATGCTCCTCATTAAGCCACCTTGCAGCCTACATAGCTCATGCTTCCATACTTTGACCCACTTAAACAGGCCAAGATTTCATCATTGCGCATGTGTAGGATTTAGAAGTATACTTAAATCCCAGTAACTATCATATTCTTGAACCCAAGTAACTTTTCTAGGGCATTGAGATCAAAATTCTGCTCGGATCTCTGTATGGCAAGAGCATTATCTTATTTACTTGTCCAGTTCTTATAACAATGATCTCTTTTCCCAAGGATAGATCAGAAAAATAAGCAAGAAAAAATCTCTTCATGCAAGCAAACCCAGAGGGTGTTATCTCTCTTCTATGCTGTGTATTTGTACTTTTCTGAACCTGCACTTTCATGTCCGGTTCAAGTGGTCCAGCTTAATTTAAACACAGTTAGATGATAAGGCATAGCAGCTACCAAACATTTTTTAGTCCAAATCTTCTGCTTACAACTCTCATTGGATTCTAAGATTCAGAACCCCTGAAATAGAGAAGGCAACTTATTTCCCTGATGTCACTGGAGACCTATCCAACAATGAGAAATGAGAAGACCCTTTACCACATTCTGCAACTATAATATTAAGATACTAACTGTGAGCCAGGTGGATGATAAACCTGGAGGTATACAAAAGCTATAGTTCTCAGAGCCCACAACAGATGTATTTGAACTCCATAACTGAGAGAGCAGGTCCCTAGAAATAAATTGGTCATTCAGTCACCATTAGCTGCAGTCATGAGTAGCTAAAAATTAATACCAGTCCTTTAGTTGCTAGGTGAAAGACAATTATATGGCGTTACACCAGCAAGCAGGGCACTTACTGCTAGCACCAAATACTTGCCTGCCATGACACTGTTCTTGTTCCTAATTGAATGAGGCAAAAACAAAGGACATCATATGCTTGCCTGAGCCTCTAGGACAGACCACTGTGGCCCTACATATGGAGTCTAATTCGACCACCTAAGCGCTCAACATATCCCATCTGTACAAGGTGCATCCCCATTTGTGCAACATTAGATTCCCCAAAGCCTGTGATATGTCCACAGTCCACACCCAATACCAAACTTTGAATTAAATCTTTACAAGACTGACGAGAACTACATATGGAACATCAATAACCACAAGCAGATTCTGCTGAAGCCTATAGGCCAATCTGGAATGTGTTGGGGCGTGCATCAAGGATCTCAACCCTTAATTCTCATGCAGCTGCAGGAGCCCAGCATTGTGAATTGTATACACTTGGATGCTTGTGATGCCTTCATGCAATGCCCGGTCGTTGGTCCAAAATCTCGAGGACTAATTCGTCGCTACTGATATGTAACACTAGGATTTTGGGGACACACTGTACCACCATACTTTCAGAAAGTTCTGGTTGTTAGCTGTGACGATATGTATGTCAGATTGATGAACACATTGCATAAGGCAGTCTTGATAATTAATCGTCGCACAGAATCTAAGCACATGCTTTGTGAAAATAAAAAACACGCACGATCTAGCATAGAACTGGAGTACTGAAAACTTTAGCATTATATCTATAGGGATGGTTGCTATCAGTTCATTTTGACTGGTAGTATGAAGGTCATATTACTATCTTCCAAAGGTCTCAATTCTGAACATTTCACAAGAGCAGAATACATAATTTTCTTTTTGTGAATTGCCGACAACTTAGTTATGATTATTTCAACATTGGTTGTGATGATTTGAGAATGAAATATGTGAAATAACCCATGCAACAGGCTTTTCTGATAATTGACCTGGCACTTGATGCCAACTCGCAGAAAGATATGTAGTGTCATGCTTCAAATGACATGCACACATTTTTTTAAATATTCATCAAATTTTTCGCTACCGATGAATGTTAAAATATCATGTATTGTAATAGATCTATTAGAGAATATGTATAATGGTTGGCGCCTTGCCTAAACCCAAGCTGCTCTTGGGAAAAAGAGAAGAACAATGACAGAAAAAGAAATCAAGAACATGATAGAACACATCTTTCTCTGCTCAGGAACAGAAAGAAAAGAAGAAACAAAAAATAAAAAGAGAATATCCAATTCTCATTTTTCTTTCAATTAACCTCTCAATTTTCCAAAATGTTTATGTTTGATTTCCAACTAAATTTGAACAAAAGCATCTGGTCATAATATAGGTTCCATGAGCTATTTATCTCCAACAATGTACTATTTGAAAAATAAAAAAGAAATTCCATTACCATCAGAATGCAAATGATAATTGGGCCATTTCAATACCCAGGCAATTGCTGCAAACAAATTTCTTCTTATTCCCATCGATGTTACGATCATGGAACTGTGTCCATGGAGAATAAAAATACATAATGATCTTTACTAGCTTCATTGCTTCTAGGCATCAAAGCTAACCCATAGAACTCACAGCTTGCTGCTAAGTATCATATCAGATAGTTGCTTGTCATTAGGCTTCCCACTCTGAGGTAATTAATAATGCCATAGCAGGACCTAACTCTTCATTAAAGCACTCCCTGTGTTCTAATTGAAGGGCACCAAATTCCCTAAAGCTAATCATTTAAGCTCTCTAGAAATCAATTATGTTAACTGTCTTGTGCTGCGGCAGTGCAGCATATTTAGTTATTGAATTTTTTTTTTCTCTTGTGAAAATAAAGTATTGAACATTTGAACAAAACTTTTGGTCTTCACATCGAGCATCGGGGATCTTGCCACGGCTACAATAATTAAGACATAGTCCAGGAGGAAGCTGCCCTGTCAACCAAAACTAGATATCCTGGAAACAAGTTAATAATGTCTACATATAAGAATTCCTAAGGATTAATACATTGATGACATAAAGATGTTGCATTTGTTATTTGTTGTAAGTCTGTAACTAGATATAAAGAGTTAACCTGATGATGTTATACCACATAATAATAACGAAATGCCAGTTTACTGCATAAGAATTTGTGATGATCAACAAATGATCGGCCTAAACCATATGATTGGTACTTGTTCTTCACAAAGCCTGGCCCTCTTCAGCACCAAGGTCAGCACTTCATCCTTCCATGAATTCCGGTAAACATTTATCCTCGCTCAAACGGTGCAAAAATAATAATAATAATAATAATAATAATAATAATAAGAATAATTGAACTGTTTTCTTGTGTCACAAATAAGAGACTTGCATAAAGTATGGGTGCTTTTTTAATTGAAAAATGATGGAGAAGGGGACTATTTAAGTTTTAAAGAGAGGATTCTTCTCAAAGGAAAGAAAAAAAGAAAATCAAACAAAAGATGAAAGAAGCATACCACAAGAGTGATACACAACTTGAGTCTGATTACGCTAGTGAAGATACATACAAACCCAAGTGAACAACCATTCATCAATTCTCCGTGGCAAACTAACTATGAAACAACAGCCAGAACAGAAGCCCGGAAGAAAATTTTGGATATTTAAATTTTTCTTTGCATTTTGAGAAATAAGTGGTCTTCCTCACAGATCTATTTCATTGGGGTATCCTTTTTTTTTTGTAAAACACACACACACACAATTACTAACAATCAGCTGACATGGAGTTCGGAGTACAAGTTTTAGTAGGACCACTTTTAGCTATGTTTAAGTCCTTACCATCATCAAGATTCACATGATTCAGTGGAAAAATGAAAAAATCAGTGTTCAAACTGGGACTGAAGTGAAAGAAAATGCCATTTGGTAATGTCTGACATAAAAATCTAGTGACACTTACTTCTTAGGTATAGCTGAGAGGGTTGTGATTGGGAAGAAGATGAAATTGTTCTAGTTAGTGTTGATACTCGCATTTGCTAGTTAAATGCTTACTGTTTTCGCATATTCGACAAAATACTGGGAATCTTACTTGACCTTTAATGCTTAGCTACTTGTTTTGCGAGGCACAAGCATATCAGTGCTGGTTGATAGGAGTCTGATGGATAGGATGTGTAGTAAATCCTAAAGTGGGGGGATTTTCATCAAATTAGAAGCTGTGGATGTTCTTATTGCAACCAAACCAAATATTGATGCATATTGGAAGATGCTAAAAGAATCCTTTCCACAACAGAATGAATGGTGCTAGTGGCATTTCTTACTGCTGCTTCTTTTTAAATATTTGGAGAATCATAGGGATCTTGGACCACAGATCGATTTGATAAAAAAGGATGCTGTAGTTGTTGTCAAGAAGTGACAAATCTGTGCAGTGTTGTATTTACTAAGTTCTGTCTAGTATCGTTCATGCTTGGTTGTGAGGTCGTAATTATTGCTGAAGCACGACAAAGTTCTGCACTTCTGCATGAATTGAAGTTGCCCAGCATTGCTTTTGTATCGGCTGCCACCATTGCTAAGCTGGAGTTTTTCTCCAGGAAACATTTCATACATGAGTTGAAGGGCATGGGTGATGAGTTGTGTTTGTAGTTCAATGTGTGGATAGGAAAGAAATGCTTCCCAGTATGGCAACGGAAGGGCCAGAGGCTAGTCTGGACCGAAAGAATAGGAAGCCTGTGAGATCAGAATCAGATAACCTCCAAATAAACAAGACAGAAAGGAAAAAGAAATCGCTTTCCTAAGACATCTTCATGCAGTAGATTGCTGGTGAAAAGTTATTATTTCTGAAATTAGAGCATAATAAATGCTGTAAGAATCCACACGACAAGGTGCCAGATAGGATTGTCACCATTAGCTTTTGGAATTATTGCAAAATGCTATAAAACCAATGAAGTTGATGCATATATAGCACTGATTTGAATTACTCCAGCTAGCATGCATAACATACTTGTTTGGCCTTTAAGCAGGATATTTTATTCCATAGCCACTTTAGCGTCGGCAATTTGGTCACTGTGCCAAAATTTGTCGACGTTTCTTAGTAGCGTTAGATGGAATTTGAATTAGATGACGCTTATAAATGTCGTCGAAATCTAATAGAAAATTTTGGCCTTCGACGACGCCTTCTAAAAGTGTCATCGGAGGCCCTTCTACGCCGCTAAGAGTCCGTTCCATCCTAAGACGACGCTTTAGAAAGCGTCATCGGAGGTGCCTTCCAGACCCATCTCCCCACGCAGAAGTGGGATGATACTTTCTAAGGCACCGTGGAAAGCCCCTTACAGTCCCTAAGTAACTTTCTAGGTCTAAGATTTATTTTCAAAGCATTAAATTGGTCCCCTTTGGTATGCCACATCCTTTGTAAAAAAACCTGTTAAAAGTCCATATTATCATAGATTTTTACCTAGATTCGAGGACAACAAATTGTACTTCCTGACAGGAAGAGCCATATATTTGGTATTCCAAATAGCAGGCAGCTGGATCTCTTAGCTATTATAACATCCTGCTGATTTCAGATGTCATCTCTTTGATATTTACAACTCATCTACTTAAACCATGGTTCATTGAGGACTTCATCAGGGAGCTAAAGGCAACAGTTAGCAGCAGAGTAAAGAGCCTGGCGACAAATTTGAGCAAATTACGAGACTGCTGAAAAGTTTTCTGGCGCCGAAGACCTCCTCTCTATCATTTAACGAGCTCGATCCTGCCCGATAAAATTTCTGTTCTGTAGAATCTTTTGTTTCTCATTCATCCTTCTATGGTGGCGAACAATTTTACTTTTCCAACTGACTTCACACTGCTTCTTTAAAACCTGTATTTAAGCTTTACGGGTTCTCACAAACACGTTCTTCGTTCCTTTTTTATTTTCAAAAAGAAAAAAAAAAATCAGAGAGCATGCTGACTTTGGTGCAGAAACCATTGTGTTATAATGAAAAGATCGTCACCCATTCATACAAGTCACATTAACTAAGGTCTAATTTATTCTTCTAACTGTGAGGATCCGTGCGGACGTGTGTTTAGTCCCACGTCAGTTATTTGTCAAGAAAATCTTAAGTACTTATACAGAACTAAGAAACCTAAAAAATACCTTTCGGTTAGTCTTTTGGGTGAGGTTCTGAGTTGTTCCAAATAGGATCAAAGCGGACTCCGCCCATAACCTATGTGGAATAGGGACACTGCAGCACGAGTTCATAGAGGTTGACCACGGATCGATCGTAGTGCTTGTGATTAGATTTGAATAGATTTGAACTCTTAGTCTAATGAGGACGCTGTGGATTAAACGGAGAGTGTATGTGAGGACTGTACGAGCGTGTGTTTAGTCTCACATCGATTATTCGCCGTAGAAATATCGGGCTCTAGTAGGTTGGTCGCCAAATCCTACTAAGACAGCATGTCATTTTTAACCGTAAGCATGACGTTATAGAAGATGTCTATGAAACATATAAAGCACATAATGCCGATGCGCATGGATCTAATTTAAGTCGAGAAGAGTGCGCTAAGATTTTAGGACTTCATGCTTAAACTTGATTGGTCAACACTATACAAATCTTTGATGCTACATTAAACATCAGACAAAAGAGCGAATGGAGCTGACTAGCAAAGAATGCGAACCACCCATTTGTCCATGTTTTTCATTCGACAGGTTGGTACGAGTCCTTTCAAAAAAAAAATATTACTAGAAGAAAAAAAAATAAATCCATAATTTTATTTAAGTAATATTTTTTAAATATCAAAAATAACATTTTATCATGTATCTACCTCTTCTTTACGGTAGGATCTGCAACATTATTTTAGTGATATTTTTGAAATATATATATTAAATTAAAAAAATTACAAAATTATTTTAAGAGCATCCGTAAAAATTACTGAGAAATAATACTGTGCCCCACATTTATGATGAACTGCTGATTATTAATTTGTAGCTTGTATATCGCATAATATGCAATATTATTTGAGTGATATTTAGCATATTAGTGGCTTCTCATATTATTCTTGAAGGAGACTAGTTGACAATGATTAGGTGGTCATCAAATCTATCAAATTTCGAGGTTTTCCATCTATTAATACATGATTGCTGGAGAATAGCTTCCACTCTACTTTCTTATAAAGTGTTGTATGATTTTAGAAAAGCTGATAGTGTCGCTGATTGGATGGCGACATATCACATAGAAACTACTTTATCGGTTACATTATCAGATTTTTTTTTCATATTTTATTTTCTAATGCATATGGACGTATTTTAACTCTAGATTGGTTTAAATACAATCTGGATTCACCCAAAGATCAATGTTGAGAAAAAAATACTTTATATTACATTTAGGATAAAATTATTGGGTATTAGTTTGCAGGTTATCTTTATTTTTTCTGCTGGTAAGTCAGAAAGACTTTTGAAAACGTGGTTAGCTGACACAAAATATATATATATCACTGCAGATTCTATGTGGCCCAATTCAAAGATAATCGATAAAAGAGCATGCAGGTGAAAGTTTTTGCTTTCATTTGAAATGAGAAAGGGCATCCGCATTCTTTTTTAAAAAAATTTTCTGGTTTTTTTTTAACCTCCTGGATTTTATGAGGTCCGAGTCAAAGGCAACCTAGAAAAGAGATCATGCAGGTCCAGATTCTTGCTTTCACCTGCAACGAGAAAGAGCATGAAGTCTTTCCTTGCGCGATATATTAGTGCACCATCGAATCTAGAGAAGCTACAAAGTTGTGGACATCATCTAGAATGTTTTTAAGTATAGCTTGCTTCAACTATAAGTTTGGTGCTTTGATTATTTGGGACTCATTTGGAAAGAAGCAAAGTGAGATCAATAAAAAAACAAAGAGATGTCTCATATTTGGTTAGAATTTTCAAAGAAAAGATATAAAAAAAAATTCATATAAGATATAGAAAAGTCTACTTGCCACATGCTAAAAATTGAGAATTTTCTTTTTCAAAAATACCCTCAAACTTTTAGATAGTTTGGGATAAGATATTTTAATTTATTAAGAATATAATATGTATTTTATATAACTTTTTCAGAAAAATAGATACTTGGCAAAAGGTAAGCCATTTTGAAATATACTATTTTTCTATGATTAACTAAATATGTAAAAACTACTTTCTCATATATTTTATATATATAGGCATAAACTTTTTAGATTTCTTGTGAGAAAAAATTCTTCATGTGAAACTAAGTTTGATTAAGGTTAGTGTTTAAGGATCATATAGCTTTGTCTAAGATAGGCGGGATATTTTCTGTTATTTTCTGTCAGTAGTCTTGGAGGATAAATAGGCTGGAAAAAAAAATACACAAGAGTCCTGGAAAAGAAAAATGTAAGGAGTCATTAAAGATATCATGCCGGTTATTTCCAAGCCTCCTTTATCTCAGCACCAATCTACCCCATTGACCCATGTTTCTAGTTCAACATGTGCAGTGGCTTTCAAGAGAGCCCAAAGTTTAAAAAGGCAAATTAGAAAAGAAATAACCTTACAAACTTTTTCTTTTGATTGGATAGAAGAAAGGGTGTCTTTCCCTTCCTACTGTTATAGCACCACTCCACCATTCAGGACCAGTGAAATCACAAAGAACCCTATCCTTTTGAACACCATACAGTGTCTCGAGCTTTTTTTCTCACTAATTAGACGGATCTGGCTTAGGATGACACATTTCTCCCCTATTCTGCATCCGATCCAATTCAATTGCCATCCTAAAGAAGTCAATGGAGATGGATATCCAACGACCCACGAAGAATGTTCCAGTAACGAGTTTAAAAATTAAAATTATTTGGTTTCGATTTCAATTTTGATCATAATTTTTGTGATTTTTCAACTCGGAATCAAACATATCTAATATTTAATATATTTTATATTAGTATAACCCTAGCATTTTAATTTTATAATTTTTTTTCCATGGCTGTTATGATTTTTTATTTTAAAAAATATTATATTTGATTTTGATTTCGAAAGATTGTAACAGATTCCAAGTTCGATTTTATTTTTTTCACTAACTAAGTCGTATCTTCGATCCTAGCCATCCGTCTAGAAAGGCACCCCCACCTATAACTGCGCTGACATCACAGCTTCCATAGCATAGGGTACATATTTGAGGCTATTTTTTCCCCGGTGCACGCATCCTCCACGCCCGCGAGTCACAGGACTTCAACAGGCGACCCCGAGAAAGAACCTAGTGCATCCGACGGTCCTCGTTCCACACGCGTTAAGCCCGGCCGTCCGATATACCCAAGACTCTATTTAATAATTTTCGCACATCGAATTCCCCGCGCCCGCTGTGCATACACGCCGAAAGAGGGCGTGATAAATATCGGGCCGAAGTGGGGAAGAGAGAAGGGAAGAGAAATTAGGGTTTCCTCTTCTCTCTCGGGCGTTAGGGTTAGGGTTTTTCTCGATCCTCCATCGTCCTCCTCTGCTTCATGGCGAACTGGAGCGGCCGATCGAAGGGGACAGTGAAGTGGTTCAACGGGACGAAAGGGTTTGGTTTCATCACCCCGGACGACGGTGGCGAGGACCTATTCGTTCATCAGTCCTCGATCAAGGCGGACGGGTACCGGACCCTCACCGAGGGAGAGCCCGTGGAGTTCACCATCGCCGAGGGGGAAGGCGGCCGCACCAAGGCCGTCGATGTCACCGGCCCTGATGGATCCAGCGTCCAGGCCAGCAGCGGCGGCCGGAGGGATGGGTATGGCGGTGGAGGCAGCCGCGGCGGCGGCGGCACCCGTGGAGGGTATGGGTTCAACGGAGGGGGCAGGGGCGGTGGTGGGAGAGGCGGCAGCTGGGGTTACGGAGGCGGTGGTGCCTGCTATAACTGTGGTGAGACTGGCCACCTCGCTAGGGATTGCTATCAAGGCGGCGGCGGCGGCGGCAACGGCGGGAGGTACGGCGGCGGCGGGAGTTACGGAGGCGGCGGGAGTTACGGCGGCGGCGGGAGTTACGGCGGCGGCGGGAGTTACGGCGGCGGCGGGAGTTACGGTGGCGGCGGTGGAGGCGGCGGATCCTGCTATGCTTGCGGCGAAATGGGCCACTTCGCTAGGGAATGCCCTAACGTGAAGTGAGATCTACCGTTGCTAATCCTTCCATCCTTTTTCGGCCTTTTAATTTTGATCTTTTTTCCCATCTAATATATGTGTTCTTGGTTGCTGATGATGGGGTTTATCCTTTTTTTTTTTTACATTTCTTTCTTTAAAAATGGATTCTGGAAATGGTTTTCCTTTCTCGTGTTTTGCTTTGGTTTCAATAGATTGTGGCTTATATTGGGCTTTTGTGTTGAGCTTCGAGGGAAAACAGAAATCAAATGGTCTATGTATACACTCTTTGAGGGTCTATCTCTTACACCCCCCCCCTCTCTCTCTCTCTTCTCCGCGACCCACATATGCCTTCTGTTTGATTGTTTTGTTTCGTGTAGTTTGATCTTTGGTGTATTAGTTCTTCGTAATCTTTCTGGTATTTTGTTTTTGTGGCTATTAATTAATCTGTTATGTTCTTGTTTTTTTTTTGTCTATTTTGGGGTAAATTTTGCGCCGTAAGAATTCCCCTTATTTTTTTTTGTTCAAGTGAAGTGGATTGTTTTATACGTGCCTTCTGTCTGATAGTTGTGATGAGATTGGCTCAAGTTTAGGATATTTTTTTTAATGGAAATACGTAGTTAGTTGATTACATGCATATGCTGAAGGTGATGCCTTGCTTTGATTGTGGCTTGTGTCTTTGTGTTCTGCTACCTTTTCATGAAGTGCTATTATTTTTTAATATGGAAAGTTGGGGCATGGTGTTCTTTTGGGTCACTAGTCGAAATGAGTGCTGTAAACCTGAGTACTGTAAAGTTGGCTGTGGGAGAATCGTGCTTAAATAATTTTATAACTGGTCGCTAGCAGTCTTGTTTTTAAATAAGATCGCGTGAGAGTATGCCCTCTTTTCTTTTGTGGGGAACTTGTGCCATGTTTTCCTTTAGCCTAGTTGCTTGGAGGCTTTCGACATTTAAAAAAGTTAAGGTAAAAGGGGAACTTGTAGGAATGACATCCTTTTTGGTCCAGACTTTGATTTACTCTTTCTGATTATACGAGCTGCGGTGTTTGCCACAAAAAAGAGAAATGGACGATTCTCTGGGTGATTGAGTTTATATTACCAAATGTTTTTTTGTTAATTATAGCTTGTTTGGCAGAACTTAAGTTTTGTTTTTGTCATCTTTGATTGCTCTGTTGGTAGGCAAGGATCATTTTTTACGAGCATTATTTTTGGATGAAGGTTTGCAAGCACGTAAGTTTATATTCTTTTTCATCTTTGGTTGCTTTATTGGTAAGCAAGGATCATATTGATATGGTTTACAAGATGCGGAAACCATTAGATGTAGGATGATGGTGGTATTAAGATGCTGAGTTGGGAAGAGTTGGAACGGATGGCTCTCCTTGTATCTGTTATATTTTTCTTTCTGTTCGTCATGCACAGGTAGCGGTTTGATAGGTTGATGTTCTTGTTGTTGGGTGGACAAAAGGCTGACCAATTTTTACAAGAGTTTTGCTTAATATCCTGCTTGATTTGTATGATTTATTTTACTGTGTCTTAAGTAACATTGAAAATATATTCCTGTTAATGTGATTCTGTAGGTAGATCAGAAATAATGCGTTGATAGATATAGTTCCAGTACATTTTTATATAATATGATCTTTGTGCAAGAGTTATTCTCTAATTGGTCATGGGTCTTTATTTAACAACTGTATGATCCTGAGTGTGAAGACGCTGTTTTGTTGATTCACTAGCGGTTGCTTATGAACGGCTTCATATGAGCTGATAGTGCGCTGGTTCTTGGAGGGGGAAATTAGACTGAGGCTTAGTGATCTTAAGAACTGATATTATTATCGAAGATGAATGAGAAAGGAGAGTCGTACATATAGCATTATTGCAGGGAAGACTTGCTCTAGAGGAATGCTGGAAAGAGGAGGGAGACAGGGCGACAATGAAAGATATGGTCTTGGTGCGAATAGTGGAACCTATGTCTGCTCTGAATGATTGTTAGGACAAGTAGTTAGCATACCTTGATGAAATATGTTGGACTTTCAGCTGTGTACCTGTACTGTCCATTCTATGGCTTTTCTGAGTGGAGAGTATAGCTTCTTGCAGTGGCGGCTTGGTCGCGGCCATATTTATACGGCCAATCTGCACTCTGTACCAGAGGGATGGTTACCTTCTCTTTTTTTTTTTTCCATTTTAGAAATATGTTGAAACTGGCATATTAAAACACATCCTTACTTCTAACTCAGGATCGTGTTATGCTAAACAAGCAACTTATATTTTTTTGTGGACATTCTAATTGCTGCTTCTCGAAATGTTATATATTTATATGGTGAGGTCATTTAATGCATCTCTATTCATGTTACTAGAAGTTCGAATTGTCATAAATATGTTGGTTTTTGTATCCATAAAAATTATGATAATTTTTGTCGTATTATTTTTATATTTTATTTTTTAAAAATTATTTTCATTATTTAAAAAAACATAAATATTTACTTTAATATTTTCAAAACATGAAAATAATGTATTTTATCATTACTTATATGGCTGCAGTCATCAACATCACTGTCTCATTTATCATTCTCGCTATAAACGTTGTCACCTTCACAGCATCACCCACATCATGGCCTCTGCTATTGCTACGGTCCTGTCGGTGTTCCTACCATCATCGCTGCATTCACCAACTTGTCGGTGTATCCATATCCCTTCCCTCATCTCTATCATGTTATAATGCCACCAAATTGTCGGTGTACGAGTCTCTGTTTCCTCGTCTCTGTTATATTATAATGCCACCGCTGGCTTCTCTTGCTTTGACTCCACCATGCCATCTTGTCATTGTTGCTGCTTCTACTACATCTCTGGCATCATCACATTGCCGCCTCCACTGTCTGTGCTATTACTATCGCCATTTTTTTTAAATATAAAAAGTTAATATAAAATTTTATTATTATATTTTTGAAAATAACAATAAGTATTGGTGATGATGATTAATATCGAAGTTTTCATGCAGTTGTTACGCATCTACTTTGGCCATGTATGGAATCCTTTTAACATGATATATCCTGTTAGCTATTTGGATCTGAGTGTTAACCTGACTGGATGAGCTTACTGGTTGCAGTGTCATGATCTGCGCTTGGGTATTTTCTTAGGAATTGTTGGTGCGTCTTGTAGCCCTGGTTCAAGGGTGAATCACGTTCTTCGATCTGATATTCTCAGAATGCTTTAATAAGGTTGTTTAGAGTTGGAAACAACTCTGTAATTTTAGCTTGAGAAAAAGAGCTGCTAAATCTATAATGCTTTTTTAATGGAATTGTGATAAAGCTGGAAACCGAGATTGTATTCCCTGGGTTCCGTCAACTTTAAGATATCATATGTTATTTGTCCGGTTTGATGTTCCGAGTCAATCTCGGTGCTGTGGCCTGCAAAATTGCCTTACTAGGTTGAGCGGAATGGGGACATGTTTCATCTTGTTTGCCAGTTGAGTTGAGTATTTGTTTTGATGATTAGGCTGAAAATTTCATTAGATTCATAGATGTCATCAGTACAACAAGCAAGACCATAAAATCGCATAGAATTACGGATTAGGTTAGATTTTTTTTCTCTTTCTATAGAATTTGGGCTAGTTCTTCCTAAATCTATTTTTGAGTATTTGTGAATATATGTCTAACCTGATTTATAATCTTATGATTTTTGCTAGTTGTACTGGTCTCACTTATGAATTATGTAGAATTTTTAGCTGAATCATCCAAATAAGCCCAAGGTTATTCTGGTTTCTATCCACTAGTTTGAGCTTATTACCTTTAAATATAATGTGGTTTGGCAATTACTTAGAGTCAGTTTAGTTCGTCCAGATTAAATGGTATAATGTTGTTGGTTTGGCTTGTCCATTCGTGAGTATATATATACTTCCATGTGCTTGTCTTGTGATTTGCTTGATCTTTGGCTGTTCTAAAGCAAACTCAAAACTCTTCTCTCATCTTCTCCCATCTCTTGATTGCTTGTTCCTGTCACTAGAGGACAAACCAGTATGATCCTACAAGTCGACCTGGGATTTTTCGGAAGATCTTCTAATTTGGTCTGTTTTATAATATATTTTGGCCTGGTTGATGACCATTTTAGTTGCCCATGGGCCGGGGTAGTCTTACATAGTTTCTTTCGTTGTTCACTAGCTGCATGAACAAGCCCATTATGTTCTGATACTATATTAATGTGACGCGTGAACAACGTAAACTATTATTTTTTTCCGTACCAATCCTTATTTCTAGCTGTGTCCCTTTACAGTTTTCACAGATCGACTTAGGCTAAATACTCTGATTCTTCATTCATAAGTTTCTCATGTTATCTGATTATGTATCAGACCTTACAATCTAAGGTAGCCCAACAATGAGAGACCTTTTTTTTCTTTCCACCAAGGGACATGCTTAATGTAGCCCTACCAAAACATGACAAGATTTAGACCTGACACTAGTTGGCTTGGTTAGAGCTTACTTTTAGCTGAAATTGGAATCACCATCCCAAATTTGGTGGTGGAAATTGAGCCAATCCAGATCATACCTACGTCGGTCTCTGAATGTCAATTTTAGCAGCTATAATTTGTGAGGATTGAGAGAGAAATTTAGCCTCAAGATGAGTCAATCCATCGTGGCATATTGCAAGGCTTTAGCTGGCTTACTCTAAAAAATGACCAAGTTCCGTACGCCGACGCTTGCTAGCTAGTAAAGCAATGTACCGTCCTCCTCTGAAGGTTTTCAGACAACAATGGATGACGCCTTTTATTTTATTTCTCCTCCTCTATCTTTTAAACCGCCGCTCGCTTACGCAATGAGATTTTCTGGAATCCGAACTAGCGTTTGACGGTAAAAAGAGGAAGTGATATAACGGGGGGAAACTGATCTCCCAGGGCACAACAATTGCATGCCATCAGTGTGATGTCACGATCAAATGGAATAGCACTTCGGAAGTCACTGTGGCGTGGCTGAGTGCCGAGATTGGTATATTATTTAGAGCTTTCGCAACAAAAAAAAAAAAAAAAAAGAAAAGAAAAAGAAGATGGCCAAGATAGACATGTAGTCGTGACAGCAATCCGGTCGGTAGCAAAGTTGTATAACCAAAAAAGCTGATTTTGGTCGCAAGCAAGTAGTCTGGTAGCCAAAAGGCTAGCAACAGCAAGAGCAGTGAGCAAGAAAGCAAGTTGCAGGATAGCCTGGTGCAGTAATGTAACTTTGTTATTGTTAATTTTACATTAAAAGAAAAAGAAAGAAAAAAATAACTTTGTTGTTCTTATTATTTTCTGAAAAAAATATAAAATCATAAACGAATATCTAGATGAGGGCAGGATCAAACTCATGCCTCATTCTTAAATTTTGAAAAAATAATTGCACTGGACATCTTTCCGAAATTTGGCTAGGCATGACTAGAGGATAATGAATTCTATTCAAACAATGTCACCAGGATGAAATGTTTTTAGAATTACTTTCTATATAATCACTTGAACGATACATCCAAGTGACATGCATGACCTTTTTTTTTTTTTCCCATTATATGTTAGATTTCGAGATGTAAGTGTAAATTGTAATCCTATGTTAAGTTTATATTGATGGATATCTTACTTGCACTAGAGATTTATCAACCACAAATTTCCTTTAAGTCTATCAAATCATCAACCAAATGCAGGACCTGCTGGCTTTCAACAGTCGGACATTATCTAAAACCACAGCATTGGTCCTGAGAACATTTTTCTCTTTGATTAAATTGAAAGCATTGCTTTTTAATTAGAAGGATATGGCAACTATGATTATGCCTCTTTATTTTTTTTTTGTAAGTGAAGACTGCATGAAACAACTTCTTTATCAGCATTTTCCATTCCCAAGTCATAAAGTCTTCCAACTTTTTTGTCGACAGATGAACCTGGTGCCTTTCTTTCTAGATGCAACACCTTTATATTTTGGATGCCACCGACAACTTATTTTAGCATCCAATGTTATACCTGAGGGATGTCAAGGTCCAATATCTTCTACTTGTTCAACTTGGCTTTGTTTTTGTCATAAATGTCAACTAGCTTGGTCACTCACCACCCCATTCGTCCATCAGACTTTATTTGACAACCCAAATGAATTGTTTTCCACAAGCTTCATTGTAGATTTATATGCTAATCAGTAGGCTCGATGTCACATATCACCAGCAAATTCAAAAGGCAATGGAATCTGATGTTGAATTGTTGGCCACCGACGCTACCTTCTCGTGAAATTCCTACGTGCAAAAAAAGGTGTCCTCATGATTCCTTGGGTATGCTGCGACTTGCCACCACCTCTTCTGCTATGCCCATACGACCATTCATGGAATTCATGTCATCTTGGTTGTAAAGCCAAAAGCAGAGGAAAAAAAAAATGTTACATTGAAACAGGCTATGTGTGGATGCGATTCATTAACTGGTTGTTTTGGTATACTGATTTCATCATAAGAATGAAAAGTTGGTCAACATGAGAAAACATTAATTGATTCTATGCAATCATATGTAGCCCATTAATTAAGGTGATTAGGACAAGATAATTGATAGGCTTCAGGAGAAAAATGCAGTGTTTGGAACATGTATATAGGAATTATTGTGCTAGCGTTGGTCCTACAATCTGTTTGGTCTTTCAAACACTTCCCATATGTTTATGACTAGTATTTGACATAGCGGCTATGCAGGTGAAAAACCTTTTTAAGTTGGATTTCTCTTTTTCTAATCCTTAGAACTCTAATATACTTACAGTTGGAACTTTCAGTACCTTTGAATCAACGATTGGAATGCTCGAGAGTTTCTTTTAAAATCTTGATTCATCCTGGTTGAGATTGAAATTGGAGGAAATCAGCAATGTGATTGAAAAATATTCCAAGATATCAGCTAATACATTGGGATCGACCAGATATGGAGATATAGAGAAAGTGCATGATATAAATCTCCACTGCTTAACCCCAAATCTACTAGATACGTGGATGGGTAGAATTTGAGTTAAAGTTTAGATTTGAAACTTCTGTATATATGTATTTGATGGGGAGAAAAGTGGATCATCCTACAAGATATAACTAAAGCACCTGAATCCGACAGCAGGCGTAATTTCAATAAGGATGGCCTCGGCAAGCACGACATCAACAAGCGCGACCTCGGCAAGCACGACCTCGACAGGCATGACCTCGGCAGAAACGACCTCGGCACGCATGGTCTCAGCTGAGTAAAGCCCGATTGATCTCGAGCCGATCCCGACTCCACCAACAGTCAAGCCGGTCTGTCTAAGGAAAGAACCGTCAAATCCTCTATATCTGGGATCAAATCCCGTAATCTCCGCCTCAACGGCTGTCAATATTTGAATTCACGCAATCTCAACCGATCGCCAACTAGCCCGAAATCTCGGGCCGTTTAAGTAACTCATTTAACCCAAGATTTGCGCAATCACGCCCGATTGCGTGTAACCGCTACACCCCCTCCTATAAAAAGGGAGGAAGCTCTAGAGGGAGGATCTCTCCTCGGGCCAAAAAACACCTCTTCATTATCTCCATTATCTCCAAAGTTCCTCTCTGACTTAAGCATCGGAGGGCTTTCGCCAGAACCTTCGGCCAAAGGCTTCTTGCAGGTCCGCCGGAGACAACCATCCACCACCACGCCGGCATCAGAAGCCCCTCCTCCTCGGCTCGCGGTCACCCCTGGGCCTATTTTCTAGCAACAGTATTGTATATAACTTAATTAGATTTTTTTATTATTTATTTGTTTATGGAAGGGGAAGAGGCAATTCTGCATTTTGTTTTGAGAAATGGTTGTGGTTTGCGAGACCTCATATTGGATACCGGTCAGAAGCTGAAGCATATAAATTTTTTTGCTCCTTGTGAGTTGATTCAGGTTTCTCCTCAACTTACAATATCCTTGCAGGGATGCTTTTAGCAATGCATTATGATGTTACCATGGTAGATCATGACAAAGAAAATTGATGCTTAAGTACCATTGTTGATGTATTTAATGTGTAACTAGAAAATAGATCTAGAATTTGCAATTTGCATGGAAGTTGCTAAACGATCACCAAAGGGAAGAGTATTATTTGTATGTATATTAGAACTTGTCATATTTATAAAGTATAAAATTGATGACCGTAATCGGCATAGGTGATAAGCCTCCTTGGAGAAGTCTAACCCAAAAAAACCTCATCAGACCTAGCCGCAACCCAAATAATGGGTATATGAGAAATTCTGCATCTACAAGACGGACTTGCTTATACACCCAATTGTGGATCAAATCCAGTATATAAAAGCTTGATTAGATTTGATCTAATTGAGTCAAATTGAACAAAGAATCAACTGGGTTAACTTCTCCATAGGACTCGCAAAATCTCATAGATCTACTCAGAATAAATGATTTCTTCTTTTATGTTAGGCTGGCTCGATGTCGATTTAATTGTAAATGAGAATGTTTGGATTTAGCCCCTGGATCCAATAGGTCACTTAGGGTAATTTTAGTATATAATTAACCAGCTCTTAAATCTAATATGGTTAATAATTCCCTAGTCTTTATATATGGTTTAGTTCAATAAGAGAGAGAGAGAGAGGTCTCTGCCCCTTATTGTCAGTTAGTTTATAATTATTATGCATCCTGATTTCTAAATTTATTATGATTACGATGATATATTTAACAAAGTTTTACTTTGTTGTTCATAATCTTGCATGCCATAGTTTTGCTTCTAGTCATATGAATGATTCATGAGAGAAAAATTACTTTAATTATGTAAACTAAATAAATTAGATATTAATTCATATTTAGTAAACTAATTATAAATAAGTTAGGGCTCAAATTTTTTGAAGAAAACTTGGCTTGACTCACCCAAACCCAACCCGACCCTATCCACCTGTAACCATGCAACAAATAATTTCTTAGGACAAATACATCCATAACTCTAGTCACATGTAACTCGGGTCGAGGTATGGCCTGATCAAATTGAAGGCCAAGCCCAACCTGACCCCATTGGGTCCTTTTCTTTTGTGCTTCTGGATGCCCATAGGCCAGTCCAAAGGACCTTATCCTCCATGGTCCCATACACCACCTCCTTACGTACCATGGCCTTCCTCTATAAGCACCAATGGCTCCGCTTCCGCAAGCACAAGCCCTTAAACTGACATAAAGTAAACTTAATTTCCTTCTTAAGACCCTCATCCCAGGGGAAAAGGAGGCACTTTCTTCCGTAAGCCTCCCTCCAGCCATGGGGACCCGGACACGGCCCTCTGTCGCCTATACTTCAACTCTTCCCACATGGAGGAGTAGGACTCGAGCCCCACATCAATATATGTCCATGCCCTGCCTCGTTTATAGCCGTTCTCCCAGAGTTCATCCTTCTCTTTCACGTGGTCTCCTGCCTCTGCCCCCCAAGTTTTAGAACGTTACCTGCTCGCCTTCTGCGGATCCTTTTTCGCCCCCAACCTCTCTCTTCTCCATTGCATCCATCACCAAACCAAACAATCTTTTCTCCTCAAAAGAATCCCACCAACCCCTCTCCTCTGCAATGCCCATCACCTCTCCTTCCCCCCTCTCCCTTCTCCCCCTCCTCTTCCTCTTCTTCGTTTCAGGTAATAAAACAAAGAGTCTCTAGTCCACTTTTTCCTCCACCACCCTGTTTCCCCTGTTTCTGAGTTCCTAATATTCCTGCCTTCATATTCTTGTTGTTGTTTTCTAGGCGTATCATCGACGACATTCAGCGTGACCAACAACTGCGCATACACGGTGTGGCCGGGCACCCTCGCGAGCGGCGGCTCACCGCCGCTGGCCTCCACCGGCTTCGCGCTGGCCCCGGGGGAGTCCCGCTCCCTCGAGGCCCCCTCCTCCCCCTGGTCCGGCCGCGTATGGGCCCGCACTCTCTGCTCCGCCGACCCCTCCTCCGGCCGCTTCTCCTGCGCCACCGGCGACTGCGGCTCCGGCACCGTCGAGTGCTCCGGCGCAGGCGCCGCCCCGCCCGCCACCCTCGTGGAGTTCACCCTCGGCGGTTCCCGCGGGCTGGACTACTTCGACGTCAGCCTCGTCGACGGCTACAATCTCCCCGTCCTCGTGGCCCCCCAGAACGCGGGGCCCAGCTCCGGCACGTGCGGGCCCACCGGGTGCCTGGTCGACCTCAACGGGTTGTGCCCGTCCGATCTTAAAGTAACGGTCGACGGCGAGGGGGTGGCGTGCCGGAGCGCGTGCGAGGCGTTCCGCTCGCCGAGGTATTGCTGCAGCGGCGAGTTCGGCAGCCCCAGCACGTGCGGGCCGACGGCGTACTCCCAGTTCTTCAAGAACGCGTGCCCCCGGGCGTACAGCTACGCCTACGACGACGCCACCTCCACTTTCACCTGCACCTCCGCCACAACCACCAGCTATCTCATCACCTTTTGCCCCAGCACCACCAGGTTCTCCTACTAACTACCAACCATGGAATCCATTACTTTCTTCTCTTCGTTTATTTATTTATTCGTCAATTCCTGGTCGGTTAGAGCTTAATTAAGGTGGTGCAGACTAGAAGGTTATGTGCTGGATATCCTCTCTGGGGCCAATTGTCTCGGACTTTTATGTAACGTTTCCTTTCTTTCTTCTAATGAAGGAATAAGCTGTGTTATAATAGCTGCCAATCTTGAGGGCCCATCTTAGATTGCCATTAGATGGAGAGAAAGTCAGCGAATCCATCAATAATGAGCAACTGGTGTGAGTTCAATAGGATGGTGTCTGGTGACTGGCGAGCTCGTCATCAAGACGCGGCAACAGCCTCTTTCTAGCTGGACAAAAATGTCTCATTTGGTGCTTCACAATATCGTCAACCTTTTGTTGATAATGGATAAGCCCCACCATCATACAACGCGGTATCATCTTCGTCTCTAAACTGTGGTCTTGTGGACCATCCATGTCTTGCGGAATAGCCTGTGATTGAATACATAGCACAATCCCTTGGCAAGATTAGTCAAGTAAGGCTAGGTGGTGTCATGAATCAGGATATTCTGCAATTCGTGTTTCAACTAGAGGATCCATTCATTCATATATTGTTCAATGCTGAACTTAGGAGCCTTCTACGCCTGGTTTTAATTCTTGGTCTAAACTTAGGAGTCTCAGACGAGGGGACTGAATAATAAAACTCGGAACTCACTTTGGAAGGATTTGTTTCTTTATTTGCAGCCTGAAGTCGGCAGGGAATCCAAAGGCAGCGGGCGTGCCGCTGATCAACGACACGATGCTGTTCATGGGCGGTGCGAAGGTGGTCAGCCATGCCCCGCCGACCACGACGTGCCCACTCTGCTCCTCGCTGCTTGTTTTGGTGCTGTCTTGGCCTCTGCTACGGCTATTTTAGAGCCCTTCCACTCAATTGGCGAGCCCCCTCTCCATGTGCCTCCATCCGAGATCCGTACCACTGCCGATTTCCTCCGTTCTTAGAGAAAAGAGGAGGGGAAAAAAACAAGTACATTTTTAATGGAGAAATGTTAGAGATTCTTGAGGGAATTGATGACTCATAGCACTGCTTCTCTTTTCTTTTTTTTTTTTGGCCCATTTGGGTACATTCACCCATCTTGTATCTCCCAACGGAAAACACATTGGAATTCGGAGAGATAAAAGAGAGGGTAGCTTTAATTTATTCAGGCAGGTTTCGTGGTTTATAGTACTGTGTACAGGGCAGTGCTGCCACGTGCCGTCGCAGTCTCCCAGAAGTGAACGTTGGAACTTTTTAAATTTGTTTCTTCTTGTGGGATTATACGGATGGCTCATGCGAAATGCTGAATTTGGACGGCTGATGTAGGCTTTTCTGTTGCAGCTTAATTGTGCATTCTGGGCTTTTAACTATTTCGATAACTTGTTCTGCTTCAACAAAAAAAAAGAAGAAAATTTTATGTTGCAGTTAGATATTGCTGCATCGATTTCTATGGGGCTGGGGGTCTCTCCTTGAATGACTTACCTTTGTTCGCACAAAGGCACCATTGAATTATCCATTGGTCGCTTTAAAATATGCATAAATAGGTGTATAATGGAGTTTAATGTAGTGGATGATTCAACAGTAGATTCCCACGAAAAAAGATAAATCCTTCTTTCTTACTAAAGATTCACCCTCGATCCATTTCTACCAATTTGTGGATCTTCCAGGCTGGTAAATTCTCGTCGCATCACCTGCTTGGCCCGAAGCAGGGTGCAGAGATGGTGTTGGGCTGAACATTCTTCTACTGGTCACAAGACAGTTTGTATAAAATTCAAATATGAGCTTTTAACTGATATGATCGACGGACTTGACTTGTGAGTAATAGGATTAGCAATTGTGTTTCTGAAGTCATGTTATGTGATATAGTAGGCATTTGGTATAAGGGAGTAATGATATCGTATTGGAATTTGGAGCGTGTCCGTACTGCCAAATTAGAGCTCAAGTAATGGGCACATAGCCAATATTTCATTAGAGGATTGCAGATTATTTGCAGCCATGTCCATAGCTTTAGTTTGATTGTAGCGCTGCTTGACAACAAAATATTCGATCGATTTGCTTCGAATGGTATTAAAGGTTTTGGATATTGGAGTAACCCAATGAACACTCATGGAAATAGCAACCAAAATTTTTATTGCAAGATCGAATGAAAGCAGCTCGTGCGGAGGATCAAAAACTTTATGTACATAAACATTTGCCGTTTACCTACCTCTAAAACATTCGACAACTTTTTAGTATCAGCATTCTCATTTGAGTTAGATAATTTATGGTGCTCTAAGATCTCAATTTTCCAAAAGTGAGAATACATAAAGAGCCGAGATGATACTAGTTTTCAGAGACACCTGAAGAGAATCGATCGTCAATTTCCATTACATAGTAGAAGACCTCTAAGTTGGACCCTCAAGATGCCACATGCCCTAAAATAATTGCTCAAAAAATAATCAAGCTCACATGGTTTGCACTTATACTCAACCCGAGTATATAAAAAGACACATGGTGAGACGTATAAAGGAAAAAAAAAAGTTCTTGACAAGATACTTCAAGTGCAATACATTGTAAAGAAACAAACTTATTCTCCTTGTGATGCCTTTAATAAAGATTAAATTTCTTCTTTGTAATTTGGTAGTTGTGACTAGGCAAGCACTTGAACTGCTACCAGCTTGTCCCAATAAACCTAATCATCGGTATGAATAAGCTATATATATATAAGCCATGCCTTGCTTCTTCAGAACGTTACATACTTTATTACAGAAGAACTCTCGTCATCCAATGTGATATGTCTATCCGGAGGTATGTGTCACGCCCCGAATTCGGTTCATGACACGGCCGTGTTATTGCCAAGTTAAGCATACAATAACACGCAGCTACTTCAATTACTAAACAACTATATTCATGAAAATCATTAAATGTTCAGGTACTAAAATCCATACAAAGCTTCTAAAAACAATATCAACATTTAACATTTGTTTTTCCCATAACCCTGGAGCATGTCACGCTTCTTGTTCCTAGCATCTCCTATTTATCTGTAAGAACATAAATAAATGGGTGTGAGCTATAAAGCTCAGTAAGTAAACAAGAATAATCTTATCGGATCAAGCATAGTATTCTTCATACTAGTGCATTATTTTAAGAAACTAAAGGTTGTAATAAAGTAAACACTTTATACAACATATAATCAAACCAGACTTAAAACTTGTCTTTATTCCATGCTTTAAAATCCGTACTCATCATTATTCATGCTTTGAAATCTGTGCTTGTAATAAAGTAAACATTTCATATAATCCAACCAGTCATAAACTATGCAAGTCCATTTATGCAACTTCATAAATATGATTATGCATCATAAAACTTTTGCCATTTATGCATCATAAAACTTTTGCCATTTATGCATCATAAAACTTTTGCCATTATTCAATACTTTGAAATTCATACTCTCATATGGTAGTGTAGCTATGGCCGCTCTTATTCCCATGGCAAGGCCTTTACCACTGCAGAGTCATCTTCCAGTTACTATTACCCACTGGCGGAGGTTGTAAAGCCAAGTTACTTTTACCCACTGGCGGGGGTCATATGCCTAGTTACTGTTACCTACTGGTGAGGGTCATACATAGCGATCTGAGAGTTCTTAAAACATATCATGCTTTTCATAAATCTTTTCTCATAGATCCATTGGAAAGTGAATAATGGCATCATGCTAATAAAACTCATGATTATGCTGAAAACTTTATTTTTCCATGCATCTTTCTACATCATCATAATCATGTGTACATAATATAATAATAATAATCATGATGGATGCTATATATCCAAAATCTTGTAATCATTTGCTAACACATGCTTGATCCTAATTTTGTGAAAACATAAATAATCATATACAATTTCATAATCGAGTAATCACAAGTATTTGATGAAACATAAGATTATATCAGGTACTTTTTCCACAATTCTTATACATAATTCCAATTGCATAAATAATACTTTTTCATCTTATAAAACGTGATACATGATCCATAATAAGATTAAGACAGGTTACTTACCTTAATTTGCTCACCAAATGCCAATTCTCCAATACCTAACAAGATCATTAAATTACATGTCACTTGCACATTTAATTTCTATTTATTTATAATCTTAAAGTCATTTACAGCCCATCCATAGGACTCAATTTCATTTTCGGGTCCATAGCCTAATTCAATTTCTGGTTCAGGCCCATGGCCCAATTCAATTTCTGGTTCTGGTCTAATTTAGCTTCTGGTTCAGATCTGATTCAGCTTCTAGTTCAGATCTGATCCAGCTTCTGGTGCAGGTCTGAACCAATTCCACTTCTGGTTTAACCAAATTGCCCTCTGGTTCAGGTCTGGGCCCATTTGCATTCAGGCCCGATGTTTAATTGGGTTCTGAATAAGGCCCTTGGCCTGATTTAATTACTGGGCCCACTTGTATTCAGGCCCAAAAACACTATTGGTTAATTTATAATTATACCTTATCAGTTCTAATTAATTTAAAGAGAACCTAGCCTCAAACTATATTCAATATAGTCCCTATATTAAAATTCGAGCTTTTCAGGCCCAGTTAGTTTTGGTTTTAAGAATACTGGGCTCGGACCAGGGTCCAGCCCGGCTTCAGGCTTCTAAATCCAAATCTATTTGAAGCCCACCCTGGAATTAGGCCCATTGCGGCCCACCACATTTTTTTATTTTATTTTATTTTATTTTTCTTCTTTTCTTTTCCTTCTTTTCTTCTCTTTCTCTTTTTCTTTCTTTTTCTTCTCTTCTCCTCCCTTCCCGAACCTTCCTCTTCTCCTTTCCTGTTCCCGTCCCGATCTCCTCCCCCTCTTCTTCTCTTCTCACATGAAGCGACGAGGCTCGTGGGACGCTCGGGAGGGAGCCAGGTCCGAGGTCGGCGGTGCCGGCGGCCGGCCAACATCACCCGCTGTTCGGCCTGTAGCGGCCGATCCCCCCTTCTTCTTCATCCTTCTTCTCTTGCGAAGGGAGGAGGGTGGTCACGAAAGAGGTTGGCCGCGACTGGCGGTGCCCGTGGCCGAGCCCGTGGTCGCGCCTGCGGCGGCCGGCCTCCTCTATTCCTTGGTGGAAATGGGGGTCGAAACCACCCTCTCGAGAGGAAGGGGCCTCCGGCTCACCGCAGCTCCGACCGAGGCCCGACGGAGCTTGCAGTTGGAGCCGGCGGCTCCTCCCTCGTTCCCATTAGGGTAGGGGAAATAATCCATGGTCGTGGCCGATCGTGTCAACGCCAGCTCAAGGGCCGAACGCTGCAGGTTGAATCTCCCCCTTCCCTCCTCCTCATCTTCTTCCTTCTCTTCTTCACCCTTCGATTTGTTCTATTTCATTTTCCCTTTTTGGTTTTTCTTTCATGGCTCGACTGGATTCTACTTGAATGAAATATGAATGATACGAGGGAGAAGGGATCAAGACTTACCTAGCTCCAGAGCAGAGCCTTTGATGATTCCTCCGGTGATTCGGATCCCTACTCCGATGATATTGCTCCTGCTTCAATTCCTTGTAGCAGAAAAATAGGGGAATGAGAAGAAATGAGAGGGTGATGGAGTTCCTCTGTGAAGGATCCATAAGCCTTAATAGCCCTCAGCTGGAAGAGGAGAGTAGTGGTGATCGTGGCTGTCAGGCGGTTGTAACCGTCTCAGCTGGCGATCACCGCCTCTAGGTCTCCAGATGGGCCAGCCATGTTGGGCTTGGCCCATTAGCTCACTGTATGTGGGCTGGTCCTCACAGTATGAGCCTCTCCCATCCCTTGCATTTAATATAACTAATGGCTGCTTGAAAGTAACCTCCTTAACATCATTAATTATTAATTGTCAGAAGAATCGTAACATAACTAAGAGCAAAAACTAAGGCAAAATCCTTAGCCTGGCAGCCTTGCATCATCGAAGACATGCTTACAGGATCCAAATGTATGTAGCAAACCCATGTATATATGTGTACTTAATCATTAATGAAAACAAACATAGTCAAATGCCAGGCAAGTTGCTCCATCTAAAAGCTTACTTGTGTCAAATGTCAAGGCATTCAACGGCCTACCCAAACCGGAATTTTATCAAGCGAGATGTTGCCTTAACCACTCAAGCTCCAGCCGTAGATAGACCTGGTAATTACCAATGAGAATGCGAATAGATTGAGAGATCCAAGATTCCTTGTTAAACAACAACAAATTAATGTTGGAAGTGGTCTGGACTTCAATTTTGATCGAAACATTACCATGATGTGAATGTTAAAATTGTTGAAAGGCGGCTCAGTTTTTGACGTGGGTTCGCCAAAATCAAGAAGGGTATGACCCTTAAAATGAAATTGCTGCGCTAACAAATTAGGAATTTGCTGGTCCTGTCACGCCCTGAACCCGGGGGCCCGGGGCGCGAGCAGACGCCGCGCACCTGCAGGGCGGACCCCGCAGGCACGCAAGGCAGATAAATCAGATTCCACATCAATAGCTAAACAAAGATAAATTCCAACTTTCAATTCAAATGTCCATATATACATAAGTCAAAAGAAAGTCCATATCTACTAGCTAATTACATCATGATCACTCTATCCCGTAATCCCCATAATCATATATCATCACCTGCAAAAATGTAAATGGTAGGAGTGAGCTAACAGCTCAGTAGGCGACATCATGCAATAAAGTCATCATATAACATGTCATAATGCATATAAAAGCAGCTAAACATATAAATCCAAAAATCCACACAATAATCTGTAAACCCAATCCGAGACTCAAAATAACTCAACCGCATGACTACGGCCACATCACCCAGTGGCATGGTTACACCGAAGTGCCAATACAACTCTCCGAAGAGCCGCTCCACTGAGCCAACGCACCACTGTGCCGCACCCCCTGGTGCCAAACTCACGCTCCACCGAGCCGCTCCGAAGAGCAAAACGCACCCCTGTGCCGCCACTATTCTATCACCGGTGGTCGCGGTGTCGGAACTAGTTCCTCAGTACAAGTCGACAGGGCCAACGTATCATCCCATTGGCGGGGTCTAGACTATAGTCACACGGATTTTAAAAATCAATAAATCAACTTTCTATATCAAAATCATAATCATACTCCCCACAGTAAAGCGCATAACAATTTATGAAATTAAATATTTAATTTTAATTCTAACACATATTGCTAATAATAAATCAATAAATCAACATATGCAATATACATGTTAAAATTCTACTTTAAAGCAACGGTCACCTACCTGGGATCGCTTAAAAAATTCCTGCCACAGATATCACGAACTCCTGGTTAAACATAAATATTAATTATTTAATTAATTTAGAAACATAATTTAAACTAATTCCAACCCCTTAAATTCCTAAGTTCAAAGATTTAAGAATGGGTCCCCAAAATCAAGCATAGACCCTAAGAATAAATAGACTAAATCCCAAAAATCAGAATCCTTTAACCCAAAACCAATTGTGGCCCAACACAGATTAGGCCCAACTGAACCAAACCAGATTACAGGTCCAGATCAGATCTCGGGCCCAAACCAACCCAGCCCACAGATCCAATCAGGCCCAACTCAGCCCAAAAACAGTTTCCTAGCCCAACCCAAACCAGGTCTGATCAGACCATAACAAAACCCATTCATGAAATAGGTGGAACCGGTTCACAATATAACCCGGTTCAAGATCTGGTTCCCAAATAAAGCACGGATTTCAAAGCGAGGAAAAACACCCAGGCCGAATAAAGAAGAAGAAGAAGAAGAAGAAGAGAAGAAGAAGAAGAAGAAGAAGAAGAAGAGGGAAAGGAAGAAGGGGGGGGTGGCTGGTGGCTCCGGTCGGCCCTCGGCGGCCGACCGTGGCCCTCGGCGGCGGCGCTCGGCCCGCCGCCGTCGGCCATCCCACTGTCACAAGCCGAGCGGAGGAAGAAGAAGAGAAGAAGGAGAGGAAGAAAGGGAGGAAAGAGAGGGAGACCGGGGCTGGAAGCCCGGCCCCCGTTCACCCACCTCCGGCCGAACCCATTTCGGCCGGATTGACCCCGGCCGGCCACCGTCGGCCGGCCGAATCTCCCAAAAGGAACTTCCCCGAAACAGGGGAAGTAAAACCCATTGATTCCCATCGTTTCTCTCCCCTTAAATCCAAAAAAAAAAAAAGGTCTATGTTGTCTTGCTCACCTCCGGTCGTCGACGAAAGGATACCCGGCGGCGGTGGCGGCGACGGTGGCTCCGGCGATCCTTTCAAAAAAAAGGAAGAAGATGAGGGGAAAAACTCAAGTTTTTTTTTTTTTTTTTTAGAGGGATGGGGAAAAGGATGGGGCTCGGATGAGGCTCTCAGAGGAGAGAAAGAGGGAGAGAGAGAGAGAGAGAGAGGGAGAGGGAAGAGGGAAGAGGGGGGTGGGGCGGAGATCCCGCTGGCCGTTCGGCCGGCGTGGTCTTCGTGGGCAGACCACGATGACCCAACTGAAGTCGGCACTCCTTGCCGACTTCAGTTCGGGTCTTCACACTCTAACCAACTAAAAAGAAATTTCGTCCTCGAAATTAAAACATACCTCAATCCAAGAACAAGGCAGGGAACTTCTCTCTCATCTCCTCCTCCAGCTCCCAAGTAGCTTCTCTCTCACTGTGATTGCTCCACTGCACCTTTACATAAGGAATCGTGCGCCTCCTCAAAACTTGGTCCTTCCTATCCACTATACAGATAGGCTGCTTAACATAAGAAAGATCTGCTCGGAGTTGTAAAGGTGCCACTTCGATCACATGACTGGGATCAGCAATATACCTCCTCAACATAGAGATATGGAAAACAGAATGAAGCCCCGATAAAGCAGGTGGAAGTGCCAGCTTATAAGCAACAGCTCCAACTCTCTCGAGGATCTCGAATGGTCCCACATATCTCGGGCTGAGCTTACCCCGAACTCCAAATCGCATCACCCCTTTAGAAGGGGACACTCTGAGAAAAACATGTCTCCGATTTGGAATTTCAGTTTCCGCCTCCTAATATCGGCATAACTCTTCTGTCTGCTTTGAGCTGTCCGGAGGCGTTTCCTGATCAGCTGGATCTTCTCTACTGTTTGTTGCACAATCTCGGGGCCCATAATTTTTCTTTCACCAACATCATCCCAACAGATAGGTGATCTACACTTTCTTCCATATAGAGCCTCATAAGGTGCCATTTGAATACTTGCCTGGTAACTGTTATTATATGCAAACTCAACCAAAGGCAAGTGACAGTCCCAAGAACCTTTCATGTTCATTACACAAGCTCTTAGCGTATCTTCCAAGGTCTGAATGGTTCTTTCTGATTGGCCATCAGTCTGAGGGTGGAAAGCTGTGCTGAAGCTCAGAGTGGTCCCCAAAGCTTTGTGCAGACTACCCCAAAAGTGAGATACAAACCGTGAGTCCCTATCGGAAACAATGGATACGGGTACTCCATGCAACCTTACTATTTGTTCAATGTAGAGCTCTGCAAATTTTTTCCAAGGTCATTCCTATTTTCGCTGTGCAACTCTGATCAATATTCTCCAAAATTTCTTAATGATCCCAGATCATCAACATTTTATATATATATATATAATATCCAAGCAAAATTTTATCCTTGCTTCCCAAGTATACTAGGTCATGATTAACCCTTGAGATAGTTGCCGTATTTGTACCATCACATTATCAAGTAATCATATTCTAGATCCAAATTTGAACTAAGCCAATTCTAGTTTTCCTTGGCAATTCCATTATACAAGTTGATATTTATTCTAAGCTTTGATAATTAAAAGATTCTAGATTAACTTACTCAGGAGCTTACTCAATCATCCCGAATCTTTTCTTTTAGGCTAAACTTATTTGGGCCTCTAATGAAATCCCACTTGCATTTCTCATATGGTGATACAAAATCCACAATCAACTCACAGCCTTGATTAATAAATATTTAACTTACACAAATCTAATAATCTGGTTCAAAGATTTACAAGAAATTCCTCCAAGATATAAGCTCTATGATTTTACATTGAGATCAATTCCTTAAATAAGTAAAATATTTTTTATTTGCAATACTGCAAATATTTCGGAATCTTGTAAACTACTAGACTTAGAGAATCTATTCAAAACACCACAAACTCATTAACTATTTCATCCCTTTAGTAATAGTTCCCATTTTTTTTTAAATATATATATTGCAGATAAAAGAATCTACTAATAACTCAATGATATCCATATTGATCAAAATCAAAAACACTATACTTTACAACGAAATTTTTCATTAACAAGAAAAACCATCAAGAACTTTTCCAAATCAAAGAGGACCTATTTTCGACCAACCCAAAAATATTTTAATACTCTAATATTCTCAAGACGTACTAATTGACTTCCCATCATAATACCAATCTTAATTGTAAAACGAAAAGATATAAAATTTCAAGTCCCAAGTAGAGCCAAAGAAGAACTCTTGAGTCTCATCCTTAAATATATTTTACTTATATATAACAATTTCATGTTTGATCCGACTACATATTTTAACCTCGAAGAATATCATAAAATCTCTCCTCGTTCAAGCATTAGACAACTTCCTATGAACGAAACTTAACTTGCCACCAAATAATTAACTTCAAACTAGAAGTAATATCCACAATACCTGATATCAAGTTGAACTTCCAAAATAATTACATTGCACGATAATATTCCATGATTAACATTCCTTCACTTAATTTAGTCAAAATCTAATTAATCATAACTTGAAATACAAATTGTTCTACCAAGAATACTCTCGGAATAGCTTATTCACACTTCGGTTACGACCATAATTAGGTTGCATTCTAATTTTAGCACTTCAAAATTATGATAAAATAACTCAAATTTATCAATAACAAAAGCAAATAAATGCCTTCGTCTAATGGCCTAATGTCTACCCATCTCTCAAACTTTCCGATGAATCCTAAAGATCCTAAAACTTAAGCTCCATTTGACTATTTCAAACACAATCCCTAGGAATCTGAAACCTGAGCTCTGATACCAATAAATCTGTCACGCCCCGAACCCGGGGGCCCGGGGCGCGAGCAGACGCCGCGCACCTGCAGGGCGGACCCCGCAGGCACGCAAGGCAGATAAATCAGATTCCACATCAATAGCTAAACAAAGATAAATTCCAACTTTCAATTCAAATGTCCATATATACATAAGTCAAAAGAAAGTCCATATCTACTAGCTAATTACATCATGATCACTCTATCCCGTAATCCCCATAATCATATATCATCACCTGCAAAAATGTAAATGGTAGGAGTGAGCTAACAGCTCAGTAGGCGACATCATGCAATAAAGTCATCATACAACATGTCATAATGCATATAAAAGCAGCTAAACACATAAATCCAAAAATCCACACAATAATCTGTAAACCCAATCCGAGACTCAAAATAACTCAACCGCATGACTACGGCCACATCACCCAGTGGCATGGTTACACCGAAGTGCCAATACAACTCTCCGAAGAGCCGCTCCACTGAGCCAACGCACCACTGTGCCGCACCCCCTGGTGCCAAACTCACGCTCCACCGAGCCGCTCCGAAGAGCAAAACGCACCCCTGTGCCGCCACTATTCTATCACCGGTGGTCGCGGTGTCGAAACTAGTTCCTCAGTACAAGTCGACAGGGCCAACGTATCATCCCATTGGCGGGGTCTAGACTATAGTCACGCGGATTTTAAAAATCAATAAATCAACTTTCTATATCAAAATCATAATCATACTCCCCACAGTAAAGCGCATAACAATTTATGAAATTAAATATTTAATTTTAATTCTAACACATATTGCTAATAATAAATCAATAAATCAACATATGCAATATACATGTTAAAATTCTACTTTAAAGCAACGGTCACCTACCTGGGATCGCTTAAAAAATTCCTGCCACAGATATCACGAACCCCTGGTTAAACATAAATATTAATTATTTAATTAATTTAGAAACATAATTTAAACTAATTCCAACCCCTTAAATTCCTAAGTTCAAAGATTTAAGAATGGGTCCCCAAAATCAAGCATAGACCCTAAGAATAAATAGACTAAATCCCAAAAATCAGAATCCTTTAACCCAAAACCAATTGTGGCCCAACACAGATTAGGCCCAACTGAACCAAACCAGATTACAGGTCCAGATCAGATCTCGGGCCCAAACCAATAACCCAGCCCACAGATCCAATCAGGCCCAACTCAGCCCAAAAATAGTTTCCTAGCCCAACCCAAACCAGGTCTGATCAGACCATAACAAAACCCATTCATGAAATAGGTGGAACCGGTTCACAATATAACCCGGTTCAAGATCTGGTTCCCAAATAAAGCACGGATTTCAAAGCGAGGAAAAACACCCACGCCGAATAAAGAAGAAGAAGAAGAAGAAGAAGAAGAGAAGAAGAAGAAGAAGAAGAAGAAGAAGAAGAGGGAAAGGAAGAAGGGGGGGTGGCTGGTGGCTCCGGCCGACCGTGGCCCTCGGCGGCGGCGCTCGGCCCGCCGCCGTCGGCCGTCCCACTGTCACAAGCCGAGCGGAGGAAGAAGAAGAGAAGAAGGAGAGGAAGAAAGGGAGGAAAGAGAGGGAGACCGGGGCTGGAAGCCCGGCCCCCGTTCACCCACCTCCGGCCGAACCCATTTCGGCCGGATTGACCCCGGCCGGCCACCGTCGGCCGGCCGAATCTCCCAAAAGGAACTTCCCCGAAACAGGGGAAGTAAAACCCATTGATTTCCATCGTTTCTCTCCCCTTAAATCCAAAAAAAAAAATAGGTCTATGTTGTCTTGCTCACCTCCGGTCGTCGACGAAAGGATACCCGGCGGCGGTGGCGGCGACGGTGGCTCCGGCGATCCTTTCAAAAAAAAGGAAGAAGATGAGGGGAAAAACTCAAGTTTTTTTTTTTTTTTTTTAGAGGGATGGGGAAAAGGATGGGGCTCGGATGAGGCTCTCAGAGGAGAGAAAGAGGGAGAGAGAGAGAGAGGGGGAGAGGGAAGAGGGAAGAGGGGGGTGGGGCGGAGATCCCGCTGGCCGTTCGGCCGGCGTGGTCTTCGTGGGCAGACCACGATGACCCAACTGAAGTCGGCACTCCTTGCCGACTTCAGTTCGGGTCTTCACAGGTCCCTTAGCGACAATTGTCCCTAAAATAGCGATTTTTTTTTCATCTTACTATCTAATAACTCATAATCATATCTTGTTAAAAAAATATTTGCTACTTGACAATTTTAAAGAGGCTTAACTAAGGTCTCATATTTGCTACTTGACAATTTTAAACAGACTTACATATCTCAAACAATCAAACTCCTAGTATTTACTCATTATAGATGTGGACGAGGCCAAACTTATGTCAATTTTTGTTGCAATCAGCCATATTTTCTAACACATTCTGACCTCCAACATTACTTTCGATATGTTACGAGCATAAATTGGGAAGTATATACATGGCTCAAAGGAGCATATTCCTTGAATTATAAAGACCAAATCGCTTATTAGAATAAATCAAAGCATTTTCTCTTACAATTTTTTTTTTCTTGGGTTAAAAAAAAACTTAACCCAATTTTTGTTTTTTTTTTTCCTTGTCCGCATTTTAAAAAGCTACTGTCTTGTGTTGATCCTAAGACCAGGTACCACCCTCCCAAGAGTCAGCTCCAGGTGAAAGTATGGAATGATGCAGCAGCTAAAATTAAGGGTTTATTCTGGACCTTCTGATGCCACACTAGCACCTTTGAATGGCTTCAAACCATAATTAGCTCATAGATGTGCCCATTTTATGTTGATTAATTAGCAGAAAATAATCTTATAGCTGGGTAACCTAGAAATTATGATGATGATATTTATTTCTGCTTTTCAGTCTACACTTTAGGAGTTAACTTAATAGTTCCATTGAGGAACTGAATCTTAGAAATGAAGAAGGTTTTATGAGCTGGCATTATGGCCAGAGAGCGCAATTGCTGACTGAATTGCAAATGCATTAATTGGAAGTTATTATCCCATCTCTTTGCAGAGATGGACTTGTGTGTGCTGACCATTCTCTTCCATAAAGATGATTGTGTTTCTCATTTTGGAGGCCCACTAGGTTACTTAAACCCTTCATGATTTGGATTTTGTCAAAAAAAAGTACGGATTAGCTAAGACTACCAAGAGCCCTATCTGACTTTAGGATAATATATTCAAAGAGAGGTGATAATCTAAATGCATCATTTTGAAAATTATAGTATATAATTAATGCATTATTCACATGGCCTACACGGATTAGAATTTTCTTGTATACACCTAGGGTTATGAAATCGGGCTCTCTACGGCTGGCGTCATGCCTAGCTATTTCAAATCACATATTATTGAGTCAAGTGCGTAGAAACTGAGCTTATAATTTTTCTACAAAACATAGTAGAACTTGGATAATTTTTATCATAAAATTTAAGCTCAAGCCAAGCAAACCCTAAAAAAACTAGAGTTTGCTCAATTTTGGAACATACAAATCGGAATTACATATTTACATGTCCCAATTTGGTCTGCTGTGCGTGGGCCTAACATGGGCCTTCGGCAGGTGGGCTCGGGCAGGCTCTTGGCCCGGTCCATTAGAGCTCAAACCTCATGTGGTGTTAGCCAGGCAGTGCAACATGATGGTCCCAAAAAGGGAGCAACTCAGTCTGATGGCAGTTTTACTTGAAGTAGAAGTATAGCAGTTTGTGAAGAGGAGGGACCATGCATACACCACTATGGGCCATCATTGAGACTAAAACAAACGTGACAAAAAATGATTTGCATAAATTAAGACCATGGACCAAAAAAGTTCCAATAAGATCATTTAGTCAGAACTAAAGCAATCTACAGCACCGTCAGAAAGGTTGCTGCCTGACAGAAGGCAAAACTAGAAGGGATATAACTTTATATCCTGATTATTTGTCATCTTTTTTTTTTTTTTTGCTGAAATATTATTTGTCATCTTAGCCATGAAGTTGTACCCTCTTGCTTTAATCATCACCTTTTTATCCAACCATCATCAAACTACTGTGAGGTCAATCCACACTTCTTTTTGCCCTGACGGGATCCAATCGTCAGGCTCTTGTACGTCGGTAAGCAAAGAAAAGGATAGGGTCGTTGATCCATCTTTAATATCACGACCTCTATTGTTTAGAGAGTAGATAAGTTATAAGGGAGCCAGAAGGAAGGGGGGAACCATCTTTCTTTTGCTTTAGTTTTTGCATTGCACGGGCTTTCCAACAACGAAGTGGGGAATGACAGGAAGCTTTTGAAAAGAAGGCAGGAAAGGAATGGTGATCTAGAGACAGCAAAGCTTCAACACTTATCCATTTCAGTCAGCTTTACACGACACCCATTTGTTGAACAGGTTGCTACGTTGATCCATTGCCTACGTAGAAATTAAGAATCATTGGATTCAATGTGGAATGTGGTATATCCTTCCTGAGAATGGGATCTGGCTTCTGAGAAGTACAAGACCCCTAGCCCATGAAGCAACTAGCTCGGTCCCATGGATATTAATGTCAGAGGTTCTTTTGTAGATGGTCAGTACATGCTTCACAGATGATTTCTCCAGGGACTGACAGATCGAGTGGTATATATGATAACTCCAACGAACTTTTGAGTGATCAGATGTATAAAAAATAGCATCATCTACTGTCAAATAATTATTTATAAGTTTCCCTATACATTCTTGATTCAATTGTGCAGTAAACAGTGTACTGCAAGCTGTTTGAATCTGAGGATATCTCTTCAAGACGGATAGGCAAGACCATTAGTGGTTTAGTAATGCCCTTCGTGTGCATGAATCAACCTATACAGTCTCAAAATAATCAACTCAAAATAGCATTCAATATAGTGGGATTCATTGCTGCGAGTTTTTGGACCAATATCAGATTCTGATATTTCAGACAAAAAAATTAGTTTATAGTTTTCTGTTAGTTGAAAGTAGAATATCTTGAAGCAAGCATTTTTATTGTGTATCACGATACCTTATTGGTCAAATAGTGAACCTATGAAAATCAACCAATATAATATAGCTAGCAGAAGTAAGAATAAATCAATATATAAAAGATGTCGAGAATAATGTGTAATTCGAATATATATTTGACATTTGCAAGTATCTACACTTTAGCAATGAGAAAAAGTCCAAGAAGTTTCACCATTTAATGATCAAATTTATAATGACCTTACTGCTGGCCTGATATCTTATTTATGGAACTAAACTTAATTTCTTCAAGAAAAACTTCGAAATAAAATCCATTTATATTCTCCAAGAATCCTGAATTCCAACATTAGATTAAGATTTATAATCCATTAGATCAGATGCTTATCTCACTTAACTGATGAAGTCAGGCCGAGCATTATGGATTCATGCTCTCTACTTTCTAATTAGTATCGCATATGCTTGACATTTATATACGGATGCAATTCAATACTTCTAGCAGAAAAACAACTAACATATATAAGTTGAAGAAATTTTTTATCCACGTCCACGCTGCTTTTAGATTGTCAGCCGCACGCGGGTCCCACTTTAACGTCATACCTGGTCCTACCTTTTCTTCTCTCGGTCAAGTGCTGATGGGGCTGCGTGTCAACCTCCCAACCAGGTCACCCTCATCGTCTTTGCCAATGTGGACGTGACGTGGGAAGTGAGAGCGGTGTACGCCGCTGCCTTTATTCCATTCACCGTCAGGGTCTTCTAAAATGTTTGTGTTGTCGGTGACAAATGACAATGTTCAACCAAAAAATAAATTAATTAATTATAATTAATATAATAAATTCAATATTAATAATTATTTTTTAGGTACTAGTTTTAGAATTAATAATTAAAATTAATATCTAAAAGCTTACAAAATGATATGGATATCACATGGATTTTAGAGTCCAAGTTGTGCGACATATACAGAGAGATATTATTGTCCAAAGTACCGTCGTATAAACAAGATCTTGATTTGTTACCGTTGGCGCGCCTCACTTGAACAAAATAAACTTTTGGCTTGCAAAAATTCAAAAATAATTAGTAAAAAAAAGTTTTAAAGAAGATGGTAAGAAGTTTTATGGGAATAAAAACTTTCAGACAGTTGAAAATAAGACAAGAGGGGAAGAAATTATATTTCTGCCTTAATTTTACAGTATATAGGAGGAGTTTTTATATAAACTAGAAAATTGACAAAGTTTGATAAGGCCGATTAAGTTCGGCACAATCAATCACAAATTAATTAAAATAAAATTTGATAAGATCGACTAAATTTAGTACAATAATTCTAACATAGGCTACTGAACGCAAGTACTAATCAAAAATAGGGTGCGCTGCGTTGCTTGTCCCCTTCATGAAATTTGCCGCTGCTTTATCTAAGGAAGGAGATCGAGTGGTCCAGTTTCAAAAGGGTCAACGGTCGCCCTGCAGTCCACTGTGCCACTAGTTCTGATCGCGGTCTTGGAACGGTCCATAGCCACCTCCGACATTTTGACAGTGGATCCTTAAAATTGAGCCACCTACCTCTCTTACTTGATGCTTTTGTTGAGATCCATTACCAATTGCAAATTGAGTATACGATGTTATAAAGAAAAATTATAAAGTTATGTAAAAAATGTTGGAGATTTGTGTGTGTGTGTGTGTGTGTGTGTGTATGTGGATATCTTCAATGGAACATTTTTATGATAGAAAATCAAAATCTTTCGTTCAATATTTATTTTTTTGAATAAATTTGTTTTTTTATTTTTTACTATTTTTGTTTAATGTAATTGATATTTGTTCTGGTTCCTGAATCAACATATTTGATCTATTCCGAATAGTGCCGTTCTACAGTTTTTCTATTTGATAAACATTGTTTGAAAGACTTATCAGCTCAAACCAAGCATGCATTTCACTTGAACTAGCTTGCGTAAACTAGTAAATTTGATGCCAACGGTAAATTTCCTCCCTAGCCAATAATAGGTTGAGACTACAGGATGGTCTCATAATCTAGCAACATAAAAGAAGTAAGTTTCTTCGCAAGCTAAATTTGTAGCATAGGTTGTCTCGGAAAGATTCTTTGGAAGAGTCACGAGTCTTTTTCTTTTTCTCTACTTCAACTTTTTTTTTTTCTTCTGATCTTATTGGTTATACCCATACTCAGCCAATGTAAGTCATCGTTGTATTAAAAAAAAAAGAAGCAAAAATTAAATTTTTCTAAAAAATATTAATCAACTGGTCTGCAAATTAAAATATACTTTGGCCTATGCTCATGCAAACCGATGTACAAATATACTAACCCGCCAATGCAGTATTCTAGACGGTGCAGGATGATTAATGTGTCTTTATTTGATTCACCATCGACATCTTTCTTGTTAACATTTTTTTTTTTTGGCTTTCTCCAGAAAATTAATTGAAACAAGTTATGAGCTTGACGTCTGTCTTGGCTAGAAGCAATGAAGTATTTGAAGGACAAGCGAGACCTAGAGTTGGCAAATCGTATGAACTTCTCTTGACGGGTCCACCTGCCCGCCAACCCGGATCTTTGTGGGTGAAGGACCCAGGTGTACAAAGCAACTAATACCTCCAAATCGCATTTTGGGTGCCATCCTTCCCTGCCAAAATCAGTAGGTCTTCCGTGTCTTCTCTCGCCACTCTTTGATTCAGCCTCTCGGTGCCACTCGCCTTTGGATTCACACCACCCTCTCTACTCAGGTCAGAAGAGAGAACCTCCAAGGTCATGCTTATCATATCACCACCTTTACCACACAAACCAACAACAAAAAAAAAAAATAACCAAAGGGAGAACAGCTCCATGGGGCCAAAGGATATGGGGAGTTGCCAAGTAGATTTCCTTCCTTCTCCAGTGTAATATATAGGTGGTGGTGGCGACCAATTTATCCTCCCTTACTGCTCCATTTCCAAATACGCTTCTCTAACCTCTAATTGGATTCAGAAACCACTCACAAACACCAAATGGATCCCGCATCTCCCCCAACCCCCATTCTCTCCGTCAGCCTTCTTCTCCTCCTCTTCTTCATTGGTAAGTCATCTTATTCCCTCTATTCTATCACTGCATTCCATTTCGTTTCGGTTTGGTCGGGAATTTAGTAATGACTTGGTTTCATGATTTGGTTGCATGTATATTTATGCAGGGAGGATGGATTGCACCGAGTTCACATTCGTGAACAACTGCGGCTACACGGTGTGGCCGGGGGTGCTCTCCAGTTCCGGCAGCCCGAAACTGGACTCCACCGGCTTCACCCTCGCCGCCGGCGACTCCCGCGTCCTCCTCGCCCCCACCGGCTGGTCCGGCCGCTTCTGGGCCCGCACCGGCTGCAACTTCGACAGCGCCGGCCGCGGATCGTGCACCACCGGCGACTGCGGGTCCGGCCAGGTGGAGTGCAACGGCGCCGGTGCCACCCCCCCGGCGACCCTGGCGGAGTTCACCCTCGGCGGCGCCGACGGGAAGGATTTCTACGACGTGAGCCTGGTGGACGGGTACAACCTGCCGGTATTGGTGGAGGCCGGCGGTGGGTGCGCCGCCACCGGATGCGCGGCGGACCTCAACCGCCGGTGCCCGGTGGAGCTGAAGGTCGGCGACGGCGATGCCGCGGCGTGCCGGAGCGCCTGCGAGGCGTTCGGGAAGCCGGAGTTCTGCTGCAGCGGGGACTACGGAAGCCCCACCACGTGCCATCCGTCCGTGTATTCGAAGGTGTTCAAGTCCGCGTGTCCCCGGTCGTACAGCTATGCGTACGACGACGCCACCAGCACATTCACCTGCACCGCCGGCGACTACTCCATTACCTTCTGCCCCGGATCCGGTCCAAGGTACATATTATTATTATTATTATTATTATATATTCTCTACAATTCGCTAAATAAATAATGAAATAATTGCAAACAACTTAGATAATTTTTATTTGGGATTCTCTTCTTCATTTCCATTCTTGTTTTAATCTTGCCTTGCAGTTTGGGTTCTTTTAAATCATCATTTTAGGTACAATATTTATAGCATTTTGGCGAATTTTTCAGAAGTTTTTATGGGAAGAATGCTTAAATGCTTGCTTGGAAAATTAGTACCTTGTTGCTTTTTTTTTCTTTTTTTTTTGTTTCATTTATCTAGCTTTATGACTTTGGCATCAATCGAGGAGGGAGAAGAGGAGAGACAGAATTTGAAAAGAGAAAAGAAAGCTGTGGAACCTTTGTTCTTCCCCTTTCTTCTTTTACTTTGTTCTTTCCCCACCATGTATGGTGGTGCACCGGTTTAGAAGCTAGTGGGGTGGTGGTCGTCGAGTCGGGAATATTTGGAAAAGTTAGGCTTTAAGATTTTTTTTTTAAAATTTTTTTTTGCATGGATACCCTCCTAAATATCGAATTTTGCATGAATACCTTTTCAAAATTGATATTTACATTTATACCCTCGTAAAACACTTGTTTTACCATTCTACCCTTTTTTATTTTTATTTTTGCATATGTATCCATGCTATCTAACGACGTTAAAAAATGAATAATTTCTAATTAAAATGACTAAAATATCCTTAATGAATAGACATACAAATAGATCGTGATCCTGATAGCAGAAAAAGAAGATAGGGATAATAGCGTAATTTTAAAATTTTATTTTATTTTTAATTAATATAAATATAATTTTTTTAATATCGTTAAAACAACCGTTATATTACAGACATTTGTACAATAACAGAGTTTACGAGGGTATATATGCAAATATCAATTTTGGAAGGGTATTCATACAAAATTTGATATTTAGAAGGATATCCATGAAAAAAAAATAAATTAATGAGTAATTGGTTATATCAATTAAACTGCATTTATTAACTACGGGTTAATTTTAACAGTCAGAAGTCGGCAAAAAAGACTCCACCAAAAACAACAGGGGCAGTGTTGCAAGACGACACTTGGCTCGCAGCCCTGGCCACCGGAGACGCCAACGCACGGAGGAGGGTGTCCGTAGCACTACAAGCCTCGTTAATTACTGGAACCATTAGTTGTCTCCTATTCCTCTTCGTCTGATGTGGAAGAGTACACTTTCTTTGGGGTATGGAGAAAGGTTCATTTTGATTAAGTGGGTCATTATACTCGAAATGGTAATTTAAGGCTACAGTGTGGTTTAGGGGTGTAAGATTTGATTTTAAATATTGATGTTGGTTTTTATTGGGATAATGATCATCTAATTTAGTTTATATTATATAATATATTTCATTGTATTCGTTAAATTCTGTAGCCGTGGGCAAAAACTATGCTAAATCACACTCAAGAACATCAAACAATGACACATTACATACCAAACTTGCGCCAACCTAATAATACAAGCATATTTGGATCAAATCACATTGAACTCATGACATTTGGAGCACTATTTCTAAGTCGGGACAAAATGTGGGACTCATTCTAGAAGCAAGAGCACCCAGAGCACTATTTATAAGATATAGTGTCAATTAGACAACTAGCTTTGTCTCATCTGGTCAATATCAGGACCGATTTCAAGATTGAGAGCCTCTCAAATCCCTTCTACTTCTTGCTCCCTTATCATTTTGGCCATTTCGGACCCTTGTGGACATGCTTTTCAAATGGAGCCCATAGAGCCTTAAAGTAACAGCCAAGCACAAGTGGCATGAGTTTTTATTCCACAGCTCCAAGACAGAATAGAAGGGTATATTCCTCATATGGGTTGCTCATTGGATGCTAATGGTTGGAAGAATTCAATATCACTATATTAACAATCCAGAACCTCATCCAAAAAAGCTAGCCGAAGGATGTTTTTTAGATTTCTTGGTCTTGTAGAAGTACCCGAGTGGACTAAAGACACGTCCACACGGATCCTCACATACTCCCTTCGTTTAAGCCCTAGCGTCCTAGCCAGAGTCCAAATCCATTCAAATCTGATCATAAGCACCACGATCAACCAGTGGTCAGCTCTAATGGGCTCGTAGTGCAATGGTCTTTAGTCCACATAAGCTATGGGCTAGGTCTACTCTGATATCATTTATAACAACTCAGGATCTAATCCAAAAAAACTAGCTGAAAGATATTATTTAGATTTTTTGATCATGTATAAAGTATCCAAGATCTACCCAAATCTACCCAGTGCATAGCTGATTTGGGAATAAGTATCTGCCCATACCGATCCTCACATATATTTTTTTTCCTCACCTTGCGCAACCCCAGGTTATCTATATTTGTTTCTTTTGTTTTTTCTCGTAAAAGAAGGGAGGGGGGGGGGGGGGGGGGGGGGCATCAACAATTAATGTAGTTGGTTTAGCTATTTGCGACAGAAAATTATCCTATCTGGAATATGACGAAGTTAATAATCAACACTTTCTCCATTAACTTTCCAAGTTCATAAATTTCCTCTGAATAAAGTTGATGAAAGATGCAAACTGGCATTCTGCAACACAATCTCCAACATAAGAATATATTTGTATATGTTGCGAGAATGACTGAATATTAATTGAGATCGGCTCAAAGCAATCCATCCTACTGCATATCTAGTGTCCGATCAACCAATGTTATACAACTTAATGCCATTGACAAGTAGATTCTATACCGCATTGTATCTTATTGTCAAGATAAACCAAAATTGTTTGGCTTTATAATATCCACTTATGCTCTGATAATGTAAGGTCAAAGTAGTCAAGAAGTTGCTCTTATCAATTAAAACATAATTAAAATTATCAAACCCAAGCTTTAAGATTTTTTAATCACACATCCCCATCAAAGAGAACAATTTAGCTTGATACCAGTTTGCTTGGGCATAGATATAGATATTTAGATATGATAGATGAAAATGGTTTGATTGAGATCATTTTATTTGGACATAGTTTCTTCAGGGCAAAAGAATTTACCATTAGCCTGGCTGTTGCTTAGTGGCTACCTAATATTCTTAGACGGCATCTGACCTGTATTGTCAAGGTTTGCAAGAAACTCATCCTCATTGCTTCGCACTAAATGGAGGGAAAAAGAGGAAACCCTTCGAGAACAGAAAGATCGTTATGCAATACCAAATGTTTGGTTTGGCTTTTACTTTACAAAAGTAATAGATTCCACTCCAATTATTTGATTAAGGTTACTAAATTGATTAGGTTTTGGTGGTTTCCTTGAAATAATATAAATTAAAAGTTAGGAATCAGTATCTTGAGCCATGTTTACATAGGTAGGTTCAAGATTATCATATGTTAGTTAAAGTTCTTCTTTAGGAGAGAGTGTGCCTTGGCGCAACAGTTTGGTTGCTCTATCAAGAGATAAGATTGCGTACATCTGGCCCTCCCCAGATCCTGCAAAAAGGAGCCTCATACACTGGGCATGATGTATCAAATGTATAGCAAACAATGTGATATGTTTGAAAACAATAGTCCTTTTTGTGATGAATGCTACATCTCCCTCCCTTGGTTACTGTTCTATTACTAAGTTCATGATGACTAAAAATCAAAATTTAACATCTATTAAGCAGTGCATGGATTGTAGGTTAACAATTTCAATGATCGACGTTGGCTGACTTGAAGTGTCATCTTCTCTGGAACACCAATCCAATGCAATGGAAACCACTTGAATCCCTTTCTAGTCTCTCTCTCTCTCTCTCTCTCCTGAACCTTCCCTTTCCATCCCATACACAGCCTGTATATGCCTCGAGTATGACTATACCATATACTAATTAGTCCCAGCATTTCTTAGATTATATAGGGGTATTCTATCCCATGAGCAATTGAAAGTAGACTCATCATATCTGTTGGAACTTTCAAGCTTTGGCTGAAGAACCAACTACCTGTGGACAAGGAAAAGATTCATGCCTAAAGGCTTTTGCAGGTCTTATTCTGTATCTAGTGGTTTTATTGCTGATGGTATCACTGTTCTAACTGTATATGGTGGATGACTGTAAATGCTCAAGAGTTATAGATAGAATCAGACCTACTTTTCAGATCAGATGACGGTGGGTAGTCGAGGAAAACTCGACCATGGAGGCTATATACAAGACGGGGACAGACTGAACTCCAGGTTATGGGTTCTTCAAAGGACGTATCAACCACTCCAGATAATGGTTCATCTTAAAGTAGCATTCGCTAACATAAAAAGCATGCATTCATGTGTCAGTTCCATTAAAACAATAGGATTTCTTGGGTGCTAGTTATGATGGGAGGATTCTGAAAGGAACTTTTGAAAGAAAAAAAAATCTTGTTGTAGGACTAATAGAATTGCATAGAACTTTACAAGTTGATAGAAGTCTTGTCCAGAGCCCTAAAGACTACTGATTGCCCATGACCAAGAAAGAAAGAAATAAAGAAAGGCAATTTTAGTTTTGCAATGAATAAACCAACGAATAATCCAGGCACTGTGAAGAAACAGGATTTAGCCCGCTTGAAATCTCTATAAGGGAGCAACTACCTAGGCACTTTCACCCCTAGCCATGACTATTTAGGTGCTAAACTCGTTTTCTTCTGATCATCGGTGTGATTTGTTCAAAATTTCATTTTAAATTTAGACTGAATCGGGTCTTGGCTAGGCAATAAGCTCTAATATCAAAGAAGCAAAATTATTTTTATCTTTTACTGGTTAAGGATAAACTTTCCTATTAGCATCCTCAGTTGGCTCTCAAGTAAAATGAATACACGCATAAGCTACATATTAATTCAAGTGGTATAAGCAGAACCGAACCGATGAAGTTTTATTGAAAAAACAAGAGCTAGGCAATTCATATAATCACCAATAAACCAAATGAGCTTGATTCCTCTTTGCCTCCAAAAATATGATTAGAAAAGTACAAAGAATCAATCACATTGCCATTCATTTTTTTCTCTTTTTCCTTTCTTTTTCCTGTTGGGGGTGGGGGGCATGTCCCAACTTTTGATTGAGCAAGGCCCAACTGATTTCACTAGGATACATTTCCATCCAGCTTAACTTCACAGGTGGGATGCTTCGAGCATGTTATTGGAAAACAAAAAGGAACCAGTCACATTTCCAAAGAGCTTAATCGATATATTCCATGGAATCTATAATTCCACTTTCAGTACAACATTCTGTTCAACTTTCTTTGGTGGGGGCAGGGCGAAGTCATCACTTCTTGTTTCTTTTGTTTGATCTTGAAATATAACTTATTATCTTAAAATAAGTTATATTTCTGATATGATAAATATAACTTAAAACATTTCTCTTCTGAATTTGATCTTTATATCTTTTGAGGATTGCTACGCTAACTGAACCCCCACATCTTTATTACAGGAAACCTCTAATGCAAAAACTTGGCAACTGACATCGTAGAGTAGCACAGCAGGAATGCTGTTTCCATGCATATATGAAAGAAGATCATATAAATTCATGTATGGGCCTCAACCTCGGACCGAACTAGCATTTCCCTAGTAAATTGCCACTCAGATAAGGTTATATATTATATGAACAAACTGGGGATCCTCTGATGTCTGGTAACTGTTGCTTGTTATCTTCCATAATAGTCTTAACTTTGCAAGTTGAGTTATTTTGCAGTTTGTTAGCTGTTGGACTTTCTCACTACTATCAAATTTTTCTCAGAGTCACAAACAACCTAATATTATCAACTAGCTCACAATCAACCATATTCCGAGTGATTTATGAGGAAGATTATTAGCAAAATTCTGAATAAAAAAGCCAGTTCTACTTTGCTTTCAGCCGCGTTTGCATCATTTTATGAGATGACTTGCGTTCCAATGGTGGGCATCAAATTTGGGGCTGATCATGGGCTGGGTGTGGGTACAGAAAAGGTTAAATTTTAAAAAGGGCCGGCCTGAAACTCGATTAAAATGACTACAATTTAGGCTCGAGACTGAGCCCGTGTAAGAAAGGACGGTATCAACCTTCAACTTCTCAAATTTTTTTGTCGTGCCAGTTACGGTTATCTTCTCATGAGAACTAGGACAGAAGAAAGCCAAGTAAAAATTAGAATGAGGGCGGACTTGGACCCAGATCATTGGTTCCCACCCCTCAACGACTACCAATTGCACCAGCTAGCGTCGGCAGCTTATTAGTGAATGTCGGTTAGCAGGCAGGAAACAGACTCAACGTTAAAATGAACTGTTTTCCTTTTGAGTTGTTTGATCGTTTTTTTTTTTTTTTGGTGGCGGGTACATTTCCCCTTCTGCCTAGTTTTTTTGTCAATTCTAAAGCCTGAGATCATCTTGTTGTGTCGAGCAATCTCTCCATGAACTTCCATATGCAACAAAAGATTCACTCTCAATTCACTTCAATCTTTTCTTTCATGCAAAATTGGTGGAAGTCCATCGGCATTTTGACTCCAATTTCTAGGTTGAATCATTTTGTCATCCATCCTCCACTAGCAATAGGGAGCTTGCAACACACGTCCAAGATAAGAAATAGATATAAAATTTTAAATTATATACATATAAATTACAGAGAGAACAGTATCTAATATTTGCAATAAAAAAAGGTGAAGGGAATAATGCAATCTCTAATTGTATGTTGTTCTTGCATCGTCACCTTAAAAAGAGTTTGTAGAAACCTTTTTTTCTCTTCTTAATTCGTTTAATAGCTAGGATTTGTAGGTGGTTAGGTGAAATTTTCACATGATGATAATATCTTATTTATTCTATGTAGTTTATATGCATAGGGTAAGAAGCAAATCTGCAAATAAAACGTTGCAACATCGTTCTCTCCAAATACGAACAGCAGTATTTGGTGGAATTCAACATCCATTATGTAATGGATCACGGAACACAGACACAGGATGCGACAAAAGCTCAACTAGTACAGTGGTTATCCAGAGACTACCATTGCATCTTGAATTCTATGGGCAGTATCGATCCTGGAACTACAAGAAGTATAGCCATATAGATGCAATATCACAAATTTAGGAGGAAGAAACATTTAATCCACAACATATTCCTGTTTTAGTTGGATGACCTACTAATAATTAAAAGAAATAAAACAACGCAGAATCATTTGCATGTATCAGAAACAATGTAGCATTGCAAAGGTTAAAAACTGAGAGTAATGCAAACAAGACATACATGGACGAGATACAAGCAACAGAGCAGTATAGAACAAAGCAAGAACACTTGCTGAAAGCTATGGAGAGGCATAAAGTTTATCAACAGTACCAGTGGTGGATCGAATTAACTACATTAACCTCAAAATCTCATTGATTATCCTTTACCCCACAGAAATCAGGCCTCAGAAGCCCTGTCCTGTTTCTGGATGGCTCTCCTATCAATGGGTCATCAAAATCTCTAAACAAAGCAGGGTTCTAGTCTTTAACATGAACTACAAGTCTACAATTCATCTTTGATTGAAGATTGCTCTTCCTCCTTAGCAGCATCGGCTTCAGCTCCCTTGGTAGTTGATTCCTTCTCTTCAGCCTCTGGTTCCTCAGTGTCATCCTCCTCTTCAACAGTGGCGTCAGGACTGATGTCCAGGCTCTTCTGCACTGAATTGTAAATGCTCGATGCAAATTCCTTTGGATCATTGAGGATAAAACCACTCTCCATTAGGGCTGTTTGGTATATGAGTCGTGCTGTCTGCTTCACGCTTTCATCCTGTAGATTGTGCAAAAAGCTTCCTTAGTTGAGTTCAAAGCGAAATCCACAGGAAATGGAGGAATTTCAGGTGGAAGAGTAATGAAATGAGTCTACAGAAATGGGTATAGTTCAAGAGCTTCAGAGAACTTATACAAGAACATTGAATGTCAAAAAGCACTGGAACATTTCTTTTTCTGATAAAAGTAAAATAAAATAGGTTGTGGAAAGAGAACTAGTAAGTGGAGGCCAAAACCAATTGCATCCAAGTTAATACCTTAGGATCCTGAGCAACTCTCTCACGAAGTTCTTTGATAATAGGATGCCTTGGGTTAATCTCAAGAACTCTCTTGCCATGCATGTATGCTTGCTTGCTGGCATCAGAAAGAGTCTGGGACTGCATGATCTTCTCCATGTTTGCACTCCACCCATATTTTGATGTCACCACCACACAAGGGGTGTTGTCCAAACGGTTGCTTATCTTTACTGAGTCAACATTCTCACTGGAAAGAGAATTCTTCCACCAGTCAGTCAGCTCCTTGAAGGACTCCTTGAGCTCCTTAAGCTTTGAGTCCTTCCCGAACTTGAGACCCTCCTTGGACACGTTCTGGAATTTTTTGTCTTCATAGTCCATCAGGTATTGCATCAAGTATTCATCAACAGGATCGGTGAAGAATATAACCTGCCATCACATATTTATCATAGTTGAGAAAAAAATAGTTAAACAAATAAATTACCAACATGAGGGACACATACATGCATATCAAGGCATCTGAACAGAATATGCTTAAGTATGTGCTTTAACGAGTTCATGGTTTCATGAAAATCTCGGTGGATTCATATGTGGTAAAAGCAACTACAAGCTTTCTGAGACAGAAAACTAATAGAAGCAACTTTGATCTTCAATTATTATAGTAACCAAAAACCTAAAAAACAAATAATGCTCTAACCACAAAATATAATTCAAAACCAGCAACATGCTTTAATTTTAAAATCAAACAAAATATAAAAAATTAAGTATATCTTCGGCTATAGAACATTCATTGATCATCTACAGAACAATATACATTGAGGTAAGATGACATCATGTCTTCTCAAAAAAGATAAGATGAGATCATATCTTACCTCGTAATCCTTTTTGGTAAGCCTCTCAAGGAATGGAGATTTCTCCAATTGTTCCTTGCTAGTTCCTGTAATGTAGAATATGTCCTTCTGTCCAGGCTTCATCCTGGAAATGTACTGATCCAGTGATGCAAGTTTGCCCTCAGACTTGGTACTGAAATGACATACAGAATGCATAGGGTTTCTGTTATTCCACAAAATCACAAAATTTTGCACTACAGCATACCCATTATATATAGTGTATGCATGTACATATGGGCAAGAAGTTAGCATCAATAAAGGACAAACCTTTCAAATCTGAGGAGCTTAGCAAGGCGATTTCTGTTCTGAGCATCCTCAATGATCCCAAGCTTAATGGATTTGCCAAATTCATTCCAGAATTTGGCATATTGCCCCTTTTTCTCATCATTCTCGCTTGCTTTTTCTGTGTCTGATTTTGAATAAGAAATTAAGATAATTCAACAATTAAAATGACTACCAAAATAATAAAAGAGGCCATACAAAACAAAAGGTAGAAACTAATTAAATTGCGCAGTAACATTCAATGAACATACCTGTCTTATCTTTGTTGCTGAACTCATCAGGATCCTCCTCTGCAATCCGTCGAATCATATCAAGAGCTTTGCGAATTAATTTCTTCTTAATTGTCTTGAGACTGCTGTGCTGTTGAAGCATTTCTCGAGAAACGTTAAGCGGTAATGTGTCTGAGTCAACAAGACCCTGTACAGAAGAAAAGAATTAGGCATATGAACTGACATACAGACCATATGAAAAATATTTATAAGTGCACTCTGCTTACCCTCAAAAAGCTAAGGTACTTGGGAAGAAGCTCATCAAATTCATCTGAGATGAAAACCCTTCTAACATACAACTTCAAGTTGGACTTACGGGTGTTGTAGTAACTTTCATAGAGATCCTGAGGAGCCTTGGGAGGCACAAACAGTAGTGCTTTGAACTCTACATCACCTTCAGCAGTAAAGTGACTCCAACCTAAAGGCTTCTCATCACTGAAATCCTGGAATAACAGGAAGTGTAAGTTTATTAGACACAAGTAGCCAAAATCCAAGAAAGAAATAATCTACCATAGCAAAACTCCACTGAAGAAACAGAGCTCAAAACAAAGTTAATTGAACAAAAGCTGCTGAAACCATAATTCTCAAGCTAGGTTGTGTTAATGTTTTACCTTAACTAAAGAGTGGTAGAATTTTGAGTACTCTTCATCAGTAACTTCCTTGGGGTTGCGAAGCCAAATAGCCTTCATATCATTCAACACTTCCCAATTGTAAGTTGTTTCCTTCACTGTCTTTTTCTTGGGCTTTTTCTCAGCACCTTCCTCTTCTGTTTCTTCCTCTTCTGTTTCTTTATCTTCAGAACTGGTTTCCGCTGTCATAAATAATAGAAACTCAAGCATTCAGGGACATTTTTGTAAACCAAAAATGGCATCATGATTTAATTCAATCTAAAGAATCTTCAAAGAGGGGGAAATATCGCAAGGCCAATACATGTTTCCTCATCACTAGATTCCTCCTCATCAGATGGAACTTCCACATCCACCTCTTTGCTTGCCCAGAGAGATATGGGAAAGTTTATGAATTCAGAATACTTCTTCACCAACTCCTGCAATAAGGGAGCTCAACTGTAAGTCTGTAAAATTGTTGCTCCACTGTAAGTCTGTAGAATTCTACTAGAACTACAACTTAAAAATTAAGTAGTAAAAAAGAAAAAGATTTCAGGGTAACATCTTTTCCTGCCTCTTTTGCATATAAAACAAAGTAATTTGCACCAAAATTCAAGCTTATTATGCTAGTTAGTCATCTACACGCAAGTTGCCAGACAATCCCAAGTGCAATTACTTACTCCATGAAGAGTTGATTTCATTCTGGAGCAAAATAACTGTATATAATTCAAGCTTATTACATGTTGGGCAATGAACATTAGACGGACATGAGATTCTTCTCCCAGGAAATAATCTTAAGCTTGCTAATTCTGCTACATTTATGTATCCCACAGCATAAAGCAATCAGTTATGTTTCAAATCTAGACAACAGTAAAAATATATGGCTGAAGTTAACTTTTTGGTTTGCATAATCCAAGCATTAACTTAAAGATTGAAAAAATCAATAAGACCATATCTCAAATACAAATCTTTAAGTTTGAAAGTACAGATCAGTTTGTATGAACTAAATAACTTCAAAAATAAGTCCTAAAGCACAAGTAGATCGAAAACGATGGTGCTCAGCCCCCACCAGCTACTCAATGGATGGTTCTGAAACTCACGCAAGTTATTCAAAAATATATAAGTTGTTTGCATATAAATCATAGCAAGTTTTTGAGTAAATATTTGATAATTCATTAAGAAATCAAACCATGTTAGATATTGTAATAACTCGGGACCTCACCCAAAATGGTTAACCAAAAGGTATTATTTGGGTTTCTTAATCTTGTATAAGTACCAACCCAATGAATAACCGATATAGGACTAAACACACGCCTGTACGAGTCCTCACATACTCACCCTGTTTAAGTTCCGATGTCCTCGTTAGGATAAGGATTTAAATCCACTCAAATCTAATCACAAACACCACGATCGGCCCATGGTCAGCCCTAATGGATCCATGCTGCAGTGTGCCCTAGTCCACATAGGTTATGGACCGGATCTGCTCTGATACCATTTGTAAGAACTCAAGACCTCGCCCAAAATGGATAGCCGGAAGGTATTATTTGGATTTCTTGATCCTATACATACTCAAGATCTACCTAGCAAATAACCGATGTGGGACTAAACACACGCCCGCACGAGTCCTCACAGATATACAATCAGTAGCAAACAAGTTTGAGATTTGCGTTCTAGAGCACATCTAGGCCACTTTTGTGTTTAATACCTTACTAGCTAAACATCGAGAAAAGTTGTAATTCAAAGTAATCATTAGATGCATAAAACATTCGAATTGGATGGTTCCTGATCGCACCCAGTTTCATGCAAATCAGGTGAAAAAAGTACCCAAATGAAAGTCACTACAAGCAGACTCGGATCAACAATTATGACAAGTTTCAGATACAGTTTGGATATGAATCGTATGAAAGCGGATCAAGATCCAAATTGATCTGAAACTAATACAATGTGCTTTTTCCACACCCATCCCCGCATTGTTAATCATCAATATATGTTGTTAATTGCAACATCATTTACAGTTGTTAATTGATCTTGTGCGGACTGTGCTTTTCAATATGCCTATATGTTGTTATACTTCTTTCTCACTTCTGTATTATGCCTAGGATACAGTTACATAACTGAACCTGAGCATGTTTCTTATGGTCTATGTTGGGTATTTTAAGGTATCCGAGGTGATAATCCTAAACCAAAGCTTCCCCAACCCAAATGGAAATGAATTAGGCTTGGATTCAAATTTTCAACCTGATCCAAATGTAGGTCAGGCTTGATCGTGCATGAACACTATCCTATCTCACACTCATGCAGCCCTATATAGCACCATGTTGCTCCTATTTTTCAATCATTACAAACATTGAAATGATTCTGATAAAAGAATAAATTTCAGACAATCTCAAAACTTCACAAGTTAGTTGGACACAAACTCAGAAAAACTTCATATTTGGCAAATGACTCACTGCTTATGAGCTGAGCAATATGTTTCTCATGCCAAATATGGTCGTAAATTTTTTGCAAAAGAGCGGGAAGAAAATATACATCCAGTAAAGAAGAAAAAAGAAAATGTAAATCAAGAGACAGCACAATGAGCATGTTTGTGTTCTAAGGTATGAAAGACTATAGTTTAGTGTGCAAACCCTTTGTATGGCATGGTAAACTCCTTCATCAGATATGGAAGAGGCATACTCAAACTACTGTGTAAAGCACAATATAGCTTTCTTTGATCACAATCACATAATTAGGATCCATAATTACTTCAGAAACAAAATCAAAAGTGCAGATATATTTAGCAGGAAATCACATTTACTTATAGAATAATAATTGAACAGAGAAGCAAGATGAGGTATTTTCAATAAATATGAGGAAACAGTCGATAATTTATATTTTTATACAATCTACAATTTATCAAGTCCTATACAAAATGAAGTGAAGCCATCAAATTCATAACAGTATGAGTTCTCAATAAAAACAAACTATTGATGTTTAATTTCTTGTGGTATATATGGATAATCATGTCATAACAATAATGATGAAAATGGGTCTCCATAGCATCCATGCATGTGGATATATTTGAATAAGTAAAACCTTTATTATAATTTAAAAAAATTTAATAGGAACTTTTATATTATGAGATATCTGTAGCTTGGGTACCAAACATCAAACTACAATGTTTTATATGAAAGGTGAAAAATGCTCACCTCAAAAGGTGTTCAAAGAGTAAATTAATTATTACATTACTAACAATAAAATAAAATATGTGAAATGGTATAATATATGCAATTTCAAAATCACTTATTGTCATGTTTTGCACATGGATATGATATTAACAAATGGGTTTAACATAATTATCTTTTTTTCTCTTTGTGAGATCTCTAGGATCAACCAAATCAACGTCAAATAGATAAGAACGACTCAAATATGACAAGATGCTGCCAGCTCAAAGTTTTTTTCATCTAGGACTGTGGCATGCAAGATCAGCGATGTCTCGTGAGTAGATGAGCGCAGGGACCCTGTGCCCCATGAGAGGATCAAACTACTCAAAGGACATGCATGAACATGCCGCTGCTGTTTCTGTACCCTCTTCTTCATTTACATTTTTGTTTATTTATTTATTGTTTTCTAGTGTAATTAATATAACTTATACACAGACCGTAAAATTAGAATTATTTCTAACAACAATAAATGGAAAGATCTAGCACTAGCAGATAAAATTGTTATGTTTGGAAACAGCAGGCAAGATCTGGTGGAATGTGAAATGTAGATAGACTACATGAATAACCAGGAACAACATCAAAAAAAAAGAAGGAAATACTGTTCCAGAAAGATAAAGTTCAAAACTTCCAATATAAACTTTAATCAATTGCAGAAAAAATAAGCACCAGAATATACCCACCTTCAGCTTCTCTTCTTCCACGTACTCCTTTGCTTCATCTCTGAGATGGAGCCTTATTTCTGTTCCACGTCCAAGGGGTTCATTCCATGCATCCTCAGAAATAGCAAATGACCCATCAGCCTTGGACTCCCATACATATCTGAAAGACCACGAAGCAAAAACAAAATATCATTAATCATTTGCCCAGAACAATTTAGAGCACCGAGAGAGAACCTGCACGGCAGATTACATATAAAATAAACGGCTATATATCCTTACTGTTTGTCATCATTATGCTTGCTAATGACTTCAACATAGTCAGCAACCAAATATACTGAGTAGAACCCCACACCAAACTGCCCAATAAGATTTAGATCGCCCCCTGTCTGCATTTTCTCCATAAAAGCTGGACAATAGAATAATATAACCATTTAGAACAGTATGGACTTACTAATAATATTACAGCTATCACGAGGACATACTTAAAAAATGAATAACAACAGTGATAATACCTGAAGTTCCAGACTTCGCGATGGTCCCTAAGTTCTTGATCAGATCTTCTTTTGTCATACCAATACCTCGGTCACGGATGGAGAGGATTTTCTTTTCCTTGTCTAACTTAATCTGCATCCCATCATTAACATATGTTTAAGTAACCGAAGTCCTAGAAAACCATGCTAAAAGTTCCTCTTTTTTTATGACACTGCTCACCAGGATCTCAAGCTTCGTGTTGTCGCCTTCCCCTAAGATCTCCTTGTTGGTGAGAGAAAGGAACCTGATCTTATCCAATGCCTACAAAAACAATATATATATATATATATATAATAAAGAAACAAATAAATATCAAACGAAATGCAAGTTTAACCATAGAAGGGAGAAAGTTCCGAGGGATCCACTCACATCAGAAGCATTGGAGATGAGCTCTCTCAAGAAGATGTCCTTGTTGCTGTAGAGGGAGTTGATAATTATATCCAGCAGCCGAGAAACTTCTGCTTGGAACTCGAATTTCTCGCCATCACTCCGCATACTCTTCCTCGAGATCGACTCCGCCTCTCTGAAAGTTAACAACAATCGAGAAAAGATAGCATTTTTTAAGCGTCCAAACAAATCAAACACGGCAACAAAAGAGAAAAGAAAACGAATCAGATCGAATACCTCTTGGCGACATCAGAATCGGTGGACAGCCCTCCAGGAACGGCTCCGAGCTTCTCCTCCACCTTCGGTGGATCCACGAGCTCGTCTGAGTCGCCACTGTCCTCAGCATTCGCGTGTAGCTTACGACCTACAAGATCCGCAACATATCAAATCAAAACCAGTTCCAAAATTCGAGAAATCGACGCAATACCCCACAGAGATCAAGAAAATCTCCACAATCTAAGAATCCAAGAACTAGAGAGTAGCAATAACAGCAGAGATGATCCACAAACCCTAACCAAAAACCCTGGATCCGAAAATTACCTTGATCCGGGAGGGAGGAGAGGAGGAGGAGGAGGAGGAGAGCGGAAGGGAGCGCCCACTTCCTCATGGCTTTCCGTCACTGGACGAACCAACCGAAAGACCGCTTCAGTGGAGATCTCTCTGTGGTTTGAGCTTGGGACTGACGAGCGCGTATAAATGCTCGAAGTCTTGAGAGGGCCGGCGACCGGCGTTGATCTTCCCAGCTTGACTTACGCCGTGAGGGTTAAGTCGATCATGCCAACGTGGACGATCAGACGGTCCAACGATGAGCTAGTTGCCACGTGCTGTAATTCTAGTGGCTCAGTATGTGGTTGTGACGTGGAGAGAAGTGGTATTGGTTCATGGTGGCCCTTTTCTCCATACTCAGTGGGCCTAAGTGGACCATGGGATCTGGACCGCACATTAGATGGACTTCATTAGAATGGACGGTTGTGATGGTTTCACGAGCATCAAGTGATGAAGCTCTGGCCCATGTGTTTTTCATCCACCGAAACGTGGCGGAAAATGGTTGGAGGTCTTCTTGGCCCTTGACGTGGTTGGAGCCAATCCGCTTAAATTCTAGACCTAGGACCGCTGACGTAGTACTTGGTCCCGCTCCAGCTCACGAGTTCAAGTAAAGGTCGGAGTCATGGTGGGGCCACGTTGGATGTGGGCTGAACGTTGGGACTCGCCTGTGGACCTCTTATGCCCGGCCCGCTGGAAACGGTTGGGAATCGCTCTGGATTGAATGGCGAACCCGGTTTTGGACAGCTAATGAAGTCCAATGGGCAATCTAAGGAGAAGATGTAAAATTGTAGGATTCGTTTAGTTGGCGTATGTCGGATTATAGGATAAACTAAGGATTCGTGAGAATCATTTATTTAAAAAAATAAATACGGAAGAAAATAAATTTTACGTTATATTTGGTTGGTGGAAAATTAAAAAAATATTACTATATTTGATTGGAAATAATCTTATATAAAAATATTGACAAATTTTCAACAATATTTTAAATAAACAATTCAAATAATAATATTTTTTCTCAGTCCACTTGTTGGCCATTTATGGCCCACTTACGTAAATACCATCAATTGTGGCTATTTCAAATATTGAAATATGTTTACATGAGTTATATATATAGTTACATAATTTCTCTTTAATTTAAATATTCTTAAATTAATTATACATATATCAAAGAATATATTTCTTATTATAAATAAACTTTGGTATGTTTTGGTATATAAATAAATATATTGATTATTAATAAAACTTATGTTAGACTTATTGATAATTTATATTTTTTATTAAGTTTTATTAATAATTATTATTTTATTAATAAATATATTATGTATATTATTATTTATAAAATATTAATAAATTTATTAATATAATTATAAGATTAATATAATATTAATATAATTAATTATATAATATTAAATATAATTTAAATGAGGGTATTTTCGTTAAGAAATGATATTTTTATATTATCTCCACTCGGTAATCCAGCATGGAACGAATACCATCCCTTTAGTAGAATTTGTTTTATCTTCTCTATTAAAAAAATAGATATAGGACCTACTATTTATTTTACCATCTCTCACATTTACTTTTCATACCAAATGCATGAAATTTATTTTCCTATGTCAGATTACCCCCAACCAAACGAACCATTAGAATATTTATTATTGAGTTTTGAAATTGCTATTAAAAATATTTAACTTTCTATATTTAGTATTTTTTAAGTATTTTTAAATTTTAATAAATTAAAAAAATATGCAGCAAGCCTAGGGCTCGACTCAAAGTCAAAAGCCTTAGTGAGGGCCAGGCCTAGGCCTAGAAAGTAGGCTTGAAAACCAAGCCAAGCCAGGCCCAAGCCTAAATAAGTTGTGTTAATATTTGGATGGAGCCCAGTCCGACTTGTGACCAGATCTATTAGGCTATTTTATTGATGTATTGTGCACTCATTTATAACTTGATGTATTATGATAAATTTTATTTTGTCAATTTATGTTTGTTCAAACTACTAAGTTTGTAACTTTCGTGGGACTAGCATGCAGGTATGCGCAATATAAGTTTTTAAGAAAAAACGGGGAACAAACCCTATCACAAATGAAGGAAATAAAATAAAAGCAACGTCCACTGTGCTTGATAATGGACAACAAAGGGCAAAATCAAAAGCCCAAATAATATTGAAAGAAAACCCTAAGGCCAAATTTATGAGTAAGTCAGCCACCTAGTTACCTTCATGGTTAATGTGAGAGACCTTAAACAACTGGCTAACCTTAAACAATCTCAAATAGGTGTTGTCCATTCAACAACAGCGCTTGAAGTTACAAAATTTATATTGGATCCAATTAATCATGTGGGATGGTCACCTCAAAAAAAGGAACCTTAGGAAAGAGAAAATAGCCAGCCAAGCAACGATAATTTAACACTTGGGATAAAGAAGAATGGATGGATGCACAAGTAGCATGAAGCAAATTATATTCGATTTGTGGGCAAATTTAATAGACCTAAAAGAAACCCCAATACTCTTTTTAATATAGTATATATGAAATCAGAATTATAAATAAGATGGTATCACAATGTAGGAACATTGAGTTAGAAGAATCTTCACTGCTCTCTCTTTTTTCGGTAAATATTTTCTTGTTCTTGTTAAAGTTGAATTATTCTTAAAGGGCTTGTTTCATGGCCCTGGAATAAAAACTTTATATTGCATGAGGTAAATGGAATGGACATCGCATGAGGAAAAGAATTTCAGACAATCAAGAAAGGACTGGATCCGGTAATCCCAAAAAATTAAGATCATATATTTCTTTTACAGGTTGTTTGATTAGGGTATGTTGGATTGCAGGGCAATTTGATGATTTTCAACAATATCTTCGACCCTGGACTATTGCTTTACCTCCAGTTCTGCTAAAACTTATACAAAATAGTAGAGTAAACTTAAATGGAGAAGTCTTTAGTTGTAGCCCAACAGTTAATAGATTGAAGAGTAGGAACATCCACAATGTCCCGAATTCTCCTCCATGGCCCGGAACAATCAAACAGCAGATTGTCCATTACCTCAATATTTTCACTAAGGAGATGGCAAATGGTGTATGCAAAGCCTCTAGTGTGAAGTAATTCGGGCACGAACTGTAGAACGCTACGCAGAATAGATCGACCGTGCCGGCCCAAGATCTAGAACAAATACTAAACAGAAAATAGAACATAGATACCGGAAGAAAACTAATTAGAAAAGAGAAAAAAAATACTTTGTTAAAAAGAATAAACCACATGAAAAAGGCTCTCTCTCACTTCTCACCAAGAAGAACAACTCTTACTTCCTTCTTCATCTTGGAAAGTCTATTAGCTAGTCTCCTGCTCTGCATATCTTGAAATCTTGCATAATTCATATGAGTCAATCTAGCATGTTATAAATCAGCAATATTATGTTTAAGAGTTTGATCAATATAAGAATTACTGGCGGACATGACATAAAGCTTCTTCACTTTTCTGCCTTGAGTAATAAGCTTTTCAGAAGCTTTAACATTAACATAAATCTCCACGATGTTGGGTCCAAATAAAATGGAATATTCTTTGTCCGTGATTTACGAAACAAAAATCAATTTTTTCTTCATGCCAACACATAATAAACATTATTTACGAAAATAGAAAAATCAGTAGATAATATGAAGCTAAATTACCAATATTTTTGATATAATAAAGTGAACTATTGACAATAGCAATAGCATCAGAACCAGAATCACGTAGAGAATCAAATATCTCTCTATGACCAGTCAAATGATTAGAACATCCAGAGCCAATAATCCAAGATATAGAACAAATACCAAACACAAAATTAAAAAGAGATGCTAGAAGAAACTAATTAAGAGAGAAAAAAATACATTATTAAAAAAATATAAGCCACACGAAAAAAAGATCTCTCTTACTTCTCACTAAGAAAGGCAACTCTCACTCTCTCCTTTTCTCTCTTTTCTCACGCCATAATAAAAGAGACACCAAAGATCCTTGTTTATATGGGTGGGGTGTTTGATTCCTACTCAAATTCAAAGACCAATATCTACTAAAAGATAAAACTTGATGACTATTATAGGATAAGAATAACTATTGCCCACTAAAAAATAAGACTTAATGAGGCAAAAGATTAAAGACCGGATAAGACAGGCAAAGAGTTGATGAAAATAAGGCGTCAGACAATCCACAACACTATTCTTTCCTTGGACACGAGAGCTCAGCTACCGCCAAACGTTTTGACTTCTCATGTCGCTGAGTCACTCTTATGCTATCACTATGGTTCGCTACTAAAGGATAAGGATAAACAATGATTCTTGATCATTTTTTTTCTTGAAAGCTCCCGTAGAAAATAGGCTCCGAAACTGGCTCTGCGTTGGAGTAGTTGGGCGTCCCCTACCGCCTGAAATTGAGATGTACTCACAAACCACATAAAGCCTTGGAGGAGGTTGAGTTCTAATTATGAACGCAATGAGTAGTTCTTTCAAGAAATAGTGATGTTCTACGTACAACCATAATGTCCTCAATTGGTGGAATTGAAGTTTAAAAGTGGAATTATTGAGATGTACTCACAAACCACATAAAGCCTTCGAGGTTAAGTTCTAATTATGAATGTAATGAGTGGTTCTTTCAAGAAATACTGAGGGGCCAGATGTGATTGAGTGGATTCTACATAAGAAGTCGGGGTGCTTGACCACTTGCTTTTAGAGAATATTTGGCGGTTAATAAGAAAGTGTGATGCCTTTCATATTGTGCACAGAAAGCAAATAAAGCAAATGATTGGGCCGCCTTCTTGTTGCTCATTATTCTGAAGATATCCTATAGTCCTGTATTTGCTTTCTATCTTTGTGTAGTATTTTATCCTTTAATTTATATAGCAGTGTTCATGTGAAATTAGTGCGAGCTGCCGAGGTAAAAAAAAAAATACCGATATTTACGTACAATCATAATGCCATCAATTGGTGGAATAGAATTTTAAAAGTAGAATTAGTTTATTAAGATGTACTCACAAGCCAGCTTCGGAGGTTAAGCTCTAATTATGAATGCAATGAGTGGTTCTTTCAAGAAATACCGATGTTTACATACAACCATGTCCTCAATTGCCCTGCAACAATTCATCACATTAAGCGATTCCAAGGTTCCTAATTATGAAGAGTGGTTCTTCCAAGAAATACTGATGTTTACGTACAACCATAATGTCCTCGATTGCCCTGCAACAATTCATTACATTAAGTTGATTCCATGACAGTACCAGTGTAACTACTAAAACTTGTTACCACTATAAACAACAACATAAGTGGGTTATTATCAACAAGAAATAAAAAGTGATGTCATAAATATTATCTTTTCTTAATCAAGTGAGGTAAGCGCCCTATTAAACAATCATGGTAGTGACTTCAAGAAAACTTCAATCCTCGAATTTATGTTCCTTAGAGACCAGCCCACACTCTAATCAATCAATAACCCCACTACCATGAGTCAAACCAAAACAAGGTTGCTCGTGTGGACAGGCAGCATGCACATAACAAGCTGGTCCTGGACCCATCCATGGAATTCCTATGAATTTATGATGTCTCCATCTTTAAGATAGAGATGAAAGAACCTACAAGAAACGTAAACTCTTGTGTAATGGCAACTTTTGTATATTGGGCCCTCACCACTCTCCCTCACGATTTAGATTTTGATACCTTGCACCATATCTCAAAAATTCCTTCCTCTCCTCGTTCCACCAGAACTGAATCTTATCCTCGGAAAAAAATCCCCAGTGATGAAGTATGGCCCACCTAGCTACCATGCCGTACATCGTAAAGATCACATCCTAACTGCTGGGTACAATTTAAAAAAAAAAAAAACCACAGATCCAATTCGAACTGATCCCTTTGGTTTGGTAGATATCGATTTTTTTAAATTTAATTTAATTTTGGTTTGAAAAAATTTTGAACTTAAGAAATTTCATTTGAGTGTTTAAAAATTCAATTCAAACCAATCGAACCAATTCAACTCTACTCAAGTGTATATATACAAATATATATATATATATATAAATTTTTTATACTTTCTACTCTATATAAAATAGATTTTTTATATTTAGAGTCGGTCCGGTGTATTTAGTTTGTTCATTGAATATCAATTCTATATAAGCTAAAATTTTTGATCTTTAGACTTATTCCAATTTAGTTAGCTGATTCATTAAATATCAATCCAATAGAATATATTAAATCTAATTTTTTGGATCGATTTTAAGCCATTTTTAAATAATCAAATTAATTTTGATTTTTAAAAATTAATTTAAATATGTTCGATCTCAGATTTAGTTTCAAAACGATCCAGTCCAACCGTGCACACCTCGAACTCATCATGTCCGTTTTAGCCGCAACCTCCGGTCAGAGCTCTATTTAGTGCGAGAGAAATGCTACGGAGCCCAAATGTGACACGCAAATTGTTCTGTGCCATACGCTACGATCCGTCCAATAGGAGAAACGTGGCCATGGGCTCCTCTTGGTATCAGTTTTGCATTTTCTAGCTGAATTTAAATTTCCAAAGTCCACCCTACCGTTGACTGGCCGTATCCGAATACGTAACCGTCGGATCGGAGGCTCACCGGTATAGACCAACTGATCCGGTGTAACGGCGCACGGACTTTCTCTCCGGACGAGGTCCCGTTAAGATGTCTCGCAGCCTTGCAGCTAATTGCCTAATCTCGTAACTTGCGAGACAATCTCTCTGATCATCGGGTAGTTTAACAGTTCTGATCATTTTCCCTTGGCAGATATTACACCACAAAACTGCTCCGCGAGACACTGGATTACTTCTGCCAGCGCCGACAAAAGGACGACCGTGGTCAGGCGTCAGCTTACCCGCGGGGGAGGTTAGCCCGCTACGTGTAGCACATGGACGTAAGGGGCCAAAATCTTGGCGGAAAGGAACAGGCGACGTCGTTAAGCCACGTGTACGTCTCTCAACGTCGAAGCCGCACCGAGGAGAGTCTTGGTGGACACGTGTACGGAGAATCCAGAACACAAGAGGTAACGTCGCTTGTCGGGCCGGCCGGCCCAACCAAATATGCCCACTGGCGCTCTTCCAATCTGACCATCATCATTGAATAAAAGGACCACCGACCCATTCTTTTCCATTTTCCCCAACTCCACCCGGGTGAGTTCTCTCATTTCTCTTTCTTTTTTCTTGGAGTCTAAGCCAAGGCGGGGAGGGAGATAAAGGGGAAGGAGAGGGAATGGAGTTCTACGAGGAGCTACTCTTGACGGCGGTGGTTTCCATCCTCCTCGCCTTCCTGATCGGGAAGCTCGCCGCCCTCGGAGGCACCGAGGGCGATCTCGGCCGCGACGTTCCGGCGGATGCGGCGGCGCTCCCGGCGGCGATCGGTCACGGAGGAGAGGTCTTCATCGAGGAGAGGCGGGAGAGTGTGGGGGAGAGTGGTGGCTTGGGTGTAGAAAAGGTCGATGATGGTTGCGGAAGTGAAGCGGTTCTTGGATCGGAGGGAATGGAGGCTAGCGAGGTAGAAGAAGAAGGGGAGCGATTGGAAAGAGAGCGATTGTTGGAATATATATTGGAGAAGGCCCAGGAGGTAAGAACCCGTGAGTTCGATCAAGAGGAGGAGAATATAGTAGAAGAAACTTTTGCTAAAGAGGAAATCGTGAAGACTGTTGATGACTTAGTGAAAGAAGGAGACGGATTTCCCAAGGATAAAGTTGGTGTGGAGAAAGTTATGCAATTGGATGAAGGACATGAGGGGGCGGGAGAAGAGAAGAGGGGGATTGAGGAGAAGTGGGGATCGTTACTCTATGGGGAGGATGATTGGGAGGGGATCGAGAAGAGCGAACTGGAGAAGCTTTATGGTGTGGCGGCAGCATATGCCGATAGTAAGGATGGTAAGGAAGCGGTGTCGAGGCTGAGTAGTGATGTACAAATGCAGTTGTATGGGCTTCAGAAGGTTGCAACTGAGGGGCCCTGCTATGAGCCGCAGCCGATGGCTTTGAAGGTTACTGCTCGCTCCAAATGGTACTGCTGATCTCTTTTGTCTCGGCCGATAAGTTGCTTGTTGTTGTTTTTTTCAAATGTTCTGCTTCGCATAGTTATTTGCATAGGAAACTGCGCTGATATTACTAGTTGTGGCCATATTTGATGCTTGTAAGCTATCTGTTTTGGTAACGTTTGGTGGTGGTAGGAAGATGTCAGTTTAAACATTCAGAATAGAGAAGGTAGAAATTTCATTTGCAAAGCTGGACATCGGCCTGTTATTACTAGATTCAGAGTGGAATGTGCTTCTTGAGAACTCGTCAAAGAATTGATTACTTGCTAAAGCTAAGGGAAGTGATTAACGAGAGCATCAGGATGTGAAAAGCATAACAATAGAAGAACCAGTAAGGTTGGAAGTACTGACACCATGGAAAACTAGGATTTAGGGACCTCACCTTTTGGACCTCTGGAACATCTCTTCCAACTTGTATTCATTTAGAGTCTCCATTTGTATTTAGAGGGCAATGCTCTGGCAGACTGGCTTCCTAATCCAAGAGCCACTCTCTATGTGCAGTGATTTTGGACTAGTAATTTGCTGACTCGCTCCATCTTGCTTTTGCTGATGGGCATGTTTGTATTTATAAGAGGATAGAAGTGTAATCCCTCTCTTGGTTACCCCCCCAAAAGGGGAACATTGTAGAAGAGATGTGACATTAAAAGACATGATGCAAAGTTTGTAAAGTTAGTCTCTGAAGACAAAAGAGAGTGACTGTTAAAATTCTGCTAGATGCTTCCTTCACTATGAACTGGGTAGGTGATAAGCTATTCCAGTTTGCTGTCCAAGATGATCCTTATGGCCTTTATTTATCTTACTCTGCTAACTTGCATTTGTTATTCTACTATAAAATGCTCCCCTCTTTGAAGTTCTGATTAGTTTGATTACTTCTTTTTATAAAATAATCTGGCACTCTTAAATCTTCCAGCCTGAATAAAGGTATTCTGCATTGTGCAAGTGCTATGATTTCAATCTTATTTTCCCAACTCATAGCCTCTCTAATTTGAGGTTAACAACAACATTAAACTTCCTTCAGCTAGAAAATTTAGAGACTATAGGACGAGCATCCTTTGGAGGTTTTTATTGACCAAAAAAGAAAAAGAAAAAAAAAAGAAAAAAAGACTCTTGATTATGTAGAATTTGGTATGTGGTTCATTTGATAGTTTTGATAATGGGGTTCAGAGCTGCTATGTATGAGTAACAGAGGATGTCATCTATGTTTTGCCAGGTCTGCTTGGCAAGGACTGGGGACTATGATTCCGGAGGTGGCTATGGAACAATATGTAAACCTTCTGTCTGAAAAGATTCCTGGCTGGAGGGGAGAAAAAACCCAAGTAAGTCTCATGTTTGGAAGTAAGGAAACATTTGCTTTATTTTGTAATTCTTTATATGGAAGAGCAGACATTGAATAACATATGCTTTTTCCACAATACTTGCTAGGATGAAGCCAAACATAATGATGGCACTGATTCTCCCATGGCGTTGGGATCTGGAAAAGGAACACCTGATTCAAACTCGTCTTTGTTTTACCAACCAAGTTCTCTAACTGAAAGGTAATCATTACAATTTAATATCTATAATTTTGGGCAGTAAATATTGAGGGATTCTGGATCCCCAGCTTTTACTTGGCTTCACTCATTGTTACTTGGTTACTGCAATTGCCTACAGATTATCAGAAGATTCTTCTTGCACTCAAGGTGACGATGTGGGTGGTCCGAAACCTTTGAAGCAAGGTATGCCCGTGACATAACTGCTCTTTAGTATCAACTAGTCTTCTAATCATGTGATGGTCTCTTGGGAAAAAAGACTAAGTGATGTTTCTCTAAGCAAACGTGATATTTCACCATATTTTTGATAAAGATTATCCAGCACAAGTCAAAACTGGAATGTGTTAACATTGGTAAATTGCCAGGTCATTATTTATTGTAGAGCACCAGGATAAGTATGCTGCACTCTATATCCATCCTGCCATTATCTTGTTCTAGATGGCATGTAGTGCATAGTTGTGCAGTCATAAGCTAACTAATTAGTAAGCTAAGTTATTGGTTAGTCATATGAAATTTGTAAACTGCATGGATACAAAGCTGGGTACATTATTTAACAAATTACTCTAGATAGGAGAAAGAAACAGAGTTCATATTTTAATTATTGATTACTTGCTGGTTATTGAGTTCTATTGTTTACTAAAGAATCTAGGGATATGTAATTGAAGGCTATCTGCATGACATCTCAAGAAAACATCCTTTACTTGGACTTTCTCTTTGATTTCCTTGGAGCATAATGGATAAATAAATAGTAACTTTCATACTTTACACATTTCTTCTAACACTATTATATGATTTTGGGGTTGTTGTGTGAAAGGCACTTAGTCAGTGGAGACTTGGGGGACTTGACATGCAAACAAGGGAACGCTTGAGGTGGATAGTGGACTTGAAGGCCTTTTTATTAATATTATTATTACTATTATTTGGTAGGTTCTTTTTATTGGTTGTTAATGGCTAACTTGAATTTAGGGTGACATTTTAGTGAGAAATTTTCAATGCAGCTTCTTGTAGTCTAGTATATTTTGGTGCTCTGTCTATTTTATATTTTATTAGTAGATATATTATGATATTTCACTCCATAACATCGGCGTTAATAGGTGGAATTATATGATTGGCTTATCCACATTTCTTTTGACTGAGATTTATGGATAAAGTCCTCAATCACATTTAGAAATTTTTAGCTATTTCACGGTAGAAGGTACCACGGCATATGTCATTGCCACAATATGATCATTTTTGTCATCTTGGACTTATGATTACAAAAGTTGATTTATTCAGACATATAATTGAATCAAGGTATTTCATTGAGGTTGAGAGATGTTTTTGGGATATTGTGATGTCTACACAGGGCTTTAAAGCTTGAACAAAAAGTTTATAAGGCAATCGTTTGTTGAGTAATTGGCCTCATTTTTCATGAGAATTTTCGCTGCAGAAATGATGTTGGGGAAGACCAAGTCTTCTGTTCGAAAATAATTAATACTAATTGATTCAGAGTTTTGATTCCTGCCATTTTGATAAGCTATCATCAAACAAAGTGAACCTAATGACCTGGCTTAGCATTGAGGGTCCTCCCTGATGCATGACTAGTATCTTTATGTTGACCTTCATTTGAAACAAGAGTAGGCTTGTGAGAGATGAAATGTATATCTGTTATTTGCAATACTAGCAAACATAAAGGATAACATATTCTGCTGATTATATATGTTTTTTGCTATACTCTTTTCTTTTTGCTAGACAGATTATATATGTTACAAGATCTGAGCGGGAGGTAACTAGCCACCATATGAAGATTTTTTAGTCTATTGGTTGGCTTATAGTGTAGATCATCTCTCTAGATTCTTATTGCGGATTTGCTTCTAGTGGCTTCTGCCATTCGAAGGACAGAATTTTATTTATTTGATGTTGGTGCAACAACTCTGTCACCTACACTAGGCACCATTTAACTTATTTTCTGGTGGCTCCCATCTATTATGTGGAGATTAGTGTTTTTCTGGTTTAGAGTAAGTTGATGCTAGTTTACAACTAGTTGTCTTCCCATCATTTAACTTCTCCAAGAAAATATTGTTGGGGCAGCTGCTGCATATGTAGGTCATATGGAGCACCCCGAAAAATTTTGGAGTTGCCCTTGGATGATGGTTTCTCAGACCCTTGCATTCTGTCTTCATACGATTTTCTTTGAAGCCAAGATCAGACTGCAGATTTTAATGTCTTTAAATTGATCAAAAAGAGACACCTAGATAACACTAGCCTACAGGATCTTCCCATAAGCTACATTGATTCCTATTTCATTCTTCCTAAGCCTATAGAAATGCTCCCTCAACCTTGCAAGTCATATTTTTAACAATGTAAGCCATATACGTTTTCCTCTTTCACTGCAACGACCCACAACCTCCACATATAAGTAAACCTTTTGGATTACACTGACCAGTCGCTATACCTTTTGCTACAAGTTGAAGAACAATTTTAGTTAGCTTTTAGGTGCAGAATTTTGCCTGCAATGGACCCATTTATGATCAGGTCAGGTTTGCCTAGGTCCATATATCAATGTTGAAAGTTTTACGTTATAGTTTTTTAATATTAATTTGTTTATTAGAAAACAAGCTAAAACTGACTGAAAAAAAATCAGTTCTTGTTTTAGAAGTTGCGAAAATTCCCTTACAGATGTGGTAAAAAATGTTAGGCTTGTTTTCAGGTATATAAAGACATCATGGTGTAGGTATAGTTGATCAATTTTCATTTACTTTCTTCTTGAGCAATAACATGCTCTAATTTCTCAGTTAAAATGTCATACATTGTACTAGCTCCACATAGGCACAAACTTTAAAACTTATATTGATCTACATCTCGGGGAAGTCCTTTTGGAATGCTGCTGTCAAAAAGAGGTTGGTTACAAAATGTGAAATATTTTTTATTATCTCTGTCCATTCCTGTTGACGATACAATTCCTTTGGTGTAAGCCATTTCGAAAACTTTTCCATTTTTATAATTAATTATTATAAAGCAAGCAAATTGTTCTTTTCAATAAATTTATTGATATTTTCTTAGGTACTTGATGCATCCACGGAAATAAGTCCTTAAGAAAAATTTATAACCTTTCTGATCTCATTAGTTGGGGTTGACCTCATGAAAGTTCCACAACCCAATTTATGAAGTTTGCAGCTTTTTTCTTTTCCTTCTTTCCCCTTTAGTAATTACAGGAGATGCCACCTTTCCATGTTTGGAAACAGAACCTCACCCTACGTCCCATGGGCAGTTTGCAGCTCTGTTAATGCATGTCTTTTCAAACCTTCTCATGACTCGAAGCTTTCTTTGGCATCTCCTTGTCCGGATAAACCTGAGTTCACTCCTCATGAGGCCTCGATTGGTAGTTTCGGATGCGACAATACCATCATAGTTAATTATCCCATCATTTGGTCCCATAAAAGAGAAAGTAGCAATGCCAATCATTTCCAACAAATGCTTTTGCTAGTATTTACATCTCTAGGACAGTCACATGCGTATTTGAAGTTCTCTTAACATCATAGTAAGTTATCCCATCATTTGGTCATATAAAGGAGAAAGTAGCAATGCCAGTCATTTCCAACCTACTCTTTTGTTAGTAATTATGACAGTCACATGCTTATTTGAAGGTTTTTTCTTAACATTTAGGGAATGCTATATTGCTTAAAAAGTACTTTTTGTGACTGTAAAGCAGAAAAGCACTTCCAAAAGATAAGTATTTGTAACATTGTATAAAAGTTTCTACAAGAAGAAAGAGTCAAAAAATGCCTTTAGGAGAAGCTAGAACGCGTCTCCTCATTTTATTAAGCAGAAGCAATACCAACAGGCCTGAGAGCCATGCAGCATTTTGTAGCTTGTATAATAATGCTATCGGTTTTGTCAATACAGTATGTGATGATCACAGTGCTTTGTTGTGTTCAATGTTTAAGTGCTGCAGGGAGATTGCTTCTAGAAGCTTTTGACAACTGCTGTATTGGACTGCTGATATCGACAATCATTAACCATATGAAACCTGACATACAAGTTTCCGGCACTAGAAGGGTAGATGCATAGGTGACTTGCTTTGGAGTGAGTTCCTCAACTGCCCAAAAATCTCATTTTTTGGCTTCAATCCTAAAGGGGTTGAAATCGAACATCATTGGATTAATGGCAGAATCTAGGTAAGGCCCACCTATCTAGATTCAGTCTGATGAGATTTATCTCAAACTCAACCTTACCTGGGACTTCACCAAACCCAACCTGACTTGATCTCACTTAGTCTACCGAACTTGGCACAATCCAACTTTTCAGACCCAAATTATACCCCAAAAAAGTTAGCCAATCCTATTCTAGGTAAGGCTCAAGGAGTTGAAATTGCACTTCATTTGGATTAACGGTTGAATCCAGGTAAGGCTTACCAATCTTGATTCAGTCTCTTGAGATTTGCTCAGCTCAACTGAATCTTTCATCCACTTGACTGAACCCAGCCCAACCTGACTTGATCCAACTTAATTTGCTGAACCTTGTCCGATCCAACCTTTCAAACCAAAGTTCAACCAGAATTGAGTTAACCAATCCTAGACCTAACCCAGTGTAAATTTGATGCGCAACTTCAAACAAACCACCATAGTTACTGAAATTACAGTTTGGTTTGAACTAATTTCATTGAAAAAACAATGCATTGGAGCTGCAGTTTGTGCAATTGCATAGTCAGTGTCATACATCTACTGATTCCTACAGTAACGCTAAAAATTAAGGCCCTTAGTCCCATCACGTAGATGTCTATAATAGTGTATATCCATTATTTCACTGTCTTGTTGGAAGTTTCCCTATATGTGGAATTATGACGAGATGAAGGTAAAGACAAATGGTTTCCCACTGCAACCATCCTGTTTATGTAAACATCTGGCACGATCATTCATTTCTTGTCCTCAAAAGATTTTTCTACAGATTAATGGGAGAACTGACTATGTACTTAAATATTATCGTTCAGTGGGTTGTGTAGGTCATACTTGTGACTATTGCCAACTTGCTGATCAGAATTGAGCTTGGGTGATTGGCGCATACTTTGGTAATTGACAAAGGACTTTCTACATAGTAATGATAGACCTGACTGCCAAGTAAAGGATTTGTAGATCATGCCTTGTGATGATGACTCTCTAATCAGGCTGCTCCCAAGAACAATATAAATGTATCCATGTGTAGACTATATTTGTGCATCCTCTCTCTCTCTCTCTATGTGCATGTACTCATATGCATCATAATCATTCCATTCACCTGAGGTGAATAGTTTGTCATACATGCAACTGGTTGTAATTTTAACTTTTTGATAAGCTTAGGGCCTATTTGGTATTGTTGTTGTTTTTCTTTTGTTAGTCGAGACATTTTACAACTAATTTCAAATTTTATTGAATTTGTATCTGCATTTTAAACTCTCTTTTTTGCTTCCTTTTGAACCAATCAATTTTACATGCCTATGCTTCATCCTATGTGGTGAGACTAGGTGTCCTTTTTTTTTTTTTTTGGTACAACAGCTCACACGCAACGTGTGTGAATGCTTCATCCTATGTGGTGAGACCAGCTCCAATTTTCATTTTTGGTGCTAAACATCTATTATGTACCCATTCAAGTTTTTTTTTAATCTGTCATAATACTTGATCTAAATTCTTGTTTGTGGTGTTTTATGAGCTCTGCATTCAGGTGTCAAGTCCATGTTTAATGGCCAATACTGAATTGTGCTTTTACTGGAGAAAATCATGTGCTTCATGCTTCTTCTTCCCCCCTCCAAGTTCAATTTTCTTCTATAAGTCTTGCTTCTGTTTTTTCTATTGTAGCATCTTCCTTGACCTGGTCTACCTTTCTTATAGGTCTGACGAAGACATTCCTTTTCAACCTGCTCTCTCCAACCAGAGTGACATTCGTGAGTTTCTATTGATGAGCCAGGCTAATGATATATCTGAGGACCCAAATGGCTCTAATTGTGACTATTTTCTCTGAAGACGTGGCTGAAGGCTGATCATGTGTTCTTTTATGTCCTCAATTTGACGGTTAGTCTCCCCTTAAAAGCTTGTGTGGTGTGTAAGACTGTATATATGTACATAGTTCATGTTCATAAGGTATGGATATTACAAGTTATATGTATGCTTGGTGCTGTTTTTTAATCAGTAATATATTCCTGGTGATTCCTGCATGGTACTAAAAGTTGTTTTGATAAAGTGAAGTGCCGCCCTGTTCAAATGTGATCTTTTTTTGTATGCCTGCTTGATGTGCAGACATGTCCTGTACTTTGGTAACAAAAGCAAGATCGCATGCTTCTGTATGTTTTAGGTCCAAAGCTGCTAAAATCTTGTGGTAATGACCAAAAGGGAAAGCAGAAGCTTTTTGTGTGAAACGAGATAAGATATTGGACTGCTTTTAAATGTAAAATAAAAAAAAATAAATTCAAAGCTCCCTTTTTTTGGGGTAAGTAGATATCCCTTCTTTGAGTTGTTTCTTTTTTTTTTTGAGTTGTTTTTGAGTTGTTCTCTTGTTGCAATATTAGCAGTTTTAATGGTATATTACAGCTTAATTGTAGCTTGCATCGTTATGCCGCAAAATATTTAGTATATTAAACATATGAATTTATGAAATACTAAGAGTGTTACACATTCTGGTTACGTACAAGTCTCATGATGATCATCATGCTATTATTTGCAGGCTGTTGTTTTTTAGAGAATGATTTTTATTACATAATAACATATCTAAAGAAAATATTTAATGAATAAACCATTCTTCAGCAGACATTTTAGAGTTTATTTATAAAGCAAATTTGTTAGGGACATACCCACACACTTAAAATCATTATAAAAATAAGGGTTTTTTGCATGGATACCCTTCTAAATATCGGATTTTGCGTGAATACCCTTCCAAAATTGATATTTGCATGTATACCCTCGTAAAATACTTGTTTTGCTATTCTATCCGCTTTTATTCTTATTTTTGCATATATATCCATGCCATCTAACGCCGTTAAAAAATTAACGGTTTCAAATTAAAATGACTAAAATACCCTTAATGGGTAAGCGTGCAAATAGAAATTTTTATAAGGGTATGCAAGCAAATAGTAACTTTACAAGGATATTCATACAATTTTCTATATTTAGAAGGATATTTACGCAAAACAAATCCTAGTAGATGGAAAGAATTTGGTCGTCCTCGCCAACAAACCAGAGAACGTTGGATGCCTTCATTACTGGTAAAAACTATTTTCTCGGCTAAAATAGAATCAATATACTCTTTTTGTGGTCGATAGAGGAGAAAAGAAAATGAAGATGGCATGGAATCAGTAATAGAATAAGCATCGGGCTCAGAAGAGGGTTCAGCAAAAGAGTCATCAAGGATTGTAACCAAATCTTCAATATTAAAAATAAAGCTACTACCAAAATTAAATGGAAATTCAATGGCATAAGCGTCAGTGCCATCATTGTGCAACATCCTGAATGGTTCAACACTAAGAGACTGCAATTCCTTAAATAAGGATCATTACGTAACCCCAAGTTTGAAATTTTTTGGTATGCTCGTGGGAGTCAGCTTGCACCTTAGATTGAGTAGTACGTGCATGAATGTCCTTTGACCTTAGACTCATCTATTAGGCCACAATAGACCATTGGGGCAAATCTTGTTTATCTTGGAGGGGGTGCTTGTGATTGAATCATTAGAGACGGCACTTGAGTTCATACAGAATCTATAGCCGTAATATCAGTTTCCTCCTCCTCTTCACAATCAAAGCGATAAGATGACTCTTTTTTTTTTTTTGTACAACGGCAGCTCACACACTACGAATGTGAATGCGGCCAACAAAATTAGAAAGCAGAAGGCTACATAAAGGCCCTGGCACAGACCCACTGTCTACTCAGACGAAACCACCGAAGTGGTGGGTCGCATAGGAAGCTATCTAGTTAGCAGCCCCATTTGTCTTCATGTAGACGTGTGAGGCATGGTGGGAGTCGCACTCCTCCAGCAATCAGCAGCCCCGTTTGCCTCCCTGTAAACATGTAATTTCTTTAGAATCTTGAAGAGTTTCTTTACATGTTGTTCTTGGTCTTTGATTTGCTCCATCCTAGAACTTGATTTCAAAAATTTAGTGTTCATCCCTATTTAAGATATTATTCCATGAATCCTCGGTCCATCCATTCTCTGCTCGATATCTTGAGATGTTATGCTGACATAACAAGGATCCAAATGTGCCTTATGCACACCATCCAATGAGTTCTGTTCTTCACAATTCTTCTTGCTCTTTTATTGTGGGCATATTATATATGTTGATGTATTTATCTGGTCAATTGGATTCATGATGCAGAAGGCCTGAGTCTCTAATAGATCTAGATAAAGAGGCACTTCTCCACATATCTGACCTCCTTGGCAGCAATGCTGTGGCGTTGGCTTTCAATGGCAAAAAGATTAAATGCATGTACCAGGCTCGTTGTAAATTTGAACAAACCACAGGACATCACTATGCAGCTAAGTATACCAAATGGCAAACCATCAATTAAATACAAATGGAGATAAAGAGACACTACTCTACCCTGCATATTTGCCCTCCTTGGCAGCAGTTAATGCTGTGATGATGGCAATCTGAGGAGCAACATCAGTGCAAAGATCGACTCATCAAAAAAAAAAAAAAAAAAACCACATGATACAGAATCTTGCACCAAACCTCATCACCAACATTGGTTAAAACAAAAAAAAAAAAGAAAATAAAATAAAATAAAGGCCAAATGAGAAGTATGGGATGAGGTCAGGCTGAAGTGGAGGAGAAATGGAGAATCCCACGAATTCACCTGTCGAAAGCTTTCATTGGTTATGGCAATATGAGAGAGAATACTCCAGTTTAAGCCTGATAAAAATGTTTTTTTCTTTTTGACGAAACAAAAAGATGAAATTAGGGTTTTGGAAAAACCGGCTAACAGGTGGAGATGCGGGGTATCGAACCCCGTACCTCTCGCATGCTAAGCGAGCGCTCTACCATCTGAGCTACATCCCCGTTGATTCTAATAGGACAATTACTTTATCTACAGTAAACGTTCAGGCATTCTAAGCTTTAGATCTTTTTAATTCCTCTATATTTATTTTCACGTATCTTCTAAACTGGTGGCTCTGTCGTTCAGCACGTTATCAAATGAGAAGCGTTCATTCTCATCTTTCAACTCTACCTTTGCTTTCATGCTCACCTAGTAGCCAGATGGATCAATCTTAATCTTGCTATAAGGTAGGTTTCAAGTGTAGTGCTTTGAATACCTTGTATGTATACTATCAGCAAATACCTGGCCTTTAGCGTTCATTCCCAGCTTCACTAGCGCAATATTAGAGCAGTAGATCATCCACAGCCCAGATTATATATCAACTTGCTTTTGATGAGTGATGACACTCATCATTCCTTTGTCATTACCATCAATAAGTGAAATTTGGGAATAAGATGCGCAGTGCACAAAAGTTCGTGTATAAGAGAATTGATGCACCGTCGAGATATCATCCTTCTCCTTTCGATAATCTTGTTATTCACAGGAAATTCCAATCAAACCCGAGTCATATATCCAGGAAAATGTTCAATCAATGCTTGTAAATCCAAAAGACCATCTGATCTTTCCTCCTCTGAAATATTTGTGCAATTCTATTTCCACTTTCTCCATTATATATGTATATATGTATGTATGTATACTTATGTATGTACTTCTACTTGTTGATCCAATCCACCTTTAGCTTTTAGCCTCAAGTTCCAGTACCTTCCATAGCTACCAAAAATTGAACTTTGAAATTTACATCACAATTATTTCATAACTTAAATGACACTCTGATTGTATTATATCTAGCACCACTTCAATTCTTTGCTCACAGCACCAAGTCACCATGACAACCAGGAACTGATGCAGTACATAAAGATCACATGCATGAAAGACGAGTCCCATGTACCCACTCATGTGATACTTTCCTTAATGCACTTGATGCTAGATAGCTTGTTTGGTGAGTGCATCAAACTGTAAATACCTTCATGATAATAGCCTTTGCACCATTAAGTCACTGTTGCAGGCTTCCATCCCAGTTACTTTTACATGCATCTAAATTTCTACATGGCCCTTGACATGGCTGATTCAAAAGTACAGGGAATGATGATCTAGTTGATGCCCAGTGTCAAGAAGTTAGTGAATAGTGGGAGATGGAAATTGAATCATGTGAAATATAGAAATCAATTAAAGTTGCAGATCCCACCATGCTGCACTGGACAAGATGTTCACCTCCTTTCAGACTTTTCCATCTTGTGTAGCTTTGTAGCTTTTACTCTAAATTTTCATCAGGTCATGGAGGTTTTGATTCTATCAACCGGCCTAGGGACCTAAAAGATGTCTCTGAAATGATAGCAAACAGGATCTAGAGTATTTCCAAGTTAATAAAAAGTAATAATTAATCATTGACCTCTCATAGACATTTAGATCGATGTATTACTATTTTTAAGATGAAAAAGAAGACCTAACTGGATCTTTCTTATTGCTACATCTGTAGCAGTCTGTATGGTAACAGTATAGACAGAAACAAGTGAAAGCTTCAAATCAGCAGTGAGACATCCGAGACATTTCTTTGTAAAAAGTCTGGAGCTACATAAACTGGGCAAGCAAATGTGTCTTTCCATGGCCAAAGGCTGCTTCCGTTTCTTCTTCTTCTTCTACGAGGAGGCTTCTTTTTTTTCCCAGTCTTCTTTGATTGAAGAGCGAGTCTTCTATGGACGGAGGCCTAACTGCTGTTTCCTTTGGAAAAAGTAACGATATCCAAAGACTTCCCAGACGCTTAAGCAAATTTCCTGTACATCCACTTATTGATAAACCCTTTAATCCTAAATAACTCCGACAACAATAACTGATAAAAACACCTGAACACTATATCCAGAACCCTGTCTTTGTTCTTTTCCAATGCCAAAATTGACTTGCCTGCAACTTTGTAGTCATGCTGTAACTTGACACATGATGGATCGTCTAGTTTCTTCCAAGCATAGGAATCCAGATCCTGTGGCACAAACACCAATGGATCAGCAGCCAAAGCTGCCTGCTTCAGATAACTGTTCTGGAGAGCACATTTCAACTGCATGTCTCCCGGTTAATTTATCCATCCAGCAGCTTGTTGGCTGCCCATCATCAAGTCAAGTGATAATATGCAAATAGTTATATGCACAAGAATTTGAATTTCTTTCAAATCAGGAGACACAGGATTCAGGCCTCTTAAAGTTCTACCATTCTAATACAACAATTTTCGGTAATAACTAATGATCACAACTCATAAACCATCAAACAAGATTTCGGAGGGATGTACGGAATTAGATCCAAGATTTTCCAAGTTCTGTGTGATTTGATACTTCTCGCCGAATTTGTCCATGGTTTAGTTCTTGAATGGAGAACCATGAGCGGATTGTATCCATTGGGCAAATATGAGTTCGATCAAGATTTGTTTTTCCGAAGTACCAAAAGCGATGAGTCTCTGTCGCCCTTTGCTCTTTTGGAATTTACCGGTTTAGTTAAAAACCTTCCCATCCCCATGAAGCTGAGTCTGAGAAGCTTCTGTCCAAGAACCAATCTCGAAAGCAATGGTCCATGGGATGTCGCTAAGAGCAGACAAATCAAGAAGCAAAACAGAATTCAATATTACTATTACAAACAATGGAAGTTGGTTGCTTTCAGACCCCAAGCATTAAACCATCTTCTTCACTGGTCATAAGTCTTTCTTAGGTTGTTGGAGCAAGCTGAAGTGTCTAATAGGATAACACATGGCGCTTCCCAATCAACAGCATCACCATTATATATGACTTCAACTGCATTTACCTTCCTACCAACTTGGAACAAAATAATACACACACACACACACACACACGGGGGAAGGGAGGGAGAGAATACTGCCAATAATGACCATAATCTTGAAAACTTTACATAAGCGAATAAGAGATACTAGGAGAATTAGGGAGGAGGTAAGAACTGAACCAAATCCCTCTATTACTTGATAAACCATAGGTATTCCCCAGGACTGATTTTGGCATACACAAAATATTGATCGGAAGAATCACTTCTTGTTCCTTTATAACACTAATTACTAACACCATTTGAGAAATTCAATAAAGAAATCTGAAAATGAAGAAGATGATGAAGAAGAAGAAGAAGTGAATGTGAATCAGCATATCTCAATCAACTGAATAGGCAAATACCTATAGAGCCCAAAAACAGACAAACTTAAACAGGTCACCATCCACTCTTCAACTTAACGAACTCTGATTGTGCAAGATCATTATAGATGCGCATGCGACAAACCCACGAGGGTAACCTTATTAATTGGTGGCAACATGTAAAGAAGATACAAGCACTGGAAACCAGATTTCACATGCAAACTAAAACACAAGAAATAGGCCTGGCAGAGCTTAAGCTATTTGACTCTTTAGGGTACAACAAGGCCCATGTCTAACATTGATATTGCCTCTGGATATCAACTAAAAATCCAGAACTGAAGACAATTACATAAAGTATCGATCATATAAAGATCTACACTTGGACCAGAAAAATTGAAATTAAAATTTATAAAGGAAAATGCATACTCCCAAGTTTCCTACCTAAACTGCCACAAGTTGCAAAATTTTACAACATGAATCAACATTGTCGAACCAGACCGATGGAAGTAATAAAAAGAAAAATCGTCATCGCATATTACCCTCTCTCAGGACATCAATCATGTTGTATATTCTTTTCTGAGCCTTGGACTGGACCTGCATGTTGTACAACATTAAGCTTTCTTTTTTTCAGATAAAAAAAAATGAACAGATATGTAGTAGAAAAGAAGATATAGATAAGAGAACAGAACCTTCTTGGACAGAAATATGGCAGCATCAATGGTTCCCTCTGCATATATTGATCGGCCGCAGACATTGTGCTGGAACTCGAAAGAAACTCTGAGGGAAAAAAATAATAAATTTATAACACAGTAAGCTGGAGGAGATGAAAATTTCTTTAGTTTAATCTAAATTGTGCCTCAGGATGATTAATTACGTCTCATCAGGTGACGTTAGATGGTACATATGAAATGCATGACCAGATAAATGCTCTTCAGGGACGCCCACCATTTCAAGTTGCCGTTTAGGGTCTCTTATCTGTTGGATCTGTTAAAGGGAGAGAAAATTGGAAAACTGATGAAAAACAAGTTTCAGGCAAGCATAAAAAGTTCACGTAGATATTCTTGAGAATTCTTAAAACTGCTCCTTGATTTTTATAATATGCAGAAACACTTCCCATCACTATTTTGATTTCAATTGATGGGATTATAACAGAGAATCAGTTAAAGCTGACCATCCAGCAGACCTTCTGAGTATAAATAAAAAACCGCAACAGTGAATCAATGAAATTGTCCTAAAGACCAGTAGCAATCTTTACTATATAAGGGAAAATGAATTATATCAACCTCCTTATTTGCAACCGTCTTTTCCTACAAATCATAGTAAGATAAAAAAAGGGATAAGCAAGCATTTTCAATTTGAGGAAGGAATATCTCATGCAGAGCTATAAGTGAGAAATAAACCAGCATGAAGCTAAAAGATCAGAAGAGTTTGTAGTTTAAAACTAGTCCTGCAATCTCAAACAATTAATCAACCTTTGAACTCAAAAAAGAAAAGGAATTAATAAACCTGTCCAAAGTTCGTAAGTAGTCAATGAGAAAATTGGGTGACAAGACTGGTTGAATCACCTGATCCAAACAGAAGGAGACACCAAGTTTCTGAAAGCATGAAATGACAGCTTTTGCAGTACCAGATGTGTCCAGTTTGCTTGCTTGATGCGACTCCATCACCTGCTTATGTGCACACAATTATCTAATTAGTTATCAAGACCAGCTATATTACACCTGTTCAACGTTCAGCCATATGTAGCTCCTTAAACTAACAAGACAATTTCAAGCAAAATGACAACTTCCATTTGAAAAAGAAATATAGACATCTAAAACAATGTAACGAAGATCATAGAGATCTATAAAGGACATGAGAATCAGAAGAACAGAAAAACAGTAACTATATTCTCTCTCTTTTTAATCAATAGTTTCATTTGATACGCAATTGCTAAATTGCCTAAAGCATTCCTAATAATAAGTTTTGAAGACAAACAGATATAGGAAGCAAATAAAGTTTATTGTCCCATTACTTATAGTTTATTAATATGAAATAAATGTATTTCACTGAAGATTTGAACCAACTTTGGATAATAAACAAATAAACAAACAAATGAACAAACGCGAATGAAAGCTAGCTAATTAGTGTAGTCAAGTTGCTGTACATAACATAATGACCTGCACAGTAATTTCTTTGAAGATCTAGCCAATACAACTAATAGAAAAGAAAAAACAATTACTGATAGATGAGTGATTTCTGAGATATGTGATGCTCTAGTAGTAACCTAAATTAGTGAATGGCACTATAATGGTGGAAAGAAAAGTACAAGGGAATTCAACCAGGAAAACCATTCTTCCCTTCATGCTGAACAATACGGTGCTGCAGCTCCTAGGTAACTAGGCCAATTTTTTGTCTGTTTCTGTCCTATGGCTGAGTATTCATATACTAAAAAAGTTTTTCACCAGTGCTGCTTGTTCTTAGCATGTTCATATTTTCTAAATTAAGTCTCCAACTAGGCTCCAAAAGTTAGCTTGAAATGCCTTCTAACATGCAGTGCCCCCTTCAGTTTATCTGATGGGTGAAGAACTAGCTGAATTGGCTGACTAGCTTGGTTGGTTTGCTCCTTTATTTTTCTTTATGACTTTGTTTGTTCATTAAGTATTAACAAAAATATGTATAATTTTTCACTCTCAATGTTAAAAATACAAAAAGTAAAGAAAAGAAGAAAATGAAAAACCCAAAAGTGATAAACCCAAAAGTACCAAAGATGTCAGCAATTACAATTGGATAACCTAGCAAAATTGTCATACATAGCAATAGAGACACATGACAATTACACATGCAGATAACAAACAACAAATGAGCAGCATAAGTGTGAGATTAATTAATAAAGCCACATGGTAAATTCGCCCAGAGAGCTCAGATCATAAATCATGTTCAAGGTAACAAAATGCTTAAAAGGTATATGCTGTTGCAACAGATCAGAACACCACCAGTGCTCTCTCTCTCTCTCTCTCTCTCTGTCTCTCTGGGCCCATAATCTCAATCCACCCCTCAAAAAGATCACAGCATGGATCATGTAACCACACTGAACCCTGCTCTGCATCCTGGATCAAGTACATGATAAGAGATTAAAGTTTCATCTGGATGACCAGTGTCAGAAGGATGAAGGTCTGCCAGTTTGCTTCTTTATGCAAGCCAAGAGTTATTATCATTAGTTGTAGATACATGTAAACAATTATACAAACTGCTAAACAGAGGCAAGATTGATTGTTGTAACAAAGAAGCAATGTGATTGCTAGAGTTCATTAATTTACAAAATTTTATAAAAGAAGTAACCCTGAGCATAGCTCTTCTTTCCCAATGACTTGCCCAAAGACATTCACTAACAGTATAAAACAAAACCTCCAAGTAGTAGTTAGAAAAAGTGGAATGACTTCATTAGTTGAAAATTCCTGAGGTGGAAAATCGTACTTGTAAAGTATAGCCTGAAAAGGCCCCAGGAAATTCTTCGGCCATAATTTCCATCGCTGCAAGAAATGCAACAACCTGCCAAAACAAAGAAATAACAAGATGGTGTTGGAAATAAATTATCTTGGATATTTAACTGTAGGAGACAACATCAGCCAAAGCTTCCTCAGTTAATCAGAGGTACTCTCCAGTGCACCTGTTTCCCCATCTGTGGTGAGATTACTGCATACACATTTGCATCTTGCACTGTCTTATACAGTACCTCCCTGTCCCCCCCAGTTGTGCCCATTACAAATGGCACACCTACTTTGCAGTAAAGTTCAGCATTTCCTACAGAAACCAAAACATGACCTCATGTTTAGATATCAAAGTCACTTGAAGGGAAGGGGACGAGGAGGGGAAAGAGGAGTCATCGAAGTTGGAGGAGGCGGAGGAGGACAAGCAGATGTTTTAGGGAAAACAAACATAGGACTGGTGCTTTACCTTCTGTCGCACAATAGTAAGTCGTAATGTTAATCTGATGCAATTCTATTAGCTTATATTATCATCTAGTTGACATCAAAACTTAATTCTGTTTCTTAAAATTTCAGCAAAACTGGCTTCCAGATGCTAGCAGCATAGCACTTCAACTAAGTATGCAGCATTGGCCCAAATATAATAGTCCCTAAAATATTTTATTCTTTAGAGTGCTATCCATCTGTTTTCTAATGGTGTTAAACATAAAAATATGAATGGATAGAAACAACTTGGTGGAAACACCATAAAAATTTAAAATAAATTTACCATTCACTGCATCAGGAACAGTATAATCCACCACCACAAGATTGGGAAATTTTTCGAACATTGAGGACAGAATATTTTCTCTTTCAGATGGGCCATGTATTTGAATCTCTGTACTGCCTACTTGTACAGTTCTACCAGACTTCTCTTGACTGCTGAATGATACGGGCACTAATTCAAGGCCTGCAGAAACTGCTGCTTCTGCAACAGCCTTCCCCATCTTTCCAGTGCATCCATTCACCTAAAATGATCAAGAGTAATCATCTAATATGTTAGCGAAAAAATCATCAAAAAATTTCCCTTAGGGTCACTTTAATTTAATGCTTAAAAAAAACAATGATGCATAAAAAATATTCATTTGTTTGCTTCATGACAGTCTTAATTTAATATATAATTGTACATTATTCACACCAAAAACTATTAGAATACAAGAAAAAGAATCTCCATTCACCAGCAACTTTCACAATCTTTAAAAGGATACCAGTGCCTTTTCCAACCAGCAACTGTTGCAACCAACTTCAGGAGAGTTAGCAAAAATGTGGAGATGTTATTAAATTTCAGTGTTATATATTTGCAATTAGTGAGAATAGGACAGAAGTTGCACAAAATGCGTGAAACAAAGATCTAAGGAAGCCTTGAGAAGAGGACACACCAATTTTGTTTTTAAGGGTCGGAAGATGTAGAGACGTAATCACAGAGAAAAATCATGCCACATATTAAGAAGAACAAATCCTAAAAAAGAAATTAATATGCAAACCTTCACTAATTGGCAGTATGTTTGTTGGTTATTGTTGTCTAGTGAAATAAGTTTCACAATTCAACATAAATAAATTACAAAACAAGGTGTAAAGTCAAACACATGCCCATAAGCTCTACAAAAAATGTAGATAGCAATTATATATTTTAGGTTTCAATTTGGTAACAGGACAAACAATTGTATCATCTCCATTTTCGTAATTGTTACACAATCATGATTAACAAGTCTTACCCACTCAACGTATATAACTTATAATCATGAGTTGATACATTAGCCTTTAATAATGCAAGATTCCCCTCATTATTTAAGAAAACAGTTTTAAATATGGAGCCTTGTCAAAAATATTTGGAGTTGGTTTTACAAATACTTCTTCAGCAATCACTCTTATCAAAAGCTACAAAATTACAAATGATATCACAGGAAATCTTATATTTTTCTTCATTACTTCCAGCCAAGTTAATCCCAAGCTAATTATAAAACATTTCAGCTCAAGGTCAGAAAAATTGCCTAGAGGCTGGAAGATGAAAAGCCCATATGCATATCGCAATTTAACCTAAAGAATACATTTGGACATAATAACTTGAAACAGATACAATTAGGAAAATCAGTGTGTTGCAAATGTAGCTATTTAAATTACATCAGCAAAATAACTGATCAACAAGCCTGGTTGGAAACAAATACATGAGTGACAAATGCCTTCATCCTTGTTTGTCAATACGAAAGGAATCCTTGCGGGCTGCATGCATTTATTTTCAAAAAATACAGCGGAAGCATTTAAAAATTAAACTTAGTGTTCTTAACAGCTAAACATTTTTTGGGAAATGTGGGATCTCACCATATGCAATTCTATTAAAAGTAAATCTGGTACAGCAGTGAGTGGAAATGATAAGTCTAAATACCCCAAAGCTCGTAACAATAACACCTATAGATCAACAACCCTTTGCACAACAAAGTGGAAGGAAAATCTTGCCTTGGCCTCCAGAAAAAGAAGATCAAAAATACATTAGCACACCAGCAAAACCAACAATGGCAATCACCAGAATTCTTTGGATAGCTTCCATCGATGCTCGGTGAACTGCTTTGCAAGATAAGATGCCAAGGGTGTACGTTTTAGCTTAAAGAATGATTTTTTTTTGAGTCCTGAAAGCACCAACAAAATGAAAGACTATGATGCTTCTCCTCATGGCTTAAAGCATGCCATCTATCTTATGATCTACGAAGAGACAATTTAACAATAAATCTGGGGCATGCATTTTTTAACATCACCTCCAGATGTTCAGGACAGAGAAGCAAAATAAGAAGGTGCACGATGATTTCATCCCCCCTTCAGCTGTTCATATATATTGCAATTTACTACCTTGTCAATCCTTTAAAATGACAGTTTGCTACAGAACTAACCACTTGAAACACTTAAAGCAGGGGAATTTGTTTCAGAGATATTCATAGCAAGTCCAACAAGATATCGCATGATCTGAAATTTCAACCAAAAAAAATGTACAGAGAACCCTTCATCTCCTATGTCCAAACACCACCTTTCTGAAGTAATCTTCATTCTAGCTCCATTCTAACTAACCTACCTTTCGAACTAATCGTCATTCAAGATCCATTCTAATTAACCTATGCATCCATGACCATATGCTCCTTCATTTTCCGATTTCTTGCAGGTATACAAGCACAAAAGCGGGTGGTCCAAGCATATTTTCAGAGAGAACAGGGCGGCTAACTAGGTGGCTTCCTTTGTTGTTGATCATCCTGGATCCAAGATTTGGGATCCCTCCTCTGTAATACCTGGTTATCTTCAGGGCATTTTGATGGCTGATGCGACTGGTTGTATTTACTCAATGAATGTGTAAAGTTACGCCCAAATAGCAAATCATGTTGCCATTCCCTGTTACACAGAAAGCCTCTTTTGCCATGAGTATACTTCTGCATACATGATCGATTATAAGGATCACCAGACTATTGCGACAAGGGCTTCCTCTTCCTGCCCGATGTTTTCCTGTTCTGGATATTGAGTGTCAGTAATCCTAATCACACGAGCCTTCATTAATCTTTGAAGAAATACAGCAAAAAGAAATACTAGCCTCTGCATTACCAATGATGAATTTGACATGATATAAACTGACCCTAGCTCAGTCTAACCAACAATTGAGGAATTCGTCAAGTCAAATTCACCATCTAAGATAACCATGAAGTTTTCTGAATCCAAGCTCGCACCAAATACCAGTACTGTTTTTCCCAAGTCCGCAATTCCTACACCTATAAGCACCCTAGATACCATTTTGTACATCCAATAGGAACCAACTAATATATTTCATCCAAATAAGCCCAAATTTTCACGATGAATTTACAGCGTATATTTCATACTAGAAACAAATGCTCGAATCGCTGCAACCTTTGCTACTCTTTAAGCACCAGTAATAAGTATAAAAAAATACATAAGACTTTTAAATTCATGAACCCCTTAAACCCTAATCCCCAAAAGGCCTTGGCTTCACTAGTAGCGCAATTCAAATCAAAAAATCGCTAGAAAGTTTGCAAACAAGTTACTTTTAACTCGATTATGTTGCATCAAAATCACTTTTTCTCTTTTCCAGCATCATCGTCTGGATCAAATGGAAGTAAGAGAATCGAATAATCGTACCAAAATAGGGAACGAATGGATTTGGGATGTGATGGCTGGGGATTTCTCGAGCTTCTTGGATGAAGAGACGCACATTACGGAGCTCGGTCTCCGCGGGATTCTTCGAGAGAAGAACCGGCGGCCTTGCCCCGGATTTACTCGAGGAATAATGCCGGTTTCTGGCAGCAAGGAAGACATCGGCCTCGTGGTGGAACAGAGTCGGTTCGACCAAAAGATGGAGAAAAACGGAGGCTTTCGTGGGCAAGAAAGAGAGAAGAGCGAGGAGAGAAGCGGATCAAGTACGGAAAGGAACCTAGGCTAGACCTTGGGAGCCAGTAGACAGCTGTGCTTTCGGGTCTGGTCGGGTGTGGATACCTAACGACCCGGATTCGGACTCATTAGGGTTTGGATCTAAATTTGCAAATCCAGACCACATGGATTTAGTGCTGCGATCAATAGGACATTGTACGACTCTATGATGCAGCCCTCCAAACTGCGACTGGCCATCCCATGTGTGGGGGCTGATACAACTACGTTTTGGGATGGGGTTGATGCAAGGAGGGATGAGTTGAAAATTGCGAAGCTGTGTACATCCATCACGGTTCATGTTCTATTAGATGGCATGTAAATGTAAAGTGTTATCGCAAAATTCTGGGTTGAGGTAGGAATATGGGTTGTATGGCTTTGAGATCGATGAGAACCGAATTGAACAGATCGATCGAGGTGTGAAAGAACTGATCTTCTTTGTGGATAACGCACAAGAAGTTCGTTTGTCGGAAGATTTTTGATGGAAACCTTTTGATTTCTGAGTTATAATATTAAGTCAATAGTATGGGAAGAAAAATTCTTACAAAGTAGAATTTCTGAATAACCTTATCTGAGGACTCCAGACTATCTCTTTATGTAGGGTAGTAAATCGATATGTTATCTGATTTGGCACGGCATGCCTTTAATTGCCAAGTAACGATGAGTTGCATGTTTACAATGTGGGGAACGTTTTGCATGAGTAGCAAACGGTGATGATCATTGATCGTGTGTTAACAACAGTGTTGCTATAACCGTCGGTCTTTATTGACATGTGCAAATTAGCTTTCCGGCTTTTGCTAAAGTTGTTCATCTCAGTTTATATCGAGAGGAAGGAGGTTAGACTAATGACTTTAATCTAATGTTGGGATGTCCAATATTTGTTCACAAATAATAGCCAAAAAATGAGCTTATTATATACCTAAAGAACCAAATAATAAAATAATAAATATTAGTATATGCTTGATAGATTATAATAATTTAGAATTTTACTCAAAAAAAAAGAGAAGAAAGTATTATTTAATTTTTTTCAATATTATATTCAAAAATTATTGAAGATATAGGACTACACGTACGTTAGAAGTACATGTGCATTTCTTTCTAACGTCGCCCAGATCTAATCAAACGGCTATGATTAAGTTACCTCAGTCCAAACTCGGGTGGACTTCCTTTTGATGGGAATTCAGTGCAATGTGGACTTCAAAGGCGCGCCTCGGGCGGGGCTCCGAAACGGGAAAGGCGAGCGTCTCGGCCGCCCGCTCCCCTCTAGGAAACCCTAGCAGAGCCTCCCATTTATTCTCCCTTGCCGTCTCGATCGAGACCCTGGCCCTATAATCCTCCTTTCTTTTCGCCTCTTCTGTCTTCGGGCGCCGGAGTATGGCATCGGCGCTATCGGACTGCTCTTCGCGGGCGACGGCACGGCTTCTTCCCTTCCAGAGGAGCGTACAAAGTCGGGTGTCCCAATTCCAGCGCTCGGTCTCGATCGCATGGAATCCCTTGGGGATGAATGCGATTCGATCCGCTGCCTCTCCGCATTGGAGCTCATCGGCCGTCGCTCCTGGTATTTCGGTTGATGCTTTTTACGATTCTACTTCAATTCAGTTTAGAGATTGTTAGACTGTAATCCAGCTGCTGTAACGGTGATAAAAGCGGAAACCTTCTCATCCGCCCGCACGGAACTTTTTTTTCCTTTTTTTCTTTTTCCTTTTTTGCAAGTTGCTGATTGCTAGAGATTTGAGAAATGCATTATGTTATATTTTGTTGATAATAAGCCCTTTTCAGGAGATAGCTAGCCTACTTTTGATTGATTGGTTGAATTGTAGAGCACCATTAAAAAAAGACTTTTGGATTATTAGTGGGCGGTGTTGTTTTAGTTATCAGAGCAAGTACTAAGACAGTTTGAGAGATGAAAGCGAGAAGCAGTTGGGCTAATGCAATTTCAACAGGGCATCTGATGCATGCAAACAGAAACGAGTCTTAATATCTTTTCTGTCTAAGTTGTGTGCGGTGCCCATCCCTACCTCACAGATTCTAATCCTCAGCTGAGGAAAATTCTGATCATTGGCTGTATTATGATGACGAGCATACACTGTAGTTTGATTGGTCAGCATAGCATTGCATCTTTCTGTAAATTTGGATGTCTTTTTTGACAACTTGTGCTAAATTTGATATCATGTTTGGATGCTATCTGAAAAATGCTAAACACCTACGCTCCATTCCCGTCTTAGTTACCGCAACCTGGTGTGGGAGCAGATTCAGGCATGCATTTGGTGACCCAGATGGGATCACTAAGGTGATCTTAGATTATCCGTAATTTTTATCTCGAGATAATCTGATCTCTGATGATCTAAAATCACTACGTTTGGTATGCATGTTCTAGCGATTAAAATTTTTTGGGTATCCACTCGTAGAAATTCGAGATCGTTGACCATGTAATGCCAAAACTATCCTTAATATATTCCATAAAAAATATTTATTAATCATATAGAATATATTATAATAAAATATTAATATATTTATTAATATATTTATAAAAATATATTTATTAATCCTATAAATATTAATTCTATGGAGATATATTAATTGTTATTATAGAACTAATATTTTTATTTATATATAATATATTATTTTAATACTAATATTTATTTTTATTAAAAAATAAGGTAAATATAAGTGAAATATTAAATAATTTCATTATATAAATATAAAGTACAATAATATATTTCTATTATAATTTTAAATTATTATTGAATAATAATATGATTATTAATATGTTATAATATATATTACAAATATAATATATATAATGTAAATATAATATAATTTATATAATATTGATAAAATATATTAACACTATATTGATATACTAATTTTTTTCGCTAGATTAAGGGGTATTTTTGTCTCCAAATTTTAGTCCAAGATCATTGCCGTGGGGTGATCTTGGATACTCAAACTCAAGGATGGATATTCCATCGCTGAGTTAGATGGTGATTTGAGGAATGGAGGTGATTTGGGATCACTGCCGTATAAAATCACTGTAGTGCGACTAAATACGGCGATCTCGTCACCTCCACCAACATCATTCTTGATCCTAGAATGATCACCCTTTACCAAACGCTCCATTAGAAAGGAGGTGTAGAATGAGATTTTAAAGTGAGTGTACCACCCTAAGTGGCGGCAATAGATGCTGACATGAAATCTCAGAAATGGCCTATCTCAACTAACACTTGGATACTCCCCTTGTATTGCACCAATACCCTTATGCCATATAGGACCACTGACCTAAGCAGGGAATGGAGCAGTGATGTATAGCAGTAGACATGCTTTTTCTTCTATCATGTATGCGAACATCAGCTAATAGAGTAAAAGATCATTTTTAAGATCATAAAGCTTATGGTCCAATATAGTTTTTCTTGTAAAAGAGAGCAAATGGAGAGGCTATCATTTACTATTTGTGTTATTATATGAAAAGAAAATACATATGAGTGTTCGGTGACCACTTTCCAAAAGTTGTGTCCTTTATTAGCTGATTTTAGTTATGTCTGCTCTTTTACCTCAGATGCTCTGTTGTTGGAATATTTTTTATTGACTTTTTTTGATTGTTGATTTATGTGTACAGTGGCTATGACCACTGAAACCTCTGCTAAGGTTATTGATGGCAAGTCAGTTGCAAAGCAAATAAAAGATGAAATTGCTGGAGAAATTTTGAGGATGAAGGATGGGACCGGCATTGTTCCAGGATTGGCTGTCATTCTGGTAGGTTCTAGGAAGGACTCTCAAACATACGTCCGCAATAAGAAGAAGGCTTGTGAAGCTGTAGGTATCAAGTCGTACGAAGCTAATTTGCCTGAAGACAGCACAGAAGAAGATGTGCTTAAGCACATTGCACGCTTTAATGATGATCCATCAATTCATGGGATCCTAGTTCAGTTGCCCCTGCCTCGTGTATGTTTCTTTTGTGTCATGCTTGAACTAGCAAACAAACTTATTCCTTCAGTATATCCATTTTTGTATTTATTTATTTGATGAGGAATTCTTGCATGACTTCTGAACAAAATCTGCTTTGTTTATTAACAAATGAAATTGATATCATGTTACGTTTGGCATGTGTGATGCATGTGAAAGAAAATATGATGGTGGATTTTTATGAGAGGGCAGCCGAGCTTGAAGTGGGGCCTGCAAATTTATTGTTAAGTGTTCAGTCATGTGGGAGCCATGGATGCTTTTGGATAATTTTCTTGACAAGAATGCTTTCGGATAATTATCAAATAAATTTTAGGCATGACAAACTCAAAGTCCAGCAGTATGCTGCACTCAAGGCTATATATAGAAAGATTTTATGACTCATCTCCATCATTGATTTTTTTTACAATTATTAAACATATTTATTAAAATTATGACATGGTGACATGTTGGGTTTCTTGTGTAACCTGTCACCATCATATTGTTTGGGATAGTCTTCATGTGGAAGAACTAGTTTTTACTATGTTACATGATCCCTTTGATTTAGCCCCAAAACCCCCATTGACACTTAAACATGGATATTTTTATGACACTTGAACACCACTCCACAAGAAAAAATGCTTATATAATGCTTAGCCACACATGGGCACCTGACACATGAACCTGGGCCCATTTAAGACAGAACTAGTGTGGGATCTAAAAAGTTTGTTCCTTTGTTCATGCAGAAAAATTACTGATCATGAGATAATGTGCAGCATATTCCTACCATGATTACTTGTGTTTGTATGATTCTTAGTTCTATGAGTTGTCCTTATAGTTCTGCTTTATCTTTTTCTTCTTTTTGGCTTATGGGAATGTTTATCTATTATATGTCAGCATATGAATGAGGAGAAAATTTTGAATGCTGTTAGTATTGAGAAAGATGTGGATGGTTTCCATCCACTGAATATCGGTCGTCTTGCTATGCAAGGTAGAGATCCCTTGTTTGTTCCCTGTACTCCCAAAGGATGCATGGAGTTGTTGCACAGGTATGGTGTTGAGATCAAGGGGAAACGAGCTGTTGTAATTGGGCGGAGCAATATTGTTGGAATGCCTGCTGCATTACTGTTGCAAGTATTACTCTTTACTTATTCTTGTATTGATATAGCATTTTTCTAATTTACTTTTACATTATTATATTTTTACTGTTTATTGAGGTGGCCTCTTCAGTTCTATTGTTTCTTTTTTGGGTTAATTCTGGGCATTAAAACTTTCACAGAAAGCAAATGCAACTATTAGCATGGTTCACTCTTACACTAAGAACCCTGAGGAAATCACAAGACAGGCAGATATCATCATTTCAGCTGCTGGAGTAGCTAACTTGGTGAGGGGTAGCTGGATAAAGCCTGGTGCAGTTGTGATAGATGTTGGGATCAATCCAATCGATGTAAAGGCTCTCTCTACATTAGATCTTACCACTAATGATTCCTGTCTAAAATCAATCTTCAGGACCAATTTATTATAATTGTTTTGATTGCTATTATTCTTGCAAGCTGAAGTATTAAATTTTGACTAATTGCGAATCAATTTGGTTGTATTGCTAACATTGTATATTCACATTTGTAACCTTAATCACAACTCTGTAATTCTTTCTAGTCTACAAATTCAAAGTTATTCTTCCAGGGGAATGACAAAAAGGTAGGTATAGCAGCTTTAGCTATATTGTTATGGTTAGCTGTCTATTTTTTAACACTTGGTTGCTTGTTTGGGTAGGGTAAAAATCCATGATAGCTTAGTCAGACTTCTCCAATGGAATCAAAAACCATAGACTGAAATTTAATTAAGGCCGCCTGTGAACTATTTCCCAGATCAATTATTATCATTATAAAAAGAGCTTTCCTAGTCAGAGCCTTTTTTCTTTTTCACCATGTTTTTCATGTCTGAACTGAGAAGCCCTACCCCATGAGCAGTGGCCCTCTTTCTAAGAGACTTGACCATTCCTTCCCCTCCTCCTCCATGCCACAGATATGCCTTCTGCGCTGGTCTCTGCTGGTCCTGCTATTGCTGCTCAGGGTTAATTTCTTTTGCCTTCCTCTACTTCAATATCCTCTGTCCATCTCCCTAATCCTTTCTCCATGTTTCTCATTATATCTCTTGATGCTGTTCTCAAGTTGAAGCCTTTTGATTCATTCTGCATAAGATTTGCTCACTAGAGATCAGTGCTTTTTAAGGATATTTGTCGTTCTGCTTGTCTTCTCTGTGACATCATTCTTATGGCATATGATCTTTCATCATAGATTTTATGCCGGAAATGAAGAGCAACCATCAGTTTTTGGAAAGATTTTTTTTTTTTTTTGGCAAGATCGTGTTTCCTCGCAAGGAGGGCAAGCTCTAGAAAGAAGCACATGAACACTCTTGACATCACTAGAAGAATGTATCCCTTATTTGGGTATGGAATAGAAGAATGTACTGCATAGATGCCTTCCTCACCATACAGGTTCGGCAATTTATTATTATTTTTTAAATCCATTAAGGGTCATTTAATGGGTGCTATGCCTGTCCCTGAAGCCCCTTGTTATATTGTGCATATACATAGTATGTATTTAAATAACATTTGCAATTTCTACAATAGTAAATAACAGTTTGGAAGCAGCTCATTGGGTAGCCTAGTGCACAAGGGTCCTGTCATTGCAGGATGTAGGGGAGGGTTATATGTACGCAGCCTCACTCTTGCATGCGAAGAGGCTGTTTCTGTGTTTCAACCTATAACATCTCAAGTCACAATAGAGCAACCTTACTATTGTGCTAAGATTCACCCTCTTTGAAGGGGCTCATATTAGAAGAATTAAGCATATTGAGACCTTGACTGAAAGCCAAGTTATCGAGTATCAACTATATTTTTTAAAAAAGTTTTGTTGTATTTGTATCATTCAATTAATGAAGATTCATTGAAGTTTCTAATTGATATGCAAGTACTATGTAAGCTTAATTATTTATAAAAATTGGCATAGCTAATTCTCAAAGACCTTAAGTGTTTCTAGGCAATGAGTTCAACAGAAATTTCGATTGAGCAAAGGTGAAAAATTTATGATAAACTACTGGAAATAATGTGCTTAGGCAAGGGAGGTTGTGCACACCAAAAATTTTAAATTTCCATTAGTTTATAGTGGCTTAATTATTATGATTAATTGTTAACACTTAGTTTATAGCAGCCTCTTCAAATAGTTAGTTCAAAAAAGCTAGTCTCAAGTAAGTAGATATGACTCCAGTAGATTTTTTTTTTCCAAAAAAAGAATTATACCAACCAACCAAACAGCAAATACTGCTGAATTCCAGAGAAAAATTTACCCACGGAATTCATTTGCAGCATCACTTTTCATGTGTCCAAACTGGCCTTCAAGATTTCTTGTCGCATTCTGCCGATTTAATGAAAGCTCGTGACTTCTATATTGTCATTTTCAAGAAATACTCTCTAAAGTAATTTCTGAGACTTTGAACTCTTAGTCTTCCTTCTTTTCATGGCCAAAATAGGATGACCCTATAGTCTCTCATGGCTCACATGGTTTGGCATATAAAAATATGCAATGAATCATCTGAATTATCAACAGTTGTTCGACGTTATCTCAAATGTTTTGCACATTTGTGCACAAATATGTGCCTAAGCCTGCCTAATGCCTTGAAGTATGAATCTCAAAAAGCACCTTAAGACTTGTGGATGAGGTTATAGATGGAGCATGCTCGTAGCAAAATGTGGCTTCTGGTGCACGCAATGCACCATCTTGTATGAATTATATGTGTGTGCATCTGATTTCTGTTATGTCTGCAACCAAAGAATAGAGAATAGAAGAATATATTTGTTTATTTTTGTATTGTTTAGGTGTCCTTGAACTAGATATGGTTGGTAGAGACTCAAATGTTTTTGTAACACTACTGTTGCTATATTTGATTCAACATCTCTGCACAATTGAATAATGCAATAAATGCTACCAATATGAAAGAGTTTACATGAAACACTTATTTCTCATGCTTTCATAAAAAGATATTGCTTGAAGCTTGTACCTTGTGCCTAACTTTAATTGCAATCTGAATGTCTCTCCTTAAGTTTTTGCCTTTTCAGAAGTTTGGTAAAATTTACATTAAAATTACTTGAATCTTTGTTTCTCTTCACCTTTCCATGATTTCCAATATGGTTGTTTATATTTACGTCAATTATACAAGAAAAATGTTAAAATTCATTGCTCCTGGTCCATCTTTCCATTTCTCAATTGCATAAAGAAGACATTGTACTACTTACAATTAAATATTTATTTGTTTCAGGATGCTGAAAGTCCTCGTGGTTATCGGCTGGTTGGTGATGTCTGTTACGAAGAGGTATGTACGGTAGCTTCTGCCATTACACCAGTTCCTGGAGGTGTTGGTCCAATGACCATAGCGATGCTACTATCCAACACACTCAGCTCAGCAAAAAGGATACACAATTTCAAGTGACACTTGAAATCTCAGTATAAGTTGACATATTATAAATTCATACAGCTGCTGAGTTTGTACCTACAGTTTTGGGTGCTTTTCGAGTTGAATCTGTGTTTCTGATCTGGATGTTTTAAGTCTGCCTGAATCGGGTTAATTATCCCATGGAATCAAAGGAATAAATGAATATTTACACAAGTTAAAAGAGATCGGCACTCCTGGCATGATTTAGGAACTCCTTGCCTGTTATTTTTCCTTCAAAATTTCTCTAGCAGGTTCTTGTACATATATGTATGCACGTATTATACAAATGCTCGTGCTATCAAATCATTAGGTAAGTGAAAATTGAAAAAGCATATGCAGGGTGTATATACATTCTTTCACCCTCATCAGACATTGCTCTGATAGTTGACAATTGCATGCAGTGGGCCAGCGACAAACCTTTGAAGTTCTATTGCCAGTGCTGAAAAATACAATACTAGTCTTTTTTATCAATTGCTCATGGAGAGGAAAAAGCTTATCAACCTTTACACCACTTCCAACTTCTAACCTAGAGTTAGAGGTCTTAAGGCAATGGGTTACATAATGTAGGTATACCTCCTTCAAGAAGGCTGAATCAGATTCCAGGTTTTCAGTGTAACCATCAAAAGACTTTTATTAAACTTGGGCACCTCTTTATCTCTGTGTCAACTCTGAATGTACTGGGAAACTCTTCTTTCTATATTGCTTGCAATCAGGTCCATGATCTGAAATTCAAAGCAGTATGTTTTCTCCATGATGATATGATTTGCCAATCCCAAAAAGAAACGATTATCATGGTGTAAGTCCCTGCACGGTGTGGACGGCGTTGCATGTCAGGTTGGTGCATGAAAATAAATTATAAAGTTGAGTAAGGGTGGCATGCAACTTTCCAAGAACCAAACCCGCTTTTTTGCACTGGTTCTGTTGGATCTAGATTTGATTTTAGGTTGATTCTTATTTTCTCAGATCTTATACGTTGTTGTCGAAGTGTGACGCTCATGCACGGACAATGAGTTAAACTTTGCCTTTGTGACACTCCGTATCAACGTAGAAATCGGTTCTACTGGCCCCTGGATAAAGGTTTTTTAAGATTTTTTCTTGTACCTGTAACAAGGTTGAAAAGATCTGTTCTTCACCAAATATAGCACCTCCTCCAACTAAATTAGTAGATCGCTGCCACCCGATCTGGACAAACGTCATATGCTTGGAAGGAAATTGAGCTTCTTGCACAATTAGTTCTCTGAAGGAATGTTTTAGCTTGCTGAGAATGATCTTGTTGGGTTGCATTACTGGTTATGGAGGGGAGGACTATGTTTAGATTGCCATAGCTTGGATAGTGGGTAAGGGGGCATGGTTTTATATCCAACGCTCTCTGTGTATTGCGCTGGTTCAATGAACTGCATCAACAAAAATTTGTGCTGTTTGGCAATATCCACCTAAAGCATTTCTATAGAGGAGAGGGGAAGGAATGAGGAATTAGGATTTGGGTTAGGACACCTAATAATAACCTTTTTCCTTCGGTAGATAACCCATATCTAGATAAATGGCAAGGATTGGAAGATCACTGTTAAACACTAGATTAGGCACCATCAAAATTTCCATCTTAATAGGTACACTTGTTTCATTTCTTTCTCTCGGGGAAAAGATTAACGAGTAAATCGAAGCAAGTTATCAATCCATATAAGTAATCGAAAATTTAAACATGGAAAACTCATATAATTTGCTATGGTTGTAGCTGATATTGCGTACAATTGGAATATGGACTGTATTCAAAATTGATTGTGACAACAGTATTTACACAGAGATATATGTATATGGGTATTAGTTTTTAACAGGCATTTCACATGTCTCCGCATTTCCACTTCAGATCATATTATGTTTATTTGTTATGATTTTTGTCTTTTTGTTGTATGCAAATTGTTGGATTAAAAGAACTAGGACTTGGAGTTTGCACAAGAAGTCCGACCATGCTAAGTGAAGATTACTTGTAACAATGTTTCAAATTAAAAAACCTTATTTATTTACTTAATAACTCTTTCTCATTAAAAACAGCGATGCTAGAATAAACTATGGCTATTGATTATTTAATCATGCATCTGAATTCAACCTGAACATGATAAATAATATTTAAGTTGGATGTAAGCCTAATATGACCTTGTGTTGATATTTTGCTAGGATTCAGACTAGATTATCAATTTTATGACTTGTTTGATATCGTGAGGATGGGCCTTGACACAACGATGGGGTTGCTCTATTGTAATATGGGTATGCCTAGAGATAAAGTTGCATCCATCTAATCTTTTTCAAATCTCTTACTGTTAGTGTTAGGAGTTTTGCCCCTCCAAGACTTGCTTGGTATTATTTTTTTTTTCTTCAAAAGTACATAAAAAAATATATTGGACCAAGCTCTTGTGCGATGATTTTTTTTTTAATTTTTAAATTTATCTTTTCAAAATTTTGATAAGCACTAGAAGTAATAATTTTTTTCTTTCATAAATGAGTTACAATAGAAATAAAGAACTGTAGAAGTTTGGTGCAGCATTGTCTTCCACATCAACATCTAAAGGAAGATTTTATTATTTTAAAACATGTAAGAAAAGCAATAATGCCAAAAATATAATTATTTTATTTTATTTATTTATTTGTATAAAAAGCATTCCCCACAAGCTATGGAAAGCCTTCCAACCCAAACCTAGTTAATATTTATTAAATTCTATCAAATATTATTCATGCATCCTTTTTTGCATATACGCTTTTAATAAATTCTATTTTTGCAAGTGCCCATATCATTCACGTCAGATGATGGATCAATGCAAGAACACAGCCGTCCGTAATGGTTCTCGTGTGCGGTGCACGTGGCAGCTTTTCTTGCAATTTTAAAAATAACTAAATACTCCTTTATATTCCAAGAACGCCGAAAACCCCCATCATTCTAACGCCGACTCTTCCCCCTGATCTCGGCCCAGCTTCGTCGCCATGGTTCTCGAGGTCCGAATCCTCCTGCTTCATACTCCTCTCCCCATCCTCTTCTCCATCCCTGCTCTCTCTCTTCTTTTTTTTTAACCTTCGATCGGTCCCTAGGGTTTCTCCGGTTTCATGGCATTGAATTCACTCTCTTCCTTGCAGGCCACCATGATCTGTATCGATAATTCGGAGTGGATGAGGAACGGGGACTACTCCCCCACCCGACTCCAAGCCCAAGTCGACGCCGTCAATCTTATTTGCGGAGCTAAAACACAGGCATACGGTTTCTTGTTCCGAATCGATTGGAAACTAGGGCTTCGGTTTTAATTGCTTTACTTTTCCCTGTATTCTAGGTCTAGGGTTTGGTTCTGATGCAACGTTGTGCTTTGTGGTTGTTTTGCAGTCGAATCCGGAGAATACGGTGGGTATTCTGACCATGGCGGGCAAAGGGGTCCGCGTTTTGGTCGCGCCTACCAGTGATCTGGGCAAGATCCTTGCTTGTATGCATGGTAGGATTTTTCTCTCGATCTTTCGTTCAAATCTTCCATTCTTTGTGCTAGTGATGCTTTGTTGTGGGCCCTTGCTCCACAGCTCCCATACTATTAGGCTTGATAACGTTAAGTACGAGTAGGATCATGCTTGAGAAACCAAGTTTCTTAAAACTTGAGTGCGTGAAGTGATCAGAAATTGCCTATTATAAACTGTAGGCTTTGATATGTTTTAAAGCTCAAGCTGGAGCCTTTACCATGGTTTGAGAGTAGTGAAAATGTGTGCAAGAGAATATCTTTGAAGAATGGTGTCATTTGGTCTGACCAGTAGTTGGTATTGCGTTAATCACTAGCAATGTTATGAAGAACTGTTAAATCAGTCACAGAATGATTTCCAAACCCTTAAGAACTCGGGCATTTTCATGTGTTTGAATGAACTGCTAAATGATCAAGAAGTTAAAAAAATATGCAAAAATACCAAATTCAAGCCATCTACATAAATGTAATTGTTAAAACTAATATTCTATGGAACATGCTAGTTTGCCTTGTTGGAACTTATTTCCATTCAGCATGTACCATATTGGTCCGAGCTCTGGCCGGTTCGGTACCGGTTTAAATCGGTCTAAACTAGAACCATGCCGGTCCGGTAGGCGACCGGTACGCATACCGATACGGGTACAACGTACGTTGCTTATTTCATAGTCTATATATTTGTAAAATGAAGCGGGGAAGATGCATATCAGTGGGTACAAGGATACAATAATAGTGATGGTGGTGGTATTTTAAGAATATATATATATATATATATATATATATATATATATATATATATATATATATAAGAATGTAGTGAAGAGATTGAGATGGAAAAGGGAGAAATAAAGAGAAGGAGAAAAATTTCATCACTATAGTTTCCAAAAAAATCTTTGCATATTGTGAAAGAATAATGCTAGTTTGGTTGTTTGTAATATACTTATGCATTTATATGAAAACATTTTAGCTTGTGAACGACCCTCATGGGAAGCAACATTACATAAAAGAAAATAATGTTATAGTTCAGACATCATGTTGGAGTGTATGTAACATGATTCATTTTAATTATGAGTTGCTAACTGAATATACTGTACACTGCACATGCTTACTTTTAAAATAATTAAATTAAATGACTACTTAAGCATAATATGGCCTTGGAAGTGGCCGCTTAAGCCCTTACATGCTCATTTTTAATAGCACCTGTACTTAGTCAACGAAGCTTAAAACTATCAGTCATCTTACATTTTAGCTCATATTTGGCTTCAAGGGCATCCATTTTCTCTCACTTTTAGCCATTGACATTCGACACTAACAACCAAATTGGTCTTTCTCTAAGCAACTTTAATGATGCAAATTGACTTTCCTTACTGTATTTATCGAAGTTATAATGTTGATGTTTGAGCAACAATGAAGGTTGGATCATAAGTAGCCATTTGACAATTTCAGGAGAAACGCTTCAGGAATTTGATATATATCCACCTGTGCAAGTAGTACAGGAATACCATGTATAGGTTGCAAAATACACGTCTGGGTCAGGCTACAAGGAAATGATTGAGGAATGGGTTGGTAGTGTGCAAAGTCAAATGAACAATTTGGTATTAGTATAAAAAATAATTTATTATTTTCATGTCAGCAGCATTACAGGCAGTTTTTATGTCTCATACTTTGCTATTTTTTTCGCCCACCTTTTTTTTGCTGATTTTCATAAATAAATTCACTGGGCTTTAAAATGTTAATGTAAATATATGCACTATTGCTGAGGCTATAGATGCTTGGATGGGCAAGTGAAGCTTAGATCTTGCAAAATGCGGTTGAGTTCCATTTGAATTTTTGACCTTTTGACTTGAAGCTTGTGGATTGGGATCCAATATTTTCACCAAAGGTTTAAATGTCTTTAGGTGGTTTTTTGTATGTAAGTTACTATTTGATTAACTCCACTTTTGCTAGATAAAAATCCTTTTTTTTTCACCAAATATTTAATGTCTCAAGGTTTTTTTTATGCATGTTACTAATTTTTTAACTTCACCTTTGCTAGATAAAATTCCTATATTGTTTGCTGGCATGGGTTGGATTTTTGGCCTCGTAAGTGACCTATTAGCATAATAAAGGATTCCCTTCAAGGTCAAATTGGTCTCATTTGAGCTAATGTTATTTGTTTGCACTTTTGGGTAATACAAAACAGAATAATCAGATAGAAATGATGGGAAATATGAATGTTTAGCTACTTGGGATTCTTCTATGTGCCGAACATGCAGTTTGAGATCAAAAAATATGAAGCACGGATTAGACTAATCTTTGGTTTCTTATGACTCAGTTTAGACTCTCCATGGTCATCTTCCATTTGATGTGATGCTCTTAAGAAGCCATGATTGTATTGGAACTTGCTAGTGTACCGTGTTGGAGCAAAGAGAAATGTAAAAGAAAAAAGCACAACCGTAGTCAAGTTCACATAAAAGATGAGAGGGCGTGAAGGTTTTAAATATTTGTAGGTAGGTTTATACTGATGTCTCCATGATATGTGAAACAGCCATTTTCTCTACTAATAATAACTTCTTTGAACTTTTATACAAATATTTTTAAACGTTGTGGATATATGTTGCTGGTGTTAACACAATTTCGTCAATGCTACCTTCTTGTGCATCCTTTCTAGGATAACGAAAATAGATATAAGAATCACAGCAAATGAATCCCATTCTCCATCAAGTTTCATAAACTGAGAGACATGTCATCTGTCACTTAGTTAACATCATCGAGAAGTTTCTGCTGAACTGTTTTTCTTGGCACTTGGATGCTTATGTGGGATTTGCTAGCCAAACCAATGAATATAATCTTTCCTGTTTGAGATTTTCATATTGCTGCTTTGTCTCTGGAATTATGGCCAGTATCCAGGATTATTAGGTAATAGTGTTGAAGTAGAACATTGTCAAGCATAAGGGAACCTTGGAGATTGTTATGTGGCCAAATGAGCATGAATTGTGCAAAGAGGAAGTTAGGCCTTTCTACCTGCCAAGTGAGTATTTAGGCTTTATAATGCACACATTTCCCTGCCTATGATGCCTTGGGTATGAGTTTAACATTAATGTTTGATGCTAGCTTGAGAGCTAGTAACATTAGCACTTTCTCAAAGTGTGGTGGATTATAGCTTAGGCCCTGGAGCAGAACCCATGTTGTTATGACAAGGCTTGCTGGTTGAGGTTCAGCTATCAGACGAGAATATTAGTTGTTGAGCATATATGAAATTTGGACCCATCACATATTTTGGCATGTTACGGGTGGCTGTCATCCTTATGTGAACTTTAATTGTGTGCTGGTGATTTAAAGGAAGAACTTATTGAATGAGAATTAAGCCTGTAATGTTGTATTACTGGGCAATAAATGGGGTTTAAAAAAACAAGTTTAATGTATCAGAAATGAGAATGTTGACATGCATGTTTGGTAACAATAGGAAGGAGAGAGAGTGAGAAATGAGTATTTTAGAGAAGTTGTAGGAGTTGCCCAAGTTGACCATGAAGTATGGAGAATCAACTTAGATTTTATGGGCATGTACAACAGAGATTTGACTCTCCTATAAGCAGGGGTACATTAATCTCTACACAAGGGTATAAGAATAGGAGAGGAAACCACATAACGTGGATAAAAATTGTGAGGAAGGATATCAAGAAGCTTGAGATAATTTTAGAGGCATCCCTAAATGGGAGTATGTGGAGAGCGAGGATTTATAAAGCCAACCCTAGATACTTGGAAGAAGGCTTGATGGTTATTGTTGAGCATGTATGATGATCAAAAATTTAAAATCTCTATCTTTTCTAGATTGTTTTCTCATCATCATTGAACTGATGTTGGTTCATGGGGTACAACCATTGATGTAATAACATCTTTTATGGTCTTGGCAGTTTACTTCAGGTGACATGTGACTGTTTGACATGAGGTTGGCATCAGTAATTTTCTTGTTATTTATACTTTGTGTGATCAGCTTTCTCCTTTGCTTATATATTAAACTAAGATTAACTGTTTTCTTTAACCTTGTGAGAGCTTCTGATCTGTTACTTACAGCCTGAGATGTCAATTGTTTAAAATTTGTAGGGCTGGAGTTAGGTGGTGAGATGAACATGACCTCGGGCATCCAAGTTGCTCAGTTGGCTCTTAAACACCGCCAAAATAAAAAACAACAACAAAGGATTATAGTTTTTACTGGAGGGTACTCTTTTATCTGATATTTATTTGCCTTGTTGTCAAATGGACTTATTTCACTATCAGGATTATAATTGTTGTCGACATTGATATTTTTTTGCTCATAGGCATTGTTATCTTCTGATATTTGTTTGCACTGTTATCAAATGGTCTTACAATTCATCATCGTCGTCATCCTTGTGATTTTGTTGTTGTTTTTATTTTCATATCATAGTCTGGTAAAATATGACAAGAAAGTGCTGGTGGCAATTGGGAGAAAGTTGAAAAAGAATAGCGTAGCACTCGATATTGTTAATTTTGGAGAAGCTGATAATGCAAAGCCTGAAAAACTGGAAGCTTTTCGTGCTGCTGTAAATAACAATGATAGCAGTCACATTGTTCATGTTCCTCCTGGTCCAAATGCTCTTTCAGATGTACTTATAAGGTATCTGGTAGTTTCCTTAATATTATTTTTTTTCTTTGTTAATCTGATCCAGGCTTGACTTTCAGGAATGTCATTAATGTGTCACTTGCAGCACTCCCATATTCACGGGGGATGGAGATGGAGGAAGTGGTTTCGCTGCTGCTGCTGCTGCTGCAAGTGGCATGTCTGGTTTTGATTTTGGTGTTGATCCGAATGTAGATCCTGAGCTGGCTCTTGCACTTAGAATATCAATGGAAGAGGAGAGAGCAAGGCAAGAAGCTGCTGCAAAAAAGGATGCTGAGGATGCTGCTAAACAAGAAAAAGAAGGGGAGCAAGCTTCTAGTTCCCGTGATGTCACTATGGCTGACCCTGCTAGTGGTTCCGCTCATCAAGTTAGTGAGAAGAAAAATGAGTTAATGGTCTGTTTCCTTCTCTACTTTTCAGGTTGCTGATGTTTTCTTTTCAAGTATATCAACTTATTATCAAATGTTGATCTTAATCTTTGAGGCAGCATGCATGTTTTAGGTAGAACCCACAGCCCTGTTTCTGTCTGACACAATTTTTCAGGTCTTATATTCAGTTAGTTTAAATTATCCCTACCTTGTAGAAACATTTATTTATATAGTGTTCGCCAAAACGTTTCTAGTTGTACCAGACATTTTGATGAAGAATTAAAGGTTTAGCTCATCATAGTTAAATCACCTTGGCAATGCTAAGCCATGCTCAATGCAACTTGGGATGAAGTCACCAGAATCAATTTCTGATTTAATTACTTCATTTATACTTTCAGATTTTGCATTATTTTTCATAATTTAACATGCCACCAAGCATGTATGGTATATATTTTGCAAGAGTATTCATTATAATGCACATTAAAGATACCTCATGCTTTGTATTACACATATACACACAGATACATAAATCACTGAACAGATTAAATTTCAATGTTATCTTTCAGATGTCACATACAAAATATTGTTACAAGAAAATACTTCATGCATGCCTGCATATATGTCTAAAAGGATGGCTGCCTTGGTGTTTCAAGGCCCCATCTACAGCCTAGGAAATGGCCTGTGACTATGGTTTAGTCCATGAAACAAGATATACCTTCTTAAATATCAGATCTGCAATTGTTATTTATGTTTCTTTTCCCCCTCAATTGTTGAAAAATGACTTGATAATTCTGGTTTATGGTCATTCTAACAATGGTTTAAGTGCATAGAACAAGACATGCCTTAACAAGTAAGTAGGAAATCTTCAACTGTCTTATGAGTTGCTTTTTTTTTCACCTGAATAGCTGGGAAAGGACTTGGCATTTATGGTTTGTGGTTCTGCTAAAGTTTTTATTGTAAGAAAATCTCTTTCTAATCATAAATGGATCTAAATTTTTGCAAGCATGCATCTTTTTTACCCTCTTCATTGCCGATCTATAAGCAAGCAGGATGTTTCTGTATTCTATTGCAATAAATTGTTTTTTTCAACCTTTTCCTGTGACTGCATATCTTGCACAGTAGACACCTGAAAAAATCTTGGTTGTTCTGTACTAATATGGTAACAGGATGATGAGACTGCCTTGTTACAGCAAGCTCTTGCAATGTCTATGGATGATACTAGGTCCAGTGGTCTAGCTATGGGAGATGCTAATATGTCAGACACTACATCAGATGGCCAAGAGTTGGCTTTTGGTTAGTTCTTTGAGTTTTGATTATGAATAATCTATGTATCATATAAATGATTTCTTTGTCTGTCAAAAATTATCTAGGGATTAAAAAAAAAATAAAGTGAAAAATGTGCTAAATTAATTTTGGTATAGCTAGATCTATTCTGCCTTGTACGAATGCTTTTGCAGTCAGAGAACCACCAAGTGATTGTGATCAATTATATTAAAATTATTAAAAGCTTGTGATTATAACTTTTGGAATTTTATAAAAAGGTTATTCCTACAATGAATCAAGCATCCATTGGCTACATTAACTGCAGGAACTTCACTATGAGAATATGGTGTCTGATGCTTTTCAATAGTTCTATGGGTTGCATATGAACAAATTCTGTATTTAATATGATGGACTAGTGTAATCATCATATTGGTTTTCTTTTTCGGATTATTTTCGAGTTCTTTGTTATAAAACCACTGAAATAACTTAAGATACTAAATGAACTCGTTGAAGTGTAAGCTGATGATAAGCACAAACTAGCAATTTCCTGGTTATTAACAAAAGTGCGATATTTTTAGCACAAGAATTCTTTAACGCAAAATAGAAATGTGAGGGGTATGTTAATTTCAAGCTTGTTACAGCAGTTTACATGAAAAACCTGTTATATATAGCAATATTAAGTATTTGAAGCTTGTGATACATGATCTGGTTTGATACGGAATTCTTTATAATATGTTTGATCTTAACAGCATTGATCCTTTATGCACCTCTTTTGCTTGGTAAACACAGTCTGGTTCACACAAGCATGCAAGGAGATACAAGCTGTCTTTCTTAGTATGTCATGACATGTATGTGGTTCATGAAGATCTGCATATTGTATCGTATGCAAGGCTGACAAAAGATGGTGAGAAATATGTTTAGATTGTATACATAAAAGTAGTATTAAATATAAAAACAAACCTGATATGTTAATACTATGCTAAGCTCTCATAAATAAACTAGTGGAGACCTGTTCTCGGAACAATATATTCATTCATGTTGATGTGTGAGAGGGCTAGCTACTTAAGTGAAACTGATGACCTTATGATGCATTTTATTTTCCTAGTGTTGTCAGTTCATTGCTTATGATATTTTAAAAGTTTGTATCTAGGAAATCTACTAATTTTTTTCCTTGTGAAACTACATGGGGTATGAATATAATAAAATAATAAATAACATATCTATGAAACACATATAGTTAGTGCTTAGCCTCACGACCATTTTCTTTTTGTATTTGAGCAAAATGAACTACTTTTTTTTTATCTCCAAGAACCACCAGACCTAATTATCATAGGTTTGTGTGATCCCCATGTTGGACTGGTGTTGATATTAAATATCCACAATTCAGGAATTTGATTTGTAACTGAATTGTCTGACATGTATACGTGCCCATAAGGATTTTGTTCTCAATGAAATTTTTACTTCTCTTTTAGAAATTAGTTATATTTGCTTCTGCTTCTACGTGCTTTAGCTCTGGTTGCTATATTTGCAGTCAACGTATCTCTTTGTAATTATCTGTCATTTGCATGTCTTGATGGTTTTGTTATTCTGCACCTCCTATATGCAGCCCTGCAAATGCCAGTGCAGGAAAATGCAAAGGATTCGTCGAACCAGTCTGAGATGAATAGGGTGCTGGGTGACCAATCATATGTTTCATCCATCCTTAATTCGGTATATTATGCACGTGACCTTCTATGTACTGTGTAGTATGAGTTTTGTATTGCTTATTCTTTCGAACTGGAGTATGTAATGTTGCCCTCCTGCATTAATGATTATTGTACTTACAGCTCCCTGGAGTGGATCCTAATGACCCTTCTGTAAAAGAGTTGCTGGCATCTTTGGAAAGAGATTCAGAGGTATCATAGTAAAATATTTAATATTTTGAAGCCCTCTTGATATGTTTGGTTATATGTTGGACAGATGAGGCTTATGTTTATTGTTTGTCCTGCTTGGATTGAATTGTTGTCACACTTCATTTGTATTCTAGTGTTTTTTTGGTTGCAACGCAAATGTTAAAAAATTTATGTTCTTCTCTATGATTCTTAGCACATTACCTGTCACCTGAATTTTGATGCTGCACATCTATTAGAATTTTCTATGAACTGTGATCGTCTGTTGATATTGCTGCAACACACTGTGCTTGCTAGAACATCAATGATGACACCATTTCTAAAAGATGTTCCAGATCTGTTGTGGGGATGAAATTGACTTATGTTCTCAATGAGCCTCTATTGGGTTGTCTGAGACAGCAATTGTTCTCTTTAGTTGGATATCAAGGTTTGACTTATTTTTTACTGACAGGGTTGTAAAATTGCTTATGTAGTTTAGTCTAGCTAAGAGCTGCTGGTGTTATGTTTTAAAGTGAGATACATGCTTATCCATCTTATTCTTTTCTGTATACATTTTTCGTGTCTTTTGCTTGAGCCCAAAATTTTAGTTTTTACTCTTTAAAATATTATACATGGCATACCATGAACCATGAATAGATATTTTGCTGCATTTATTTTCTTCACAGTTTCATATGTAGGGAGAAACACCTTGTAGAATTCCATGATGTTTGAATTTTAAAAAAAGTTCATATTATCATAAATTCAACTTTTTGATCATGAATTTAGGTCCCCAAGCATCTTGGGAAGAAGCTTTTTGCTTGACCCACTACCTTATTGTCTTTTTGTTATATCTGAAAATGTCTTTTTTAGTTAAAAGAAAGGTTTGGGTGTGTTAAAGAAATCACATCTTATTATATATTGTTGGTCTAATTAATCTGTCCTTCCTTGAATTCATGGCTTTGTGGATTGCTTTGATTCTTGTTTAAATTGCTTCTTTTATTTTTCTATTTCTGAGGTCCTGATGGTTATGTGAATGTGTTCCAATGGAAGAGAGAACCAAATCTGTTTAGTAAGTTAGCTCTAGCTGCGTAAAAACAAATGTAGATGGGTGGGTGAGATTTCAAAGGAACTTTTAGGGTTTAGTTTAACTCTATTTAAACTTCTAATGAATTGCAACAACATATTTGATAATTAAATGAGCTTCTAGTTTGTCTTGATGCGGATTCTATGTCGTTTTCCCACTCATTTTCTTAATGTTTCATTTCTTGAAAACTAAAATGATTCAAATTTGACCTGTCTTTTAAATCCTTAATAAACCCTATTAGTAAGAGGCCCAAACACTATTTTTAATTAAATTCAATACTTCTTAACCTTTAGAGCCTGTCTTCGTCTCCGTAACCAATACTACTTTTTCTATGGTTTTAGAATAGAAAAATTCTTCAGTTTCTAGCTCTGTCTCCAAAGCACCCCCCCCCCCCCCCCCCCCCCCCAAAAAAAAAAAGACCCCAAAATAATATAGCATTTTAGATTAGATGTGTTGGATCTGACATTTAGTGTTAAGAAAACCTTAGATTTGCAGCCGAATCTGGTTACATCAGATTGGCACACATCACTACACTATATGGTAGGTAGTACTGGTTATTTTTAACTGTTTGCTTAGCACCTTCATGATTACATTTTGAATGTGGTTAATGTATCAAAACTGAGGTGGGGGATGAAGGAGGAGTTTTCTAAATTTTCTTTTGAACGTTATGATTATCATGGGGGTTGAGCATTATTTAAGAGCCTGAAATGGCATTACCATGAGGCACCTGGCATCCATGTGTGGTTGATCAAGAAATGGAGTAATTTTACATGGTTTTCTGATTTTCTTCTTTTCTCTCTGTTGCTGGAATCATGTTGTTAAAAGGGCACTTAAGGCGTTCCCAATGCACAAGACACTCCCTGGCGCCACTTTAGTGCATCACCTACTGAAATGCACACCTTACATGAGCCTCACTGAGGCACAAAGGCATTAGTGCATTACCTACTGAAATGCAGCCTCACAGAGGCACAAAGGCATTAAAAAATGGAGCGCCTTCATGATTGCTTGTGTTCTGCATCTGCGGCTGTGGTTGACTGCAAGTTATTTGTTGTATATGTTGTGTGCTGTGATGACTATGTTTTGAAGTGAGTTGTGTGTTTTTTGTTTGATGCAATGTGTTCATGGGATTGTCTGCGGGTGTGGCTGAAACTTTTTTTAGACGTGTTGCTGCTGTTTTCTATGCTCTATTTATTTCTACATAGACGTATAATATATATCTCTGCATGCACTTACAATGCATGTATTTACATGTGTATTGCACCTTTATCTGCCGAGGTGCATGCCTGTACATATCTACATCGACATATAATATATATCTATGCATGCACATATGATACACGTTTTTACGTATGTGTATAGTGCCTTTATTTTTCTGAGGTGCGTGCCTTGCTATGCTCCTTGTGCGTGGACTCGAGGTTACCTTGGTGCTTTAGTTTATCTTGGGCTACTAACAACTTTTGTTGGAATTACATTGTTTCTCAATTCAATATTTACTTTGGTGCACGTAGACTCCAAGTTGACGATTTAGTGCATCTTGAGCCTCTTAACAACTTTTGCTGGAATTACATTGCGTCTTCCTTTAATATTAAGTTTGGTGCTGATAATAATACCATGTCTTCTGAATCCTACTGGTTTTTTCTAGCCTCAGCAAAAGAATAAAGAAGATAAACCAGACGATAGTGGTGACAATTAGGTCATTTGCTGAAGGCTGCTGGCGCCTGCTTTTTCTCCAGGGTAAGAATTAATAAAACTTGATTCTTCCGCACTTTTCGCTGCTCTGTGATGCAGGGTTGAACACCTTTTTTCTTCGTCCTCTCTCTCTCTCTCTCTCTCTCTCAGTCTGTGGGGGTTTTTTATTTTGGGGTGTAAGGGTGGGATGCTCTTACATCGCGTTTCTTGCTTTCCAAGTTATCAAATTGTCTCGTTTAAGAGGTTCACACGTCCGTTTAATGGTCTTTTAGTTATTGCCAACATATTTTTTATTCTTTCAAAGGAAAATGTTGGCGATGATCATGTGCCCATGGTGGCTTAAAGTCATTCCATTGCTCAGCCACCATTTTTACCGAGTCTTTTTCAGCTGCTCGTATCCTTGTGGCGTTTTAGCCTGTTATCATTTTCCAATTTAAATCGTTACGCATACCAAAGCAATTTTATTGTATTTTTTTTCTTGCAGGTCACTGCTGATTAATAAGCAAGGATTGGAACAGAGGGTGTTTCCGGGACCAACAAGGGGGAAATCATAAAATTTCGTAATTGGCCTCGTAGTTTATCATCTGCGGCAAGCAGCATCATTTGATGCCTTTGTTTTAAACATCTATCCAATGTCTTATAGTGACAGGCTCTTATTAAATTTGAACCTTATATAAAGAAAGATCCGTCTGCACGATCGAGCATCATATAAGAGAACCAGACATCACTGTTAGCTTTTTTTGTTCTGGTTCCAGATTTCTTCGGGCGATGTTATCCCACTTTCCGCGCGATTGTTGATCATACCATTTTATTTCTCCTCTTTCACGGTCGCTAGAGTGAAAATATCGACGGGCTTCAGAGAACTCTCGGCGTGACTATTGATTATACTGATTTATTCCTCTACTTTCATGGTCGCTAGAGTGATAAATACCGACGGGTTTCAGAGAGAACCGGACTTTGGGTGAACTTTGGGTGCAGGTCATATCGTAGAGGTTTAAGGGAAAAACAACAAAGCACTTCACAAATGTTTCCCATCATAATCATCAAGCAGCAGTCCTGACGTGCGGCTTCGTGACAGCTAATACATGCAGAACAGGGTGTGCACCCCGCGGCTAAAACATTAAGATGGCTGCTTAAAACCACCGAACCTTCCACATAGGGCAAGGAGGGTTCATTACAAAGGGTGCTAGCCCTCACTGACTGATCTTACGAAGCCATAGTCTACGAGCAGTGGCTCGACTGAAGCAAAAAAAAAAATAGACAAAAAAAAAATGGCAGCCAAAGTTTTGTTGAAACGGACCATCAGGACAAACTGATGGTGATGGGGCGACAAGGGCAGATACCGCGATGTAAAATTAAGATGTCTCATATTTGAACTGACGCTTCTTTTTCGTCGATGAACCGGCAAGGCCACTCTTAACAGTATCCCCGGGTTAAAATTAATAAAAAGGTTCAGAGTAATTTACTACAATGACTTGTCTGCAGCATGTCTACTCCTTGGATGTAATAACCAGCAATCCCAGAGCACCAATGAGCAAATACTGCAAGAAACACAATCATGAGGAGATCAAACATTTGAATGCTATGCTTTAATCTTCAAAGTTTTCCTTACCTACACATTCTTATTTTATTAAAAACAAAATATTGAGGTAGGTTGAAAATGAACCATGTATGCAGATACCAGTACTAAATGGACATAGATAAGTTCCAAATTTTAATAGACATAGACTGGGTATCAGTAATATTCAATTTTTTAATACAATATTCGGATACAGAATGTATGTTTGGAGGATCCATTATTTCTTCCAGAAAATAGAGAGTATATATATATATATATATATATATATATATATATATATAATTGTTTCAGACAAACTTATATAAATAAGTAATGCATAGCATACGAAAGGGAAGAGGCTTTCATATTAAATAATAATAAGAAGAAGAAATGTTCGCAAAGCAGGTGCAGGGATGAGTTTCTAAGGAGACTCCAAAGCAGATATGCACCCTAAATGGAAGTTACCTGCAACTAAGGTCCATATCACATGCAACAAGATATATGGATATCAGAATCTGTATCTATATTTGGGATGGATATGCGTATTCATTCAGATACATTATATCCTAGAAATGTACTAGTGAAAGAGACTACATTAAACTACAGTCAAAGGCATCTGATTGTTACAGGAACAAATTAAGTGGGGAAAAAAGTGCACCTAGCCGGGTTTCTATTTTAAAAAACAAGTTCTTAGTTCAAAGCTCTGCTTCCATGTTGAGTGCAAATAACATTGCATTCAAAACTTTCGCAATAAGATATGTGGCAGTGATGAGGATGTCAACTGTGCAGTACAGGATGGGCGAGATAAATATAAATGCAGCTTACTAGTAGAGATGACATAAGAATAAAATGGTGGGTGGGAATTGAGAGTGTAAAGAGCAGTGAAAATACGCATCATTTACCTAAAAGGTTTCGGCCACAATATTTCAAGGAAGTGATTTAATTGTTTGTCTGCTAATGTTTATACAGAACTTTTGCAACAGAAAACTCTTTTGAATATTACTCTTCCTAATTAAAAACAGAAGCATCATCAACAACCCCCCACCCCCGCACCCCCCCCCCCCCCCCACACAAAAAAAAAGAAAAAAAAAAGAAAAAAAAGAAGCATTGCATAATGATCTACAAGTGCAAGGCATTCATGCTGGGCATCACTATTTATTTATTTATTCTTGTATTAGTGTGTTAATGTTCTCAAGATAACATACCTTGATGATTGGTTTTTCAGTCATGATAATGGTCACCCAGCCAACATATGGTAAAAACCTGTCGAGGTCACCAAATTGAGGTTATATAAGAGAGGTTGCAGGTTAAAAGCATAGGTAGCCAACCTGAAAAAAAAATGCAACTTCGAAAAAGTTGAATACACTTGGTACTTACCCTACAGCTCGGCCCATGATGTGATGCTGCTGAAGCCAAAGCTGACCGTGAGCATAAAGAAGTCTGTCATCTCCAAAATTATTGTCACCTGAAGTTATATCAGTAATTATAAGTATCTCACACTAAACTTTAAACAGGAGCCATTAGCAACAGCCATGCACCTTTTTTTTCACCAAAAAAAAGAAAATTGCAACAGTAGGAAAGGGTATGAATGAGAAACATCACATATAACATCAATAATTAAACATATTTCATTTTTTACATTTAAAATTCCCTGTGGTAAAGGTAAATATTATTTTTCATTTATTACTATTTTGTTAGAGAGCAGACAATTATGCTGACAGAGGTAAAATTACTGCATCTTTCAGAATTTTAGTATACTTGCACACAAGGTTTACCATCTCAGTACCGGATCCTATACCGGTACCATCCTATTACTATGTTGGTACACCCGTTACGGAGGCTGGTTTGACATAAAGACACTCAATAGTCAATATACCTCCCGTACTGTATACTAGTTCGGTACCAATACGTCAAACCACGCTTGCACATCATCTAATATATAGATACTCTGCAGGTAATTATAACCAAACTCAACAGAATCACATTTTCAAGATACCAACAGAAAAATATGGAATTTTCTACCTTTTGTTAGAATATCAACCTCTCCTGTGTCCTGTCGCTCGTGGACCTATATACACAATCAAAGAAAAAGATCAGATGTTGAAAATCACAGTGAAATAGTATCAGTTCCTATTTTAAAACTAGACCATTTGTAAAGACCCTATTCTACTTTAGATCTCCCATATTAGTAATTGTATAACCCTATCAACAAATTTCTCAGACTAACATCAATGTAAATTTCTCAGACTATTATCAATGTAAAATGTGCATGAGTCCAAAGCAATGGTCCTAGTCAATTTCAAGCTGGATATGGAGAAGGCCTATAATAGACTAGATGATAATTATGTATGTGTAGAAAAAATTTTACTGATTTATGACTGGCCAACAATGAGGGTCAAAAACATAAAACAATTTCACTAGATGAGTGGGTGCCTTTAAATCCGTGCTTATTGATTTTGCATCCCATTATTATTTCATTTAATATTGAAACTGTACCGTACAAGTGGAAAGGGTACCCCCAAGAAAATATGTATCCTTAACAACATATTGCCATTGCATGTCACCATTGCAAACAGTTGGTTAAGAACAAATTGGCACTCCATTGATATACACTACCACAATGAAGCCTTGTAGATCACTTAATAAAAAGCACCATGATGTAGTAGGGAAGGTTATGGGTCAAGGTCCCATAAAGGCCAATATAGTACCAAAAGAAAAAAACAATGATTTGTCACAAATTTATAAAGTGAAAGAATGAATTAAGGAAAATAACTCACCTTGATTACACGATGAACAATTGGAATCTCACGTCCCTGATATAGTAAATATTAGAATTTATTAGATCAACATGAATGAATTTACAAAGAGTAATCAAGAATCCACAAGAATTGGAGACCTAAGTTGCCAACATACAGGATATGACATATAAATTGTTCTCCTACACTACCCAAAGTGCTTGTAAACAATTATAATGATTCAGGAACTCGATACCCTTGTCAAGTGATTGTTCAATGAATAGTCTCAACAACAACATAAAAGATTTTTTTTAAAGAAAAAAAAACCTATTGCTGGGAACTATTCAAACCACTTGAATCATATTTTGTTTTATGATATGCCAAATATGATGAATGGTAAAGATTATTGACTCAGAATGAGATGAGTGTCTTAAGACGGCAAGACACAACCAAGTTAATCATGCCCTGTGACTTACCATATGAAATGAATTAGCATTTACCAACGTTAATATCATTTTAGCACATATAAAAAACTTCAGAACCAATCATGAAACAAATGTGCTGGGTTTTTTATCAAATAATCTGTAACTTAAAGAGCAAACAGTGAGTAGGGGGGAAGCATACTGCCCAACACCCATATCAATAGGGCCTTAAACCGAGTTGTGCATCCATTCATCCATATTAAAGCTTCCAGAATGCCCCTCATACATTATTGAGCACATCATCCTAGAATTTTAACAAAAAATATTCCAGAACAGACAATTCTCTTAATAGTCAATGTAATGGTTATTCATTAACAAAATCAAATGCATCACCCCATGATTTATGTATAAGAACTCCGGACAATGCAAAGATATCATCAAGTTAACTCATTAAAGTTCACTCAAACCTACCGGCTTTCTGTTAATAAAATATGTCCTATTATATCCATTGATCATTTTACATTTATCAGATATACTTCAAAGATTTTGTTGCATCTTTGACTTCCATATCCCTTTATATGCCTGGTCCTCACTCAAAGTAGTTGCAGAGATTTAGGAAGTTATGATGGGGAAAAATAATGACGAAAACATACAGTGGGAGGTAGGATGAAATGTGTGTCCAATAAAGAATATGTTGGTTGTTTGTCAATTACAAGATTGTCATTCTGGGTGACGGAAATAGCAGGAGAATATCTAGAAAATTGATATTGGCTAAAGGTGAAGGCCTTAAAAAAGAAATTGAGATTGTGAGTTGTCCATGCATTTCTTGCAATTGTTTGGTTAATCTTAAAGCTAAAGTCATTTTATTGAGAGGGAATGAAGATTACACAATGCAGTACCATGCCTTTCAAAGGACAAGGGTGAATGAAGAGATTGAGGAAGTTGTATTATTCCTTTTGGGTGTCGAATTGTGGAATTGTATGGCAGCAGCGGTGGTCTGTGTGCGCACATGCTGGACCTGCTGGTTTTGTCAACCTGTGGTTTAGCTTTGTTATACTTTGTCCATTTGAGTGCATGACTTCTTTTACATTATAGAACACATTCTGCCCTAGCCAACACATACTATATCTTAGCAAACGGTCAATTGCTGCTTAAATAAAAGATCTCAGAGCTCCATGCTTAAGACCTAAGCATTACCTTTGGACCTAACTAGGTCTTGCATATACTCAACTCCATGAGTTACGAGGAAAAAGTAAAGCCTATTTTGTCTTGCTTCAAAATTTAACACATTGAGAAGGTGATTCTTGAACAGACGAAATGTGTGGAGGATGGCAGGACCCATTTCGGGAGGAACTTGTATGTTGCAATTTTGATTTTCTTGAACTCTTTATAGAGCAGAGCTGGAACATGAGTAAGATGATGTAAAGGTATAAAAGCAATTCTTAGTTTATCACTTTGTAGACTACCAACGGATGAAACTACGATGCCTACAAAAAGGTCTGGAATCCTTGGACTGCCATCTCAAATGAAACCCTTGCTTATTAAAATTACAGATATGCCTTTTCATAGGAGTCTACTGGCTTGGGGAGGATATGATCAATTGTTAGGGGGTCCGAGCTCAACACTTCAAATGGTGGAGATTTAAGGCAAAACATTCATTATTAATGAGGCAAGGCATACGGATTAAGTTTTCTGATGAATTCCGAATGTTAAAAGAATGTTTGAAAATGTTAGAGAAGATCATATGAGAACACAGATATTGATGTTCCATTTCTGTTGTGTATCATACTAAATTCTGGTAGATGAGGATCTCGTGTTGCATATTCCATGTATGCATAAAATTTGGAGTTTTCAATGTACAACCATTTATGTATGTATGTATCTATGTGTGTGTGTGCATGCATGACAATTGATCTGTAAACAATATGGGAAAATAATGTTAAGACTATTTTGTTCTGGTTCAAATTCTATTCCATATATGTACAAACCTTGCAGTTTTTTTTTTAACCACCATTTATGAATGTATGTGACACTTGATCTATGAACAACATGGAAAAATAAAATAAAGACTATCTTGTTCGGTTTTAAATTCTATGTATTGTATGTATGTACATATGTCTGTATGTAATAACAATTGATCTATAAACATGGAAAAATAAAATCGACACTATTTTGTTGTGGTTCAAATGCTTTTGGGAACAAATAGAGCCTGATGGGCATGCCTCCTAGAAAAGACTCAAGTATAGTGAAAGACACATATTCCACATCAGCCTCCATGAACTTTACATTTTTCTTCATATGTCATTTGTCATTAAACTCAAGGCATTTATTAAGTGTCCGAGTTTGCAAGTAGACCTTCTGAAGCAATGTAGAAGTTTCCTATCAATTTCTAGGGTCAATATTTTCTGCCTCCAATTATAATTCCACCACCGCTGTGCTTCCCATGTGACTTGGATATACAAAACAAAGGTCAATTGACAGCAATGAAACAAGACCATCAAACTTTTCTGAAAAAAATCAACATCCGACTATATCAATTTCTTCCCCTAACATTCTCAATCATGAGGCAGAAGTCATATTACATAATTCACATAGCTCCAATGTAATTTGCAAATATTCAAAAGAGGTAATCCAATATTGTAAAAAAATCAATGGATTGACTATTAAGTAACCTTCATCAATAAGATTTATCCTCCACAGAAGTTGGATATACAAAACAATTTGCCATCCACTGAACAATGATGATGTTTACATGACCAACCATTAACCTAGCATCAAACCCGCCGAACTGGTTCAAATGCATACACACACACATGCATACATATATGCTACAAAATGGCTGAATTCCTTCATTGCTTGCTTAATCACAGAAACAAATACCTCCCCCATTATTGATACAAATACTACCAAAAACGAAATCCCAATAATTGACAATGCAAATTCCCAGATATGTTCTAGAAATTAGTGGAAGAGTACCAGCAGAGGTGGTGTAGTCGTATCCAATATATTTGACAGAAAAAGGCAGTAGCACTTCAAATTTACGAGAAGGGGTTAAAACAAGAGAGAAATGAAGGTTGTGGCAAGGGATTGAATTACACAAAAAATGTATATAAAGGAAAATGAGTTTTTTTAAAAAAACTCATCATTTCATGAACATTCTCAGTAAGGACACAAAACAATAGTCCACAATTCAATTCCTGTGATGTCAACCTATATTTTGGATTTCAGGAAATTCACTATGGTGCAAGATTGACCCTTCGATATGAATGGTTGTCAACTAGGATAGAGGGAGGAGATCAATGACAATTAGCTTGCTTACATTGTTACAGTAATGATTAGCCAAGAAATTTTCAGCTCCATTATGAAATAATTAGCCAAGACACAGCAGAAACATGTAAGAGAAACAGATCTGATATCTCAAGCTGTAATCAACATGGAGCAATAGATTGATAAAAAACAAAACTCATCAAATGCAGGAAGAACATAGGTAGCATCATTTAGTTAGTTTCAAATATAACATCTTCTGATATACCGGCAAGGTAGGTATGTATAGAATAAAGGCTAATAAATGACTAAATAAAATATGCATGATCTTGTAATAATAATAGTAGCAGTCGTATCATAGTCGTAGTAGTAATAGTGGTGGCTGTGGTAGTAGTCATCGTCGTAGTAGTAGTAGTGGCAATATTAGTCATTGTCATCGTAGTAGTAGTGGTCGTCATAGGCACAGTGGTCGTAGTAATAATAATAATAATAATAATAATAATAATAATAATAATAATAGTAATAGTACTTACATCAACATGAAACACAACTATCTCTCCAGCACGAATAGGATCCTTACTCATGTGCAAGAATAGAATATCACCCTGCAACAATAGCAAATAGAAAAAAGTTATTCTCATTCTCTTAATAATAAAGATGTAACAGATATGTGGCATATTTAAGCATACATATATACTAAACACACTGTAGTCCACAGCATTAATGTTGCCAAACTTTCAGTTTTTTTAATTAATAAAATATGCTTACTCTAGAATGTGGAAGTTTTGGCACTTCTAATAGAAAAACTTTGGCAACAGTGTTTCATTTGCACTGCTAAGAAACAGCCTGTTCAGGCCTGGAGCTGATAAGCTTACAAAACAAGAGTTACATGAACACCATTCCACATACCAGACTGGTGCATTAATGATAATATCTATCGGTTCTAAATCAAAATTTACCAAACTGGAGCCACAACAGTCAATGCAGAATGCTAACGCAGGATTTAGTGGCATTTTTCCCAAGAAAGTTCGAGAAATGTATCCAATTTTAGCCTCAATTATACGACATAATGTATCTTCTTTTAATTTTGTGTTGCCAGCGAAGAATACAGAGGCAAACTACTGTGTGAAAAGCCCATAAATTTCACCATGACATAGGACTTTATTTTGATTTCTTAAGATACCTGATATGTAAAACTAAACTTTAACATTTGCATTATTGAAGTTTCTTGTCCCCTAGACCCTATTATACAAATGGAAAGATACAGTAAGGAAAACATCTATGATAGATTATATCAAGGTGGATAATATGGAGACATGTTCAAAAAGTATTCTGGTTATCGTATGCGCTGGCAAAGCCTTGGAACCACCAATAAGGCCAGCATTTTGATGATAAGATTTTTCAAACACCATAAAGGTGCATAAGATGCAAGGAAGTCAAATATGGAATGCTCAGGTAAAGGTGTGCCAAGGCTAGTACAGAAAGAAACAAAAAATAATTGCTATATGAATCTCAAACCTTGTATTAACAAATCATAAAGTCAGAAAGAAACAATTTTTCTAGAAAGCCCCATGAGGTCCAAAAAGAAACAAATCTGCCTTTAAGTTTGTAGCCATATTGGGTTGCAAAGAGCTGCTCCCATCCCAACAAGTAATGAACAAGAAATCTTTTAAGAATAACTCACACCAAGGTGAATAAAGAAGCAAACAGAAATATCCAGAATGTTACAAAACTCATCACATATCTATACCTGACTAAGTTTAACACATTTTAGCTACACCATTTTCCATCAAACATCGCTACTTTGTAGTTGAAAGCAATACACCAAATCGAGTTCTGGCAGTCGATTATAGGACAACTAATTCAATCAAACACACGTTTCCAACCATCTTCTAATTTCATAATTTTTGGTACATATCTTCTAATTTAATATTACTCACCCTCTTGAACCCAGGCTCCATGCTTCCAGATAGAACAACCACGACAGGCGATTCACTCCCGGTAATGCACATCAAGCCCTTCCATATGATCAGCGCCGAAGTCACAATCATCCCTGCCCGAAATTATCAAAAGGAGCCATTACTTACCAAATCAAGTAATTTTTCGCACCCAGATTCCCATTGAACTGTTAGAGACAACTAATTGCCTTTCTTTTTCGAGGGAAAATTGTTTCAAGGATTTAAAAGGGTTTTAAAAAGGGTTTTTGGGATCATCGGAAAAACCGGAATCACGATTGATGAACGAAAGGAGGAGAGAAAAAAAAACAGTCGACCAAACTATTGTACGGAGAGCGTATAAAAAAAGTATCAATTAAACAAAAAAAAGGACGAAGATGAAGAAGAGATCGTGGGATTCTTGGACGAACCGAGGCTTACGATTTGCGTCAGGAGGTGCCTGATCTGGAGAGATCGGATGGACTCCACGCTCTCCCCGATCCACCCCATTCTCTCTTCCTCTCCCTGTGTCCCTCTCTCCCTAAGCTATCTTTGCCCTCCCCCTTCGTTCCAATCGCCTCGCCTTCGCCTCGCCTTCGCCTGCCTTCGCCTTCGGCCCCCTTTTATGTTGTTTCGATGGTGCGGGAAGCGCATGCTCGACCTATTGCGGGTACATGTGCGTCGAGGATTTTAGCCGTCGGATTAAAGTCGAATGGGTAAACAGTCCGGGGAACGATGAGTCATCCTATGCACGAATCCTGATGCATTATGAAAGGATACCCCGGAGAGGATATCGGTGCGGGAGTAAAAGCCGGGTCCGAGAAACGCAGGAATCGGTGAGTTTAAGGGAGGCTTTTTATTCATCATTGGATAAAGATATTCGGGCAACCAAGGATACGCAATTAAGAACGGTGTCATTAAAAATTTGGCAGTATCGTGCATGCGGAATGCACCTCACAGAATATGTATATGATAGGTTGTGATTTTTTTTCCATTTAATTGGAGAAATACTCATTGAAGTGGAACAGAGAAATAGAAATGGATTGATAACTCTTGGATTTTCCCTTATTTGATTTGCCAATCTCAAGTGATGAAGATTTAATTGTTAAGATTTATTTATTTATTTTTTTAATTGCGTTGTGGTTTCATTGATGGCATTATTAATAATACTCTTGTAATTAGAAAAATCCAGCTACATAAAAGTACCTAGGTTAAAAAAAACAAATATTTCATTAGAAAATAGTAGAGATAGAGATAAATGCGTTTTTTTTTCTGTTAACAAGAAATTTACATAACTTTTAAGCAAATACATCCAAAGGAGTTTGCCATGGCGAAATCCCGCAACAAGGGTAGGTAAGTAGAAATCTATGGAACATTAACTCCATGTTTAGCTAGAATTACAAAATTAAACACTCATTTGGTGATTGAACTCTCCTTTTGCAAGAGTAGTTAGCATAAAAATGATCAATTGGAGGTTCACATAGATATCAAGCAGTAAGGAATGGAGGTCATTCACTGTGGAGGGGCACGTGCCAATTTAGGTATTTGAATCGCCTTCTTACCATATCTCTGTCGCTCTAAGAGCTTGAGTGATATAAATCAGGTCCACTCAGGATGCATGTAGCTCAGTGAAAAAACCGGCAGTGTAGAGAACTGTTCTTTTGCAGCAAGTATTGCACCAATGGAATCTCAACCTACGTAATACATTATATGCACAGGTTTCTTCATGGATCTATGGAATTGATTTCGATAGTTCCAAGAGGGTAGGGTTTTCCAACAACAGCCAGGTCTTTATTTTTTTCCCGGTAAGTAACAGCCAGGTTTCAATAACGGTTATTCCATTGTAACTGACCCCCCACCAAAACTCATACTAACCATTGTAATGGTAATAATGGCTTATGGCTGTTAAAATATTCCTAAAATCAATATTATAGTCGCGATTACAATGGTGCTATAATGGGAAAAAAGGCATTATTTGCATTATAATGGATCATGTAGATGATATATTATAACGACTATTATTTTTCCCTGTCGTCATATACAACAATGTAAAAGAGGGGCGGAAGGCATCATAACAGCCACTAAAATACTGCAACGGCTGTTTTTAAAACCATGATGAAATAAAATAGAGGCTTACATGACAACATAAAAGAGGGGCCGGAAACCATGGCCACTAGTTCTACATGGTCGACTCATAGCCCATCCACCACAGAAAATCCTCCCTTTGCGCACAGAGAACCCTCTTGGCGTCCCTTATTCGCATATGCGCATGTTCTCAGTTTTGAATCTTTAGCAGTATTCTGCTTTCCCCTCGTACTGAGGTGTTTTACAACCGTACTTAAGCTCTCAGCATAAATAAAATAAATAATCAAATATATAAATGTCCCTCCAAGGCTATGTGCACAGTTTAGATGGTGAAGAGAATGTCAAGTCCATAATACCGTATCAGAGGGATAACTTCACCCCATGAAAGGAATGAAGTGTCCTCGCATTACTGCTTGAAGTCCACGAGCAACCAGATTAATCGACAATTCCACCGCAAAGAGTTCTCGCAATCTAAAAGTAAATTTGGCAGGTAAATAATTGGCATTTACATGTAGCTCAATGACTCCAAAGCTTGACCAGGCCTAGTCACCACAAAAAAAAAAAAGGCAAGTACATCAGACATCAGGAATGGATGAAACAGTAGTCTTTCAATTCAAATCTTCGGCCACCTCCGACAGCTCTCTCTTGCAAGAATACTTTCAATAATTGATTCAGTCGCTTGATGAAAGTGAAATACTAAGCATGACTCAAGATGGCAAAAAAATTTAATATCATATACACCAATAATAACCAAATTCCAAAAAAGTCAACGACTCCCTTCACTATGTTAGAATATTTATAAGATATACATGAATTCAGCTTCCACCAGCTGAAATTGCCTCTATAATCAATCAACAACAAAGAACAGGCATGTAAACAACTGAACCTACATTTTTCAATTCCATCAAACATCTATAACCAGCATTATTAAAAAAAATTTTATCTTTCTCACATGGTTGAATTGGCCCACCACCTTCAAGGACCAATGAAGGCAAGTCCTATGACCAAGCTGCCTAGAGATGAAAATTTAAGAGGGGAAAAAAGCTATTGCCATGATGTCACCTGTTTGTAACCATAAGCATGAGGTGGCTCCCACCCAGAGTCTGGCTGCTTCCGTTTCGGTGTCATTCCTGAACTAGAAGGCTGTGATGAAGTCCTCATTTGTTCTTCGATCAAACCATTCTGCCCTTGCCAAATGAATTGCTTAAAACTTCCACCTCCCCTGCCCCCACCCTCTACTGACAGCATCCCAGAATTCAAATCCAGACCAGGTTGGAAAATCCCATACGAATTTGAACTTGCAGGTGCATTAGGTACACTCATAAGAAAAGGCGGCCTTGCTGATGGTGCACCATTCAGTCCTGGTTCCATAACATGTGTTACAGGAACTCCTTTAGAATCCACCATGTAAGGAATGTTCCCAGGTCCATAGTATGCTGGAGGAAAAGACATGGTTGGCCCTGTCCCAAGTCCATTATACCCATAAGCAGGCGGTGGCATGTGAGAGTAAGGCAGCACCGGTCTAGCAGCCATTGCAGACTTCATATTCAGTCCGGCCCCCAGAAAGGCATGCTGAACTTGGTTGACATAATCCTTCCTTTCAACAGGGACTCTTGCACCCATGATTGTAATAACAGGTTCATTTAGTTTTGATCCTCCAGATGTGCCACAGGCCTTGCAAGATGGATTATCAAAGTTGCGTGAACCACCAACATCAACAAAAGATGGGTGATCATTCAAGTCAATGTCTCTCATGGAAGTCTGTCTTGAAGATGATGATGATGGAGAAGAGAAGCTCCGATCCCCACTCTGGGGATGGATCTTCAAATTGGAGGATAAATTGGCTGGTGCATCCTCATCCCCAAGGCGGTTAAGATCCAACATCAGCCTTTCTGCTCGTCCCGAACTGACTTCCATAGAAGAATCCCCAGAAGGCAAGCCAGAGGAAGCAGGTAATTGTTTCACAGATAATGGTTCAATAACCGCATCATCCTCACTTTCAGCCACGTTCAGATCAATCCCAAGGAAGTTTGGTTTCTGTTTCGGGCTTGAATGTGTCTTTTCACTATCTGGAGTTCTTCGAGGGGATGCTGGCCGAAAAGCACTTGTGGCAGCAGAGCCCTTCCATCCCAGCTCACCTCCAAAGTGGAGAGGAGTAACTGGCAATCCTGGAGCCCCTTTTGGAGCAGCAACAACAGCTATAGGTGCAGACACATTGACTGGCACCCCATGGATGGGCTTCATTAAGCAATCAGATTCCCCAGCACAAATATTTGCATTCAGATCAAAGATGCATCTATTCCCACCCAACTTGCCCACTGGTTCTTGGACAGGGAAATTCAACTTACTTGTTTCTAAATCTTGCTCAGGTTTTTCAGGATCAGTGCTAATAATATTCTCCGTGATTCCTGAACCATCTTCCTTAGGAGAAGAGGCATCACCAGAATGATCTTTTTCACGAGATGGTGATTTATTTCCATTTGCTTTACTGATCACTGATTGATCCTGCTTTCCTTCTTCAATATCAGGGCTATGGGCACCCATCATCTCTCCAGAGTTGACCTCAGGAGAGCTGCTAAAAGGTTCTCTATAGTCAACAACTTCCCGTTCCACTTCTATAGCAACTTGCCTTGCAACTTCTAATGCATCGATCTCATATTCAAGGCCCAAATCTGACTTTTGGTTGGGAATCCCAGTTGCTTTGGTCTCCTTTGCTTTGGAAGAATGACAGGGGAACACCACACCTTTGCTTACCTTCAAATCAACCTCGCTGCCAAGATTTTTAATGCCACCATCACTTTCGACATCTTCCTCCCTCTGTTGAGAATTAACAGAACCATCTAGCTTTCCAATTATGCATGATTTACCATATAGATCTTGAAAACCCTTTGTGACATGTGCAACCTGTTTGCCCAAACAATTTGGCATCCTGCAGGCACCACCCCCAGTCTTTGGCTCAGGTCCCACCGTCTCTGATGGATGAGCTTCATTCCTACTAGAATCTAAATTGCAAAATACAGTGGGTTCTGCTGCAGCAATCACTTCAGATGCAGAAGCAGATAAACTGGAAGATGGTGGAACATTGCATATTTCCATCTGACCAGATTCAGATAGGTTCTCTTCCACTGTATTCACCTCCATCTCTTTAACACCAGCTGCAGCAGAAGCATCCTTTGACACTGATACATTGGGTTGATCTCCTCCTCCCCTAGCAAATTGTGAACTGCATGTGCCAGAGGAGGGCAATCCTGCAGCAGGACAAACAGAAGACTCTTCCGTAGCAGATAATGTCTCCTGACAAGAGTTTGAAACAAGTGATGACCCCGATGAATTGGCATCTCCTAAAGTCACATTTGCATCAGCAGAGGTTGAAGAGGTTGCAGGCACAGTTTGATTTTGAACATAAGTTCTCTCACTGATAGCAGAATCAGGTTTCTGTAAACTGGCTGAGCATCTGGTAACATCTGATTGGTGGGATTCAGTCCCTGCTGATTCTACTTTACAACTCCCTTCATCAGTTCCTCCTTCGGATGCAGAAATATCAAGAACAGGATATATAGAGGGCGTGCCCTCTTCAATAATCTGTGCACTATCTGAAGGTTTAGGTTGTTCAATATGACTTCTTTCGCCTTTCTCAGAATCACTGCAACTCCCCTCAGTATTTTCTGCATGCTTCCACTTATTATACAGAATTTTTGCTCTTTCCTTGATTTTAAGGTCATTGTGACCAAGGAGCTGTTCAACAGTAATTCCAACCCCAGAAGCATTTGACTTTTCATTGTTGATTGGAAGCTTTTCAAGCAATGCTAACAGTTTAATTATCAATTCTTTCAGAACACCGTCATTGGCATCGATACTGCACTTCTGAGCTTCCTGAAGCCACTGATTTAGAAAACTCAGCCCATTTAACTGAACAAAATGATCAAGACATCCCTTGCTTCCTGTGGCTGCTAAGGTGCTTACAGCAGTTGACCATTGTCTTGCTGCATCACCAGCATTGTTTGCAATGCAATCTTTTAGCTTTTGAAGCATAGAAATTAGCTCTTCAACTCTCGCAAGATTTGAAAGCCCATCCTTCATCTCAGTAAGAGTGAAAAAATCTTCAAGTGTCATTTTGGTTCAAGAAACAGATAAATAGCTGGAAGATTCAATCATGCAGTCCTTGCAACATGCTGATATTCCCATAGTCTAGTTGTAAAAGGAGCATAAGAATACGTGGTCAAGCTCACGTAGTTCCTTCTCTGCAACGTATAACATAGCTTGGTCAGTTGAATAGTCATAAAAAAAAAAAAAGATAATAAGCCATAAGCCATTTTAATTTTCAAAGAAATCAACAAAGTATATCAACAGCAAGGTCACAGGATGCAATAAGTGTAGGAAAAAAGAATCATATCACTCAAGAAGATCCTCCTGCTACATGGCAGAAAGGGATTGGTGTGATGCACATCAATTTACAGTAAGGGATTGGGGGTCTGCTTGAATCATGAGTTGCTACAGAAGCACGAAGTGGGCAGAAAGAACTTTCCATGTGACCACCCGGTGCCCCAGAGCATTTTCAGAAAAAAGTTATGCCCCTTCTCTCTTCTCACAAAAACTTCAAAGTAGCATACACACAACTCAGGATCATGCTAGATTTATTAATTGGCCAGTCTATTTTACTTAAAGTAGTCTCCTTAAGGGACTCAAATTACATGCCAGCAAAGCAAGATCATTAATAATAAGATTTCTAAAGATCTAACCTACAAAATAAAAAACAATCCACGAGATAAGCACCACCCAAACTTCAGGCTAATCAAAATGGAAACAGAGCTAAATGGGAATCTTATATGGGTAACCTGTAGCAGAAAATATGATCGAACAAAGGCCACTTTGGGCCTGGATTTTTGGACTGGAATCGGCCCTTGATGGGACTTGTCCTAGGCTTTCTGGAGTTTGCAACATTTTTTCCAACCTCTTGTCACCAGCCTACAGAAGGAGTGCCACATCATGAAAAATGTCACCTTTAACCCCACTCCACCTGGCTCTAGTACATGATTATCAACATTACCATCCTCCACTTATCACATCAAAATATCCATGGCACTGCGGCCTCCACTCCTAGTTTGCAACAACTATCCCACACCACCCACTTTCACTCTCTGCAACTACACCACACTTATAGCTAATGGAAACAAAATGGGTGAGGGTAGTTAAATGTGGTGGAAGCAGGACTCAGCCATGAGTGACTGAAAGCAAACAACCACAAATGGGTCGTCAGGAAGGACAGAAACTTAAGTCGACCAGCTGACATGTTAGGAAAATAATCAAATGATACTGAAAACGAGAAAAGGGGAGAAAAACCAAACAATCATAGCTTATACTATTAAAGTACTAAGTGAATCCACATCCAGTAGTTAGAAAGGTGCCTGAATTACAAGTATTCAGTGGGTGTAGGAATGTGTATGTACGAAAACATTGGATGGTAAAAGCTCCCAAAAACAGCTACATCATCTTTCATCCTGACCATAGAGACTCCAGCACCCAATTTCCTTGTTATCTATTACTTAAATCCAAGTCCTAGGGTTTACATAAGTGTTTTATTAGATAAGCATTGCCTATGCATCAGCTAATAAGCTTTACCTAGATGAATATAATGGACTGAACTGGTAATATTTGTGACGAATGGGCAAAAGTGGATATAAGGTGATTAAAATTTGGAGCATGAGGCTGCATTATGGCTGCACATGTGGATGTGGTCCCTAACTGCACCACATTGCCTGTATGCCGTCACTATAAGTGATCAAACCACATCTGAGGTTCCAAAGGTGGCCTACTTAGCACTATGTGCCAGCGTATGTGGACAGCTTACATTATGCGACTAGATACACAGCCAGATTAGCATTCTACATGCATCCTACCCTTAGATGGGTCTGCACAGATGGGGCTGGGTCAAATCGATGCTTAGGCTGGATTTGGGTTCCAGCGAGCCTGATATGGCTACTAATATTTTTAATATGTTAATTACATTACAACTATGAGGCATTAAGTACTTAGTAGTAAGCATTAACTTTGAGTTGTTATTGTTATTAATATTGCTATTATTTATCCAAGAAAACATTACTTATTGTTATTGTTTTTTATATGTTTAAGGAATTTTATTTGTTTTACATATTTAAAAATACCAACCAATATATGAGCCCATATATGTGGCATGCATACCTATCGCGCTATGTGGTCTCTTGACCGCTGCCATATTGCAGCCACCTTTTTAAGATACTGATAAGGAAGCATATTTCATTATCACTAACCATGAAACTCTTGAGCCACATTTGCATGTCTTATTAAACAACTGTGAGAGTACAACTTTTAAGGATTCAGACGAAGATTTTGGTTAAGCAGATATAAGCATGATTGCCCTAAAAATATTCATGCATTTTTGCGGCTATGTCGGATTCATCACAGTTAATTTAAAATATATGACAAGACATAGTTCGGTCCTTATAGTATATTAGGTCCTTTGAGACAGCTACTAACATGGGAATAGAAGGACATAAGATCAATTTCCTTGATTGCCATGAATGGCTAATTGAGAGTTTCCTAGTATGCCTAGGAGGCATTTTGAAAAGGAGCAAAAGATCAATAACACAATAAAACTCATATACCTGATAGAAGAAAGGCTTCCGGAAGTGGACCCATCTTTATTTGGGTCCCACGTGCCACTAGGTGGCAAGGTTTTTTGCACTCATATGGTCAAAGAAGAATTTGCTATGAAGTAATGTAGGGGTACCCATTTTGCACACATCAAAAGTTCCTTCTGCCGCTGTGGCATGAGGGGATTAATGTAACTTATGAAAAATGGTGTGATAAACTGGTTGATTGTATAATGAGTTTCCAAGCCTGCATAGTAGGGTTGAGGATTTTTCATGTGCATTAATAAGTGTCTCAAAGTATTTTCCTTTGTTTTGATAAGAAAAGACAGTAGGAGTTTTGGCAAAAGAATCAAGAGAGATCTGGATGGTCAGCAGTCATGCACAAGTCCAGTGACGGAAACAAATCAACAAGAGAACTGTAATCTTGAAACAGGTCAAAGATAAAGAGGAAAAAGGGGTGTCAGCCAGCATAGAAGGAAAGCAAGACTCTTGTTGGATGTGGGGCCTACAGAAGGCTTGTTATGCCTTGGAAAAATAAAAAGGATCAGCCACTACTGGGTCCAGAAGCAGCCGACAGCCTAATATAATAAATTATAGTGACCAATCACCTTAAGTGATGAGGAGCCCGAAATAGCTTTTATTTGGTATTTTTTCTTGTTATTTTCTTTATGTAAATAATGGCCTTATAAGATTATAAATAGCTCTTCGCATTCAATCTTTTAGTAGTTGGTGGTTACTAGAAAATGAAGGATTGAAGAAATGTCTTCTTCTGTCCAATGGTGTTATGCCAACAGTGATGTACTTCAAACCCTAGGAATGAGGCCTAGGATTCCTGTTGATGTGAGACCACTAAGAACTGTCTATTCATTACCCTTTTTTATACTTTAGTCCATTGCCCAAGTTGATTTCTGCATCAAACTTTCCTTTTTATGCCCTTATATTGAATCTTTAAAACCCTATCCCAGTCAACTTTTACTTCTTTCCCTTCAAAATCAACACTGCTATTTCACTTTGAAGAAAATTCCAACTTTTACACTACAAGACAATATGATAGTAATCCTCAAACCACAAAATGCCTAGGTTCAACTTTTTCCATTATCAATTCCTCATTAAACTCTAACCTCAACACAATTATAATCGAAACCCAAGCCTGAATCAGTTTTTTCAACCTACAAATTCAGCCTTATCCTAAACCACAGTCAATCCTCATTCTTTCAACCAATGCTGTTTAACAAGTGGCAGTGCATGCTAGCATGCGTAATTCACCATCTGCCTCTCCCATAAAATCAAGGTTGTCTGTTCAGTCCGCATCACATGGGAGGCCACAATTGCATAAGAGGAAGGCTGGTGGTGGATGTTGCACAGTCACATGCACCACCAATCATTGGACAGAAAGTCCTCATTCTTTGAGGTTCATCCTGCAGCAATTGCTTTGCTTATCCACTCCATAGATAAATTTTTCAACTCAAGTTAATGCACCAGAAAATAATAGTGAAAAAGTATTTAATTCCAGACTGTACTCATCCAAAAGAACACAAAATGACCCGCCCCCCCAAAAAAAAAGTTAATAAGAGCTTTAATTTATCTAAGAAATTGGATATGAAATATCAAGATAAAAACTTTTTGAAGTTCAAAATTAACAGCCTCTCTCCCTCAATCTCTCCGTCCCTCTCTCTCTCACCATCTCACACTGTATTTTCTAAACAGTAACTTCCATTTCCTCTCTTTCCCCTTTCTCATATTTAGTTACTTAAATCAATGAATCAGTGACGCTAATCAAGTGTGTTTACTATGGACAAGTCCCCAAATTTTCAATCTATGGAAGATCAGAAGAAAACCCAATTTAATGCAAATGAATCAGAATCTATATCACTTAAATTAATTCAGTTAAGGTTCTCTGCTCATCGAAATTTCATAATCTTTTTAGATTTCTTTCATATTTGATTCACAATTATCTTGCATGTAGATTAAGCTTCATTAATATGGTTTTCTATAAATAATTGACCTCAAGCATAGTTAACATTATAAATAAACTATGAGGATAAAATTAAGTTCACAGTGATAATAGGAAGTGCTAATTAAAAAAAACACTGATAAATTTTGATTTGTTTTCTATTTTCTGTATATGTGATTTGTTTTCTATTTTCTGTATATGTTCATTATTTTAATCTATCTTTCAAATAAATATTATTAATGATCAATATATTTATTATATCATTATGATGCCATGGTTTTATTCCAATAGATCCAATGGTTGAACCAGCGACCTGTGACCCGGTCACTTTTCTGGTTCGATCAACAGTCTGGGTTTGAAAAAAATGGAGACTAGTGAAAACATGAGCACTACTTCAAAATATCAAAGCTAAGGGGTGATAGCCTAATAGAAAGTTCAATTTCAAAGGTATTTTTGGTTAGGGAGAAACGGAGGAAAATTTTGAAAGAAAATAAAAGAAAATAAATAAAATGAGGTGAGAGAGTTTTTTTTAATTTCGTCAGTGACAGTCATGATAACAGTCTAAAAAAAGAATGGAGACAGTATTGATAATAATGGTGCTCACTATAAAAAGGCAATAATTGTGGCAGCAATAACATCAACAAGAATACTAAAATGATAAAAGGTGATGGCTCGAACAATGATAGCAATGATAGATGCAGCAACAATACGAACAATGGTGTGGCATGATTCCTAGCACACATAAAGGTCATAATAGTAATGGTAGAAACAGCCATGGTAACATGGCAATAACAAAGGTAACCACAATGATACCAGTGGTGATGTTAAGAGCAACAGCTACTGCAAGTAGTCATGATTATACTACTGGTGATGTCAATTTGGTGGTGATGATGGTATTGGTGATGACTCTGGAGGGAGATGTGCAAGCCCCAAAAGTGATTTTGATGGTGATATAATTAAGCTAAAGTCTCCTAATTTTTCAAATTGGAGTTTAGTGAGTTTGCCCCTCTTGTTGTACGGCTTTTCCCTACAAAGCACCCCAGTTGAGAAAGCATTTCTTGACATATAAGACAATAATAAAGTTATTAGTGTCTTTATGAAGTTTTATATTGGAAAAAACTTAGTAATTGTGTCAACACACCAAAAAAATTAACTAAAAGTCAAAAAGGCATGCTGCCGACATATGAGACAACTTCCAGGACATAAATGGTTGAGAATTTGAATTTTGATGATTTGATGAAAGCAAATAAAGCATCTTAATATTCACAATATAAATGATTGATTATTGAAAAAAAATCATGAGATAATATCTCAAAAGCAGGATTCTAGGAGATAGAACAAACATGTCAGACAAACATAAAATGAAACTTCATACAATGACTCCAACTTCTTTTCCGTAGAAACTGGAGAATTAGAAGAGACCATTAAAACTATGCAAACAGAGTCTAACCAGCTAATTTTCTTCTTTTAAATTTAGTTACGCATTTTTCTTTGATAAAGGGAGTAACTCATTTCTAATTTTGAAGATTTAGTTATCACCAATCCAAACATGTGAGCAATTTAATAAATACACTTTCCACTTTTCTTTGGAAAGGAACTGCTATCTTTAGTTTATTATTTGATTAACACAAATCTAAACATGTGGATCAATATTTTAAGTGAAAGAATGGATGGGGCAAGTTCCCAATTCTTTTTTTTTTTTTGATACAGAGTTCCCATTTCATTGATCAATCAGAATTTATGTGCGATATGTTCTGATAAATTCCTCAATGATGCACCAGAAATTTATAAAAAAATTGTAATTACGAGCAAACAATAATAGCTCACATCACATCTTGACAGTATACTGTGGATTCTAGATAACATGTCAGGTTAACATGCAAGTTGCAGACATTCTATAACTTGATAAAGTTCTGTAAGAAAGGACAAAGAAAATTCTCATATATTTAGCTAATAGATTTTTCAAGGTTCGCTGTCTCGGTACCAGACCCTATACCGCTGCCACACTAGCACAGTGTCGGTACGGTATAGTATGAATTTTTTTTGATGTACCAAATACCGGTTCCGAACTAGTACGGTACAGCATGCCCTGTATCGTCCAGTACGGTGTACCTTGAGATTTCCAATATAATCCCCCCCCTAAAAAAAAATGATGCAAGGATAACTGAGCAAAAACCTGATATTTAGTATGGTTTTTCTTCTGCAATTTCTGCAGAATTTATATTATTCTCCATTCTCCTGTCATTAAATGCCAACAGTCTTGTAGCAGAGATCACCCCCAGGTGTCACCGAAAGAATAAATACTATCACCCTGGATATTAAATTAAAGCATCAGATTAAATGTGTACAAACATGCTTACTTAAAATATGAATAATTAATGTACACTATGCCTATCAACAGAAGTAGGACCTTGGTAATACCAAGAACGTAATCCAAGCACAACAAAAAGAATTATGCACTTTCCTTAATTCTTATTTCCTTTCTCAAAGAAAAAGATTATCATTGGCATATGCACAACAAACTCTCTGCAAGATATGTGGTGCTAAATCTGCACATGCTAATAAAAATCACCTATGCATTTTATCTCTCCCTCCCATCCCATTGTGAGCCAGTGGCAAAGAAATTTAAATGAGGGTATTGTGTGCTTCATATGGAACATAGGTTGGTCCCATTTACATGGGCATACAGATGTAGTAGCCCTCCACGACAGATGTACAAGCCAAGTAGTTACAAAGACAACATGGCCCTCAATATACGTCAAAATACTATTGTGTAAAATTGTGGTACATTCAGATCAATTAAAAAATCTAAAGATACTTGGCAACAAACCAAATTCTCACTCAAAATAGTGTTGCAATTATGACCTGACCTCAGAATCAGATGCTAGTGAACAGACAAAAACAATGAAATGGGCCAATTTTGCCACCGCATACACAACAAATCAGGATTTTGTAGTCAGTTTATTGCAAACTCCATCCAATATTTAGAATGCTGAAGATAATTAACTCCAATATACAAGGTAAGCATATGTTACTTAAGTACACGTGACTTCCCTAATTGTATGTATTGTTCCCCAACCAGGACTACATTCATGAGGACTAATATAAGGCACAGACCAAGTCATCATATTTAACTATCAACGCATGCGACGCTAACTATGTTGTCACTAACCCACTTTTCAATTATATAAGCATGTAAAGGATGAGAACATTTCATTATATGCACACACGCCATTCTTAATAACTGATGCAACTTCACATAAAGTAAAGATTTACAAAAAAATGGAAGAATGCCTCTCAGAAAAAGAAAAACTGAACAAAAACACTACCTAGCTCCCCCCCCCCAACTTGCTCATGGAGGACAATGTCTTTCATCGACTTAGTATGTTCATAAAACATATCTTACAGTACAGTCCTAAGAATAACAGCTTGCAATTGCTCCCATCTAACTTGAAGTTTTCCCATACTACAAAGTGCTTGCCAAACATAGTAAATAACATTCCATAGAATTATAGTGCCGTAAATACTATTGGCACATCTTTAGCAGTCCATTGTTGCCCTTTTAGCTCTCTGTCACTCATTCTGGTCTTCAGTGATCATATGTCACTAACCTGCCGGACTTGTAGCCATGAATTTAAATATCTCCATTTCACATAAGCATCCTTTTCTTTTACATTATAGAAAAGTAAAAATAGTTTCTCATTTCAGCATTCATCGTTGTTTATTGGTCTAAGATAACATCATTGGCATTAGATAACTAGATCCCTCCCCAGTGCCTCTAAATTCAGGTGTAATATTATATTGCAGATTGTGTTTAGATTCAGTATTTCTGTTGTTTCTCCACTGGAAGCATCAATTTGTTGATATTCCATCTTCTAAATTAAAATCCAGACCCCAATAATATATTGGCAATTGAAAGTAACCAAACATGGAATACAGAAAAACATGAGGACATCTTTTACCTATTGGAATCACTGTTCGACTCACTCTGACCTAGAGCTATATCCACTGTCACTACAAGCTTCAATGTAATCATGTGCCAGACTATAATCCAGTCTTCTTAAATAGGCAACAGTAAATTTACTTTTTCAGGACATGTCCTTTCATTTTCAGTATTCTTGAAAAAAAACTAACGACAGAAAAAGAAATTCTAAGTGTTACCTCAATGCAACCATAATGGTTAACAAAGACCATGAAGTTCAACTTCAGTTCTGACCAACATATTATCTGCTAAAATTAGTTACAAAATGATCAAACTAGCTAACAAGTTTTTAGTTTTATCTTTTTAGTCCAAAAAATTGGCCAGCTCTTTTAGCCTAATATTCTAGTTATGTTCCTGCAAGAAAGAAGACAGGTGGGAGGTGTGAAGGTGAAAGACGCTAGACAAATAACCCAAGAAAGGGACTGCCCATGCTCTGCACAGGATTTCCAATATGGCGTGAACCATGAGATGTGACAGCTGAGGTTAATTATCTCGTTGAAATTCTTCATGTCAATAATAAAGAGTCAAATTACGCACCTATAGTCCTCAGGTTTAATCAATTATTACAAGAGAATTGCGAGGTGTGAAAATGAAAAGCAGCACCATTGGCATTGAAATTTGTATAAAATGAACTTAGTAACAGGAAATAAGAAAGCCTGAGACAATAATGAGCATCAGCATTAATGAAAACTATATCCAAAAACACTTAAGAATACACTTCGACACGGTATACTCTAATTAATTAAAGAAAAACAGAAGTCAGTACAAATAAAAAAGAGAAAAAGGTAAGTGACCTAACATGTACATGACATAATGATCATAGTGCAACCCAAACTGAACAATTATTAGGCATCTCAACCTACTCTATCAAATTAACGACCAAGCAATGATAAGCTGTGCCTAGGACAATAAGGGATTATACTCTCTTTACTACTAGCCAATAAACCTAGATATTTCAATAGCAACCAGTAATCAATAAGTGTGCCAAGCTATAATGACACCAAATGATCAAGATCAGCTTAGCCACATTGCACTTACAAAGGCATCAATGACTGAATACCGAGCAAAAACCTAATCATTCTTAAAGACTTCATTCACTATTGACTTATAATTAAATCATTTGACATAGCTAAAACGAGAAATTTCACAAATCCGCATTCAGACAAATTCACAATGATTGATTATCGAACATTGCCCAGACAATACGACAAATAGTCTGGAACCAAAACTTGGATTTCAGGACATGTGTCATGGTAAGTTCCTTTGCCTCATCTTCGGGAGATGATCGACAGTTGATGGAACAATTAAGGGAAGATAAAATTCCCAGAGACATTAAAATTCAATCGGATCCTAGATCTAAAAAATCTAGGACTCCAACATTTCAAGAAAAACCATCCAACAGAAAATCAAATGCACCGTAACCAAAGTAGGCATCAAACATCATCACTGAAACTCTTGAAAGACGTCAAAATTCAATGTGCTCCTACATTCAAACATACAGTGCAAATATATGACGATAAATTCAACTACCACAAAATCAAAACCAATCAGACCAAGATCACATCTCTCAGCTACAGTGGAAAAGCTTAAAAAATTCTAAATAAATAAAATTCAACCTGATCCTACATTTAAAAATCTATCACTTCAACATTTCAAGATAAAACCATCTACCGCAGAATCAAAGCAAACGAGAGCAAAGCAGATATAAACAGCATCTCTGGAAACCACAAAAAACTGCAGAAGAAATTCGAATCATAGACCCACACTTCATCCGATCACGAGAAAACCCCATTCAAAGGCAAACAGCACATAGCAAAACAAGTTGTTTTTGACAAAAACCTCCATCTAGGATGAAAAGCCATAAAAACAAGAAAAAATCGACCTAAAAAATCGAAAAAGGAAACAAAGATAGACGCATCGGAGGGAGAAAGATCGAAATCCAATCCTACGTCCTCCACCCACCGCCAATGGCACGAACCGAAACCATCAGATCCCACAAAAATCACAAAAAATGCCCGACCATTCCAAGAAGCGAAAGCAAGAAAAGCAGGCGAACCACATCCGGAGATCAAACGCAAGAAAAAAAGCAGAGACCTACGAGTAATTCGATAAGGAGGAATGTAGGGGGCGTTACAGAAGAGGGTTATGGCCGCCACACTGCCGGAACCCTAAGCGTCGCTGCCAGAGGAGCTCCGGCTTTGACCACTGCCCTCTTCTCTCTCTCTCTCCCTCCCTCCCTCTCCCTCCCTTATCCCTCGCGCCTTCTTCGCCCGTTCCTCTCCTTCGCCTCCTCCTCGAAACCCTCGCTTTCTAAACGCCCGCTCTGGCTCTGAGCGCGATTTCTTTCGCTCCCTTTGTCTCTCCTCTTCTCTGTACCATTCCTTCCTCTCATTCCGCCATCTTAATTTTAATAACAAATAACTTTATTCCAACTGCGGGGCCCACCAAGAAGCACGTGCAGCGCGGCCAGACGGCGCGTGACAGTATTGCAGCACGGAGCCCGAAGACAGGACCGTCCGGTCTCTGACCGGCTGCAGCCGGTCCGGGGGCTCTGACGCAGGCGAGCTGACTCCAGCCAGCGCTTTTGGAGAAAAGGACCGCCCTCCCGACAGCTGTCAATCCTAAACAGGAAAATTTCACGCCAACAAACAAGAAAACGAAACGTGGGAACTACGCTTCTTTCATGCAAGAATAGCTGTCCGCTGTCCTGGTGAGACAGCGGACTGAACTCCAACAAGCGGGCGGTTTTGTTCCGGTCCCCTCAAGTTTTTTAATTTTCTTTTCTTCTTAGCACTGAAAGCTACTTGGCGGCCCAATTCTGTTACCAATCCAAAGCTCCATTTGCACTCAGCTTGGTTTTTTTTTTTTATTTCCCAGCACAAACTCCAAAAATTACCGAACATTCTCGCTGCCTAGTTAATTTTGTGTAAAGGTCAATTTAATTATTGTTTTGTAAAAGATTTTTAATTTATTTTTTTCTTAAATAAGTTTAAAGATTTTTGGATAATTATGTATATTTAATATGTATTTATTAAAAATTTTATATATATATATATATATATATATATATGTGATGTGGAGAATATTTGTTTACCTAAGCAATTGTAGTTTCTATCCTTCATATGATTTGAGGTGATTTATTTCAATTTTGGTCTATATCATCATTAGAAAACAATTAAAGCACTTCGGTTGCAGTCTCGCAATTACGTCAACTCAGCCATAATTACATGATTAACGTAATAATCATCATTTACACAATATGGATAATCATCATTTTCACAACACGAGAAGCTATTGCTCTACCGTTATTACATGATAAATCATTACTATACAGTTATTATACATCTATTTCGGTGACAGATACCAACCTCATTCTTTATGTATGGAAAATCAAGAAATCTTTAAATAACTCATTCTTCCTATCCTACTCTCTTTCTAGAAACTCTTTCTCTCTCATCCACTATTTTTCTATAACTTAATTAACTTAAGTATCAGATGGTCCTCCGTCGAAAAATCTATAGTAAAAAAACTTTGTTTCAAGTGGATTCACATGCTGAAAATACAGCTAACCATGTGGACATCATCTTTCAAATTAAAGTTTTTTATCTTAAAATAAAGCCGACCTTATCTTTACCTCCAAATGTGCCTTAAATTCTAGCAACACCAATGTATACTTTGATTGAAAAAAAATCTGAATGTTTATCATTTGGGGAAAAAATCTAGACTTTTAGTCACTGTAGAATATTTAGTCACTGTCGACCATGACTTTTGGGCTCCACAGCAAGTGGCATTTGGGGATTTATAGTCTGTTTCGATGTGCCAGCGGACGAGAGTAATAGTAATATATTTCCTCCGGGACGTGAAGGGATGGAGGGGCCGTCGGCATGCGGGAAAACGATTGGCGAGGGAGCGTCACATCGGATCCGGCGTTCAGAATGAGAGGGTGGGGTACGCCATTCGGTCGGCCGTCAATTCGTGTCGGTGGGGCCCGCTCCGTTGTGTCCCCCCGAGTTCAATAGAAACGGAGGGGGTTCCGTCCCGTCGCTTTCCCCGTACTGGGCCCATTAAAGTGTGTCCGGGCCTATCATACCGTTGTGGACTGCCGGGCTTGCGTCCAACTGCCGTTGTCCAACGGACTGCACTTGCATGGCTACGATGCCATGGCTCTTGGGCTGGGCCGGGCCTCTCTTGGCCTGTTATATAAATTTTGATCGCCTTCACTTTAATGTACATTAATAACTTTAAAGTTTTTTTTTTTTTTATTGATCAAAAAGACAACTTTAAAAGTGAAATCATTCAATATTTTCCCTGTTTATCCAAATAGATTAACATTTTGAGAATATTACGTTGGTTTCTTGATAACACAATGCATGAGTTCAAAGTATATTTGCGAAGGGATTTGCAACTGAGTACCACTTTGTTCTAAGTGATTGTCCTGGCTGGACATAGCTAGTAATTGAACACACTGTCAAAATTTCAAAGCTCCATTAGACAGTGGTTGAAAGTTTCTAGGTTTGGGTTCTGATTGAAGTCAGGTTGGGTAGCTTGTAAGGTTGCATAAGGTCAATTCAACTGGGACCTACAACATACTTGACCAGCTTGAACCACACCCCATGCTCCAATTTGAGATCCACTCGTCTGTTATGGGTTCTCCAATTGTATCTACCATTTGACTATGTTAGTATGAGTATTAAATAACTATAGCCAACCCGAATGGTCTAGCCGAGCAGAAATTAGTCGAAAGAACCTAGATCTGGCCTCCTTGACCGAAACCAAACCCAAGATGATGGGTTTGGTTCGGGATCTAAATCCGGTAGCCAACTCAGGTTGAATCTAGACTCGAACCTAACCTAACGCACTTGAAATTCTCATAGTATACCAATTCATCCACGTTGATTGGTATTTAAGTCACAATTTTCAACTCGATCGAGATTGTTAACATGAATTCCACACTAATATGAATCATGTAGTAGAAAATTCAATGATTATTGTCAAACCAACATCAAACAAGCGAGGATATTTTGTTCTCATCTCAACAATCTTGTGGAGAAGTAAGATCTGCACCATGGTTTAATTGTCATTTTACATTGAACCCCTTAGTTTTGATCTCCATTTTATGTTGGGATCTGCTTATACTTTTGCATGTAAAGCGAGCCAAAACCAGCATAATTGTATGGGTCTAAATACAAAGTTGCTATGTAACCACTACTCATCAACAAAGGACCTGATTTCAAGTGTTCTATCTTTCGGTTTTTTATTGGTCACCATATATATCATAATCACTTTTTTTTTCAGCACCACTTGATGTTTTAGTTGCCTGGGGTTTACAAGTCAGTTAAGATATCGAAACATTTCAACCCTCTTTTAAGTCACTAATTTGAGTAAAATTATTCCTAGTTAAAACTTGACCAAGAACTCATCATAAATGGAAGCCAAACAAAGGACTCAAAATTAAGTTGCTCCTTTGAAATAGCTTGATACCAGTCACCCACTGAAATGATGATAACTGTTACCAGAACATGGATTCCACCCAACCCACAGTCTTACTTTGGTCCAAACCGGAACAGGAGCAGGGATATGCTCATGTTAAAGAGACTGTGGGTGGTCTGAAGGATTGTCTCAATACAATGTATGGTGTGACTCCAAGGCAAGGCTTTTTGGTTGCAGAGAGTGACAGCCTAATTTTGAACAGCAGGTTTGTCTAAAGTCTGATGGCAACTGGCGCATACAACATGCGTGGAGAAAAAGGATGTGGAACTGGGGAGAAAGGCTTCCTCAATGGCATAAGTCTCCTTTACATGGACAGGATCTCATCCCTTTTGCATTCAAGAGGTGTCTTGCTCTGCTAGAAATATATTATTTATGAGTAGGTAAGTATGAAGGTTGGTGGCCTAAACAAGGGTTAACTTAACAAAAAAGAATGGAAGACCAAGATTTGGACTTGGTATGCAACATATCGGAGTGGTCAACCAATCTGGGATATTATAATCTCCATGACCATAGAGCATGACAGCTTATAACAACATCTATTTATTATTGCAAGCCAGTTTCACATGTACCCATTTTTTCTTGGTGTATGTTAGATGTTGATGGCATATACATTAGCTTGATCTATTTTAGGATTAAAGTAGTACGATGCACCCTTTTTTCTGTTGTTTGATGATGTATGTAAGACTTTGATGGTATATACTTTACATCAATCTATTTTAGGATCAAAGTAGTGCATGTAGCCTTTCTTTTGTGGTCTCGTGATGTATGTAAGACTTCAACGGCATAGAACTTGGATTGATCCATTTCGTGCTTAAACCAATATATGTTCCCTAGGGTTTTCTTATATGATCCAATAGTCAAAATGTATCATATTTCAGTAACTTTAAGCGAGACAACCCTCATAGTAATCACCATCTAACGTGCTTCTCAAACATACTTGTGCCATACTCTTTACGAGCAGAGACAATGCCAGGACTTTTGTGCAAGAGGCACTAGTATAATGACTTCATAGTATTCATTTCGTCATCAATTAACTGGGAATCTAAGTAGTCTAGTTCATCTTTGAAGATTAAACGGTTTTAGTTTGCTATATTACATAAAGATTTGATCCATATATAGGGGTTTCATCAAGTAACGAAGTAATTAATATTATTAGCTAAGGCATATACAAGCATTTTTGTTGCTCTACAAATTAGTTAAATACCATATGGTTATTGTTCTGGAAGATTGCATTTGCACATAACTTCTGTTATTCCTTGATTGCATTTGCACATAATATTCCATACTTTTGTTACAGTCTTTTTCAAGAAAACAAATCATTACTTTCAAAAACTCCAAAGATTTTACAAATAACTTCAAAAAGCAAAAGAAACTCATCGTATATGTTAATTGGTCTCATTCGTTTTGTTCACTCCCCCATAAAAACTTCTCAAAACTTGTTCAACTCATGATTTTTTAAACTTCCAGGGGTAAAGTTAGTGTTTAGTACCTAATAAATCACTTACCTGCTACGTTTGACACTCAAAAACTGGATTTACAATCATTTCGGGGAGATTGTAGGGTAAACATGGCAATATCTTTGTTAGATTTTTGAAAGTGAAAACAAAAAACAAAAGCAATACCAAGCAAATCCTAAATAGTTATCAACAAGTCTTATACATTAGTGAGGCGAAAGTAAATATCAATTTCCATGAAACAATTACTCATGTAGACACTCATCGATGCACTTACACTGTTCTTGTATCAAGAATGATGCACTTTGCATCTTTCTTTGAGGGCTTTTGGTATAGGGTGATGATCCTAAGATCAAGGATAATATGGGTGGAGATGATGAGATCACCGCATTTGGTAGTACCCTAGTAATTTTACGTGGTAACGATCCCAAATCACTCCTAGTCTTAAATCACGGCTTTTAAACATGTCATTGAGGATGGTTTTCAAGATCACCACAAGGCAGTGAGCTTGGGCAGAAATTTGTGAACAAAAATACCCTACAGCCTAGCAAAAAAAAATGGTATATCAATTTAGCATTAATATAATATTTTATATATAATGTTATATTATATTGATATTGCACATATTGTATTCATGATAGAGCCTAAAACCCCTGCTGGTTTTTATGCACCCCCACCAACTCAAACACATCCCAAAAAAATGTGGGGAAAAAAGTAGTCTTAGATACCCTCAACAAGACGCTTCAAGTGTAGAATTGGGCCTTGCAAGAAAGAATATGGGCCTCTGGGCTGATTTCTTGTGAAGGGTGGCGGACATCACTCATGTTGCCCACATCTGACTTTTTAGAAGCAGCTTACTTCATTGGAATGTTGCATGCATGGTGCATGTAATCATCATGATTTTAGTCAAGCTTATTCAACCTTTTTATCAACTAAAAAACCAATGACCTAACCCTAGCTGCAACCTAGCCGGGATAGAGTAGAAAGGTCCAGTACATGACCTTGGAGGACTTGATAAGTACTCTCCCACTTTTGGCTGGTGTGCTGTTTTTCAAATGAAGCAACAGAGGGGTATATAATCAGAGATGAGAATGCATGGAAACATTTGAAGAGCCTGGAGGGCCAATCAAGTGAATTCTAGCACAAAACTTCACCAGCTAGTTACAAGATGGATTTGAAGAGACACTTTAACAAGGATAACTCATAGGAGCAGTTGCTATCTCAAATTTGTATGCTCATATATTGTGCATTTGCTATCCATTTATCATAGAATTTTAATACAATCAGTACTTTTTGTAATCAAGAGTAATGCTCATGTTTAATCTTCTATCCCTACATCAACTTCCTTATCCAACATCACACAACTTCCTCCAATTGCCAAATGCAAAGGCTCGCAACTTCTACTTCCGCCATGTTCGATGGCAAACCTGGATAGTTGTTTTTGGTGTTTCACCCTTAAAAGAGTAATAGGTCTCCCCTCTTCTTTCTCGCTTTCCTCCACTTGCAAGGCTCGCAACTTCTACTTCCGCCATGTTCGATGGCAAACCTGGACAGTTGTTTTTGATGTTTTACCCTTAAAAGAGTAATAGGTCTCCCCTCTTCTTTCTCGCTTTCCTCCATGCTCTCCAATTTTAATAGAAGAAACTCTTCAATAAAGTCGCTGCATCAGTTTTTTTTTCCTTTCCTCCATATTCTCCAATCTGCATAGCAGAAACTCTTCCAATAAGACACCTTCTTACGCTTTTAGCAATGCCAATTATCTGAACACCAAGAAAATAAGTTTCAAGAGACTTCATGTTTTCTAACCCGTATCACTTGGCATAGAATCAACCAAGCTGAACCCAGTGTTTTTCTTTAATCCCATCTTTCCAAGATTTGATCTCAAAGTTTCAACTTCCCCAAAATTCCCAACTGATGCATAAGCATTAGAAAGAAGCACTACATGCCCAGAATCCTTTGAAGCCATCTGAAACACCTTCTCTGCAGCAGTTTCTACAAGCTTGACATCATTATGGAGATGAGACCCTCCCAGCAAAGCCTTCCAAACATTTGGACTAACTTCCTCTGACATTAAGCTCACTAAGTTCTTCGCATCTGCCAAGCGACCGGCACGTGCAAGCATGTCCACCACACAACCACAATGCTCTCCTCTTGGATCAATTTTCTTCTCCCTGACCATCCTTGCAAAAATGATCAAGCCATCATCCACCAAACCGGAGTGGCTACAGGCAGTCAACACATTTAGATACGTAACACTATCCGGCACTTCACTGCTCTTCTCCATGTCATGAAAGAGAACAAGTGCTGCTTCTCCATTGCCATTAATCCCACAGGATGATATCATTGCATTCCACGAGACCGTATCCCGAGAAAACATCTCATCAAATACTCTGCGCCCTAGTTCTACATAACCACATTTTCCATATACTGCCACCAAACTATTCTGAACTGGCTGGCATTGAAACAAGCCCGATTTTAAACTGTATGAATGGAACTGCTTAGATAGCTCGAAACTAGATAGCTCACTGCAAGCCATCAGCAAATGGACTATTGTTACTGAATCGAGCTTTAAATTATCCTCTTTTCTCATTTTGCTGAGAAATTGCAGCCCTTCGATTGGTTGCCCATTCTGGACATAACCCGAGATGATTGCAGTCCATGATACCAAGCTCTTGTTCTCTATACGATCAAATAACATCCTAGCAGACTCCATATCCCCACACTTGGAATACATTGTGATCAGAGAATTCTTGACAGGGAGCTCCAGCCCATATCCACGGATAACAATTTGGTTATGAACTGACCTTCCCCTATTTAAATCTCCCAAACGTGCACATGCTGTGATCACATTAAGCATGGCGACCATGTCAGGATCAACGCCCTCAACTCTCATTTGAATAAACAGATTTAGAGCTTCAGTTGCACATTCAACCTCCAACAGAAAGTTCATCATGTTTGTCCAAGTAATGACATCCATGACAGCCATCTTTCCAAAGAAAGCTTTAGCAACCTCTAAGTTTCCAAAACTCAAATACATATCAAACACTGAATTCATCACTGCAACATCTAAATCCATGCCAACCTTAACAACATAACCATGCATGCTCTCACATAGTCGAAACGAGCCGTAACCAATACAACTCTGAATAACACTCACCATGGTCAGAGAATTGGGTACCAAACCAAATTGCCAGAGTTGTTTAAAGAGCAATAGCGCTTCTTCATACAGATCATTATGCACAAGTCCAGCAATCATCGCATTGCAGGAAACTATACTCGGCTCGACCATTTCCTGAAGCAAAATGTAGGACTTCATTGGACTTCTACATTTAGCATAGCAATCTAACAAAGCTGTCCTTACAAAAGGATTGGCTTCTAAACCACTTTTAACTATCCTTCCATGAACAAACTCTCCAATTTTTGAAACCCCCAAGCCTGCCGAGCTAACCAGCACTCCAACGATTGTGAAAGAATTTGCACAAATGCCCAACTCCTGCATGTGAGAAAATAGTTGAAGAGACTCAGCAAAGAATCCGTTGCTTGCATACCCATAAATCATCGTCGAGAAGGAAACAACATTCTTCTCAGGCATTTCATCAAACAGTTTTCTTGCAACATTGGTCTTCCCCGCTCTGCAGTACCAGTGGATGAGTTTGGAGGCGAAGGCCAGGTCTGGTTTCCGGCCGGAGGCGAGGAGGAGAGCATGGGTCCTCTGAAAGGACCGGAGGTGGATGAAGGGGTCGCCGGAATGGCAGGAAGAGAAGGTGTTTGTGAGGTGGAGGAGAAACGGGTATGGATGGAAGGAGGCTATCACAGGCCTTTTGGGCCGTGAGCTGCATAGAATATTGTGTTTGAACCAGTGGAGCATTGAAGAAGGTTTCTTACCATCAAGAAGGTCCAACGCACCAAGTTCCAGCTTCTTGTCATTTAACGAGACTAGATTCTCCATCTAAATTATTCTTATACCATGCTTATTCCCACACATGACATGGATTTGGTTTGGATTTGGGCCCCTTACCAACGTGATGCCCTTGTCCCACCTGCTTACGGCCCTTTTTGTATCTCTATTATGACATCTTTCGAGTTTCTCCTCGTATCATGCATGAATCTTGTTGAGGTGCCAGGCTTGAGTCTAAATTTAGTGAATTTTCTCTAAGAAAGCATGGGTTTCCCTTCCTCGAAGCCACATGTTAGTAGCACATATGGGTGAGCTGCAAGTAAAGCTGATTGGGCCGGACTTGGACACGAAAAATATCAAATTTTATATAGGCCCAGCCCATAATCAGCTCTAGATTTGTGAGGTGCGTTCTGAAAAGAGATGTAGGCATAAGATGGGTAGAAAGATGCATGCATGCAAAGGGCAATTTGCTTAGAATTACCAATGGGTCGGTTTAAGGGATTTAAGGCGATTAAACCTATGGAGGAGAATGATTGTGCGGCCGTTCTTCAAAATTATGATATTTAAATTTAATATAATTAATAAAATATAAAGAGATTTTGTTATTCTTTATTTTATATGTTCCTTATGGTGGGTATAGAATGATTTATTCATCAGTGCATGAAAACTTGAAACATAGACTTCATTGTAGTCAATGAACACCGTGGATCAAAGTTCACTTCCATTACTTAATAGAATAATCAGATTAATAGTCTATGGTCATTATATGGAAGCAAAAAGTCTTGAGTCTTTATATAATCAATAATCTCAAGTTGACTTGTTATAAAATTTATCTTCTATGATTCATATATTGACCACAAAAGAATTCTGCTATCATTATATGGAAACATAAAACTTGAATTTTACTATGATGAATGAAGCATAATGAAGGCTATACTTCAAATTATTTTTTCGTTATTTCACTATGATCATAATGACTGCAGTGAAAATATGGAATATGAAATTTAGGTTCATCATAATAAATGAATTGCAATGGAGCCTGCAAACAGATTTTATTTACCTTGATTTTTATGGTAAGTAGAGTATTTTTTGTGGTCAGAAATAAAAAAATTAGGTTTTCATATAATGAGTACACCATAGACAGACCTATTGTTAAATTTTATAAAATTTTGATCATACTATGATGAATGAATACAAAAGAGAGACCTGCCACCAAATTTCATTTTCTTTATTTTATACTACGACCACAAAATGACGATGTGGTTGCTTTATTCAAACACAAAATCAGTACCTCTATACAAGAAACTATAGAGGAACCTGCCATTGAATTTCATTTTTTATATTTTATATAGGACCTTAGAATGAAGCAGTAATCATTAAAGGGTAGTAAGAAATATTTTGAACATTTATGAAACTAGTAAACTATATAGGGGCTTTTCATTGAATTTTATTTTCTAAGTTTTACATAGCAATCATAAAGATTTTGTAGTCACGATATAGAAACATAAAATCTGAAATTAATAATTACAGAGATAATAATAAATTGTATAGAGACTAATCATTAAATTTTATTTTCTTGCTGCATATAGTAATTATAATTATTATGTGCTCACTATTTGGCATTATAAAAGAGGTTTAGATGTCAGGAGATCTTATTAGCCCGACGAGATCTTCAGGGCAAGAAAAATCTTTTTGGCGTAAAAATTTCTTTCTTATATTAATCGGCAAGCATTAAAGATACATATCATCAGATTGCACTTTGATTATTTTATACAAACATCGTAAAAATCATCTTCATGCTCGTATAACAGAAACATTGAAATGCCCGCCTAAGCAAAAAAACAAAAAAACATTTATTCAATATGATTATAGAGGACATAATTTTCTACATAAGAGTTTGTTTGCACCATATCTTAACATCAGAGAATAATTATACACATAGTAGCATTGAATGACATAAAACAAAAAGAGGATTTCAATTCCAAAGGGTCTCGAACCAAGTATCTAAACAAAGTGCCTAAAGACTGAAGCTTCGACATCATCAGATCTTACCTGAGGACCCATTAAGTAAATGAGAAACAACCTGGTGAATATGGCACCTTACAAACCAAGTAAGGAAACCATTGCTCTACCTATGCTGAAGAACTATCAAAAGATCGAGCAAGGACTAATCATGTCAAGTTTAAGCCTGAGTAGGTACATTAATCTATGGGGTTTCTCTGTTAGCCTTCCAAACAAAATTCTGATACTGAACAAGACCTGATGGTCATCAGTACACGAAGAGTGAAAATATGATTAGCACCAGATACTATAACTATCAAAGAAGTAAAAGACCGAACATGACCAAATATCAGCACTAAAGATTAACGGTTACCAAACCGTTTATAATATCGTATATAAATAATAGAATGTAACTTTCAGAAAAATTTCTTTAGCCAATCAACTAGTCATTGTTATCTTTATCTTTATCTCTGTCCTCATATTTACCTTCACTTTTACCTGCTTAAATTATCATAGTGTATCCATAAATCTTAGAATAGAATGATAGCCTCCTCTACAACTTATCTCCTCCTCTTTGAAGCATGGATTATTACCATGGTGAAAGCTATTTAAGGAGGACTCGTGCTAACAAATCCTTAACCCTATCTTTTTTTCTGATTATTGGTATTCGTAGCAGGCCGTGCATTCGCACGAACTTGCTCAAAACACGCATGTCATCCTTTCCCTCGGCGTAGGATCCGGAGCCCAACACACATATAATTACAAGGCTCGAATACTTTAATACCATGTCCTGATCAACATTTAGCGACACCTTCAAAGCAAAGGTTTTAATTATCTGAATTGAACCCTCTAAAATTAGTTTAGATTTTCCAAAGGAACAATTGCTGCTGTTATTCAAATTTAACCTGATCTGAATTGAATTGCGAATACCAGTGCAATTGTTTTAGCAGTCATCATCAAGTGATAATAACGGACAAAGAAAACGTAGTAATCAATCATATGAAGGATTCCCAGCTAAAAGTTGACGAATTATAATTTAGAAATATATTTTATTTAATTAAGCAGTGAAAATGGCACAATAACAACAGCTGGTAGGACCTGCCCCAAGCCGTTGACGAAGTTGAAGCAAAGAGGAAGAGCACTCCTCAGCTACAACTCCATTGGAGAGTAAATTAGCAAGGATGGAGCTCTCCTTTCTTCTCCTCCCCTCCATAATTCTCCTCTCCTTCCTTTGCTCCGCCTTTCTCTTCTTCAAACGAGACCCCCTCTTAAAGCCCACCAAATCCACGGTCCTCAAAGGCTACCCAATCATAGGAAACCTCCCCCTTTTCATCAAGAACGGGAGACGGACTCTCGACTGGGTGGCGGAGCTCATCCCCACGTCCCCCACCGGCACCGTCACCGTCGTCCCCTTCGTCTTCACCGCCAACCCCTCCAACGTCGAACACCTGGCACGCACCAACTTCAACAACTACCCCAAGGCCGACGACCTCCTGGCCGCCCTCCACGACTTCTTCGGCCGCGGCATCCTGAACGCCAACGGCGAAGACTGGCGCTTCCAGCGCAAGGCCGCCAGCTTCGAGTTCAACACCAAGTCCCTCCGCGCCTTCGTCCTCGATAAAGTCCGCCACGAGACCGTCCACGGGCTGATCCCTCTGCTGAAGAGAGCCGGCCGGAGCGGCGAGGTGTTGGACCTCCAGGACGTGCTCGAGCGCTTCGCGTTCGATAACATCTGTAGCCTGGTGTTCGGCGAGGACCCCAAATGCCTCTCTGGGGAGAGCGAGGAGGGGGAGAAATTCTACCATGCGTTTCACGAAGCCTCGGAGCTCAGCGTCCAGAGGGCGATGCAGCCCTTCTCCCTGATATGGAAGCTCGGCAAGTGGCTCGACGTCGGGTCGGAGAAGTGGCTGAGGAAATCGCTAGAGATCGTTCGCGGGTTTGTCGAGAGATACGTGACATCGAGAAGGGAACAGAGTAGAGGCGGCGGCGGCGGCGGCGACTTCTTGTCTCGGTTCGCGGCGGACGGAGCCCACTCGGACGAGTTTATCCGGGATATCCTCATAAGCTTCGTGCTCGCGGGGCGGGATACCACGCCCACGGCCCTCACCTGGTTCTTCTGGGTCCTTTCTTCGAAGCCAGAAGTCGTGGAGAAGATACGCGAGGAGATCAAATCCATCCGATCGCGGCATAAGAATTATGATAGCGAGGTGCTGACGCTGGACGAGCTGAGGGAGATGGGATATCTCCATGCGGCGGTGTCGGAGTCGCTGAGATTGTATCCGTCGGTTCCGCTGCTGGCGAGGGAGAGCAAGGGCGAGGACGAGCTGCCGGACGGAACGCATGTGGGGAAGGGGTGGACGGTGATGTACAGCCCGTACGCGATGGGGAGGGCGGAGGGGATATGGGGGAAGGACTGCGGGGAGTTCCGGCCGGAGCGGTGGATGGAGGATGGGGTATTCCAGCCGACGAGCCCGTTCCGGTACACGGTATTCCACGCGGGGCCGAGGATGTGTTTGGGCAAGGATATGGCGTATATCCAGATGAAGGCGGTGGTGGCGAGTATTTTGGAAGGTTTTGAGCTGGAGGTAGTGGAGAAGAGAGGGAAATACCAGCTTTCCATGACGATGAGGATGGAGGGAGGGCTGCCTGTGAGGGTCAAGGAGAGGAGTATTTGATATCAAGTAGTCCCCTCTCTCTCTCTCTCCCCCACTTTTCTGTGTGTGTATAGGCATGGTGCAGTGCCAATTGTAATACAAGAAACTTCATGAGAGGTGAATAGCATGGTCAATGTGTTCATCTCTCTCTTGCTTCCTCTTCAATGTGTTTTGATATAGGAGCTGTTGTGAAATTATAATGAATATTATATACATTAATAAAGATAATTTAGGAAATAACTTGTTTGTTTGGTTATATATCTTTTCTATAAATTTATGCTTGATGACTCAAGAGCTTACAATGAGAGTACGCTATCCTGCTTCTTGCTACCAAAAAAAAAAAGCAAGGAGAAGAAGAAGCATTTACAACACTGGTGATGATTTTTTTTTCTTAAGAAAATAGATAACTAACCAAATAAGGTTGGTCTATCGGTTTGTTGAACCATACTTTTCATTGTTAGATCACTATGGTTCAAAAATATGGATATAGGAAACTTGGGTTTGAATATAATGAATGGCCGAAAATTTTCATATAAAATATAGTGACTGAAGAATAAATAAATATGAAATGTGTGGATCCTTTTGAAATAAATGGACAACTAAGAGACTAGTCATCACAAACTTTATCTATGTTTCAAACAGTGGCCACAGAATGCTTCTGTAGTCGAAATTTTAATTGAATAATGATCTGCTTATTGATAATGTGTGTTTACACAAAGTGCAATAAAAATACATATGATTGAACTAAAGAGCAAGTGTAAAACGATTAAAGGATTTTATGCAAGTGAGATGATATAAAAAATCCTGTGTCATGCCATGGAGAATTCTCATTTTCTCTCCAATTTCTTCTTGATCCTTCACCATTCCTCGCCATCCTTCAGTCAAGTCTCTTATGGTCACATCATTGTTCGGCCCTTTCTACGTTCTCTAGAAGCACCTTTGTTACGAAGCATCTCCCTCCCCAACTACTGCCGGAAAAATCACAGTTGCGAGCCAATGGAGCTTCGACACATTGATGTGCTGGTCTGCATAAAATTTAGTGATAGCTTGCTTTTGGTAGAGAAGACTTACAGGTCTTTGGCGTATGCTCCATGAAATGAGAACAATCCCTTTGAGTTGACTTCTTGATCCAATTAACTAGTATTCATTTCATTTGATTGCATTAATATCCTATGAGAGAATCCAATTCGACCTATTATCACAAGTCCATGGCTATTTGACATCCAAATACACTGAATATAGAGTCGCGTAATGTCAGTATCTTTGAATAATCAACCCGTATTTCTTTGTTTGACAGAAGTAATGACAATTGTTGGCGAACTCACACTAATCTAAAAAACTAAAAATAAAATTATAATTATTTTTAGGGTAAAATAAATTGTAATTTTTAAATAGTTGCCATTTCCACTCAAAAAAATAGTATAATAGATAATAATATAAAATAATTAAGAAATATGATCACTTGCTTATATCTTCATTAATTTTGTAAAAGATATAGTGATTCGGAATTTCACCTAAAAGGACTAACCATAAGGTATTATTTATGTTTCTTAGTTTTATATAAGTATCCAAGATTTCTTGGACATACAATAAATATAATAAGACATTTCTTTGTGTCTAAATCTATGCATTCTTGCGAGGGTCTGCGCATTTTGTATGTGAAGCTCAGCACAAGCGAGTATTTAGTTCCACGTTAGTGTTGGATAAATCTTGGGCACATATTCAAGGCCAAAAGATTTAAGCAATACTTTCTGGCTAAATTTCTTTTGATTATTACAAATGATATAAGAATAGACTTGGTCCCAATTTATGGCTGTCAAAGGAATATTTTACTAAGAGCTTTCTTTTGGATCTGATCATAGATCAATTGTGATGCTTCATACTGTTTAATTAAGGACCAATTATGGTCTTTGTAATTGGGCTTCTTTAGATTTGAGTTTCTGAGTTTAAATGAATATTTGGATAAGGTTCGACCATGATGGTTGTGACTGAGGTTGATTGGGTTTTGCTGAGTCATTTTGATTCGTAATTACATGGACAGACTTTTGTGGCGGGTCATTGCAGTAAAAAAAAAGAAAAAAAATATCTAGTGTTTAGAAATCGAAGTCGGGATAAGGAGTTCAGATGGTCCGCCCGCAACAGTCGATGGTGACGAGCGCCAAGTTTGCCGGTGGCCGGGTCCACCAAGCAGGGCTCTCCTCTGTTTGACCTACAAATGACTCCATGAGAGGGAGGGAAGAGCTCAAAGAAACAGACGAATAAAAGATGGAGCTCCCCTCTCTTCTCCTGCCCTCCATCCTCCTCTTCTCCTTCCTCTGCTCCGCCCTTCTTCTCTTCTTCAAACAAGACCCACCCCAAAAGCCCACCAAATCCACGGTCCTCAAGGGCTACCCCATCATCGGAAACCTCCCCCTTCTCGTCAAGAACGGCCGGCGTATCGTCTACTGGGTGGCGGAGCTCATCCCCGCCTCCGCCACCGGCACCGTCACCGTCGATTCCTTCGTCTTCACCGCCAACCCCTCCAACGTCGAACACGTGACCCGGACCAACTTTCACAACTATCCCAAGGGCGACAGCATCTTGGCCACCTTCCACGACTTCCTCGGCCGCGGCATCCTGAACGCCAACGGCGAAGACTGGCTCGTCCAGCGCAAGGCAGCCAGCTTCGATTTCAACACCAAGTCCCTCCGTGCCTTCGTCCACGACAAAGTCCGCCGCCAGACCGCCGACATGCTGATGCCTTTGCTCAGGAGAGCCAGCCGAAGCGGCGAGGTGCTGGACCTCCAGGACGTGCTCGAGCGCTTCGCCTTCGCTAACATCTGTAAGCTGGTGTTGGGCGAGGACCTCAAATGCCTCTCCAGAGAGAGCGAGGAGGGGGAGGAATTCTACCACGCGTTCCTGGAGACCTCGGTGCTCAGCGTCGCGAGGACGCTGATGCCATTCTCGCTGATGTGGAAGCTCGGCAAGTGGCTCGACTTCGGACGGGAGAGGCGCCTGAGGAAGTCAAGGGAAATCGTTCTCCAATTCGTCGAAAAATGTGTGAAGTCTAGAAGAGGGCAGAGTGGAGGCGGCCGGGGAAGCGACTTCCTGTCTCGGTTAGTGGCGGATGGATCCCACTCGGACGAGTTCATCCGGGATATCCTGATAAGCTTCGTGATCGCCGGAGGGGACACCACGCCCTCGGCGCTCACCTGGTTCTTCTGGGTCCTTTCTTCGAAGCCCGAAGTGGCGGAGAAGATAAGAGAGGAGATCAAATTAGTCAAATCGCGGCATAAGGATTACGACAGCGAGGTGCTGACGCTGGACGGACTGAGGGAGATGGTATATCTCCACGCGGCGGTGTCGGAGTCGATGAGGCTCCACCCGCCGGCGCCGCTGATATCGAGGGAGTGCCGGGACGAGGACGAGCTGCCGGACGGGACGCGTGTGGGGAAGGGGTGGACGGTGATGTACAGCGCGTACGCGATGGGGAGGGCGGAGGCGATATGGGGGAAGGACTGCGGGGAGTTCCGGCCGGAGCGGTGGATGGAGGATGGGGTGTTCCAGCCGGCGAGCCCGTTCCGGTATTCGGTGTTCCATGCGGGGCCGAGGATGTGTCTGGGGAAGGATATGGCGTACATTCAGATAAAGGCGGTGGCGGCGAGTATCTTGGAGGGGTTTGATGTGGAGGTGATGGAGGAGAGGGGGAAGCTCCAGCTTTCGACGACGATGAGGATGGAGGGCGGTCTGCCTGTCAGGGTTAGGGAGAGGAAAGCGTGACGAACGGAAAGGTGTTCGATCTTTGGTCGGCATATACCCTGCTCTGTTCTCTGCTACAACTACTCAATATCGAGGGGGCTGCGTCATTGCTTCGGTAATAGGACTATCTATTATACTATTAACTTGAAGTTCCGAGTGCTTCTGCGTGTGAAGCTCCAGTTTGTTCAACTCTAAATTATTAATATTGTGTGATACCTTCTGAATCATATTCGTATTCTCTGTGCCAGTCCAAAAAACGCATGCAAAGCTCGTGGCTTGTTCTAATTATTGATATGCAAGTTTCTTATCATAGTTTACTTATGCCAAGATTCATCCTCACCCAATTTTCTTTTATATGATTTATTATTTCAAGGGAGCAGCATATTGTCTAATTTTTACATCCTAGAATTCAAGGCGATCCAAGGTAAAGTTAGGCTATGCCTTCGGTTACTTCTTTTTTTGTGTGTGTGTGTGTGTATGGGTTCTTTTTAAAGGGTGGAGGGGGTCAGAAATTGGTGGAGATGCTATCTTCTGGGTATTCTTTTTGATTGAAGTATGGAACAGAGACAAGTAAGAATACTGCGTGTGCCTACCGACTCCATAAAATGCTAGTTGTTGCATATCTTGAAGTTGGCTGACGTTTTGTTTTGAGTCGCAGATGTGTACTTTCCATCCCTACAAAAATTTCGAAAGGTAAGACAAAGGAAAATAGTAAGCACAAACATAAAACTTTAGGTGCTCTCTGGAAATTCTCATTTGAAACAAAGCACTGTAAATATATATATCTCATTAATTTGGAACATATAGCATCACACGGGTACTGGCATAGCTATGCAAAGATGCAAACTTGGAGCCATAACTGATTTTAAGATATTTCTCGAATAGAAAGTATAAATCGAGAGTATTAGTACTGTCTAATTAAGGAATTTCAAATGAACTAAACTGTTGATTGCATGAATGGTATAAGATAACAAACTAGAGATCAACACTTCACAATAAGGATGGAGTTTTCTGTATAAGAAATCCATTAGAGGTAGTAATTTTCCATGAGAGTAGTTCTTGGACTGATCGAAGTCAAGAAGGAAGATGGGTGTGACAAGTAGTGGAAGCAGTTCTTGGAAAGAGTCGTGGCACAAAGAAGCTGAACAGGAAGTAGTTTCGAAGAAGTCATAGGATAAAGAAGCCAGAGGGCAAGGTGGCTAATGGCATGCTTGATGTAAAAGGACCGAAAAAGCCAGAGATGCAAAAGGTTTCAAGGGTGAATCAAGCATAGAATATTGCATATCAATACACTAGACTTCATCAGGCTATAAAATGGCACAATAAATGCTGGAAATTGGACGTTGCACACTAGCATCAGTCATTATAATCTAAGCTGTATCACCAGTACATTTTCTGCAGCAGATGTGGCAGTCAATAGAGCTGCATAATGCCCTAAAAATGACTTGAAGTCAACTAATACTTATCTTCCCTCCTGTATTGTACCAATCTACAACTACAACATATGATAGAAAGTTGAGCAAGAAATGGTATGGTAATTGGTAGTAGATCTCTCGTCACAAACATTGCAAGTGGATTGGATTGATTTGGTTTTAATATGGAACTCGCTTGAAAAAGCATCTTTCCAACTTGAACTAAAGTTTTTTTAAACAGGCTTAGATGGGAAAATACAATCAATTTATAGTTCAAAAAAAATTGTTGGCTGATGGAGAGAGATGATAAGTCTAGTGGCTAGGAATAAATGCGAGAATATGCCATTAGTGTTGGATTAGTTGGAAATAGAATAATTAAAGAAAGATGATGAAAGTGGCATAGGCCTGGATATCTTGATCTTTAAGAACTTTTTTTGTCATCACGTTTTTTGTTTAGAAGAAGAGGGATAAGTTGGGATAAGATGTAGTCAGAGTTACGGTCGAAGTAATCTTACTGCTACTCTTACAAGTATATCTGAATCCTAGTGATACTAAGAGGAAGGTTAAAAAATAAAGTAAAAATAATTTAAAAATAAGTCGATTTTATTGATGGATTGAAAGGTCGAAAAGTTAAAAGCATCCTTTTGCATTACAATCTCATACTTATAAATAGCTTCCATCAATTGTTGGGATAGATATCACCACTTAACCTTGACACTTGTCCTTGCTATAGTGTACCATATGGGCTACTAATTCCATGCATGGTAAGCAGTACTAGGACTCCACCTATATTTTGGGTAGTGATAAAATAGGTGCCACTATTTGGTTTTGACATATGTCCTTGCCATTTTACGCCATGTAGTCCACTATTCATAGTGGGCAGCACTGCAACTCTTGTCACTTTTTTGAGAGTGTGTTCATCTCTTTTATGTCACAAGTAGTGGCAACTACCGATAAACCACTATTTTTGGACTATGCTTCATTTCTTATGCCAATAGCTCTGAACCCTTTCCATCTGTATATTAATTACTTGGCATATATTTTGGGTGTTTTGGCTTACATCTCCCTTGGTGTATCAATCTTTAGATCACAATCATTGATCTAGATATGATGCAAATACAAACTAGTATATTTTGATATTAATATAATTATAATATATTAGTATAATCTATATAATAATTATTGATATACTGATATATTAATATTTTTCTTGTACTAATGTGTTATTTTAATATAATATAGTGAATTAATATACTATAGACAAAGATGGTTTGGCCGGTTCTAAATTAACTCTCTCTCACCTTTTCCACACAATTCAACTTGACCCAGAGTTCTCGCCTCCCTCGGGTATCAATCCATCTCAAATAGACTGAGTTTGGTTGAGCTATCAGGAATGAGAACTCTCAGTATTGTAGAGGAGGTCTTATCACAAGGCATCTGCATTCTTCAAATAAAACAAATATTGATATGAATATATTGGTGTCCAATCTATATCTAATTCAGTGACATTGTTGAGAACCCTAATGCCTCCTAAGGAAGGTTAGACACACAAACGTAGCCAATGTTTTCCTTATTCTCATTTTGCAGAAAGCTAGTCACTATCATTAACGAGTTGTTGAAATCACTTCATTTTTGGTAAGCAATGGCACGGCAAGAAGTATCTTTACTTGTAGATTAGTCATACATGATTCAGAGTCTACTATTTACATCAAGGAACAATCCCAAAATTATCATGTGTGGAATGCGTTGCTATCGATAGTAACTTAAAAAAAAAAAAGAAAAAAAAAATCTTAGAGCGACACAATCCATTTAATTCTTCTACCATCAATATAATTACTCCTATGCATAATAAATATATTTTTATTAAATAATAATTGTAGTTACTAAAGAGAAACCAAACATGCGGTTTTAAACTCTAACTGGCTTATGAAATTTTATGATAATATAAAAATTAAGAGACGGGATGTGGTGTCTAAAGATTAAAGTTAGTCTATATAATTTTATAAGCAGACGGGATGACGACCACGAGGGCCGAGTTTCTCCCCATTCCAACCCTACCTACCGCTACGATCGCCTTCTAGTCTCTGAGCTGTCATCACGTGGCTATGCCGTCCACGTAGGAGTAAACGACAGCCATCTGCGTTCCTTCCCACACACTCTCTCTCCACGTTGGTTGGTTTTTTTTTTTTTTTGATCGTCGCTCTGAGTTTACAAGCCAACTGTACTTTAAAAGAAGAGTCACGAGTCAACACTACCAGACCACGCCAAATCCCAGACGTAGATCACAAGGACGAGCTCCAGAAAGCCTGCAAGTGCAGGGAGCCAAGGAAGCGAATCAGAGCTATCCTTGCTCCAGGGAGGAGAAACGGTGAAGAGCTTGCCGAGTAAAAGAAATGGAGCTCTGCTCTGTCTTCCTTCCTACCATCCTCCTCCTCCTCCTCTCTGTTCTCTACTCCGCCATTCTCTTCTTCAAACGAAGTGCGCCGCCAAAAGCAACAGAGTCCTTAGTGCTCAAGAGTTACCCGGTAATAGGAAACCTCCCTCACTTCATCAAGAACGGGCGTCGCTTGCTGGAATGGACCACGGACCTCATCGCCAGCTCCCCCACCGGCACCGTCACCGTCGCGCCCATCGTCTTCACCGCCAACCCCACGAACGTCGAGCATGTCGCCCGGACCAACTTCCAGAACTACCCCAAGGGCGGCGAGATTCTGTCCACCTTCCACGATTTCCTCGGCCGCGGCATCTTCAACTCCAACGGCGAGGAGTGGCTCCTCCAGCGTAAGGCTGCTAGTTTCGAGTTCAATACCAAGTCTCTCCGCGCCTTCGTCCTCGACAAAGTCCGCCACGAGACCGTCGACAGGCTGATCCCTCTGCTGAAGAGAGCCGGCCGGAGCGGCGAGGTGTTGGACCTCCAGGACGTGCTCGAGCGCTTCGCGTTTGATAATATCTGTAGCCTGGTGTTCGGGGAGGACCCCAAATGCCTCGCCTTGGAGAGCGAGGACGGCGAGCGGTTCTACCACGCGTTCCATGAGGCCACGGAGCTCTCTATTGAGAGGGCGAAGCAGCCCTTCTCGCTGATTTGGAAGCTTAGCAAGTGGCTCGATCTCGAATCAGAGAGAAGGTTAAGGGAATCCATGGAGACAGTCCACGGACTGGTAGAAAAGTACGTTCGGTCGAGGAGGAAGCTAAGCAGAGAAGGCGGCGGCAGTGATTTCTTGTCCCGATTCGCGGCGGACGGAGCCCACTCGGACGAGTTTATCCGGGATATCCTCATAAGCTTCGTGCTCGCGGGGCGGGATACCACGCCCACGGCTCTCACCTGGTTCTTCTGGATCCTTTCTTCGAAGCCAGAAGTTGTAGAGAAGATAAGAGAGGAGATTAGAGTAATCCGATCGCAGCGCAGGAATTACGATAGCGAGGTGCTAACGCTCGACGAGCTAAGGGAGATGGGATATCTCCACGCGGCGTTGTCGGAGTCGATGCGGATCTACCCGCCGGTGCCGCTGCGACCGTGCGAGAGCCGCCGGGAGGACGAGCTGCCGGACGGGACGCGGGTGCGAAAGGGGTGGACGGTGATGTACAGCACGTACGCGATGGGGAGGGCGGAGGGGATATGGGGGCAGGATTGCGGGGAGTTCCGGCCGGAGCGGTGGATGGAGGACGGGGTATTCCAGCCGGCGAGCCCGTTCCGGTACACGGTGTTCCACGCGGGGCCGAGGATGTGCTTGGGGAAGGACATGGCGTATATCCAGATGAAGGCCGTGGCTGCGAGTATTTTGGAAGGATTTGAGCTGGAGGTGGTGGAGAACAGGGGGAAGCACCATCTCTCGATGACGATGAGGATGGAAGGTGGCTTGCCCGTGAGGATCAAGGAGAGGAACATCTCCTAAAAAATGGTCACCAACCTACTTACAGGGAGCGCAGAAGCTATATTAGTTCAAAGTTTGTCGTAATTTTCCTAAAAATAAGTACTCTGCTCTGGTAATTTTGGGTTATAATGTAACATGTCATTTTTAGCTTGACGAGTTAATCTATCATAGCACTGTTTGGTTGGTAAATTATCATATTTGTTGTATAGATAACAGTATAAATAAACTATCTTACGACTAAGAATTAGATAATTTTCACGTACTTATTCACGCCTCTTCGCAGTGGGCCGAGCCTCAACATACCCAAATTGTGAACAAGTTCGCAGACACCTGGCCCGCCAAACTTCCTAAGCTCAATCCTAGATCACGGCATTTTGGGCCCGGTCCACTTAGCCAATTTTAAGCAGGCCTGAGAAAGCTCTTCTGAACAGTATGGGTTACAAACCCAAAGACGGCTGGCCCATCCCTTACCTGATATAGAATTTAGTTAGTTTATTTGGGATACTCTTTTTTGATCCTGATCTGACTGCATGTAGTAGATGGAAATTAACTACTAAAATAGGTAAAGATAGGCACGAGTGATTTAAATCCACTACGATTAGGTCCGCTTGACATGGATGGAGGCTAAGAATTACAAGCGCCTTCTTCCAAGTTTTCTGAATGGTGAACATGCATATCAAAATCTATCTCGTATGGCAACGGATATGAATAAGAAATTAAGTTTCCACTTTCTAGCTTCCAAACTCCAGAGAAAAGGAAAAAAAATTATTATAGTTTTGTTGCCTCAAGAAAATCATATGAGTTATGCTCTTTAGTGTTGTTTCACTCTTGGACAGCGTAGATCTCAGTAAATAAATGCTGTTAATATAGTAAGTGTTCACGTGATCTTTAAAAGACAGAATGTAAAACATGTACTAGACTATTTGCGACGGCCCATATGAATATTTAGTTCTAGATAGATTTTAGATATTTATACAAGAACCAAAAAGTTTAAACAATACTTTCCAACTAGTTTTTTTAGATAATATCCTAAATTGTGACAAATAGTATTAAAGCGAATCCAACCCATAGCCGATATGGACTAGAGACAGGTTTATTGGGGTTGACCACAAGCCGATCATGGTGCTTATAATTCGACTTGAATAGGTTTGAACTCGTAGTCTGACAAAGACGTAAGGGCTTAAACCGAGAGAATATGTGAGGAAGGATTCATGCGGTTGTATATTTAATCCCTTATCAGTTATACACTGGATAAATCTTGGATACTTATACAAAGCCAAAAAAAGTCCAAATAATACCATCAGACTAATTTTTTTGAATAAGATCCTGAGTTAGGACACTATTCAACTATAATACTTATTTGTCACATCTAATTATTATAGAGCATTGTCGTTGCATGCCATAATAATTATTTAACAGATCTCCCTTATGTTGTAGTCATTTACAACTAATGAACTATTGTTGGTATGTGGTCAATGCTATAACAGTATGTTCAGCCAAGGACGCAAGCATGAATAGGCAGCTCCTGGCCTACTCAACATTTGGCTTGACGAGGACTGTTTGATTAGTAAAAAGCCCGGATGGAACTTATTTGGATGGGGTATTTATTTCTCACACCCAAATTGTTAAATGAAAATTGTTAAACATTTTAACATCCACGTCGTCAACTATTTTGAACACCACCTTCTTTTTTAAGCAAATGAATAATAACAAACACACACACACACACACACACACACACACACACACACACACACACATATATATATATATATATATATATAGCTGGCTGCAAATGAAGTGAAGTGAGCTGCTCGTGAGTAGCTTGAGCTGGCTGAGCAATTTTTTGTTTGAACCCAGCGCGACTGAGAAACAGGCTGAGCTCGATCAACTTTTAGAGCTCAGCTGCATACCGAACTAAGCTTGAAGACAGCCTATGTTTGAAAAATACTGAAAAACCTAAACTTGGCTGTGAACTTAGCCAAGTTGAGCTTGAGCACTTTATATCGAACTTGTCTCAAGCTTGAGCGGAGTAGCTTGATACTTAGCTTGGCTCGGCTCATTCCAGCCTTAATTATATGCAGATCATCACCATTAGAACAGCAATGATTGTCAAACATGCGAGCCGTGTACTTGAGTTCGACTCCATGTTGGGCACAATAATGGTTGCAATTATAAAATGAGAGAAAATGGGGCAACACTTAGCATGTTTTCAACTTAATTAAGCATGATAATCAAATAAGAATAATAAAAAATATGTACGCACCACATTAGTGTTAGTTAAATATTTTTGATTTTTATATTACATCATAAATACTAGTTCATTGATATAAGAAAATACATTTCAACTCTAAGATAGAGATCTGATTCCAAAATTTAATTTAAACAATGTATGTGAAAGACTCGAGGGCAGGAGGTGTGGTCGAGCTTGGGTGTAATCAATCCTAGTTTGGATTTATTTTTGATACTAAAGCTTGAAATCAAGCATAGCCAGGCTGTTATTTGATTGAGCTCAATTCAATTAGAATTCTGAAGAAAAAAGAATACATGATCATTTTAATAATCTTAAATCAAGCTAAAATCAATTCGAGCTTATGCCGAGCTTGAATAAACCTTCAAGTTCAGTACCAAGCTTGTTGATTCCTTTGCAACTGATTATATACTTGCTTGTATACTATATAAATATAACATATGCATGAATATTGCATAAAATCTAATCGTGCATTATGTTGCAAAGTTTGATCCTGCCAAGTTTATTTTTGTCCTAGCTTGGCATTAGTTTTGGGAATATGAACTAGGGTCGAGTTCAGGTCGGTTGCCTCATAACCAAGTTTTTTTTTGGAGTCCTCTTTGAACTAAGCTTTAGCTGCTCAAATTAATCGGTAACCTTACTTAGGGGGCCTAATGCTTTTGGTTAAGTCCCATAAACTTATTATTATTTGGCCAAACTTGATGGTTGAGTTTGGACTATAGGCCTTTTCAGCTTTTCCACTGCCTTGGCAATGTGAGCTTACCCTATAATTGCAGTTGATAATGAGTTACCTGCAATCCATATAACTTAACATTGTCGCTGTACTAAAGTTCATCTATTTATTGTTTTACCAAGATTTTTAGAACATCCATCTAACACCAAATTAAGATATATATATATTTTTCAAAAACTGGCTTGTAAAATTTTAGCTTGCTCCCAACCTGTTTCAGGCCCGTTCTCTGGTCTCAGGCTCCTGGGACTGGCTTGCACGTACCACCGCCCTGCCACGCCCGTTAACTCCCACTTCTTCCGTGTGGCCCAAAATGCGGTCCCGGTCTGCTAACGCGTTGACCACCGATATCCAACCTCATTGCATCAGGAGCCGATTTGGTTTTTTTTTTAACTAAAATGGATGTACCATACGAATATCGACACGATAAAAAAAATAAAAAATAATAGATCTTGAAGCACATCAGAAGTTTGACTCTCCATATACATGCTTCGCCTGCAATGCTATCTCGCCATAGACCATAGCCCGGATGCTCCTAAACAATGAGTGGTAGTCTCTAGGGCTGTTAACGAGCCGAGCCGAGCCCGAGCCTCCGCAGGCTCGGCTCGGCTCGTTTCACAAATTTTCGGGCTCGGTACCGAGCCCTGTATTGGGCTCGGGCTCGTAAAGCTCGCTTGCCTGAGCCTGAGCTCGAGCCCGAGCCCGCCCCATCCCCATTCGGCCATCCCCATCTCCGTCGGAGAGAAGAACAAGCAGCCGAGCTCGGTTTTGACGGTTTGTCGTCGGAGAGAAGAACGAAGGAAAGAAAGAAAGAAAAGAAGAAGAAGAAAAGAAGGAAAGAAAGAAGAAAAAAAAAAGAGAGAAGAATGGACCCACCTCGTCGCGTGCGGCAGCCGTCGGCTTCAGCCACGAGCATCGCCGGCATTGGCCGCGAGCATCGCCGGCACAGGCGTCGGCCGCAGGCACGGCCGAGGACGCCGCAGGCTCGGCCGCGGGTGTCGCCGGCCATGGCCCAACCCTCCCATGCAAGGGACTCCTCGGCTCCTCCCCTGATTCGTCGGCGGAGGAGGGCTTCTCCTCCCCTCCTCTGTCGCAATCTCGCCGGTGGAGGAGTCGGCAAAGAGAGGAAAAGGGAGGGGGAGAAACGGAGAAGAAAGAGGGGGAGGGGTCTCGGGTGCGATTTCTTTCCTAGGCGGCGGAAGGAGGCAGCAAGGCATCAGCGGCGGTTGGCGGAGGAGGAAGGCGGGAGGGGAGGCGAGGAACACATTGTGGGAAGCTTCTGGAGAAACCCAGAAGAATGGAGAAGAAAAAAAAAATAAAAAGAAAGAGGAGGTGGAGGGAATGGGTTATTGGTTCAGATTCGGGTTAACGGGTTGGGTTCGAACCCGAACCAATCCAATTCGATTTAAAGAAATTAAATGGATTTTGGTTAGCTCGGATTGGGTCTGATCTAAATCCAACTGGGTTCAATCAGATTAGGATTTAAATTGATTAAGCCAAATAAAATTTAATTGGGTTGAGTCAAAGTTTAATTGGGACCCAATTAAAATGTTAACTGGACTGAGCCCTCATTTGGGCTTATTTGGGCTCGTGAGCTGCTCGGGCTCGGGCTCGTTTGACTAACGAGCCAAGCTCGAGCCGGACTTTTATCGAGCCGGATCCGAGCCGAGCTCGAGCAGCTCGGCCTGTTGACAGCCCTAGTAGTCTCCCATCCCACCCACGTTCTGGTAGATCCAGCTAATGACTATTACCGAATTGTCCTTGAATAGTACAGCTCTAGCCTACAATGCCCATCGAGCGTAACTCAAGCAAGCATGAGCCGCCCTCAGTTCAGCCTTCGAAGCCGATGTGTTAAAGACCCGGCAATCCCCACCCAAGCCAAATATTCTTTGCCTTCTTTTTAAACAACCAAACCTCAAATGATGCGGCTATTGTGTTTGTCGCACTTATGTTTAAATAAAAAGCAGAACCTGTTCTCCAGGCTGCTCTCAACGGACAAGTTCGCCTACCTGCCTACCTTCCACTAACGCCTACTATTTTTTTCCCCTTATTCTCTCGCCACTACATGTTCCAACCTAAATCCCAACATCAGCGCGAGAACCGCATCCATCCGTTCCTAAAAGATGGATTCCCGTTCTCAATGAAGGATAAATTCTACTTGTTAGTGCCACTAGATAGTTTTTTTTTATCCCAACACCCAATGGGATTCGAGGCTTCTGCCTCCGAATTATTCCCCGACTGACTCTTCCCACCCCATTCCCCCATCTAATTCGTCCAATCAAGCTTCTAATCTCCACCCCAACAGATTCCTGTGAAAGCATTATCTATCTGCGATTAATACAAACAATGATGGTAACTGGAAAATAATGTGTTATTTTTTAACCCACTGTTTGATTGAACAAAAGAATATTATTTTCCAAGTTGCAAACTTTTAGATGAAAAAACTAATATTGAAATTTAATTTTTGAATGACATCATTTTATTTAAGAAAACAACGTAAATGAGCATTGCTACGATTGTCAACGTCTTACCGTCACCCAGAACGGACTGCACCGCATGCCACAAGTAAGCTTTGGCTGCGCGCCATCCCCACTCATGATGGGAACATGCCATACCTCCGCCATCTGGGCGCCCCTACCAGAACTATAAATAACCCTATCAAGTAACGCCTAAGGAACTTTTTGGCTGAATCAAATGAGATCCATTCTAACTTGAGCATCGAAGGGTCTTCACCGGAACCACCGTTGAAGCTTTGTGAAGGTACACCGCCGATTGCGGAAGGTGACTCTCGTCCTTATCTTTCACGCTCCGGCAGCTCCCTCGACTCCTCCGGCATGATCATCCTCTGGCCAAATTTGAACCACAACAATACACATATTAAAAATATTTATTTATTGTGAATACATTTTAGTATGCTTTGGAATATAAATAAATATATTAGTTATTAACAAATCCTATGTTAAATTTATTGATAATTAATAAATATTCATCAATTATTTACTAACAAGTAATATTTTATTAATAATATATCAATATATTCATAGTATATTAATATAATATATTATATTAATATTATCTACATTATAAATAATTCAACATTAATATAGTATACACATGAAAAAATAAATATCATCTTTTTAGTGGTATTTGTTTTATATTTACTTTAAAAAATAAATATGAAATTTATTATTCATTTTATCTTTTTTATATCGATTTTTTTACCAAATATGATAACTTGATATAAAATTTATTTTTTTATGTCAGCTTATTTCTAAATAAATCTATCCTAAAAGTAAAAAAAAATTGAAAATATAAGACAGCAAGTAACATAAAAAAGGTAGCATTTTCTCCCTTCATTGATGGTGGAAAAAAAACAGAGAGAGAGAGAGAGAGAGAGAGAGAGAGAGAGAGGGATTTTGCCTTGGGAAAGGACAGTGGAGGGAAAAGATGGAAGGGAGAACCCGTCACCTTCTGGGCCGGTGGGCCCTTCTTTTCCAACACGCGTCCCTTCCAATAAAAAGGCCAAATCAACACCCCGAAATAAAAAGGCGAAATCCACCTCGATTTGCAAAACTTCTCCCCGGGTAGATGGAGCGGAGGAGAGGACACTTCCCGGCCGGGCAGGATCTCCCTCCCCCAGGCGAGACCGGAAGCCGCCCTCGCGAGACGCCGCCTGTCATCTCAAACCCCTACCCACCTCACGCCGTCAAGAGCCCCGGACGCGCCAGACCTGCCCCCCGTACGCTCGCAAAACCGTCCTCACCCGCTGACACCCAAGGGACCACACCCTCACGACCCTATCAGTAACGGCATCCGTCACCGTGATTTTCTCCTTCTCGCGGCCCCAAAACATAAAAAAATAATAACCACCGTAATCTTATAACAGCCGTTACAGACTTCGGGTCCCCACAAGTACATTAATCTGATCTTATATATATAATCAAGTTATAATTTAAACAGCCATTATTTGATATTTGCACTTTTAATAAAATAATATCTTCTAAAAAAATCAATGCTTTCAATTTTTTTAAAATTTATACTATTTAAAACATAATTAAGTAAATAATGATTTGAACAATAATATACTATTTTATTATTATCTATTATTTTTATTATAATAATAGCATTATATTACATATTATTTTTTTAATTATAGCATGATAACATTATTCCCTATGATTGTAACATTATATACTCTCGTGAGGAAGGGATTTTTTATGGCTAATAATCTTAAAAGAGGAGTAGGCCATCCCCCAATTGCTTTGTTCCTTATGCTTAAAAAGAAAAAAATATCAATTATGCATTGCTTTCTTATTCCTTTTATTTTAAGTATTATAGGTACTCTAGAGAGGTATAATATTTATTTCTAGATATATTAGATGATCTGTTAAATAGCTAGAAAGATGCTCCTCTCATGAAAGATTTTCAATTTGGCTACTCTACTCTTATTGGTAATTTTTTTACTGAATTGTTTAGCCCATGAGGAGAGCGTATACTTTCTTGATATAGAATGGATATCAATTCACAAAAAAAAATTCCTTCTTCTTTACTGTCTATTGAAGGTCTACTAATGAGTAGACTAGTGCTCTCTGCGATGTTTTGCATTTTTATTTTCTTGGCTGTATTCGTAAATGTTTGGTATGATATTTTCGATTTCAGAAAAAAAAGGTCTACTAATGATTCAACGAATAAAAAATCCATTAACGATCATTGAACTTCTGATTCACTTCAGATTTTGGTTTGTTTTTAATTAAATATTGGATTTTTCTTCCTCTGTTCATTTTGTGTTACTTTTTCTCCTTCTTGATTAATGTCATCAGCATACTATTTTTCTTCATTTACTGAAATTTGATTAAACTTAAATGTTGTTGGGCATCACTTCTCTTTTTATATTTCAAAAACAAAAAATAAAAATATAATATTTGCTATGATTAATTATTTTCTAAAATATTAATATGGTAATGATGTTAAAAAAGATGATAGTAGCAAAGTAGGCAATAGAGATACTTGTGATGTTTGCAGGTGGAGCTACAGACAATATAATGTAGCTAAAATTGGGTATGGCAGTAGCATAAGCATCAGTGATATAGTGAATAGTTATGTGGATAGTGGTAGCGGCAGTAGTTGCTAAGGTACTTACTACAGTATTAGTGAAGACAATGACAGTGATAATGATAGAAATAATATTGGCGGTAATAATAAAAAATATATTTTTTTTATTTCAATATATATATATTATTTTTATTTTTGCAAAAAAATGAAAGCGGGTTTCAAAAATAGACAATAAAAATAACAGTACAAACATATTTTCTCTCTCGACTTTTGTAATTTCATTTTTAAAATAAAAATAACGATGCTGTTAAAATACTTCTAACGATGCTGTTATTTATATTTTGCACCTCCTCCGTCGTTATGTGTAACGGCCGTTTGATCCGTAACGCAACGTGACGGTGTTGTCAGGCACGGTCGCATTACGCATCATATGATGCAGGCATGCAGTCTCTTCCCCACTGGCCACTGCTCTCTCTCTCTCTCTCTCTCCTCTGCTACGCTTTTTCCTCTGATTCTCCAGCCACCAACACACTAGGCTGATGCTTATTCTCCAATACCACACCATCCCGTTCGCTTTTATGCGCTCCCCCTCCCCGCTCTTCGAAGAAGAAAAGATAGTACCAGAACAAGAAGAAAATAAACGAAGGAATGGAGATGAAGCCGTACCTTGCTCTATTCCTACTCCTTCACTTCTCTTCTCTCCCTCTCCTCCTCGCTTCCCACGATGGCGACTTCGATGCTCTGATGAAGCTCAAAGAGGGCCTGTTAGGCTCCGCCGGCAACGATCTCCACGACTGGGACCCCTCAGCCCCGACCCATTGCTCCTTCTCCGGCGTCACGTGCGACGCGGACGCCCGGGTCGTCGCCCTCAACGTCTCTCACATCCGATTCCACCGCCCGCTGCCGCCGGAGATCAGCCGCCTCGACCGGCTCGTCAACCTCACCGTGGCCTGCGACTCCCTCGCCGGCCGCCTCCCGCCGGAGATCGCGGCCCTCCCCGCCCTCCGCTTCCTTAACATCTCCAACAACAACTTCACCGGCCACTTCCCTGACGTCGACGGCGGGTTCCTGGCGCTCGAGGTCCTCGACGCCTATAACAACAACTTCTCCGGCCCTCTCCCCCTCGGCCTCGCCAAGCTTCCCCACCTCCGCTACATCCACCTTGGCGGGAATTTCTTCTCCGGCGAGATCCCGGAGTCCTATGGCGGGATCGGGAGCCTCGAGTACCTAGGCCTCAACGGGAACGGTCTCTCTGGCCGGGTCCCGGTGAGCCTGAGCCGGCTCACGAATCTCCGGGAGATGTACATCGGGTACTACAGCATGTACGAAGGCGGCATCCCGCCGGAGTTCGGGATGCTGACCTCGCTGGTCCGGCTCGACATGGCCAACTGCAACCTCACCGGCCCGATTCCGGCTAGCCTCGGCCAGTTGAAGCTCCTCGACTCGCTCTTCTTGCAATGGAATCACCTCGCTGGTTCAATTCCACCGGAACTCGGCGGGCTCGACCTGCTCGAATCTCTCGATCTCTCCATAAACGAGCTCACCGGAGAGTTGCCAGAGAGCTTTGCCGAGTTGAAGCAGCTCAAGCTCCTCAATCTCTTCCGCAACCATTTCCGGGGCCACATCCCACCTTTCATCGCCGATCTCCCGAATCTCGAGGTGCTCCAGGTCTGGGAGAACAACTTCACTTTCGAGCTTCCGGAGGGGCTGGGCCGGAACGGCCGGCTCATCAAGCTGGACGTGGCCACGAATCGCCTTACCGGGACGATCCCTTCCGATCTCTGCGCTAGCGGACGGCTCGAACTACTCGTTTTGATGGAGAACGCCTTCTTCGGGCCTATTCCGGAGAAGCTCGGGGATTGCAAGTCGCTGCTCCACGTCCGACTCGCCAAGAACTTTCTCGACGGGACGATCCCTGCCGGGCTCTTCGACCTCCCCTCTGTCGACATGCTCGAGCTCAGCGACAACTACCTCTCCGGCGAGCTGCCGGCGAGGATCGCCGGAGACAAGCTCGGCATGCTGCTCCTCGCCAACAACCGGATCTCCGGCCCTATCCCGCCGGCCATTGGGAACTTCCGCGGGCTCCAGACGCTTTCCCTTCAATCGAACCGGATCTCTGGAGAGATCCCGCCCCAGATCGGCGATCTGAAGCAGCTCTCAAATCTTAACCTGAGCGGCAACAACTTGACGGGAGAAATCCCTTCGGATCTCGCCCGGTGCGCCGGGACGCTCGAGGCCGTTGATCTCAGCCGCAACCGCCTGACCGGCGAGATCCCGGAAGCGATCACCAAGCTCCAGAACCTCAACACCCTCAATCTATCCAGGAACCAACTCTCCGGCGAGATTCCGGCGGACATCCAACGGATGCTGAGCTTGACCACCCTCGATCTCTCCTACAACAACCTCTCCGGCGAGATCCCAGTGGAGGGGCAGTTCTTGGTGTTCAACGAGAGCTCGTTCATCGGCAACCCCGACCTCTGCGGCGGCCCGCTGCACGTGGCTGTCCCGTGCGGCTTCTCTCGGGGCCAGGCTCGTGATGGGCCCGGGGCCGGCCGGGGCCGCGGGTGGGTTTGGAAGCGTTTCTTCTTGTGCGTGGTGGTGCCATTAGTGGGTATAATTCTGGTGGGCGTGGCGGCGCCCAAGGGGTGGAGGGCGTGGAAAGGAAAAGGCCGTTCCGACGCCTGGAAGATGACGACTTTCCAGCGGCTGAACTTCACGGCGGAGGACGTGATGGAGTGCCTGAAAGAAGACAACGTCATCGGCAAAGGCAGCGCCGGGATCGTTTACCGGGGGATCATGGCGAGCGGCGCCGAGGTGGCGATCAAGCGGCTGGTTGGCCGTGGCTGCGGAGAGCACGACCGTGGGTTCACGGCGGAGATAACGACTTTAGGCCGAATCCGGCACCGGAACATCGTCCGGCTTCTCGGGTTCGTGTCGAACAGGGAGACCAATTTGCTGCTTTATGAGTACATGCCGAATGGGAGCTTGGGGGAGATGCTGCATGGAAGCAAAGGGGCGCATTTGGGGTGGGAAGCGCGGTGCCGGATCGCGGTGGAGGCGGCGAGGGGCCTGTGCTACCTCCACCACGACTGCTCGCCGCTGATAATCCACCGGGATGTGAAGTCCAACAATATACTGCTCGACTCCAACTTTGAGGCGCACGTTGCCGACTTCGGCCTCGCCAAGTTTCTTCACGACTCCGGCGCGTCCGAGTGCATGTCCTCCGTTGCCGGGTCCTACGGCTACATCGCACCAGGTACTCCCGCTATAACTACTGTTGCCGCCTGCTCTTTCCAAATTTTCGTCTGGGGCGTAGCGTTTGGCTTTTAGGTGGAAGTCAGAAGTCAACTTAGTTGAGGACAAATGGGCCTTTTGACTGTGGGTCCCGATGGGTCCTAAAAGTTTTTGGATTTATTGTGGGGAGTGCGAGTTTCTAGTGAGTTGGTATCCCGAGTAGATATCTACGATGGGATTGATCCGGTGGCTCCATCGTCGCTTAGCTCGAAGCAATGCTTGCATCGTGCTGTCAAAATAAATCGTTTCGGACAGTGGGCCCCGCCTTCCGTATGGAAGGATGTCTGGGACCGCTCTTTCCTGGGGGTCCAAGATTGGACGCAAACGCCTCCTTAACGGGTGGAAATGGAGTCCCGTTCGCTGAGCCTGACGTCCGTTATGGAATTTCATTTTAGCATATTAGCATATAAAGGGGATAAATCTGATGGCCGAAGGAACGCAGTTAATTTTAACATCCTGAACTTGCCTTGCATCAGAGTATGCGTACACTCTTCGGGTGGACGAGAAGAGCGATGTCTACAGCTTTGGCGTTGTTCTCCTGGAGCTGATAACCGGGCGCCGGCCTGTCAACCCTGCTGCCTTCGGTGAAGGCGTGGACATCGTGCAGTGGGTCCGGAAGACAACATCGGAGCTCGCGGACACGTCTGATGCCGCCGCAGTACTCTCTGTGGTGGATCGCAGGATCTCGTCATGCCCTCTGGATTTGATCATCAACCTCTTCAAGGTGGCGATGCTGTGCGCGGAGGAGCAAAGCGTGGCGCGCCCGACCATGAGGGAGGTGGTCCATATGCTCTCCAATCCAGCCGCCTCTACAGGAACTGATCTCCTTGCTGTCTAGAAAACCAATCATCTAATTACTGCTAATAAGCTGAGAGGCTTTTTTTGGGTTGTATATAATCGTTTGTAGATTGGTTCCTGTATGCTGGAGTGGTCTTCCAAAGACTCTGCCCGCTCGACTTAGCAGAAACGCTGTTACCTGATTGTTATGGAAATTGTATGATGGGATGCTGTTTTGGTATTTGATACTATCTTGGCATGATTGGAGGACTTCTTGTTTTACAAATGATGGGAATTGGGTCTGGGAAATTGATTTTGATCAGCTGCTTGTTGGTTGCTGTTTTATTTTAGTAATCAGAAGAGTTTGTGCCTGCTATTGACCGGGAGCCATTCACTTCTCGCAATCCGAATTTATTAGAAGGTAGGAGTGGCATTTCATTTTTGAATTGGGAAAATACCAAATAAGTTTAGATCTATTTACTCGTCGAAAAGAGGGCAAAATTTTCTGTATCTTTCTTTATTATTTTCGTTAGGTTCAAGTTGTATCTGCTTGGGATCATATATTTTTAGGGTTTATTTTGGATGTACAATTCAATTTTGGTAGTCATTTTTAGCAGCTATATTTCGATTCATCTTCTTCTATGTAATTTTTTCCAAATTTCGAATAATACTCAAAATTCTCTGTTTTCGATTATCTAATAAATCATTTAATGAAAGTAGATTATCTTATCATTAATTTTACTAGAATTTGAGAATTAGTCGACAAAGCTAAAGTTTGATCAAACTGGTGTTTGGTTGGTTAGACAATTTTTAAATATGGTAGTTCAAAGTGTAGGCCCGATCATCTAAATTCAATTTGAATTGAGATTTATTCTGATCTACTCTGCACGAGCAATAAGCTGTACCGCAGAACTAATCCTGTAACAATTTTTTATTTTCTCGTTTTTGAGGCTGGCTCAGCCATATACAAATCTTTGGGCTAGTTTGAAACTCGAATCTATGATCTTCTCTGAAACCTGAAGAGGGGGGCTGTGGCCGATAAGCTAACATGCAGGTCATGAAACTTATAGCAAACTTCTTGCAACTTAGACATACCTTACTGTGACATGCAGCCTGATGGGCCAAATGCATTTAGAATGATTGAACATTACAATTTTTGTGACAACAACCATCTTAGTTGTAGTTGATCATTCTGGAAACATCTACATATGCTTCAGGAAAGTTAAGATTTTAACTAATTTATAAAAAAAATTAAAACCTAAGTTTTTAAATTTAAGGTTTTAACTAAATTAGTTAAAACTAATATAGTAGGATTTTATAACGTTCTGTTGTCCTATCATAATAAACTATATTTGAGATTGTTGTACAGCTAACCTGGTGATTCGGAAGGAGAAGAAGAAGGCTCGAAAGCAACTTTGTGAGAAGTCTTGTCAATGGTTTGATTCGAGATGGTTTGGATGGTGTTCCATATAGATTTGGAGTTTTGTCTGGGCATGCATGATTCGTGGATTTGTGTTCCGATTTTCTGAAGTTTTAGAGTTTTTGTCTTCCTGTGGTTCTGAAGTGACTTTGCTCCTTGATGAAAAGTTTTGATGATTGACTGAGACAATATAATGGTTTAGTTGCTGGTTCTTCTTAGCTCTGATGTCTATTATAATTATATGTAGTTTTGGCATCTAGGGAGGGTCAGTTTTTATAATTATATGTAGTTTTGCATTGGATCCATCTTTTCTATTTTTATAATGTCTTTTCCTCTGCTTGTCCATCTGTACTATTTATTTATCAATAAGGTGCATGCTAATGTTTGTGACAGAATCCTGGCCTTGCAGTCTCCTTGCCTGCTTACATCTAATTAAGAAGTCCATAGCATGACCAAATCATATCACATTCATTTCACTATATCCAATTAAGAAGTCAGTGCACAACCAAATTGCACTCCCTGTTGCAATTTCACAGCATCTAGCAGTTTTTTTTTTCACCAAAAGTCAGTGGAATACAAGACTAGCGGTATAGATTGAAAGCCTGTCTAAGCTTGCTATGGCTGTTCTTGTCTCTTGTGTTTTTCCCATTCAAATGTTAATTTCATGCTTTTGCCTGATATTCCCACAGATTTTAAATGCATAGCAACTGATGCTGGATGTGCATTCTGTTTCCTACGTAGTACATCTTTCTGTGTAGACTAATATATTCAGATGTTAATTCCATGCACTTGCATGATTTTCCTATAAATTTAATTGCAAAGCTGCTGATGTTGGATGTGCATTTTGTTTCATGTATAATACATTGTTATGTGTAGATTATTTCTCAATCTAGCTTCCATATATATTTGCTACATTTCTATTGTATATGGCCTGAGATTAATTTGCTTTACGTTGGATGTTCTTGTTGAGGTTGAGTGTGGGATTTTTTTGGAGCCTTGGTTGCTGTGGCAATTAAATTGACAGATAATTCTAAAGACGGAGAGTCAATTCCAAAATGGGAATTTGAGGGTTTCTTTTTTGGTTGTTCCCACCAATATCTCTAGTTTCCAAAGAGAGCTGTGGAAAAAGGAAGGCTGTTGTTCTAGGTGTTCACCCTTCGATGCCTATGATCGAGAAACTGTACCGTTAATTCAGTCAGGATCTATTTCTCACAAAACTATGAAAATAGCTTATGTTGGATTGGAGGCCTTAAAAGAGAGATAAAAAAATGTATTTTTTTTAAAAAAATAACTTTTTCACGGCTAAGAGTAAAAAAAAAATTTATATAGGATATGAAAAAACTATTTTTTCATGAGCTGAAAATTGTGATAATTTTTATTTTTCTAAAAATATTTTTTTTGATATTCTTAATAGCTATTTTTAATAATTAATCTTAAACTATTGAAAATATACTATTAAAAACTACCACGATATAAAGAAATTATGATAACTTTTAAAAGTTATTAACATATTTTTATATCAATATATTAAAATTATCAGAATATAATGAAGTTGTCTAATCCTTAAAAATTGTCACAACTCTAAAACCTCAACCTAGTAAATATTTTTAATATTTTTTTTAAATATTTAAAATTATTTATAAATATTTTTAGATTTAAAATATTTTATAGCTATTAAGGATATAATATGTATTTTATATACCTTTTTTAGAAAAGTGGATGTTTAACATAAAAATTATTTTTTCAGACATCGTATATATATTAAGACGTAATTTTTTTTAAAAAAATATTCTAGTGAATTTTTTTTTCCTACAGACTAAATGAGTCCTATCAATAATAATAATAAAAAACCCCTGAGTGTTTGTTCAAATGGTACCATCTTTTATCATGTTGAAAGGACTTCAATTTCGAATAGGGTAAGATCCTTACTTCCACCCTCGGTTAATTGAGTTTTGGTTTCCCAAGCTTTTATCTGGTCTGCCTGCAAGTCTTGGCCCCTTACATTTATAAATTACACATAAACTCACAGGATACTGGGTCAAAGTTATCTCTGAATTAGTCTCGACAGGCTGCCGTCTGTACTAGTACAAACTCAGCAGAAGTCTTTTTATGTATGAGATCTTTTCGTTTGCTACTACTGGCAAAATATTTCATTCATTCAGCCATGTTTAGATACAAGGTTGATATTTTCTCAGATGAATGTGGAAAGAAGAGCAAAAAATAGTTTGGATCCCAATCACATTTTACTTCATATTCTGGTGCATGAAACAAGTTAATCCAGAAGCGAATTTCATACGGTTGGATTAGAAGGGAGTTGCTCTGAAATGAGGAGCTCCTGGACAGCTCCAAATCGGATGAAATGAAAACTCTGAGATACGATGGTTCCAGCAAATGATTAGATACCCAGAACTAGAGAAACAAGGCAGAGGACTGCTTGCAACTGAACAACATCTGCTAACTATTTACTTGGTAAAGAAAAAACTAATGATCTGATTGAAAAGAAAGAAAAAATTTCCTCAAGCTGCTCAACTTGAATTGCTCAGAGAATATAAGAAAATAAAAAAAAATTGATGAAAGTAGGGTGTAAATCTCCTTTATTTCAGTAATAATCTTAAAGCTGAGTTAAGAGATTCTAATTAGATTCCTCCTCTACTTAAAAGAGGTTACATTTTTCTAAAATAGATACAATTAGTAAAGTTGGTTATAAAAAAAGTAAAATTCTATAGAAAGTAGTTCTTAAGTTCTACAAAATCTTTCCTTCAACCGCTTCATCTAATTCTTTATAAATTAAAAAATATGTCTAATCAAAATCTCTACTTTTTTTTTTTTAAACTTTAACTCGCGCTTTAAGGTCTTAATTATAAAGCTCAAAAAGTTATCCCTTTTTTTTGTTTAAAAAAATATATTTTAATTAGATGTCGTACAAAAGCGATATAAAATCTTCAAAAGTTTAGTATTTTATTTGACTTTCCGACATAGCGGACTCACTTTCGAACCTTTAAGGTATTTATGTAGTGGCCAGAGTGGTCCATATTGAACCGAGTGTTCCTCCTGAAACAACTAGAGAGGTCAAGTTTTGAAATCCACAGCAAAATATGAGAAGTTTAGAATAATTACAATTTGAAAAAAATATGGAGCCGATCCTTCAGTTGAGGGCATGAAAGGTTGTCATTCATGTAGTAGAAGATATTGTTATTTTCCTACATACCTTGGTAAATAAGATCTTACTTTTAGCCTTTCATTTTCCTAAAACTTAAAAGTGACACACGAAGATGGAGTTATCTAAAAAGCTAACACAATAAAATAGAAGATCATTATGCAACAATCTTCATACCACGAATAAACAAATATAGTTTCACACGTGATTAGATGCAAGTAGCATATGTTGCGTGCTAAAACCAGCCCGTAATTGTAGTTTCATTGCATCCAATTGCCAATTGCCATGGATATGTTCCCCCATCTTTGGGGTGTATTCTTTTTCTTATCTTTTATGACAGTGCTCACATGAGATTAGTATGAGTCGGTGCCAAAAAAAAAAAAAAAAAAAAAAACCAACAAGGTCCGGATGGAACTGGGCTTAGTCGGAAGTTCAAACATCCCGCCACATGAAGCAGGGTCGTTCCGGAAACCAACCTAGGAACGAACCTCCCCTGTTCTCGCGACCGTTATTTTTCCCACCCTTGCCCTGAAAGAAGGAAAACTGGTACCGTCCCAAGATCCTCTCTTCCTTTCCATTAGTTTCCTCTCTCTCTCTCTCTCTCTCTCTCTCTTTCTCTCTTCCTTTCTCTCCCGTCTCTTCCCATCCAAAACAAGCGGCCATGGCCTCCCAGCAGCCACTCTACCCCCATCTCGTTCAAACCAACCCTGAAGCCCACGCTCCCTTCCTCTCCAACACCAGCCCCGCCCCCTCCGCTCCCCCCGAACCCTCTTCCTCCTCTCTCTACCCGGCTGTCGACATGGCCGACCTCGTCGACAACCTCTTCCCCGACGCCGACGACGACCCCAAGAACCCCGACCACCCCGCCAACCTCCCACCCCCCGTCGAAGAAACCCTCCTCGAGATCCCCGGCGCCCTCCTCCACCTCATCGACAAGCACCACAGCGTCGAGCTCGCCTCCGGCGACCTCGCCGTCCTCCGCCTCCGCCAGGGCGACAGCGTCGTTGCCGTTCTCGCCCGCGTCGGCAACGGCGACGACGCCGTCCAGTGGCCCCTCGCCCGCGACGAGGCCGCCGTCAAGCTTGACGACTCCCACTACTTCTTCTCCCTCCGCGTCCCCGAGGGGACCGCCGATGACGGTGAGGTCGGATCGGCCGACCTCCTCAATTACGGCCTCACATTCGCCTCCAAGGGGCAGGAAAGCTTGTTGAAGGAATTAGATGGGATCTTAGATAGTTGCAGCGGCTTCTCGGTTCAGAAGGTGAGAGGAAAGGAGGCGTCGGCGGTGCTGGACGGGTCGGTGGCGATGGAGATCACGCCGGCGGAGGTCATGGAGGCCGGACCGAAGAAGGAGATGATGGAGGAGCGTTCGGCGGCGTACTGGACGACGCTGGCGCCCAATGTGGAGGATTACAGTGGATGCGTGGCCAAGGCCATTGTGGCCGGGTCGGGGAAGCTGGTGAAGGGGATTCTGTGGTGCGGGGATGTGACTGTAGATCGGATCAAATGGGGGAATGAGTTCTTGAGGAAGAGGATGGAGAACACCGAGAAAAAGGAGATCACCCCGGAGACCATGAGGAGGATTAGAAGGTATCAATTTGTTTCTTCTTTTGTCCTAATTATGATAGGTTATATGAGATTCGATTTCATTCATTCATTCATTCTTTCTTTTTTTTTTCTTTTTTGTAGAATTAAATAGGCGTTGATGATTACCGACATGTTGTTAATTAGGGTCAAACGAGTTACCAAAATGTCCGAGAAAGTGGCAACTGGAATCCTATCTGGGGTCGTGAAGGTATCTGGATATTTCACAAGTTCAGTTGCAAATTCCAAAGTAGGCAAGAAATTCTTTGGACTCTTGCCAGGAGAAATCATCCTTGCTTCTCTAGATGGATTTGGTATGTTACCTGTTGATCTTATTCTGATGTTATTGTTGGTGAAATATGCATTTGCTAACATCTGGTTATCAATATTTGCGAAGCATAGTGTGATCGTTTCTTTTGAGTTGTCGAAGGATCTAAATCCAGCATTTTATTTAACTTGTCAATACCGTGAGTATCATTTTACTTTGATCTGGCCTTTGTTTTCATAAATACCAGCATGGAAACGTAGTGGAAATGATCTTGTGATGATACTATTATTTATCATATCTTCTGATTGTAATCCTATGAGCTGAAAATATTATTTCCTAGTGATAAATTCAATTTAGTTGCCACAGCTTACCACTTTGAGGATAATTCCATTGATACCAATAGGGAATGAGGTAAGCTTGTTGTCTAATATTCAACCATCAAAGTGTAAGTTACTGCAAGTGAGTTCATGTTGATGAAGATTCGAGAGGCAAATTTTAAAAGCAAACATTGTAAATTGAAGAATAGAATGCAAGAAAAGAATCTCCATAGGAAAATCAAATAAAAAAGTAACGAACATAAAGATCCAAATTCTGTCCTTTTTTCTTCCTTGATTTCCTAGTTTGCTGTAAATCCTATACTTGTGAAGGCTTAAATATGGCCTTGGTAAAGGTCACCCTCTTACCTAAACTAACAATTCATAAAAGATTATTCTTTTTTTAAAAAAAAGATAGCATTTTAAACTATGTATGAGGGTGGGTCATGGCACAACTGCTAGATTGCTCTATTATGTCCTGGGTGTCATGGGTTTAAAACACCGAAACATCCTTTCTGCACATGGGGGTTAAGGCTATCTACATCAACCCTCCCAAATCCTATAGTGGCAGGAGCCTTGTGCACTGAACCCTTTCTTTTGTACAGTTTTAAAGCATGTACCCTATGTGAACTATAAAACATAATCTGCATGGGAATGGATGTAAGTCATTATGAAACTAAAAGCATTTTTCTTTATTCAGAAAAAGAAAAGACTAATCCAGTGACTACATTAGGAAATGTCACTGGGTGTTCAGCTGCAAGCTTGCAATGACGTTATACAAAAAATTGTGTAAAAGCTCCTTTCACACTTGGCCTAATGGTCTAGGTGGTCTTAGGGTATTCTATATGCGGATATCTAAGTACTGGTTTATAAAGAATGTGATAGTTGAATTAGAACAGAGTACACGTTGCAACTTATGTGGCTGTCTATTATACATATAAGATTTTAGTTGATTTTTGGTTGCCTTGGTACCTCCATGTTCCATTTAAATCAATGCTAACTAGTTAAATGCAAGTTTTCATCTTTTCTAAAGTTGAATTTGGAAATTGATATTGATAGTTGTATTAGATAACAACATTAATTACTGCTCATATAAATTACTTAATAGAAGTTTTAACTCTTTAGTACTGCTTCTTGCTGCGCCAGATTACTTTGTTCAGCTAGACAATACTCATTGCCAAGAGGCACTAGGTGATTAATATTTGAATTTAATTCATTAGGCAAAAGATGATGAGATATATAACATTTTCAGGTCAAATATAGTGAACTAGATGAAGTGGGATATGCAGTATTTCCATTATGTTAGTCACACATCCAGGGAGACAAAATTTGTTTCACGAACATAACCAGAAAGATGGCTGTATCGTTTGAATTCGAGGCACTAAAGTGCCTTAAGTGTCTGAATAAAAGAGGAAGTTTTGTTAGTGTTTAGGGGATTTAGCTGACTAGGATGGAGCTAGTGATCAGTGCACTGGAAGAGAGTTTAGGAGTCACATAATTGGAGAAGTTACACAAGGGAACATAGGGGGGAACCAACAAAACATGAGAGTATGCAGCTTGGGCTTCTTGTTATGATACAAAAAAAAGTGGAGATCATGGAGATGCAACCACTGTTTCTTCATATCTTGCTTTGACTGATATATGGCCTTCGATCTGAAGAAATGGTTAAATATGCCGACTGAAATGAATAGTAGACAGTCTGTCAATTACAAATGTGTTACTGGATGCCTGTTTTAACTGAAGTCTAAATTGTTTCATAGGCCTTACCACAAGCCTAGGAATCTTTTTGAGTGCCTGTTTTTTGTTGACTAGCTAGGAAATTTTTGAGGTCTCCAACTTTCCATGTGAACTGGATTGGCAATAGCAAATATTCTTTTTGTTTTTCACCTTTTAGTAGTGCTTTCTTGTGAGGTTTAGAATTAATTATCTTGCGGTGGAATGCCAAATCTTAATCACCAAGCAATAAGCAAAAGCAGATTGCAGGCATCTGTCATTTTCTTATACATATTACTACTTGTCTGCCTGTTTTTGTTTTTTCAGATGTCAGGCCATGGATTTTCTTGTTATTTTTGGGTGTATGATAAACTTTTAGAGGGTTCTAGGCATCTGATCAAGTTTATGGCCATCGACGGCTTCTTGTAGTTAGTTTCTTTTTGCTGTCTAAATTTCTTGATTCAGTTTCAAGAAAAGAACAAGTTCAGACCTCAGATTTTCATTTTCGTTTCACTTTTTACAAAATGAAGCCAGGAGTGCCATAGCTACTGCTTATCTTTCTTTTGGGTAATTCTGTCACTTGTTTTATATATAGCCTTTTCTTTTTCTTTTTCTCCCAGGATGTGAGCAGAGAGGCATCAACTGTTATCTTGTTTCGACGCTACTCTTTTATAACTCTCTGCTGATCACTATTTGATTCATAGACTCATAGTATTTCTGCTCTGTTCCTCTCCTTGCCTAACAGGCAAGATTTGCGATGCTGTTGAAGTGGCTGGGAAGAATGTCTTGTCAACATCATCAGTTGTGACAACTGGTCTTGTATCTCACAGGTATAATTTGAGTGAGGAGTTTCTGGTCTTCTGGCTTCTTGCTGGACCTACATGATTTAGATAAAATTAGCTCTGCCTTTTAATTGAGTGTTCTAAGCATTGTCATCTTTGTACCTTTGACTTTGTTTAGAATTGCTACCAAACAAGTTATATATTAGTTTAGCATCTAGCTTACTTCACCATTGTCCTTGATGATCATCAACCTTTTAATCAATCAGTGTACAAAGTGATTAACATATCAGAGCTTGTTGAATGGTCCAATTTTTATACTACATAAAGAGTCAAGTGGGTAGAGCAACAGGCGGTAGTGGCCTCAGCATTTATGCCCACACAACGTATGCGCACACATTAAAGTTGAAGAATTGATGTATGGAGGGTTAATTCATATTTCTGCTGAGTATCGTGAGGGTGGTCATGCTCATTTCAAGAGATTGCAATATGACTGGATGATCAGTATGCAGCCTTGTGTGCCAATTCCAAGGTTCAATATTTTGGTGAACACAGTCCATTTTAAGGTTGAAACAGGAAAAAACAGAATTTTCAGATATTATTGCACTTTGATCGTTTTTTGGCTTCATAAAGGGCCTAGCCTCTGTAGACACTATTACATCATTTTATTTTCACAATTTTAACGAAAAAATTGAAAAATACTTAAAATTTAAGATAATGGTGTGAAATATTGAAAAGTTTAAGCCTAAAACTACCAAAATTACATTTATAATGATATTAGACCATCCAAAATACATTAAAAGGGTGTCAAGTAACTAGTCTTCTTCTACTTTATTGTTTTATTCTGGAATTCTTTCTTGGCTTACTCCCATATAAGGGGAGTTCGGAGGAAGGCTGCTGAAACTTGAAACAAAAACTTCAGGAGGTGGGTCCTGAACCAAAATGGAAACCAAGTTTTAAAACTCATTTGTCCTTTGGCAACATGAAATTTTGTTCACGTTTCATCTGATATGAGTTTCCCTATGATCATTCATCCTCAAGCTAGTGCATTCTCAAATCTCAAAAACCAGTTTGCTCCATGTTTATATTCCTGCTTGACTGTCATGCAATCTCAAACCTACAGCAGTTTCTCCAAATGTTGTCATGCTGTCCTATTCTTTGAATGAGAATCAGAATCTATAAGACTTATTTCGTTGTTAAAATAGGAGGAGTTACTTCTTTTAAAAGAATTAAGCTATTAAATTGTATGCGCTTGTCAATGCAGGTATGGTGAACAGGCAGCTGAGCTCACAACTGAAAGCCTTGATGCTGCTGGGCATGCTATTGGAACAGCATGGGCCGTCTTCAAGATCCGGAGAGCTCTTGACCCTAAGAGCTCCATCAAATCCACAAGCTTAGCAAAATCAGCTGTAAAAGCATCGGCTAATGAGCTGAAGCCGAAGCGAAAATAGCATAAAAAGCGCCATTTTTGTTTCCGTCTCTTTTACTTGAAGCTTTAAGCTCTGAACTCTGCAGCTAAATATAGGTCGAGTTTTTTTTATAATAATATTCATGTCTACGAAATGTTTGTTTTTGTTGTCTCTCTTGTATTGTAGATGATTTCAACACGTTAGCTTCTGTTATACCACTTAGTTACATAAATATTCATGGAGTAATCTTTATCTTTTGAAAGGATAGTATCTGCCATAATGGACTAAGCTGCTGGGCTTAGTGCAAAGAATAGTCAGAAGGATAACATCAAACATAAACAAGCGTTCGTTATTGGAATCTGTGGTTAGCCATGGGTCTTTTACCAAATTCCTATTCAAGTGAGATGCAACTGGCTTGTGCTTGTTTTCAAGGGAAACTAGGAGTTGTTTGGCTGGGAGGAACTATGAGAGTTAATTGTTGGAGAATAAATAATCGGTACAAGTAGATTTTGCAGGGACACTTAGCTTGTTATTCTGACAAATTTGGAGGGTATCGGAGTTGGATTCCGCAAATCTACACTCCATGGCCCATTCATAAATAAGATATCACGATCTGTTTAAGATATGATTTGTGGTATTCTGAAATCCCTCAATTGTGGATCAATGATCAATCAAATGCTTATTTCCTACTCTCTTTTTTTAAGGTGCCTCAGCTTTATTAAAGGCCTATATGTCCACTCAATTGTGGAAAACCAGGTTTACGCCAATTCCAAGGAGTTCGTTGGAGAAACCATACACGGGTCAGTGCCGGACCCGTTGAAAATCCCTAATTTAGGGGAGGGAGTTGAACACATTTTGGGAAAGTTTTAGGGGAGATGAAGCATAGGGAAGATTAAATTGCTAGTTTTTTTTGTATGAATACTCTCATAAATATCGAATTTTGTATGAAGATCTTCTTAAAATATATATTTGCATGTATCCTCGTAAAATACTTGTTTTACCACTCTACCTTTTTTTATCTTTATTTTTGTATATATACCCACCTCATTTAATGCTGTTAAAAAATTAAGAGTTTCAAATTAAAATGATTAAAATAGTCTTAATAGTTAGATATGCAAAAAGAAATATTTATAAGATAGATTGCGATAGGAGACAAAAAAGTAATTTAAAAATTTTATTTTATTTTTAATTAAAATAAATATGGTTTTGATTAATACTGTTCGAAAACTGTTATATTAGAAACATTTGTTAAAAAATAGTATTTTATAAGAGTACAAAAATAAATATAAATTTGAAGAGGGTATTCATACAAATTTAAATTTTTAGGAGAGTATTCATGCAAAAAAAAAATCCTAAATTGTTCAATCATCTCTCTAGCTTTCTCATCAAATTATACTATGGCTCAGCATGTAAAAATAATTTACGTAAGAAGGCAATATAGATGGCTGCAATCTCTCAATCTAATTTACCGTTTTACAATTTCTATAACATACCTATATTTCTAATTTTAAATATTTACATCTTTTGTCTTCAAAGTTTGAGTTAAAAAGTAGAGTAGATAAAAGCAATGCTACGGCATAATTAGGATGGCGTGGGCTCCAGAATCAGGGCTGCGATTACGGACGGTAACAAACACCCGACCAAGCCCGCGTGCAGGGTGCAACTTGGCCCGCACGAGAAGGGACACGCCGACCGAAATTTCGACAATATTTGCGTGCTGATGCAGGCAACCACCACCCCACCCCGCGAAGAAGCGCGCATTTCATTTTTACAATAATAATTGCGTGTCGATGCATGCATCGCCGAAAGGTGCAGATCATGGAAGAAGCTGCCAAAAATCTTGATCCATATCTCGGTTCCTCGTGTCACAGAACGATTCAGAAGCTACTAATATTAACTGTTGTTCCACCAGAGATCTACAATCGAATTCAATAATCTACAAAATGACAGAATGATTCAGAAGCTCTCTTCCCCCCTCCCAACTTGGCTAGAAGATTCTAAATCACTTGTTTTTATCTTTTTATTTTTTGTTCTCTATGAGAAAAGGCATGAACTAGCAAACTGGTTTCACAAAGACAATCCACAGGAGTCTCGCCAAGAAAATCTAGCCGTTGCAACCTTATTCTGTGTTGAAAAGTTGATCCAAGAGACTTCGGTGGTGGTGCTGCCCAAAGATCAATCCTCCTAAGAATAGTTTAGTTTATCCCTGGGTGCCCATTGTGGAACATCAATAGAAGAAAAGTTTTACCTAAGCTTTGAGAAATGGGAGTATGAACTCATTTTCAGAGAGTGTTCCTCCTAAAAGCTCCATCACTAATGCCAAAGACAGTGGCTCCACTTGCTGGCTTCCCGGGTGGTTGGGGCACTTGCAATTTGGCAAAGCAGTGGATTTCAGCAGCGTGGTTTAGCACCGACTAAAGTTGAAGTGGGAAGGGACATCATAACCAATCTTATGGTGGATCATGCTATAGATGGGCAGCTCAGAAACTGACAACTTGCACTTGCTTTATTCCAATAAAAAGAAGATGTGAGCTAAGATATCTTCTCCAGATAAGATCTCTTTTCTAGATCTGAGCTCCAACTTTCCCTCGAAAAGCAATCCCTTGTTAAAGTTTGTGATCGGTAGCCAAACATAAAAAACACGATTTGAGAATCATATGCCACATCTGAGAATCATAAAATCTTTTCAGTAGATTTAGTTCAAAGTTTAAGATCTTTTTTCAAGAATCTTTCTTCAGAATCGTACGGTCTAAACTCTGTGAGGCCGGCTAGATCTACACACACCATGCAGACACAGTTCTGTTAAGCTCACATCAAGTTTTAGTGGATCCAATTAGACAAGCAATATCTCATAAATGAATGGACTATATGGGATATAAGATGAAATAGCCATATTTACAAGAGGTATTTAGGGATAGTTTGCATGGCTTAGGAGCTGCTAAAAGGGAATTAAAATGAGAAATTAAGGTCCCGTACCTCTATTTCAGAACATTAAAGCAGCCAAACATACTCAGATGCTAGCATGCTATGGTAGTATGGCATGGCTTCTCAGACATCTAGTTTGATCTTCTATGTTACCACTCATAACCGAGTGGAGCAAAACTATATGAAGTATTCCAGCTGAACATCTTGTGCACATGCATCTTTTTGTGGAGTCAAGGTCAGCTATAGACTGGAGACATCAAAATGGCAACATGATAATGATACAATGCGATCTTCGTTTGGTTTTGGACAACAAATATGAGTTATTTTGCTCTTCCTCTGTCTCTGTTTACAGGTAACTTGAACCAACAACTCAGAACTCCCTGATGTAGCATCCGATAGAGAATTCCTTCAAACCCAAAATCACCCTTGACACTAAATTTAAGTCAGATAAGAAAAGAGAGTTACTTCCAAGATTAGTCGAGGTCATCAGAGTAATTTTAGCGCTCTCTATCATTTTAAATTTCCGTCCGCCATCCAGCCAACTTTTGAAGAATAACAATGGTCGAGAGAATATGGAAGAAAAATCAGATGACAAAACCGCTTTTTGAAATTCGCTGCAAAATCCATGTTCAATAAGTGGGAATCGACAAAGCTCGATTGCTTCACCACAATGGCTCTTTAGTAGTGCAGAATATTTTATCTCGTGTTCTGGGTAGATGAAGCATGGCAGGAGCACATCAGACTTCTTCAGCTGTGATGAAGCCATTGGCAAAGCTTTTCAAGAGGCTCCAGACCTTCGTCAAGTGCAGAGAGAACAGAACATCCATTCTTCTACAGAGGGAAACTGTCCCTGGGCAGCCAGAAGACGAGGAATTCAGCTACCAAACTACGCGCTGTCTCCCCTCCTACTACAGCATCTTTGTTGCACGCCTGGCCATCATGGTAGGTGCTTTTGCTGGCTCTTTGTTTTGATTTCTGGAAAACAATTTGGATATCTTACCTCAAATGAATACATGAGATTAAATACTAGTAAAAAGAATAATGAAGAAGATCATTAATGATTCTGATTTCTGAAAGTAAATACTACTCCCTTGGGAAGGCATAAGTATTGTAGATAAAAACTCCATGACATATATGCCTGTGACCCAGTGTTAGTAAATAAACTTCATCCATACAGATGCAAGCATACTGCAGTTTGGGATCCAGAAATGCAGTAGAATCATTCAAAAAAAAAGAATTCCATGATTTTGGAAGCATAAAACAACAGATTTAAGATAGTGACCACATAAGCTGAGGGTCCATTTTCTTTTCCATATCTTTCGATGTTCCCAACTGGCCAAATATTTTGGTCCTACATCTTTTCCTAAGTTGCTTCATATAATTGTCAGTAAAATGACAGACTTGGTACATTTGAGGGTTGTCTAACTTCTAAATAATCTTTATATAACTAGTTCCTAGAATGGCGTGCAAAAGATGTTATCCAGGAATTTGGCCACTAAGCTGCCAATGAACCAATATATTCATCCAATGATAAGATTTCCTAATTTGCTTGTTACAATACAAAAGCTTAAAGATTAAGTTATCATGGATATATTGAAGCCTATGCAAAATCCAGCTGAGCTCTCTCTCTTCCCTTCCTCCCCTCCCCCCCTCTCCCTCTCTTTTTGCATGATGTTGGTGAGGACATGACTTCTTGCATGATTGTGCCATATCACTAATTTGATTGAAGGCGTGGTTGCTTAACACAGAACACCAATCCAATTATTGCTGCCAATGTGTTACAAACTGTAAACAAATAATTCAGGAAATTTGAAGAAGCAACAACTTTTTCAAATTTGGTATTCAAACATCTTTTATATTGTACCAAAATGAATATGCTTTTATAGAAATCAACATACATGTCATAAATAGCTACTATTCTTCTTTCTTCTAATTGCAGGTCATGCTCGCCATTTTAATTGGGATGTTAACCATGCTGACATGGCATTTTACAAAGGTTTATACAACAAACTCTATAAATAGCTTAGCTTATGGCCTTCGCTATGAACTTCTACAGTGACCCATTTTAAGAGTGTGGAACATCCTGAATTCCACTGTAGAAATAACAATGGCCCAAGTTAAGCTCTCTGAATATGTCATCGGTCGTTATGAGAAACCATTGCCCGAAGAACAAGTTGAGGTCGACATATCACTCATTATTTATCATTTTGTTCCAAATTTGTTTTCCCATAGAAAACACCTCAAAGTAATTGGTATTATTGATCTTGACAGCTATACCAAATGATGAGGGATGTAACGTGGGCACTTTTTTCAAGCAGAACAGCTCTTAATGCAGTAACCATAAGTTACAGAAATGGATTTGTCCAGGCATTTCATAGAGACCTCCGGAGCAACACTACATTCTACATCTACTGTGAACTAGTAAATTCATCAGTCAATCAAGGAAAAGCACATCGTGGCCATATTCACAAATCTAGAGAAAAACATGCCTCTGCCATTTGGTATAGAGAAAGACTTGATCCTGTCACTGGGGAAAAAAAGGGTGATCGGAAGCAAATACCCCCAGATGATCTGATTAAAATTGCAGGTCTCCAAGAAGTACGAGATGGTGCTGCTTCGTGGCGTGTAAACGTGGGCAAGTTTACAGACTCACCGCTGCTTTCAGCGGCATTACCAGTCAGGCATCCTTCTGGAGGAAGCATAGTGGCAGCTGTTGGTGTCACAACAGCACTTAAAAGCGTTGGTCAGCTGATGAAGGAACTTGTAGACTTCCACAGTGGCTACATGTATTTGACTTCTTTGGAGGGTTATGTACTTGCAACATCTACAGATGCTCCACTATTGAGGAATACAACAGGTCGGAAGCTTATGATGGCTACTGATTTGGAAGATCATATTATAAGATCAGGAGCAGAGTGGTTACAGAAAGCGTATGGCAATAAGTTTCCAATCAATCATGAAGTTCATGCTGAAAATGTCTTGTTGGGTAATCAGCGATACTACATAGATTCATTTTTCCTAAATCTGAAAAGGCTTCCCTTGGTAAGAATTCCAAGTCTGAAAATTAAAACTGTATGTTAATTCAAGGTATGCAGCTGGGCTTCTTCTGCAAAGTCTGGTATAATATGGCTTAATGCACTAATAAGACAAAAAGGTTTTCCTTTGAGATTGTTATACATTCTTCACCTTTAGATTGCCTATGTCAATAACCGAGACTTATCAGTGACAACAATATTGATGCTACTTATCGATTTTCTTTTTTGTTTTACTAGAATCTTAATACTGCCACTATATTGTTAGTAAGAGGAGTTTTATACCAGAATATCTTCATATTTTTCAAGTATTTCTTTTTTGTTTTACTAGAATCTTAATACTGCCATTATATTGTTAGTAAGAGGAGTTTTATACCAGAATATCTTCATATTCTTCAAGTATCCTTGTTTGAATACCCATATCAAGTGATTCAACTTTTATTTTCAACATGTATGCAAAGAAACAGCACAAAATAATTATCAAGGTAATAAATGAAAGAAACAGAAAAGGAGGAACAAGCAGAAAAGGGCGAAAAAACTGAGGGTCCACTTGGATGAACTACAAAATCATGATATTTCATAATTTTCCATGTAAATTGAAACAAAAAGCTACAATTTTCATTAAAAAAATTATGATTTTATGACATTAGGTGTTTCATTGTCCCATGAAATTTCATAAAAGCTCTTAAACAAAATTGGAGCTTTATACTCTGAGCAGAATTTTCCAAGTTCATGCTCTTTCTCCTGACCATCATCCATTTTTACTCTTTTGAACCTTATCTTTCTAACAATAAAACCTTCTCTTTAAAAAAAAAGCCTAGGAAAGTTATTTTTGAAACAAAACTCTCTGATCACAGCTTTAAAAGACTTCCTGTGAAGGAGAAAGCCCACTTGCCTCTAAATTGGGCATTTTAGGTTGGAAATGGAAGGTGCAAGAGCATTGAATTGACTCCTTTTTATTTGGAGGTGACCTGAAAATAACCCATTCTGGTCCGAATTAAAGTCATCTAGTCAGGCTCAGATTGAAAAGTTGGACCAATTCAAATCTGGATAGGATACTGGATAACATATGAACCTTTTAAGACACAAGACAGCCAAAAGCTAACAAAATATGTCATTTCTCAATTGAACCAACCATCCAAAAAATTTAAGCAAATAATGTGCTGTAGTTATAACTTTATGTAACTAATCATTAACTTTTCTTTTATCAAAGCAACCTAAATATGATTCTCAATTAATCTTACGCAGAATAGGTTATTGAGACTGCGTACATGTTGGCATATTTGTTTTTTTCCTTACATGATACTTTCAGGATGCAATCAAGTAACCTAATCTACACATGCTCTCCATGGTTTGTTTCTGGGTTATTGTCAACTGGATTCATCCAAGAAAACCTAATGGACTATTAAAATAAATCTTAAACCTGATCGAACTGAATAAAAAATGGAGTGGATGAGGCTCGGATTCAAATTTTTGGTCCCATTCAGACATGGATCGGACTTGGGTTGTGCCAAACACCATCCAACCTAACCCTCTTGCATCCCTGTGAAAGAGAATGGGGAGCAAGAACTTTGCAAAAGATCCTAATAGATAATTACGAATGAGTATCCAGTTAAGACTTGTTATAGTTTGTAAGTAGACATTATTATTTAAATGTTTTACATGGAGAAGTAACAATAGCTATTTTTGTACACTTGATTGGAAAACAAAAAGATTGGAAAAAAATGAAAGGGTTTATTCAATTCAGCATCAGCCAAAGCTACCTATAGGTATGTTTGTTGGCACCAACTTACATGTAGAACTCAGATAGGTTTAGGACAAAGTACCGCAAACTGATGGAACTGGATGATTCAAATTGACTTTTCCTACTACATTTTTTGGTGGTATGATATAGGTGTTTAGAAGACTGATTAAAGGAATCTTCCAAATTAGAAGAAAGAAATTGTGTAACATACCTTCAATAGGGTTTATATTATAAGACAAGTTTCATCAGTCTCTTTTGTTTGTTGCCTAAGATGACATCACTGGCAATTTTTGCTTCCAGCCTTCCATGAAAGTTTTATTGTAATTGGAACTTTCTGCAGGTGGGGGTAATCATCATTCCAAGGAAATACATAATGGGAAAGGTTGACCATATAGGCTTTACAACATTGGTTATACTGATATCTGCATCTATTTGCTTTCTTGCTATTGGCTGTGTTTGCATATTAATATTGACAAGTGGTGTCTCAAAGGCAATGAAACTCAAAGCAGAACTAATAAGTCATTTAGATGCAAGAAGGCGAGCAGAGGCATCAAGCAACTACAAAAGTCAGTTTTTAGCAAACATGAGGTGATTAAACATTTCATAATTATCTTGCAGTATAATATCAAATATGATCTTCCTATTACTGTTAAAAGGTCTGGGAATTATTCATTGCACATCACCGCTATAGGATTGGCTCCGGCTGCAGGTAGGGTAAAATATGCAGTGGTCATGCAAATACATAGGCTCTTCTCTACACCCGACATAGGGAAACGGCAATATTAGCACTTAAATGTCCTGAGGAAGAATGAATTTTTACATAAAATACAATTTAAGATGGAACCATGTAAAACCACCATTATCGTAACCCCCTTTTCAAATGAACACATGTTGATGTTCCAGTTTTTAATAGGATAATGTATTTGTACCAGAAAGTTTTTGTACTATTAGACATATTGCTGTATAAAAGGAATAGTTTAGTTGCTTTTCATCTTTATACACATTGTATCTACATATATGGGAGTACCCATTAAATTTGTAATTAAGAATCTATTATTCTGCTTGTACTTACCACATAAAAGTAACATATTTTACTATCCAACACTCAGAATTTGTCATAAAAACTTGCAAGTTATATAGTGAGAGATGGTTATCTAATTTGCTTTCTACTACTGGATGTGGTATTCTCACCAATAAGGTCTGAAGCATCGATTGAAACCAATTGGTATTAGCTAGGGGCAATCTGAAAATTATCCTATTTCTTGGGTTGGCCAGTTTCAGTTGAAACCAGCAAGGCCAACATTTTTTAGACAAAATGGATCATATGCAGCAAGAGACGATCTGAAATTGACCCTCTTTTCTGGGTTTCAGCCCATTTCTGATGATATCAGTGTGACCAACTTTTTTAATAAAAACATCTATTTAATTTATAATATATCATTTTGAATGTTGGGTCAAGGTCAGATGAGATTTTGAGCAAGAAAGTACTTTATAAAGGCTAACTAATGTCAACAACTGAAAAACACCATCACCAAAACAATAACAGTTGAGTTCTACTTTATAATAGTGAAGGAAAAGACTTCAATACACTAAGGACTAAAAGTTTGATAATTACTAAACTATGAATTTTAAACAATTAAATTTTATTAAGTAAATAAAATATATTTTCTAATACAATATTATTGGTATTTTTTAAACTTTCACCTTGTATATAGTATTAACTTTAGCCTAAAACTACTAAAACTGCACAGGAAACAAAATTTTGTGTAATAATTTTTCTTGAAATGTTTCGTGACATTTTTCTTGATTTCGTTATTTTCTTCTTTTTAACCAATTTCTTTTGAAAATTTCCTGATTCCTTTGACAGAAACTCCAAAACTTGGAGTCTGAGCATAATCACAAAAGATGCTTCCAAAACCTCCACAAGTTTGACCAAGACAAAATTGAAACCAAAGGTTCAAATTTCAAAGTCTTGCTTATCGAACTCTATACAATTTTACATTACCTGTCATCAATGGAATCCAACTATCATTTGCTACAATTGCTAATCTAACATCAATGGCATTACAGTAATGACATAGGCAATTTATAATCTACTCAAAAGGGGCATATATTCCAAATAAAATCTTCTACATGCCTTCATAATCCAAAGAATTCAACAGTCAAAATTCATGATGTGTGGAAAGTGCTGATACAATTATATTACTCTACAATCAGGGTATTTTAAAACTAGCAATTTTTCTCTAAATTGGAAACGTATTCCCAATCAAATCTTACAGATGGTTTCAAAATCCAAAGAATTCAACAGTCAAAATTCTTGATGTGTGGAAAAATGCTGACACAATTATATCACTCTTCAATAAAGGTGTTTTAAAACTAGCAATTTTTTCTCTAGAATGTTGTCTGTTCTCTAAAATGTATGTATGTATGTTCACTCCTAGCAGTTCAAGGAGAATATTTTATAATATTAGACACTTTTCTTACCAGTATCTTGCTTGTCTTAACTGCTATTGAGCTTTATCCAATGTAGTAACAAAATTTTTTGAGTTATTGAAAAAAAAGTCTCTTATTATTCATGGATATTTCTATCATTTTATTTTATTTCATTTTTCAAAAAGGTGCATAATTATTTTTTCATAATTTTTACAGATCATCCATGTTTTCTTGTGAATATTTTGTGAATCATTACAAAAATTTACTAAATTTTTCAGTATTTTTTCTGTATTCATTTCTCCATTTTTTGAATTTCCGATCTCCGTTCTTTGAATTTTGCTGAATTGCGAACTTACGTCGTTTAAGAAAATAATCAAATCTTGAATTTGTAACTTCTGAACCAAATTATTGAGCCTCTCTCTCTCTCTCATGCGTGATACATAACCTAGAAACTTCTGATGATACATTTTTCTCCATTTCATACATTTCTTTCTATTTTTTTCTGTGTTCCTTTCCGATATTTTGCGTACTGGTTTCAACTCTAAGCCTGTCCTTTTGAGTGGTATCCTTCTTGCACCTTATCACCACTTCTAGCATTATTTGTTACTTTCCATCTCACTTGAACATGGATCATCCCTTTTGCACTAGTTCTAGTCATACTGGAACAGATTTAGCTTCCAGTAATATCATGACATTGAGAGATTATCAAGCTTAATCTGTTTGTTCGCTTGTAAACTTCTTGCTCTCTTAGTTGTTCAAACAGGTAAGAGTTTATTCTGTTAATTCTTCACTTTAATAAATCTACTTAAAAGTTTTGTTCTTTTATCCTACAGTCATGAACTGCGAACACCAATGGCTGCAGTAATTGGGTTATTGGACATTCTTATATACGATAACTGTCTTACAAATGAGCAATTTGCTACAGTTACACAGATTCGCAAATGCTCAACTGCCTTACTTCGGCTACTGAATAACATCTTGGATCTCAGTAAGGTAAAAGTAATTCAATTTATAGAATTGTTCCCCGGAGAGAGAAAGATGGAAAACTGAGAGCGCTTATCATAAATTCCTTTAGTATTCTATTTTGAAGCTGCATTTTTTCCTGGTACATTCTATTATTGCTGCTCCATGATGTACACATTACTAGCCATTACTTGGTAGTACAGTATTATCAGAACTTGTGTTTCTGAAATTCTTGATTAAAAGAATATAAGTATACCTGCTTATCTCATATATTCTTCATAATCATTTCACATTTACCTTTTTCTCATTCCACTTCATTGCTAGCCACTTACCAAATTTGCTTCACAGAAAAACACACAATCTTATAAGCTTTTTACATGATTAATTCTGGAGATCTGACTGGCTGTAAAGGACTTAGTATACCTGCTATGTAACCAAGTTTCTATTTCGGACTCCAATTATGCAATCAATTGTTCAAAAAAAAGAACTCAAGAAAATTGTTCTCAGGAAAAAAAAAATGAGTGAAGGCCTACAGTTATGCACCTTTTGGGCCTCCTTCAATGTTACACCCGGAGAACTACTGTTATTTCATCCAAAAGTTCCTTCTTTATTATAATAGATTAAATCTAGAAGCACTTAAGGCTACAAATGATTTCCAGCATAATTTTTCCCTCTTATAACGAAAAAGGCATCCTAAATCATACAATCATTTTAATGAAAGAGACACTGGTATAAACCATCTTACTGGCAAGACAATAGATGATTTTTCAATGTATAATCAGTTCAAGAAAGAGAAATAGAGGAAAAAGAATCCTTGGTGCTACCTACCAATTGAACAAGTAAAGATCCATGTCAAAGAAGATCAGGAAAAAAAACCATCAGCATGAACATCAACAAATAATGCGAGAGTAACAGCTTTGTTGAGTTTTTAATTGAATCCATTTGATTACTAACTTGAAATAAAGCTGTTTCCTGATGGGGATTTTTATTTTTGATGAATCTGATTGCTCCATTATCTGGATTCTTGCATAATTCATGCTCTATTTTGAAAAAAAAATGTACTGCAGTGTTAAACACAATTTTCTTCAACCTGTAATTATGGAACCAGAACTTTTGCATATAATGTCCTATTTTTTCTCTTAACTATGAAGACCCACTTCATTGCCTTCATTGCAAAATTCATATACATATACATACGTATACACACACACACACACAGACAGAGACAAGTATATGTGTGTGTATGTATAAATATGCATAGCGAGACAGAGAGAGAGAGAGAGAGAGAGAGAGAGAGAGACATACATATAGATCCCATAATCAACAGCAGGTACACTTAGGAAATGGGTGTATTTTTTAGATTCCTAGGACAAGCAAGCACATGACCAAGCATCACCTGAACTTATTAAATTAATGAATCACATGCTTTAACCATTATCAAGAAATATACAGATATACAAATTGAAGTTATTAAACTAGCCCTAGTTAATAACAGCACAAATAAATAAAAAGGCATACTCCGGGAGCTTTTTGAAGCCAATGTAAATAAATTTAGTAGGAAAATTAATAGGTGACAGATTTGGGTCCAGCTGTTGGCACCCCTCTCCTCAAGACTGTGCTGGGAGGAGGTTCCAATTTTGAACCCGGATGGCAGCAAGCCCCCCATATTCTCAACAAAAAAAAAAAAAAAAACTAATAGAAGAGAAACTTGACAAAAAATTGATACTAGAGCTGTTTAGAGGAGCCCTTGTATCATATTGTATATGCAATATATGAAGGCAAGTACAACTCGGTTTTCAAATATTGAACATGCATCAACCCTTTTGTTAAGAAGTGCTACCAGTTATGTTCTTACCAACAGACAAGACTTTGATAACATGCACATTCACTATTGATTATTCTTTCTGGTGATGTCCTCACATATTATCTAAGACGAAGTCAGAGTCACACAAGCCATTTCATAATAGTCCACAATGTCATTGCAGGTTGAATCTGGAAAGTTAGTACTTGAAGAAGCAGAATTTGACTTGGGGCGAGAACTTGAAGGACTTGTTGACATGTTCTCAGTACAATGCATTAACCATAACGTGGAGACCACACTAGATCTCTCTGGTGTGCTTACCAACTTTTAATTAGATCTCCGGAAAACATTATATAAAAGTTTGATAACATATAAACATCATAATCTAAAAATAAATATTCTTATTGGATACAGAAAGTATGAAAGTTGAACATGTCAACTGTTAGAAAATATTTCTGACCAGATTCAATAAAAAGTTTCTAAAAAGTAATAATGCAGTTATTCCATTTTCAGATTACCAAATCTATGGGTTTCAACAGCCTCATGTACTTTCTCTATTAATTGCACCATAAACTTTTCCGACTTTGAGATAAAGGTACATGCTCCAAAAAATTAGAACAACTTATAATTTCTTCAAAAAGGTGAAATCACCATAGGCTAAGCCAATTACCAAGATTTTAAGTTCCGGTGGGACGGGGGGCGTCCCAGCCATCCCATCCTATTCCTATGAGAAAACGAGAGTGAGATGGGGTCGGGACTCCAAAACTCATCCAGAGAGAGAAGATGAAAGATGAAAGAAAAAAAAGAAAGGAGAAATGAAGAAAAGGAAAACATGAAAGGAAAGAAGAAGAAAAAAGAAAGAAATGAAGAGAGAAGAAAAGGAAAGAAAGGAAGGAAAAAGGAAAGAGAGAGAAGAAGAAAAAGGAAAAAAGAAATAAAGGAAGGGATAAAAAAAAAAGAAAAAGAAAAGGAAAGAATGGAAGGTAGAAGAAAAAGAAAGGAGGGAAGGAAGGAAAGAAGAAAAAGAAATAAAAGAAATTAAAGAAAAGAAGAAGGGGAGAGCGATGAGGATATCTACACCACCACCAAGACGGGACGGGACAGCGGGGCATCTCATTTTATGGAAAAACTAGGACACCCCATCCCACGGGATTTAAAACCTTGCCAATTACAAGTAAAGTGTTGCAGAATTATCCTGACCAAGTGATAAGAGATATCAAGATCTTCTCTTATGCCTTAACGTTACCATGTATGAGTTAGAATCTACAAAACAACTCTTCCAATTAACTGATTTTTAATGACTGATGATGAAATTACCTGCCAATGGGAACTGCATTACTTGGTGCTGATTCAAATAACAAGAAAATTGCTTTTGATGCAAAAGATAGTTCGAAAATCACATATAATATTGCATATTATATTTTATTTGCTTGACCAAAAGATCTAACTGAAGGAGTTGAAAGATTATATATAAAAAGAACAGAGTATAACTAGTTGCGCATATATTAACTTCTGATTTTTCAGGGGCACTGTCTCAATTTGCATTATCATATAACTCTGTTATGTGCCCTTTCTTTTGTAGATGACATGCCAAAAGTAGTTCGAGGAGACTCTGCAAGAATAGTTCAAATATTTACAAATCTCATAAGCAATTCCATAAAGTTCACATCAGGTAAGTATCTCAACATCAACCATGAGTCATATACTCTTGATGTTGACAAATTATACAAGAATTTTGTTAGAAATCAAGATGTTTTATCATCTCAAAGAGGTATATGTTGTCTTTTTTATCAAAGCAAGATAGTTGGAGGATGGGAATAATGGAATGAAACAAAGTTGGAAGGTGAAGTGAAAGATTTTAGTTCCTTTTTTTTTTCAAAATGCCAAATTTTATTTGCTTTTTTTCATGCATGGCAACTTTTCTGTTTCCATCTATTTACCAAGGGGGCCACATTCAAATCCTGTGGCCTACCAAGATAATTACGTACAAGTTTAACTTTATCTAGCTTCTACCAACTTCTATCCAAATAAAAGAAGATAATTACTGACTCTTCCATCTTCATCTGAGAAGAATCCTAGAAAATAATGAAACATAAAAAAGAACAGCTCCATATAGAACAAACGAGATAAAAATAATACCCAAACCCGTATCTTTACCCCCAAATATAATGATAAGACTCCAAAGATAATCCGAATCAATATTAATAGTATCAATAAAAATTGGATTTCACCAGTTTCTTTTTCTTTTTTATGTGAACGAGGAATAATACTGTAAAGGGTTCATTTGTGCTAAACCAATTCAGATAAGTAGATATTTGACCATACTTCGCATGATTGCCTAGTATAAAGCTTTGTGTAATTTTCATGTTGTTTGTCAGGATCATAGCAATCTTTTTGTAAAAGCATCTTGTTCACAATATTTTTAAAATCTAGGAAGGCCAAATAAAAAATAAAAAAAAAACAGGGAGTAGAGTTCAACAGAAAATTGTTGAAACATCCATATTAGTCCATGTGCTGTAACTGCCTGTAAGAAGGTTCATGTAGTTCCACTTGCCTGGTTCAAAATCACTGTTCTCCGAGTTTCCAGTGGATAAAGAATTTTAGCAAGAAAACAAGGAATAAATGCCAACCTTTGAGCAAGGCCAACTTGATGTGAAAGCAAGCAATTTTGTTGAAGACCCACAGCACCAGAATCGACAGCAACTCTTCAAGAACTGAGAGTATAAAGCTCGTGATGGATTACTAATAAAACATCAACATCTGGACCCTATTCACCTACACACGATAATTAATATACAAGGAAGATAAGAGAAGCAAAAGACAAGCAACAATATTTATAAAATCATTAGCAAACTTTGATCCAGCCAATAGGCCCAATACATGGAGGATGGCACAGAAAAAAAAGGCATTATGCATGAAGGAAACATCAGCAAGTAATTTATTAAACAGAGGCAATGTTTACAAGCTTTTGTAGTCAGATTATCAAGTGAGTCATCATCAGTGAATTGGAGCTCAGTTAAGTAGTGTCTAAAGTACAACTATCAGTCAAGAAACATTAGAGATCTGATAGCATTATGTAAACGAGACTTATGTGGAAAAGAAAAATGTTCCATGAAAGAGTAAGAAATCATATATTTAAGAAGAAGAGAGTTCTAGGTTTTACAGTTTATATAAACTTCATAAGTGCTACTTGGTTGGTTGAAGCAAATAATTTTGTAGTGATCATTCGATTCTTTTGTAAATATTGATCACAATAACCCTATTGTTCATGAACAATTTGAAAGATGCATTTGCCACTGTCATCCTGCAACCAAGCCTGAAAGAACAAAAGAAAGGTGACATATTACAATTAAGAATTTAGGATCGTGAAGATTTAGTAAAGCCACAAGAAGAAGATGAAATGAACATCATTCCAGGAAGAAATTCTCAGAAAATCACAAAATAGGTCAACTTGATTAAAGACACTCTTCACATAGAAACTCTCAAAAAATCACAAAAAAAGCCGTTTTTGTTATTTTAGTCTATAATGCCACATACAAGTCTAACAAACTTTTCAACGTAAAAAACTTATGAGAACATTAACAGACAGCATATTTGAATGAGTTTCAGAAGGCCATATTATTCTACGTGGATGGTGTGACAACTCAAATCATTCGAGTAGGCCTGAGTGTCCTGAAGATCAAAAGATATCACAGTGCACCCTCAGAAACAAATCAAAGCAACATGAGAATATTGTGAAAAAGGAATACCAGAAAAATGAGAAAATCACTCTGTGGTTTGAAGTTGAAGACACAGGTTGCGGTAAGCAATTATTCTCCTCATGTCGGCCATCTCCTAGTGATTTTTGAGACAAAGCTAGTGTTTTGTAATCTAATGCTTTGCAGGAATTGATCCAAGCAAATGGGAATCAGTATTTGAAAGTTTTGAGCAGGCTGATCCATCAACTACACGAATGTAAGCAGGTTAACCTATATCCTACAGCATACTTTGTTACAGCTACTGTACGTTTAATAGTGTCTAACATCAGTATTCAATAAGTACAGGGATCTCCGGTTAAAGAAATAGTGTATCTCTACTATAAGAATGCTTCTTTTTTTTGTGTGTGTGTGTGTGTGTGGTTTGTTATCATTTGCAGGCATGGAGGAACTGGTCTTGGCCTGTGCATCGTGCGCAACTTGGTGAGTTAAACATTACCAACATGCTTGATTTGAATTAAAATTTTATTGGCACATTCCAAAGTATTTCTGCAGATTCAAGAGAAAAGAAATTGAAGTTCCAAATCATATAATCCCTTGAAACCCAAACAAAGTACTGTCAAATTTTGCTATTTCATTCAGAAACTCTAAAGCATAATCATGAGTTTCACATCATTTTATCCAATGAAACTGGATACAGCTGAAATGCAGGCAGCATCACCAATATCCAAGCTGAAACATAATTTAAAGTTGATTCTGTATGTGTTAGCAAAATCTAACCTCTGAACTAACAAAACACTTGTTACACAATGGGGAAAACAATTCCACAGCAACCAACAATATCAATACTTTCCTTACCAAAAAAGTATTTATTGCGAGCAGTAGTATTTCATTAAAAAGAATTATTTGAAAGAGTCTTCCCAAGTAATAAGAAGTTGTAGCCTACAACTGAAGGCTCATTGAACTGGTACCGGGGGTCGTAACGGCCAACGACCGGTTCGGCACGCTACAGGTCCGTACCGTGTCACTTCGGGGTGTACCCAAATAGGGAGATGGAGGGGGAGAAGAAGAAGGACAGTGAGAAGAAAAGAGAGACAGAGGGAGGGAGAGCAGCCGGTACCATCGTGGTTCGAGGAGAGCGGCGGCCACGGGAGGAGGGGGCTCCGATTCTTTGCGGCGAGGAGCTTTTCTGTGATGGAAGGCAACTGGAAGGGGGGGTGAGATGACCTTCATTGAGAGATCGAGATGCAGCATACCAGCAAGCGGTGGAGATCAGAACCCTCGGATAGAGAGAGAGAGAGAGGCAAGGAGAGGGAGGGGGGGCGAGGGGGAGGAAGGGAACGGGCTCCAGTTCTTCGTGGCGGGGGGGCTTTCCGGCGATAGAAGGCGACTAGAAGGGAACAAAAGGGTCTTCATTGAGAGATCGAGGGGTGGCGCATCGATGAGGGGTGGAGATTGGAATTCTACGAGAGAGATCACGAAATCGAGGGCTCAGGACCATCTGGGGGATCGGGTTTTATTAAGGCCGAACCATTCATACCGTCCGAATCATTTCGATTCTCGCTGGTTTGTGGTTCGGTACGGCCCGAAGCATCGCAAATAGCCAACCTTGTTGCAACTCTTTTTTTCCTTGTCAAAATGGTATGAAGATTGATGGATATTCAAATAGCACCATCATTAGGTACTCGCGAGTACTTGCAGTCAAAGTTTTAAAGCCAGTGCCGGTACCCATACAAGTTACTGGCTGTGGCTGGTATAGCACATGATAGAAATTCTGGTCAGCACACCCCATGGCATGGCCTATTTTAGCCTCACATAGGGTTTAATGCCTTTTTCTAAAAAAAAAAAAAAAGGCTAGTTAGGTTGCCATTTTGATGGGTGATTGAGTGGGTTTAGGGTCGGAGGTGCGCTGCCGATGGAATATGGTTGCTCCACGATATTCGTAGACTTTGGAATGAGTGTGTCTTTCATCGAGCTATACATGTCTACAGAAGGCGAATAGTGCTACGAATTGAGTGGTCTTCTATGTGGTTCATCATTCCGGAGGATTTATCTGGGAGAACCACATGTCTGCCCCTTCTTCTTTGCACTATCTCCTTTTTTTTTTGCATTTTGTAGATTGTACCCGCACCTATTGTGTGTGAGTCATCGATGAATACACACACACACAAAAAAAAAAAAAAGTCATTTTGATGCATCAAAATATTATTTTATTGGAGTCATCAGGCCTTAATCAATTAGAAACGTGTGCATGCATGTTAATACATATGAAACGCAAATATGATGAAATTTCCATCTCATGCACTTTTTTTGGTTATCAAGTCAAGCACTATTAGAAGACACATTGTAGTTGAAACCTGATTATAACTTTATAAGTTACTATTTTATACATGAATCTCCACAATTCCATATGCAAATAAGATAAAAAATGTTCTGACACCTTATGGCCTGAGCAAAACAAAGTAACACCTACAGTGTCATCATTCACCTCAATCCTCGCTCACATTATTCAGAGCCATCAACAAAAAAACAAAAAAAATCTAAAAAAAAAAGGGGTTCTGCATTAAAACCTCATAAACCGAAAACAGATAGGGAATTCATCATTAATAATTGACGTAAGCACTAACTATAGGAGACTGCAATCATGGAAATACAATGTTGGAGTCTTGGAAATACAAAGAATTTTTCATCACTTGTAATCAAGATGAACATTTACCACTAATTCTAAAGTTCTGATCATGTTTATTGAAGCATGGAGAATTGTATTCCATGCCTTAATACCATCGAAGATCTACTTCTTTGCAAGTTAAATTTAAAAATAGCATATGAAATCATTCATTTCTACTTCTGTCATGAAGAACAACTTTTCTTCTCACCAAAGATAATTGAAGTTTGTACCTTATGATGGTTCCCAGGTAAACAAGATGGGTGGAGAAATAAAGGTTGTGAAGAAGGATGGTCAGGGGACCTTGATACAGTTATACTTGGTCCTTGGAATGTCTGAGGATTGCACTATAAATAGCTTCCAGACAGAGTTTGGCAAATATAGTTTGAAGGTAAGTAGTCTAATACATCAATTCTTCTTCATCTTCCTAGTATGCTGATTTTACTCATCAAAATCTACCTTTTCCCACAAAATACATCCCATTTTTTTTTTAAAGTAAGATTGTTGACTACTAAGTACTAACTATATAACAAATGAATAAAGATGGCTGAGTCCATTCAAATAAAAAGGGAAAAAATCAACCAGAACAAGTTATATACATGCTAATATGCTGCCTTCTGCCTGACATTACATGCAAATAAACCTAATAAAGTCCATTTTTTGTATGCATATGACCTATACATGACTAAATTGTTAGAGAAAAAGAAACTGTCAGAAAGTAATTAGGAGAGTTTCTTTAGTCACAAAACAAGATAGAAAGTATTGCTCCTTTTAGGTGGAGTAGGATCAACAACTAGAAAATCGACAACTGTTCAATTCTGCATCAAGCATGATATGACATCTTAGTAGCAGGCAAGTTTGATTATCAGTGGAAGTGCAAGACCAAGAACCAATATAAACTGGGCTAAGCAGCTTACAAAAAGTCATGTAACATGCTGCAGGAAGTAAAATGTTTTTTTTTTTGGTAGGAAAAGGAAAATGTTGAAGACCCATGGAAAAAAAAGAGTGGCTGAGCTTACAAACAAGCATATCTATCTAGTGAAAATTTGAAGATTTGGAGAACGACAGATGAAGGAAAAACATGTAGCATCAATTTGTTAGAAAAAAACTAACCTGTTAATTCAGATACAATAGCTGCATCCAAAATTTAAAAAAAAAAAAGAAAATGAAAAAAAGATATGATGGAGCAAATAGGATGATTCTACCCATTTTTCATTGGACTGGTAAAAAATCTTTGATGAGTACTAAGTTTTAACAGGTCAGTTAATAAAGAAGACAGTGGCAAACTTTATGTAAATATCGACAGTATTGAAGGCATGTATATGGGCTCAATGTCCAGTGCAAGAACTACTTATGAGGAGACTGGGAAGTGGGAAGTCCCAAGTTGCACTAGCCTAGACTGGGGTTCACCTTTAAGACCTAACTTTGATACTTGTCAAGGAAGCAATAGCTGCAAATTTCAACATGAGGCACTTCAATCCTATGTATTATACAAACAACAAACACCTCGGTACCTTCTGTCCAGTAAATCTGTTGAAGAACTGTACTCTGAAAATCAAGGTATATTTAAAGAAGAAAAAGCATACAACAAAGAATTCAAGACACTGGCGACTAAGAGAGGATTGGAAGGTGAAGAAGAAACATGGGAGAAAGAAGTAATAGTAGATTGTAGTTGTAGGGTGCTTTTTCCATCATTTAGTTCCGTTGGGCAGCATTCAAAAACAGTTAAAAGACCATCCTGCATCCATAACCATAACCACAAAGCATGGTCAAAAGTAGGAGTCACAAGCAAAAGGTCAGTGTCAACAGCACAAGAGCAAAATAGCTAGGAGTCCTTTCGTTATCTATAGGTTAAGTTTCAGAATCGAAAAAACGGAAAGAGTAAAAAGAATAGCCAATTCTAAACATAGAGAGGTAGAGAAGAATGATTGGATTTTGGATGAAAATATGTAAATGTTGGAAGTATAGATAACATAGATAGTAACATAGACATAAGATGATGAAGATGCATTTGCAACAGTCCATCTTCTTTTTCTTTTGTTTTAAGATGATCATTTTAGGGTGCATTTGGAGGTTTTAAATTTTAAGCTGATGATTTTATCTTTTTTATTCAAAATTTTCAGATTAAAGTCAATTTTTTTTGGAGTTGTTTTTTTTCCAAATGAGAAAAGTCTAAAATAGAAAATTATAAGATGATTGGGGGGGGAGAAAATCATGAATTAGAAAAATTCCACTAGAAGTATGGCCAAATGTGCAGAACTCTAAAATAATGAATTGTAATATCTAGCTCCCCAAAAATCATGACTTGAGTGCATGTCAAAAGTTGCTTTTAGGAAACAATTTTCTTTGTGCTCCAAAAGTTTTAAGGACAGTAGATAACAGGGGCAAATTTCCACAGTACTTACAGGAACTACATTCAATATATCCCTGGTTCTCCCCAAAGAAACCAGCATTTGGAGAGTAACTTTAAAGTTACTGTGCAGGTCTTGCTCGCATTACATGGCAAGCAAAGCAGATCTATTATGTCCCAGTGGTTGAGGGGAAAAGGGGTTCTCACATGGGAAGCATCTGAATGGAATGGACTGACACAAATCCTTCAGCATGTTTTCCAGGGAAATATGGAGTGCTCAACAAGTGAACCAATAAACTTGAGCAGAATGAGAGTTGTTCCTGGGGAAAACAATGTTCACAAAATGGGAGGTCAAGATATTCTCATTGTAGTGGACATATCGCTGCTCGACCAAAGTACGAACATATGGAATCAGCAGTTGATCTTCTTAGATCAATACAGTGGAAAAGCAAAATTTGCATGGATGTTGAGCCATGATACCTCCAACGCCATCAAGGTGGAGCTGCGACGGAGAAGGCACTTTTTGATGATAAACAAACCATTATACAAGACAAAGATGACCCAAATCATGCATGCCGCTGTCAATGAGGGAAACTTCGAAAACCAAGAAGGTAGCAATCAGTTAAACTCAACCATGGACGAAGACTTGAATGAAAGCCATGACTTGGATTCCATTCATTTTGATGCTATCAGTTCAGATGTTTCTGACATATCTGATACAGATAACCGAGATTCAAAAATTAATACGTTTTACAGTGAAGAAGAAATAATAGAAAGAATTCCAGGATATCATCAACCTTCTTATTCTAATTCACGAAAAATATCTACTCAAAGAGTCTCCCTGGATAAAATTATAAAAAAGCCCAACATTTTGTTGGAAACAGAGAACTTAATAAATATATCGAAAGACTTCACCGAAACTGACAAGCATGGAAGCATAAGCATGGAATATTCATGTTGCTATGAGTATAAGCAAGACCATAAAAAGAACATGATTGGTTCAATAACAGATAACTTGCAAGACAACAAAACCCGAGCAGCGGTTGGCAACAAAGATGCCCTTCTTAAGTTGAATCAGCTGCATGATGGAGGAGAAAGTACGATAGAGCAAGAATGTCAATGGAATGTCAAGCCTACTTTGTATGACAAAGGAGACATCAAACAAAAAATGATGGCAGAAACAAGCGTGGCATCATCGGGTAATACCCATGCAGAAGGAATGGAAAAACAACTGAGCACAGAAAGGTCAATTGAACTTGGTTATAGAGGTTCAAGGCTCCTTGAAAATCAAGATATGCATTATAGTGTGCATAAGAATGGCTGTGTAGCTTTAAGCACAATAGTTCCAGACCAAGATTCTCTTGGAGGCTTATGTATACTGCTTGCCGAAGATAACCCAATACTACAGAGAATTGCAACAGCCATGTTGGAGAAAAAAGGAGCCAAAGTTATAGCTGTAGGTGATGGAATGCAGGCAGTAGATGCTACAAAATGCATGTTATGTGCAGAAGAGAGTAAAAGACAAAATTCAACTCTTCAAGATGGTGTAGCAGAAGGACTGAGTGAACTGCAAAAATATACATCATTCGATCTGGTTCTAATGGATTGCCAGGTATCATTCTCATGATAAGCATTATGTTACACATTCAAAACCTTCCTTTCTATTAGCTTTCTATTTTTTCAAGTTTATAATATGTGATTGCTTGATTTCCTTTCTATTTTTCTATTTACTTTTCTCTACAAGCTTTTTCTCTTCTCACAAATAAGTGCTCTAGAAATTGAAATTGCTTGTGAGCTAATATCAGAGTCAAATAAGATCAGAGATCTAATCATAGTAATCCATAAGTTAAATGGTTTGGGATTGTAAATCATTCTGTATATTGTCTTTGTTTGTGTGACGCGATAACTCTTATTATAAATTTTACATTTCATTCTTGAAGAGAGAACCCCATCTAGGACAAAGAATACTGGAAGGGCTAAATTTATCATGTCAAAATTTCAAATATGCATTAGGAATCGTAACACCTAAAGAAGCTAGCTAAAAGGTGGATCGCATTTTCCCAATAATATTTTCAAAAGACAGCCAGCCAGTTTTTCATTCATATTTTTGTTGGTAGGTGTAAAAGGTATGTCTTTCTGGAATTCTCAGGAAAGATTATACATCTGAATCAAAATTAAGATCCTTCAAGAGAACAAAAGAGGTTTGTGTGCTGGTGTTTTTTTTTGGAAACAGAGTACAAGATCCAATAATATGATTTTCTCTTCTAGTTATGCAAACCAATCAACTTTCCTTCTGTACTTCTAGAAATGGAAAAGCAAACCATGATCTCCCTACTATAGAGGATGCATCAAGACTTGAGATGGTTGTACTTCAGTATTACTAAATACACCCTGATGTGTTCAGATGATCATATAGTATTGTTTAAAACAAAAAAGGCCAGGTGCTGAGAGCACAAAAAATGTAGTTACTTAGATTAATTTCTTCTGCTGGTAACAGAGTGCAGATTATAAACTTTGGCTATGTCAATAAGAATTGCAGATGCCCAAGCTGGATGGCTATGAAGCGACAAAAGCAATTAGAAATCTTGAGGCAGGAACTGGCTTGCATATCCCAATTGTTGCAGTGACAGCACATGCAATGTCATCTGATGAAGCCAAATGCTTGGAAGTAGGGATGGATGCATATCTGACAAAACCAATTGACAGCAAGCTGATGGTGTCTACCATTCTCTCCCTGACTAAGAGAGATGTTTGACAGTGAATTTGTCATTATAAAAGAAATGTTTAAGCTTTCAATTATTCAGGACAACATATTTCAGAGCATCACAAATGCCTTCAGCAACAAGTAACATCCTGTTAAGTTACAAGCAATTACATTGGAAGCATGACTGCAGAACTTGCATGCTGAACTATTGTGACTTAAAATTTCTAATTTTGATGCCTAAAGTTGAGGAACTGCAGTAAAAGATTGGCATCTTGGTGGTTGGTTCTTGCTGAAACATTCAGATATTATTCATAAGATTGCACTTAGCAATGCTACTGAAAACACTGCCAACCAATTCCCTTATTTCTTCTTCTCATGCTTCTTTGAATCTTGCATCAGATTTGATCAGTCTCTTTAACAAAGCAATCAACACTTCGAACGCAAAGCTCCATGTATATGAACTTCCAAATAAATAGTAATAGTTTTGAGATTGTTGATAATGACATGGTACAGGAAATCCAAAAACTAGAAGAATAAATTTTCTGAAAAATTAGATTCCCTACAGCTTAATTGTCTGTTTCGTTATCACAGAAGATAAATCTAATTTAGAGATAAAAGAGAACATGATATGAACTGGCTTACAAGTGTGAAGGTCATCCGTAGCTAGCCTAATAGTGCCAAATAAAAAAAAAATCATAATGTGGAACCTGAACTACATTCATAATCCAACAGGTACTCATAGCCATATAAAGATCCCTCGTTTCAATTTCTACCGATTCCCTTAGAATAGAACTTAAGCACGGTGGGAGATGGGATTAGTAGTGGTACCAAAGGTGGTGGTGTGGCAGCTAGAAAGGAGCTTTGTAGCCAGAGGGAAGGTGCTGACTTCGTCATCAGAGGCTCGGACTCTAGGATGGTGGCTTCTAGAGATTGCTAAATCTTCGATACCTTAGTTCCTGAAGCAGACTGAGGGTGGCACGGGCTGGCTTGAGCCATGCTTAACGAGTGTTGCAGGCTAGCTCTGCCATACTTAAGGGCGACTTGGCTATTGTTGGATTCAGAGTGGCTCCAACAGCGGTGGAGGGGGCTACCCCTGCTTCAGGATATTTAGGCAATATTGAGTGATGGTGCGGCCTTTCAAGCCAAGCATGTTTCAAAGAGGTAAACGGGGCCGCAAACTAGGTGGCTTCATATGTGGCTGGTCATTTCGAAGGCATCCTGTGGGTTGGAGAAGGAGAGTTGCCTAGAGCGCTCTAGAACTTGTTATTTTCTGACTTTATTATATGTATCCGTCCTAAAAATATATGAATCATCCATTTTCAACCAAAAAAAATAAAAAAAAAAAACAAGAAAAAAGAAGAGAGAAAGGAGCCTTGCATACGATGCATTGGGCCTTATATATGATACATTGTAACAGGGCCATCTATATAGTCTTTATCGCATTGTTTGGGTCTCAGCTTAGTATGGACCAAGGGGCCCATTAACAGTAATGTTATCCTGATAGATGATCCTGGTTATGTGAGAGGAGACATTGATGTTTACGTTATTAAGAAGGCCATCAATTTGACAGTCGAGTAGTTTGATGATTCAATAAAAGGCTTGGGTGCCATCCCTCATCATTTATGAGGTATAGTTGCATGAAGATTCGCCAATCTCAAGCCAACTATCATGTAAGCTCATACTTAGGGTGCTAAATCTACAGGCAACTAGTTTTGTTTATCAGATGAATTTTTCTTTTGTTTTTTGATTTTTCATGAAATGCACATGGGCTTGCACAGAAGTTGGAAAATGAAGTAGAAAATTTTGGCCACTGAGAATGCAAAAGTTGTAAACCAGAAAAAAGTGAGATGTAATTCTAATAAAAACTTCAACTTTGAAAAGCTTTGATTAATTAAAATGATGCTAAGGATATTACATTTGAATAAACAGTGAAATAAAAACATACCTACTAGATCAAAACAACTAAAATAAATGAAGAAGGGGTGGTATTGCACCATCCTTATAATATTTCATACATTTTCAAAAAATATTTTTATAAGTCCATCGAAAGAATAACTATCAGGCAGCGGAAATGATATAAATAGACATTAATACGCATATTAAGATAAAAATTAAGGGATGAGCCTTAAGGATATTGATTTAAGGGTTGAGATTTGAGAAAAAGAAAATGAAGCTCCACTAAATTGATCTAGGTTTCTTCTTTTTTTTTTTTTGCCTTTTCCTTTTTTTTTTAATTTAGGTTACTGTTTTTAGAATACCAAATAACGGCTTGAGAGGTCTGCTTCCATGGGATATCGGCCGTTACGGAGATATGAGATATCGGGTTTAGCATTCCGGTATGTATCATGGGTAACAGGGTCTTGCAGTGCGCGTCGCCGGTCAACCCCTTTTGCCTTCCTCCCCAAGCCTGCTCTACTATCACCTCCTCTTTTTCGTTCCATCGTCAGCCGCCGCCACAATCGGAGCTCAGAGACAACAGAGGAGAAACCGAATCAAAGAATTCTCTTGAAAGTACCCGAAGAAACGCTAGGCGAGGAGAAGAAGAAGAGAACGCATCGCCATCGCCATGGCCCGATATGACCGCGCCATCACGGTCTTCTCCCCCGACGGCCACCTCTTCCAGGTGGAATACGCTCTCGAGGCAGTCCGCAAGGGCAACGCAGCCGTCGGCGTCCGCGGCACCGACACCATTGTTCTCGGCGTGGAGAAGAAGGCCACACCCAAGCTCCAAGACTCCAGGTCCCTCCCCCCTTCTCTTACCCCATTCTTCTCTTAGGGTTGGAGTTAGGGTTAGGGTTTTGGTTTTGATCTACTTTTCTTCTTCTTCATGTAGAACGGTGAGGAAGATCGTGAGCCTGGACAACCACATCGCGTTGGCCTGCGCGGGGCTCAAGGCCGACGCCCGGATCCTCATCAACCGGGCCCGCATCGAGTGCCAGAGCCATCGCCTCACGGTGGAAGACCCGGTCACCGTCGAGTACATCACCCGCTACATCGCCGGGCTCCAGCAGAAGTACACCCAGAGCGGCGGTGTAAGGCCCTTCGGCCTCTCGACCCTCATCATCGGCTTCGATCCCTACACTGGGGTGCCCGCGCTCTACCAGACGGATCCCTCGGGTACCTTCTCAGCCTGGAAGGCCAATGCCACCGGGAGGAACTCCAACTCCATGAGGGAGTTCTTGGAGAAGAATTACAAGGAGACTTCTGGGAAGGAGACAGTGAAGCTGGCAATACGAGCACTGCTTGAGGTAAAGAATTGGCATTTGCTGTGTTTATTGGATCTTCTTTTGCTTTGAATGGTCAAATATTCACTCTTGGGATTCCTTAAACATTTCTGCATAGTAATATTAGATCATAAATTCAAACCTTTTGTTATCCTGACGGAAGGTACGTACAGATTTTCTCTTGGTCTACTTCTTCCTCTTTTCAAGTTCCTAATTGCTCTAGGCTTGCGTCCCTCCAAGAATAGAAGCCATATTCTGGAATTACTGATAGGTGATTAAGGGCACCCGATGACTTTGAATTATTTGATCGATAATGAGAAAGCATCAAGTTATACTGAATTCTATTTGCTACCTACGGAGAGATCTATCATTTTAGACATTTGCATCCAAAATCTAGGATTATTGATCTGGTATTGCTTTTCTGTATGTTGCCGTTTAATGCTAAATATTTTGTACCCAAGTGGTGTTCATCAATGCTTTCCTACATTTGAATTTGTGGCCCCTTATTTCTCCTCATTTAAGTATATATTCTGTCAATTATAATTTGGAACATTGAAAATAAAAAGGTGATTTAGAGTATATTAAATGCTAAACTAGATATATGGAAGAAAGCTTTGGAGAATAATGGCTTAAAAATCAATAGAAAATAGGGTTTAGGATAAACAAGTTGAGTGTAAAAGTACTCAAGGTTTTAAATGCTGTGGGATGGGGTTATCTTAGTTTGCCCATGGAACGGAATGCATTGCTGTCCTGCCCTGTTCCGATATTTGGGATAGAAGATGTCTTAAGACGTGCCAATTAGGATTCGGAGACAATGGCAAGACAATCCTATCTTGCCACTTTGGACGGTACGCCATCCTGGTGTCTTGTGGGACGCCCCACTTGGATTTGAGACCATGGTGGCAATAAGAATTTTAAGATGGGGGTATTGTTAACTAGAAAAGATGAGCTGCGAAATGAGTATATTAGAGGACTTGTTAGAGTCTTTTAAGTTAGATGGACGGGCATGACCAATGAAAATTTATGGGGCTTCAATTTGAAGAGGTACTTTTGCTTAAGATGTTGGAGGAGGGGAAGGTCTAAGGTTAACATAAATGGAAGCTGCTGGAAAGAATATGGAAAAAAATTAAAATAACATCATATGTGGCCTTCATTTAGGAGTTCTTGGATAGTTTAAGAAATGAGTACATTGGAGGGCTTATTTGAGTTCTGTGAATTAATATGAAGTGATGGAGAGTCAAAGTGAGATGGATAGGCATGACTAATGAAAATTTACAGGGCTCAAGATAGACGAGGTACTTTAATTCATGCTGAAGATGTTGGAGGAGGGGAAGGTCTAAGGTTAAGATAAATGGAAGTTGTGAGAAAGAATATAGAAAAAGTTTAAAAAAACATCATATGTGGCCCTAATTAGGAATTCTTGACATATAATCATCCATAACTTAGATCCCAAATAGTTGGGATAAGGCTTGATTGTTATGGTTGTGAAAATGAGAGGTGTGTGTGAATTGAAAACGTTGCTATTCAAAGTAGTTCCTTTGGGTCCTTGATAATAAGACTATGTATTATCTATGGCAAATTAGTAACCTCACTATGAGCTATCCTTATGCCCAAACTGTACTAGGTGCTCGTAACATAGAAATACACCTTTTATCCACAAATTAGAGGATGGGATTTTGCCTTAAGCTTATTGAAGGTTACCGTGCCTTTTTTTAAGGTTGTATGCCATGCATCATATTTGCCTTCTAAATTTTTGCTTTAGTTCCTTAAAATCTTGTCAAATGGAGACATCATGTTTTAATGAATTTTATGTTTGGTCAAAATGCATGCCATGCATTGCGCCTTGTGTTTGCAGTCTAGTCTCTCAAAGACTTGCCGTCTTAGTGTGCTTTGTGTTCAAGATTCACAATCTTGATACCGAATCCCATACTAGTACCATGTTGGTATAGTATCGGTATATGCTTGGTACAAGGATCAATTCGGCATACCGAGACCCAATACACCCTCCATACCGAGTCTCGATTCGGTATTGAAATGGTATGATACGTTCGGTATGGGCCGGTAGGTACCGGTACAGCAAACCTTGCTATTGCCTTTGAAAACTTTGGGTTGATAATGATTATTTATTTAATGAATGTACAGAAACTCAGTTGTTAGGTATCCTAATTACATCATATCAATTATGATGTCTCTTTGATAATTTGAACAACAAAAAGGCACCCCTCTACCCTATGCATTGGACTAGATTTGAATATAAGTAGGGTTTTTGCTCCTTCCAACTACTTTCTTTTTTCTCTCCACTACACGATGCATGACACATTCTAGAGGTGACTATGTGCCCCATGCTTTTCTTGAACTAAAATAGCTAAATCAATCTCATAGTCTATTGTCCCACTTTATGCTGAAGTGAAATTGCACAAAGCATGTACGGTACACCACCACCTTTCCTATATCAGGCAGTTGTTGTACTACCTGAAGTCTCAATTAGACATGAGCAAGGTCCACTGTACTGACCATACCGACGTACCAGTGGGCACTGGTACGGTATCATACCGAACCGAATCAGTACTGTGCTGTTCGGCTGGTTCGGGCCAAAAGCCAAAAAAAATTTGAGGTCGGTACGAGCAGGTCGATACGGTATCGACCCGATACCGGCCGGTACGGGTTGCAAATTGTCGGAACCAAAAAATATAGCTGTACTGTACCTGTTCGATCTGGTACCGGTATGTACTGGCCCATACCGATCGGTACGGCAAACCATGGACATGAGTATTGATTGGGTCGAGATATATTTGGGCTAGGCCTACCTCAGTATAATGGATTTGTTGGTTGGTCTGAGCTTGGATTGACTTGGTTGGGCCTAGATTCTCTGGCCTGAACCTAGCGTGCTTTTAATATTTAGGATGGAGACCGACTTGGCGTGATCCAATCAACTTGGAAAATAGGCTGGTCCTTTCCATGGTCACCATTGAGAGATACAGAGACGGGGAGAAAACGGAGTAGATGAGGAGTATGAATGTTAGTGTTGACAGTTTAAAATAAAGGAGGAGGTAGATGAGGAGTATGAGTGTTAATGTTGACAACTGATGGCAGTGATGAGTACTAGCTGCAACATAAGAGAGAGGGAGGGGGGCCCCTACATACTTGATCTATCATTAGAAGTCAATCATGTAGGTTTGAGGTTGGAGCAAAAATGGAGATAGGGGAGAAGGTAGGGGCAGCAATGACACAATCATAGGTTGGGGGAGGGGGGTAGAGAGTGAGACAAGTGAAAGTGGGCCATAGAAAGATGGGGCTAAATGGGGTGTGGTGGTGGTGGTGGGATAGGACGCAGAAAGGGAGGTTAATTTGTAAGATTAGGATGGTTTATGAGGGATTATATTATTTTATGTATTAGCCAGATAACATTATGATATCTAGTATAATGATATTAAATAAATAAATGTTTAATATTTATTGTATTTATGTATATTTAATATATATTTATTTATGTTTTGGTTGAACTGGTTATGTCAGTTTAGCTTTTCATCGGCCTATGCCCAATTTGAAATTTAGTTAGGCTTAAAATTCTTAGCTTGGCCTAACTGTACATTGCCCAAAATAGGTTGCATGGGCTAGGCTTAATTTGCATGTCTGCAAGGGGTTGGCTCAAGTTACATTCACTTCCACACTCCTCATTTGTACACTTGATCTGAGAAGTTGACAACAAAGATGTCGACAGTTTGTTTGAAATTTTCTCTTGCAAGGTTTTCTCTATCCAAAGTGAGACTTTATTTTTTATGTCTGGGGAACCAAGATCCATATAATTCTGTAATCTTTTTATGTATATTTATGTACTTTCATATCCAATATTAATGTAATATAAGCTAAGACACTTTAATAACAAGTTATCCTTGAAAAGATGTAATTATCATATTTCTTCTGCAGATTCTTGAAAGTATGTTCCCTCCCCTTTAGGCTGCATCCCTTTTGTCTTTTGAAGTCATGATACACAAGGCTTCACAAGAGACTTGTAAGGTATCACTGACTTCATTTTCAAATCATTGATTATAATCCTTTGATATACTAAGGCTTTCTTGAGAAAGTACTTTGATGTTTGATGATGGTCTACAAATCCTTCAAACCAAGCAAAGATTCCCTTTTTATGTTTCATTTCATGGTCCAAAAGTTTGTCCCATGATCAAGTGATAAACAACGTATCAAGGATGAAATTAGTTGATTAGATGAAGTTAGCACTATGTTGGCTACTTGTCATCATGTTTACATCAATAAAAGATGGAGTTACCATTATGTTGATAAGTTGTATGTCAAGCTTTTGGTAGGCGCAATGGGGAAATGTAATTTTTGTCCCAATGTAAACTACAAGAGTATTTGATCAATTATGACATGCAAAATCTACTTTGCTGCCAAAATACCAGTAAGCTTGATATTGAAAGTCCTCTATGGCCTTAGTGCATGTAGGATGACTTTTGTTATAAAGAATATATAATTCTTCCATAATTTGTCCTATAGGGGCAGTTTGGTCATTTCAGGCCTATGTTCCTTCTCTCTGGTACTTGAAATTAATGGCCATGTGAGCTTTTGTTATATGCTTGGGGAGCTTGAAGATTGCCACTATTTTGTCTCATTTCTACATCGTGTTCCTACATGACATGACCACGCTGCCCTTTATTGGTCATGTTATTACGGCTTGCGCAGGCAATGCTATTGATGAGATCCTCTTTTTGCCTGGTGATGTATCTTCTGATCATGATCTAGTGGGTTTTAAGACATTTTATATTGCCCTACAAGTGGTCTTCAAGGTCCAGGTTTTCAAGAATTGTCAAACTCGCATGTCCAGGATGCGACTTAAAATTTCATGTTGTTGATATTACTAGGCCATCTGCATCATCTGTGTGGATGTTTTTTTTATTTAAAATAAAAATAACATATGTTTGGAACTAGGTTTTATTCAAGTTTGAAACCGTATTAGGATTGTAACATCCTCCATTTAAACAGTGGTTTGTTTGTTAAAATTGAACGATGAGGGTTTGAGAAATATCTTTTGTTAAATATGTTAGCCTGGTTGTTCCAAAGGTGAACTGTGGTGGAATTGCAGCCTTGTGACCTGACCACCAACACAAGTTGGTTTGGACCAACAGGTTCCGATCACTGCTACATCTTCATGAAATTTCATTATGGTAGAGGTTGTTGCTGCATCAATCTTCTAGCCATATTCTGCTTTACTATTTGTAGTCAGTTTTGATTGGACATATCTTCTAAGTGGGGAGGAATTTGATGATGCTCCAAAAGATCTTTTTTCTGGGATGTCATGTCATATTGTCTTTTGGTGAATTTGGAGTTCAACTATGAAATTAAGGAAGAATAACTAGAGTTCTTGACATCTCTCGTCATTGCTCTGATCATGGTAAGGAGTCCCTAGTTTCTATCATTGGAAATGAAGATGCTCTTCCACCATTTGCCTTAAAAGATGTATCCAACGAGAGTAAAATGACAAGGCATATATATTGCTGGTAACTGCATCAAAATTTCTACCAACATGCTTTAGCAGAAACCAAATCGCCTGGACACTATATGGATTGTAGGTTTCAGCTATTAAAGTGATATTATTGACCTTTGATCCTATCATCCAAGGAAGGATTCCTTCATGACTGAAGGTAAGGAATTCTAGCTAGTACCTTTGGTGAAGAGCTGATGTGGCTTAATCTTCAACTTGAGTTTGTTGATAGTGTTCAATGCAGCATTGGTGCAGCTCCCTGAGTTAATCAAATTGGTACAGTTTTGGTTGCTGCATTGGGCTTTATTATGTGATACTACTATGCAGCCATTCTTCAACTTTTTTTTCCAGCATGCCAATGGTAATGGAGAAAGAATGGTGCAATGATGTACTTTACCGTTCTTGTGGGTGTTATTTTCTTCATCACTTTCTTCAAGTTTGGAAGCAAACAATCACTTTGTCATTTGCTCTAGGCTAGCATTGTTGATGAGATTGAATTTGTTGGCAAAAGTTGCTAGCTGTTTGGAACACTTCGTGAAGAAGCGGATGAACCTTTGGCAAGTGAACGATCCTTTTCCCTTTCTTTATTTAAACACTTGTTCCTTATCTAGTCCCTCATTTTAACCATTCAACATCAAAGCTGTCTTGCAGTGGTTGCAGGAACAAAAAGTTCCAACCAAACTAAATACAGCATTCAGACCTAACCCATGAATAGCTGCACTGTGGAGAGCTACTAAGGATTACGGAGCCATCCTCCTTTTCCTATCCAATAACTAAATACAGCTTGATGATTTCCTATTGCTCTCCCTTTTTTGGTCTTTCTTTCTTTCTTTCTTGTTCGTACTGTTCTTATTTTCTGCATGGTATGCATATCCCTGCGTAGTTTCTTCCCACAGGTCTGATTTTCTTCTTTTTTTTTGATTTTTTTTTTCAAATCACTTGATATTCTTCCTTCAGTGGTCACCTGATCAACCCTGGATTCATTTACTTAAGACTCATTCCTCTCATGAACCAAAAAGAAAATTTTATCCTTATCCTTTTTAATCACCGAAAAATGTGTTTTGTCCTTTTCTTCCCCTTAAGAGGACAGCAAGATATTTTTTTTTCATCAAATGTCCTGATCTTTCTTGCTCTTAAGGGCCACCTGCATCTTTGCAGGCCAACCCCACGTAGTCCTGCATTTTATCCTTTGGTACTGTTACAACGAGGCCCTTGGATGTACTTATTTCTCTGGTATTTTTATTGTGTTTCAACTCCCAGCAACTTAAGATTCAAATTCATGATGGTCGTTCTGAATGCATGGGCCCTTATCAGTGCCTAGCAAGGACTAATACAACATTATTTTGCAAAATTTTTTCCTTGTCTCATGCACATATGATCACACAACACCAGAAAGCGTTTCCAAAGTTTCATCCGCTCTTTCTTTTTCCACGTGCCTCTCCATTGTGAACTAAAATATCATTATGATTTGTCTCTTGTTTTACTTGCAATTTTTTTTTGGGAAAAACAGAAAACTTCAACTGGATTTTGACCCGTTGCCTCCAAGACCTAATCCTTTTTTTTTTATTCCACATTCCCTTCTGATATATAACATTGTGTCTTCATGTATAACATGCATCAGTAAATCCCCTAATGAATTCAGTTATCAATTTATTTGCAGCCAGTACAGAGTGATATGCCTTGCATCACTCATAACCTCAAAGTAGCCATTTTCCCTCGTTATGATAAATGCATATCAATCTTTAAGAATCTTCATATTATTGTCTTTGGCCCGTGGCTTGCACCCATAACAACGTACTCATTCTGACATGATCTAAACTATTTGCTGTTAATGGTTTGGAGATCTTTTATGAATATATGTTATGAAAGAAAAAAAGAATCCAGCCAAAGACTGGCCTGGCCAGATAACAGTTACTGTTTTTGTGATCACACTTAGTATTTCAGAGATGATAACATGATAATGGCATGATTGAGAGCTTGCATAGTTTAATCGAATATTTCAGGTCCATGATCGTGCAATTTTGTGCATCACCTTTTCTATAATCAAAATCTCATTGAAGCTAACTAAATGTACTGAGCTGCGATGATAAAATTATCATTATGTCTTAATGCATTTTTTCTAATCAAAATGAGCGCTGGTAGGCATGCAACTATGTCTTCCCTTATAAGTTTTTCCGCTTTGTTCTTTAAATCCTCATGTTACTAATTAAAATAACCATCTATCTTGCTTCAGTTATATCATCTTTATTAAAACCATGCGAGGCATTCTCCTAAGGCTCCCTAACATGACCGTTGCCCATGTTGCACCTTTTATATTCTCTAATTTTGACTCCTTCCTTGAGAGTATTGTGTAAAATATTATATGCAGCATATATTTTAAAGTAACTTTCCATGTCAGTTATATGTTGCCTTTATATTTCTCATCTTTAGCGACGTTTGGTAACAAATATACAACCTCTTTGTTTTTGTTTTTTTTTCAAGGTTGTTGAGAGTGGAGGAAAGAACATAGAAATTGCTGTGATGACAAGAGAGACGGGTCTTCGTCAACTTGATGAAGCTGAAATTGATGCGATTGTTGCTGAGATTGAGGCGGAGAAAGCTGCAGCTGAGGCTGCTAAGAAGGCCCCTTCTAAGGAAACTTGATGTTGGATTTTTTTCGTGAAATCCAGGAACTTTTTTGTTTTTCATTGCTTGTTCTTCATATTTCAGAACCTTTTATTTTTATTTGTGAGCTGGATGCTGGGGTAAGATAGTGAACTCATAGCTGGATGGCGTACCAAAATATGCTGCCAATTCCTCCAGACATCTTGATCAGTTGTTAATTGTGTGGTCATCCCTTAATTATCTAGCCAGGTTTGCTTCCCACCATATTGGTTTTTGCGAGAAAAAGAGTTAAAGCCCCAGCTACTTCATCAAGATGATAAAAGATGCAATGAGCACAAATAAAGAGGCATGGGGGAATCAGACGGTACAAACACAATGTTGGGATGATATTTTCTGTGGCAGCTGTACGTAATTAAAAGCTGCTAAACATGTCAAGCATACGGCCTCATACCATCTGATGTTTGGTGACCTTAGTATTAAAGATATATTTGAAAACGTCATATTATTTCCTTCCATCTAGATTCTTCAGTACAGGGCATCAGCTCTTGCAGCTAAGAACGTGGTAGTCGGTCTATTTTGTGTTTTCCTGATGTGGTTTGGCATGATCCAGGATTCCATCTTCCTTTCTCGTGTCTGGTTGCATGGGCAGTGGGTTATGATCGCAAAGTAGGTTGCTGTCAAAACATGTCGGAACTTGAATTCAAAAAGATGTGGTTCTACTCATGGTTGGACGGGCACTTGGCATCGCTGTCATTTGAGTTAGGTTGCATGAATATGGAGCTGGATGAATGCTTCAGGCAACTCACAGACGCTTTTGAATTATCTTCTTTGGCAGGATTGCATTGGCCCCTGCATCGGTATCATCTACAGGGAAAAGTTAGACAAGCTATCCGAATAATCACTCTCAACAGAAAAATAATTGAAAGGTTGTGAAGTTGAAGGGCAATTTTCTACCAACCATTGACCGATGTGACACCTCAGTTAATATATATTCTGTCCAAAGGAATCTTAGGAACCGCTTGTTTGGTTCAATGCTGAAATAATTGGGATAACCGTATACCTTTTTGATGATGAGTTCTTGTATGGTAGGCTTGAGCAGGCTGCTTTGTGGCCTCCTTACTATTAAACCATTGGTTCTCATTTATTAGCGGCAGAATCCTTTTTTATCTGTTTCAATTAGCTTTATGGAACATATTGAGTGCTTTAGTCCTGTTAAAATATTGTGTGGTGTTTCTTTGCGATCACACAGTATTAGAACCTGATGTTTGGTGTGGCAAAAACGGCGGAATTTGGCGCAACTTATATTTTCTTTTTAGGTTTATCAATTGCTAAAAAATAATCATCTTGAATGTGAGAGTTATCATCGTCTTTTTTTTTTTTTTGACTCTACTTGTTGCACCTACGTCAGAGTAGCGTGTGCAATGGTTGTATCAAATATTAATAGAAACACGTGGAGTAGGTGCCCTTTTGGAACAACATGGAGTAGGTGTTGAAGATTTGACTGAATAAGGATTTTCAGCTACAGGTGCTTTTCTACGTTTTCTGAAAAATATTTTCCCCCTGTGATGGTAAAGGGTGGAGATCTGAGGCTATTTCCATGAATCCATTCTAGGTTTCAACCGAAGCTTTCGTAAGTGGAAGTGGAATAGTCCCTTCAAAGGGAATGTTAGACTATAATATGATCAATGGTTAATACAGCAACTGCGTGCAAGTTGGAGCCCTCATGCAGTCTTTTTTTAAAAAATAATCTTTAAGGTCAAAGAATAGAATTTGAAGGGTTTTCTTGTGCTGGATCGAGAATGATCGAATTGGATAGGAGATTTTATTTTAATTTTTTGTCGAATAATCAAGAAAGGTCGTTAAGCTGACACTCGAAGAATTATAGTCAGGGCTGGAGAACGTCAATAAAAAGACTTAAGCTTGGATTTTAATACTGCTCGTGGTGATAAAAGATAAGCTTCTTCAGCTATATAGCCCCATTCTTTTTTTTAAGTACAATTTATGTGAGTTGGTCATTTAGTGCCAAAATTTAGAACTAAGGGTATATTTTGTTAGGAGAATTTCGACTTTGGAATGAGAACAGGAATGCGTGAGTCCTATTTTAGCTATTGAGTTAGGAAAAGTTCCATTCTAATTTTGATTCCAGGAGAATGAAAATATGCTCTAATCCTCCAAATTCTAATCTCTACTCTTTTATAATACTCAAATTTCATTCCAATTCCGGTCACAGATCGAATACATCAGGGAATGATGTTCTTTCGATTTCCATTTCAATTCATTTTAATTCCGATTTTAGTGGCGAACCAAACGCGCCCTAAGGCCCATTTAGACGAACACTTCTAAAGAAAGTCTCTTAGTCATTGTGGTTGTTTTATAAGAAAATGATTGGAAAACCAAAATGAAAAGATGATTGCACTCTTGCGAGGAAAAGGTGAGGTGAACCGGATAGGGACAGAGATGAAAAATAGAAAATGTCTCATTTAGGCATGATGGATTTTAGCACTTTCTTCAACCATGTAATGGAGCAGAGAAGTGAGAGAAGAGAAAGTGACTCTCTCCTCCCCTGTTTGAATGTCTAGGAGGCAGAAGAGAGCTCAACTTTCAAGACAAAAAATCTAAGCAGCGAAAAAAAAAAAAAACTTTTAAGGCAAGAGAAATTTCAAAAATAATACATGCCAAGTCTCTTTCTATTCTCCTCTTCTCCCACATCTTTCCTTGACTAATTATCTCAATAATGGATTTTCACTTTCTCTCCTCTTTTCTCTCCAAATCTCTCGATTCAACTAGTGCGTAAGAGTAGAAATTTTGTTGATCAATGAAAACAATGTTGCAATTTTTTTCAAGGCCGAATTCATTTTTTTAGATGTCATTCAAAGTCATTTTCCAGAAATTGCAATCTTCTGCCGTAAGTTTTTCCTGCAATGTATTTGTTGAGGTGAGCTTGGGATTGGCTCAAAGATCAGAACAGTTATGATCGACCTTCCACTGTTATGATCATTCTCATCATAACATGCACCGTCTGCAACAGTTATGATACACGTGTGCAAAAGATGGGTTGGCTCAATCAAGTGTGAAATTATTCACATAATATTCAAACACCCTAAGCATATCTCTACTATATTACAAAGCAAACTCCAAGACTATCCTTCCAACTGCTTGTCCCCTCCTGTGGGCCATCAAGTAAGCAGTTTTTCTTTCAATGATGCATCCATCATCGTTGCAATTTTTCCTCTCTTAAAAAAAGAAACGAAAGTAATGCTATGAAAACCCATGCAAGCGTGTATTTCGTCCCACATCGGTATTTACCTGAAAGATCTTGGGTACTTATACAGGACTAAGGAACCCAAAACTTTCCAGCTAGCCATTTTGAGTGAGGTTCCTAAGTTGTGACAAATGGTATCAAAGCGGATCTGGCCTATAGCCCATGTGGACTAGGGGACACTATAGCACGGGCTCATTAAAGCTGACCACAAGTCGATCATAATACTTGTGATTAAATTTGAATGAATTTGGACCCTTAGTCTCACGAGGGCGTAGGCCTTAAACGGGGAGAGTTTGTAAGGACTTGTACAGGCGTGTGTTTAGTTCCATATTGGTTATTCATTAGAAAGATTTTGGATACTTATACAGGACTAAGGAACCCAAAAAATAACTTCTGGCTAGCCATTTTGAGTGAGGTCCTGGGTTATGATAAATGCTAGATCGAGATTGTATCCATCTGTTAGGCTTCTCATGCGTGCTACACCACACACATGTAGAGATCACAAATCTAGCTAATGGAAATTAGACTTTACTTCTCAATATATCCACAATTTAGGTTTAGATTAAGCAAGTCTGAATCATCGAAAATAGCTGTCGTAGGTAATTCTTATAGTTGGTTAGCTATAATTCATCAGGTAATTGAGTCCAAATCGACTTATAACATCAGTTCAAGTCCAAATTGACTTAGAAAAACTAATTCAAATCTAGATCGACTTAGGAAAATCAATTTGAGTCTAAATCGACTGACTCTATTATATATATATATATATATATATATATATATATATATATATATATATATATATATATATATATATATCTTGTAATCCAAAGAAAAGAGAGTAGTTGAGTTGAGTATTCTAGAGATTGGGTGTATGGGAGCTAGGATTTGAGAGAAAATCTTCTACTATGTAATCTCCGGTTTCTTTTTTTAGTAAAGCTTTTGCATCATTTTTGGTCGTAGATGTAGATTAATAAATAATCACATAAATATTGTGTGCTCTAATTCTTTTCTTTTTGTTCTTTCTCGTTTCGTTTTTTTTTTTCCGCCTGTCACAGCAGGGCAGTGTAAGAAAATGATAGTAAAGGGGAGGGGAGAATGGATAGGGGAAGCAACTGAACTTAGACACCAAAAGTGGGTGATGCATGCATGCATCACCTTACTGCTAAATTTGCAAAAGGCCTCGGGTTACTGATAAGACCAAGAGTTTAGAGGTGGCTTTTGTCAAGCTCCAGTGCATGCATGCATCACCTAACTGCTAAATTTGTAAAAGGCCTTGGGTTACTGATAAGGCCAAGAGTTTAGAGGTGGCTTTTGTCAAGCTCCAGTCCGCGCCTCCAATTCATTTGTTCTCATCCATCTCCTTCCAACCCAAGTTAGCGTTATGCGTACCCACCAACCTATCACATTCCCCCATGTAGATCTCATCTAAAGGACCTAAATAGTATTAAAATGTTCATAAAGATATCGTTAATTTGGATGGTAGAAAATCCCGCTGTGTAGACGATCAGTGGCTTAGCTGGAGTTCCAATCTGTCCTTACGTGTTTCCCTTCATGCGTAATACTTATCCAAATATACTAGAGAGATGCCAAGAAGCAATTTCGCTGTCCAAGTTGTTTGGATAAGAAGAAATCAGATTAAGATAAAGAAAATTATTTCTGATTCTTTAGTTATGTGAATGGATAAGAAGAAACTCTACTTAAAAATTATTTCTGATTCTTTATCCTCCTCTCCTATAGTCAAAATAATATAAATGGGATATAAGGAAGTTATTGTTGTATCAGACATGCAAATAGTTGTTTCACAAAACAAAGAACTTTTCCGTCCTGTGATAAGTCATATTCAAAACACTTGCAAAACTTTCCATCAGGATAATTGAATAAACTTATTCATTTATTACTACTATTCCTCCTCCACAGTGAAAAAAATATTCCTTCATCCCAAATACTTCTAATCCAATTAGAAAGGAGTAAATGTCAAAAAGAATAAAAAAATTCAAAAGACTTTTATTATTATTATTATTATTGTTGTTGTTGTTTTATGTGACGACTAAAAATTACTTGATATTAAATTTGAATAAAACTAAATAAGAGGATAGTATTCAGGCTAAGTTATTTCCAAAATAACAGTGCCTTGAAGGTGATCACACCGGATGAAAGCCGGCATTCCACAATATATTTTGTAACTAATGTCTACATATCAAATCCCAAGTTCGAAAGATTGAGACACGCACCGCCAGAAAAGGAGGGGAGAAGACTAGTTGGTTGCGGGCCCACAAAAGACAGAGCCTCGTGGGATAAGTGTTTGCTTTTGGGGGTAGATAACTATTCCTTTCTTTGAGTTGTTCGCGACTTTTCCAAAGCCCAGTGTAATGTGAGATTGGGAAGAAAAACCGCATCTATTTGACTGGTCAAAGCTCCCTTCATAAACCATGCACGTAAGCACAAAAAGAGTCCCCACTAGTTCTGTGTTTTTTTTTTTTTTTAAAGGAAGCTCACTATTATTGCGTAGTGGTGCCTTGAGGATTAGCTTAATGTCTCTTTATCCTCTCTATTCTCATTGTGAGTGGGGAAGGATGAGGTCCGATGAGAAAACGAAACCTCCATTCCTCCCCCACTTCCATTAATGGACGAGGTGGTAGGGAAACTCTGTCGACAGAATTAGGTACCTAAAGTGTTCATCCAATTTAGGGTGGGTTTAATGTCTGGGACCATGAGATGTATGGTGCATCACTGCTTGGATTCGAATCTATATTGAAAGATCTGCAGTTAGTTGCATACCTGGTCATGCAATTGGTGGGGCTAGATGATCAACAACCCGTGCTGTATTCCGCGAACTTTGTGGTATATGTCACTTTGAGCAAGAGACTGAACTAATCGGTCCAATCTATTGGTAGTAGGAGTCCCACCAATAGGACAGTAATCCACTTGGATGTGAAATGTAGAGTCATTCAACTCTTTCTTTTGAAGGAATAATTTTGTTAGCCGACGTGTCCAAGTCCTCATTGGTTAGAATTGTAGAACTATGACACCGGAAGGTGGTGAATGTGAATTGAAAATAGAGGAACGGAGAGTGTCCATGGAACTGATAGTGACGAGCTAGAAACTCCATTACGTTTGTACGACTTAGGATGGTGGATCCTAACAGTGATAGATATGAATTCTAGAATCGGTTGGCTCTGAATAGACACAGTTGATGGAAGAGGAGAAGAGAGATCTCGAAGAATACAGCTCTCGCACGTGCACTCATAAATCCTAAAAATCCAAAAAAAAAAGAAAGAAAAATCAGAAAGGAATAAATTTTAAAATAAAATTTTTACTGCTCAATAAATTTAAGAATGACTATACACGATAGGAGTCCTAAAAAAATATTTATAAGCAGCATGAGAGGAATTTTTTTCTTAAACTCCTGATGTGGGATATATCATATTCTGTACTATAGAAATCTATTCTTCTTTTATCCAATATGAGGTTTCTGGTCTTATTGTAATTCTAATATTTCTAATTAAATAATAAAAAATTATTAAAAAAAATCACTAACTAAATATAATGACTAGGATTCGGAAACACGACGCTACATGTTTCCGTAGTTGTGTGGTGGCAACAAATCTACTGGTGAACTCGTGGCATCACACCGTCCATAATCTCTCAATTATTAAATCTTGGATGTGACTTGACCTTGACCCACTCACCGACAGCTGTGCACGAGTCCCTTTGACTGGGCTCTGCTCGAAGTTGTCGCAAAATTTCCTCATCAAAAATTTTCAAATCGTACAAGAAATCACGATCGTTAGTACGTTCCATGATTCGCCATGTCCAGCGGAATTGCCCAGAAGTGCATTAGAATCTTCAACTTGCCATTGTGCAACCCATTCTTTCCCTAATGAGTAATGAATCGCTGTGCTAAGTTTCATATTTATGTAATTGGTGGTATCATGTTGACACTGACACATTTTATTTATTTATTTTTGATAAAACCGATTGTTTGTGGATTCATCCAACATAATTTAAAAGTAAAATATTATGAAACTGCATGAGAAGACAAAAAAAAAATCACCATCCAAATTATATCACTAGGATGATCCGTGATAAAGGATGCCATTCAGTTCGCCATCCTATTCATTTTATGGTAGATATGTGTAGCACTAAATGAGGTACATTGTACTGCTAATCTCCATATATCCATCAGCAAAGGATGACAATTGGCATTGCGAAATTGCCTTTAAATCCAACCAATCATAGTCGAGAAATTACTTTCCAAAAGAATATGCATGGCAGCCAATATTAATTTTGCAAATCTTAGACCCTCTAATGCTTCCCGTTGTTCCGCACCTAGTATAGAGATATCTAACAATTGCGCTTCACCCATAGCTATAAACTTCTATCCCGACCCTTTAATCACAAAACTAGCACCATCACCATCTCTGGTTCCTCCATCAACCACACTATCATTCAAGTTAACTTTAAGGAAGCTTGGCAGAAGGGGCTCCTGATGAAGACCATTTTAGTTATAGCATGAGCTGAAAAAAGCCGCTCTGGGATGTACACCAATCTTCCAAATGTAAGTGCGATCTTTCTTATCAATTGGAGCTTCCCTTTATATTTTATACAAATTCTTGGATTTTACTTTGGAACTACAGCTAGTGCCTCAAACCATTATATCAGGTGAATTAAATAAAGGAATGGGAATAGACAAAATCCACCTACTCAACTGATTCCTAAATAAATATTTAATAAGAGAAGAGTTCCAAGTACTTTCACCAATAATGTAGAGATCACGGATCTTCAAATTCTTCAATGCATCCCAATTCACCATCGCGGGCCAATAATAAATTGGAATATCCACCATCCATCCATCACTTAGGATCTAATTGTTCTGCGATTACCAAAAGTCCATCTAATGTTAGGGAGCACTATTGGCGCATAAGCACACAATTCTTTCTAGAAAGTAGAAGTATTCTGGGTGGAAGAAATCTCTGAAGCTTTTCCATATATGTTACAAACATGAGTTCACTGAAAATATTAATAAAAGAATCTCCGAGCGGAAGAATCAAACCCAAAATCTCCAATTGTTGAATAGAGATATATGCATATTGAGGCAAGCCTCAATTCACCGCTTCCCTTGCTCTGGGAAGTTTATGCCACGATTGTAAGGATTTATGCATTACAACTAGATTTTTTGGAGAATTGATTCTAGACTTGGTGATATTGTTGACGTTCATTGCCAAATCCTAATTTTGATAGGATTTCTTTTTAGTTGGTTATTAATTCTAATAAGTTAAGGATTTGGGTTAATATTAAGTTAGGTTAAAGTGGAATAGTGATTTTTTTTTTCTTTTAGTACAACTTATATTTTTGTCTTTTAACGACAGATGGACACGTTTTTGTCTTGTAATAGGAGACAGAGTATGATTTTATAAAGAGAGGAAGAGAGTGACGTGAAGAGTAGGAGGTATTTTTTTTTGGGTGATGTAAGATATCTTGAAGAGGTATGACTTATGAGGCCCGCTTATGAAGGGCGTCGACTCATTATTTTTCTTTTTTCAAATTTTTCTTCAGCTACTGCTACTTGATTTAATTGGTGTTTGTTCTGGATCTTAAACTAGTACATTTGATTTATTCTAGATAGCATGTCGTTCTATAGGTATAACCAACGCTGGTCAGGACTTATCCACAGTAACTTCAAACCCTATCCTAGTGCTGAGCAAGGATCACGGTGACGCCGTGCAACCAAATTGCATCTTCCGAAATTATAAATCGGATTTGAGATCCGGTTCATGAATGGGTGTATTATGGTTTTTAGGAGGCTAAATCTTGATCATGTCCTCATGAATTCATAGAAAAAATTGGTTTTGGGGGACACGTACAGCAGGCTCTTGACCAATTAAAAGCTAAAAACATAACCATCACAAGCTTGGATTGGGGCGAGGGTGTGTGCGGTTGGGGCTGGATTTTCCATAGCACATGTTTTGATGAATATGACTTTGGGTTGTCTCTTCTCCAACTTTTCCAACTAGTTGGGTCACAGAATTCGGACCTTCCAACTTGAGAGATAGGCCATGCAAGACCGACAATTCCACCATCCTAATGGTCCACAAAATAATGATCAACCTTTCAGTTGAAAGGGTGAGATCCCACTCTCTATGTCTAAAATCATGTCGATTTAAAACCCAGAGTGCCGTTAAGGTAACGCCTATGACTCACGAGATCTCTCGACTACCATTCTGCTGCTGATTTTTTTGCATAAATAAATTAATAAATATTTTATAGTTTGACATTCTTTTTTATTTATCCAAATCTGAATCGTTTTCAAAACTTTGTGATTTTTTAAATATTTTCTTTTGGAGTTTTGAACCGCAATCTCTAGCTGAATTGCTCTTATGAAAGAGTGATGTTGATAATGACCTTGAAATTAAAGGCGCTTGGCACATAACCTCTGAAATGGTAAAAAGATTTGATTTTTTTCAAAGTTGTCCATGAGGGTTCTTCGTCATGATTTGCATTTTTTAATAAATTATTCTTAATTACATCCTTTTCAAGAACATTTTTTAGATTTTACGTTCATAGTTTTCAAGATTTCTCTCGGCGGTTATCGTCGAACTCGATCAACCACCTCGGAACAAATCAATGAATTACCAATTGACCAAAAAAGGAAAAAAAATGTATATTTGCATGACTTAATGTGTCCAAGCATGTTGACCTAATTATTCAGGAATGTAATTATATCATCTTTCATGAGATGGCAATTCATAGAATATTGTTTGTCGCCTTGTTTCACAGTTTTAATTATGACACTCACAATACTGCTCTACCAAACTAATCAGATTGTCAAAATTCTTTATTTTCATTTTTATGATTCTACGAATTAAATAAAAGTGTTTTTGTATGTAAACCGGATATTATGTCTAATTTTAAGGAGACTGCTCTACATGTTCACGTTGCAGCTATTTCCAATCATGAATTCAAATACTCCTATGAAATGAAGCCAGTGGAGCCTTACTATTTCTTAGAAAGATGGGTGAGACCACCTCTTGAATCGGCTACAATTATAAGTATAATATCTAATCATAATTTTGATGGTTATTTTAAATTTAATTCCCAATCTATTTGCAAGAATATATATTTATGAGTTTTTTTTGCATGAATATCCTTAAAAAAAAAATCAAATTTGCGTGAATACCCTCTTCAAATTTATATTTATTTTTGTACCCTCATAAAATATTGTTTTTACACAAATACGCCTACTACAACAGTTTTTTTAACATCGTTAATAAAAACTATATTTATTTTAATTAAAAATAAAAAAATTTAAAATTACTTTTTTATCCTCCATTTTGATCGCCTTATAAATATTTTTTTGCATATCTACCCATTAAGGATATTTTAGTCATTTTAATTTGAAACTGTTTATTTTGTAATGATGTTAAATAGTGTCGGTACATCTGCAAAAACAAGAATAAAAAAAGAGCATAGAAATGCAAAATAAGTATTTTACAAAGATATACATGCAAATATTAATTTTAGAAGTATATTCAAATAAAATTCAATATTTAGAAAGACATTAATACAAAACACACACACTCTCTCTCTCTCTCTCTCTATATATATATATATATATATATATATATATATATAACTGTGTACAGAAATAGAGGAGAAAACACTAGTTCCGTTTGGGACTAAATGTTAAACGTTAGACATCAAAGAACCAGGTAATAAGTATTATGCGCGCGCATATATATATATATATATATATATATATATATATATATATATATATATATATATATATATATATATATATATATATAGAGAGAGAGAGAGAGAGAGAGAGAGAGAGAGAGAGAGACTGACTTCAACCTTTTCAGCTTATAATGAACGCGTCAAGAAGTAGTCTCCGAACTTCTAGAAGCATAAACATAAATTAGAGGTGGGTGGTAGGTTGAGAGGCAGGAGAGGAGGTCAGGTCAACGCGTGCGCCCATGCGTACCCCATGACTTCTTTTAGGGCTAGAGAAGAAAAGAAGACCACCTACGGGCTTTGGAAAGGGAAGCTCTCTTAGTAGTGCAGGAGAGTGTGTTCTCGCGCGTGTGAAGAGGAAGCAGGCACGTGTGCATGGGCCCCGCAAAAGGTTAAAACTATGTCACACGCGCCGACTTGTTGGCGAAGACTAACCGGGGTAGGCTGCCCATCACCGACCCTGACAGGGGATTGGGAGTTGGTAGCTCCCTGCCTTCCATGGACCTATATGACAATTTATAACGGCAAAAAACACCTTGATCTAACCTAAAATGATATTATCTCACTATTTTTTGATGTAGCATGAGTAGTGGTTAGGTCGGTACATAATTCTAGAATTGCATAAATTAAGGCCATATGCATGAATGTTGTCTTCGGTACTTCACATAGAATAATTTAAATATGGAAGGTGGGATTTAGTTAGGGCGAGCAAACTATTCGCAAAATAGCTCAAGTTGCTGGCGCGATTAAAAAATGAGCCAAGCTAGAGCTAGGATTCTCTCACTCAAGCTTGGCATGAATTAGCTCGAAATCTTGATTATAATGAAATAGTTATATTATTTTAATAAATATTTTAATTGTAAGATTAAAATATAATCAAGACAATTATTCCAAATTATATAACTAAAGGTTTCGGACGATTTCAAATTTCCACTAGATCTCTTAAACAAGTTGTTGAATGGCTCAAGGTCTACTCAAATCAAAATGAAACAAGGCTTGCTCTAGAGGTTTTTTATTCAATCCCTAGAGGTGTATTCCAAAAAAATTAGACCTGAGTAATTATAATACAACTCTGCTTTGCTAAAAAAACAAAAAGAATGTACAGGGTAAAATTGTGTACTAAAGGGTCAAGTTTGGTATGGAATGAATATGAAGTTGATGAACTTGGTCCATCATGCAGATGTATCAAGGGGATTAGATGCAGTCCAAATTGGATCCTCCTATGAACAGAACCAACAAAGATAAGGCTCTATTATTGTTTTAGATCATGCATCCTTCTTGACCCACTTGCAGCCATAGTGTAACCATGGGTCTTGGTTCTAGTCAACGGGCGCAGGAGGCAGGAATTCTACAAATCCAAGCAAATTAAAGGACAAGGATTGCATCTTTCATGCAAAAGAAAGATTTACTTTTCATCATGCGAAACCACGATCAAATCACACAATAGTAGCTTCAAGCGTCATGTAGAAAGGTTCAGAGTGCTTTGAGAGCTGTGCATAGCGCGATCTAACGGTTGATATTTTAAAAGAAGATCAATCATTTCTTCGTGCGAAAGACAACAACCGGAGCCCTAGCTTGAAAGGCAAGCATGGCCACAAAACATAGGGAAAAGGGGGGGGGGGGGGGGTCCGCCACTAGCGTCATGCATGCATTGTTGGTGGGGGCTGGAGTTATTTTTAGGCTCGATGTGGATAGCAATGATTTTATATAAGCAAGGGGTGGAGAAAAAACAATTAAACTATGAGTGAAGTATATGGATAGCTAAAGGATGGACCAATGAGATGGTAATCAATGCCCTCCTCTTTGAGTCACATATTTGAAGATAGAACTTGGAAGCTTCTTCAGCCTACCTAACCTGTTGAAAAAGTGAAAAGTAGGTGAAGGTTGGAAAAGGACTCCTTCATTTGGACGTCTCTCTTTGGAATTTGGTTCTCCCTTGTCTCAAAAGCCAGCCTTCAGTCATCCACAGTTCATCAATCACATATCAAGGGAGGCTTCATCACAAAAAGAAAATCATCAAGTGACTGTTTGAGACGATCTTAAGCATGCTTTTCTTGTATCAAGATGTGTGCAGTGATCAGTTAAGTTAGAGATCTCAGAAAAAAAGGAAAAAAAATATTTATATGAATCATTAATGGTTTAAGATGATGTTGATAAAATAATGTTTCTCCAAAACAGTTGGAAGACAAGGTCAAGTTACATGAGAGTAACACACTAAACACTCGAGAACACCTAAAATATATATAGCAGAAAGAAACGATGAAAGAAATTTATTATGAAGGACAGAAAGCGCTGAAAACTCACTACCGGATTTCATGAAAGTTCCTGGTGCCATTCAGACGATTCTGCTTAACGAAACAATAATCTCATTTTTCCTCATCATTTTTTCCTTTTATAGATACCTACCTACCTTTGTTTTGTGATTAATTCCTGCATGATTTGATAGCCCAAATGCTCAAACGAACAGAATGTTTCCTTCGAAAAATGGTTTAAATTAAAATTTTAATACTATGGCTTCAATTATCACATGCCGGCCTAGCCATTCCACTAATTTCAGTTTTAAGTTGGACACGATAACTTAATCACGATTAAACACCATTTTTGGTAATTAGAAATAAACCCTATCCAATCATGCACCAATGCGGATCTAATCGGATCCAAGCATGACAACTTGCATTGAAAAAACATTAAAAGACGCTAACGTGTTGGACAATTTAATCGATCGGTCGCGTGATTTATTCTTCAATATGAATTAGATGGTGGAACAAATCAACTACCATGGTAGGAATTAAGGACTGTTAATGAAACATCCTGATATGAGTTAAAAGAAAAAGAAAACATGTCTGAGGGCGACGAGAATTGGGCAAACTGTAACACCTCCCTCAAAAGGGTTCATTTGGAGATCACCATCAGGAGAAGGCAGAATACAATAATCTGGCCTAAAAAAAAGAACAGCGAATTGGATCTTGCTTGTTATATTATATGAGGGTTTTTTATATATATATGTCTTCAAAGAAGAGTGACATGGAGAGAGGCTTATCTCTAGCATGTCTTCCCCACCTTTCTTAAATTGGTTCTTTAGAACAACCTTTCTTAATTTGTTATTAGTATATATACAATTATTATCTTTATGCAGGGTTTAAGAAACCTAAGTGCAATATGATCCAAAAGAAGATCATGGATTAAGGGTCTCTCCTGGGTGTCTCCCTCACCATTCTTTATTGAGAATGGCTACCTACCCTTCCCACCGTCCGGCTTCTCCTCCTCCCACCTCTTATCCGCAGACCACATGCATTGAATGAGATGGGCCAGGGACACAGCACTTGGATACGATAAGAATACCCAACTTGGCCCCAAAAAATATCATTGCCCGAGCGAACGTATGTCTATGGTTTTTCCATTTTTTACACTTTTGTTATGCTTGCCAGTACCGTCCTGCCACTCAAAGCAATCACATAGAATAAGAAAAAGAAATATAGGTGGCTGTAGAACAGAACGTAAAAAGAAACCAAAGAATCAGGAACAGAAGATGCCATAGGAGTCAAGGAAAAAAGGAAGAAGAAGAAGAAACACAAATGAGAGGAATCCATGCAATTGTTATGAATAATCAGAGGCATCTAGTATTATATGTTGTAATAATTATACATAATAGAAAGAAGAGAAAATTAAAGAGTCCCTCAAAGATGCAAGCTCTTCATACCGGCCCCTAACCTCTAAAGTTTAGAATTCTGAAGTGCTCCTTGCTCTATTAATTCATCTGAAGGCTTCTGTAATCGAGCACTCCAGTGCTGAGGCAAAGGAAGCCATTACACTTGCACTCGTTGCTCTTCTGCGACCCCAAGCTGCAGCTGAAACAAAGGGTCGTCCCCTCCCTCTTCACAGGCTCCAATGACTCTTGTTGCAGGGGAGGGCCTATACAAAGCTCTAAATTAAGGTCTGGACACTTCAGCTGCTGCTGCTGCAGCCGCCCCCGCGGCCATGCCGATGACTCCTCACTACTACTCCTCTCCTCATGTCGAACCGCAGCACTACCCTTCTCCTCTCTCCTCTCGAAGGAGATGGTCACGTTGGAAGCATGCTCGTTGATCGGCCGGTGGGTTGCGGGGTCTACTCCTCTATTCAAAAGCTTCCTTTTGATATGCGTATTCCAGTGGTTCTTTATCTCGTTGTCTGTCCTCCCCGGCAGCCTTCCAGCTATCAAGGACCATCTGCACCAATTCATAAAACCATTCACGACATGGTCTCAGAGAGAGAATTTCTAATTTAAATTTTATATGAATTGTTATATATATATATATATATAGGAACTTACTTGTTACCAAGGAGGCTATGGAGCTTAATGATGAGCTCGTCTTCCTCTTCGGTGAAGTTCCCCCGCTTGAGGTCAGGACGGAGGTAGTTGATCCATCGGAGGCGGCAGCTCTTGCCGCACCGGAGGAGGCCAGCCGCCTTGGGGAGCGAGCGCCAGCAGCCCTCGCCATGGACACGGATGTGGGCGATGAGGCGCTCATCCTCCTCCTTAGTCCATGCCCCCTTGTTGGTGTGGGCTTTCTCGCAGCATGGAGACCTCCCCATGACTCTCTTCTGTGTGCTTTCTTTCTCCCCTTCTATGCGTGCAGCGTAAGCTCCCCCCTCGGAACGGGGATGGGGATTTATAGGCGTTTGACTCCGGCTGAAAGGGCCGGAAGGGGCAGGCGTTTGGGAGGGAGTTTTTCTAGAAGCGAGTTGGTGAGAAAAAAAGGTTAGTAGGGGAGTGGCTGGTAGGCCTCCTCCTCCCAAGTCATGACATCATCACCTGCCACCAGTTAAACAAGCCACAACCACATCAGTGTTGCCTCCACCCTTAGGTAGGTGTAAAGCGAGCTCGCAAGCAGTGGGGATGCCAAGCCTTGATTCCCACTCTACTTTCTTTCTTCTTCTTTTTCTTTTTTTTTTTTGCTCTGCACTTGACTATTCTTCACCATAATTTCATATGCTTCTTATATTTTATTGGTTCGAGAAAATAAAAATTATGGTTCAAGTGGTGGCTCTCCTCCAAATGGGGGGAGGACCTGAGTGGGTGGCACATGCTGTCCTAAGCATTTCAAGCAAATAATTCTTATATCAACTTAGTAATTGGTGGTTTGAGAGCTGCAGGTAGGTTAATAATTAATCCTAGAGTTAGAATTTTCTACTGGTGCAGGTGAAACAAGTTAAGTGGAGTGACTGCGATTCTCCGATTAATTATTTTTTAAAATCAAAAAAATAAATAATGACTATTTATATAGTTTATTGGGATTACGAATTATGATGAAAGGAGGACTTGAATCCAAAGCTACCATATCATCACTAACAGAGTTTACCAATTCAATCAACTGGTACCCTTAAAGAATTTTTGATCATTTATGCATGCTCATCTGATATTTAGTAATGTTTGTTATATATATATATATGGAGCCTCGTTTCTCTCCCTTAGAATGGTAGCCTTTTGATTGCATCTCCAACCCCGTGACTCTAAAGTTTTCGCGAGGGTGGAGTCTACTTGAGATCTAGTCCATTTTTCTCTAAAGTTTTGAGCCGATTAGGTAGAACTAACTTGATTGAAACTTGACCTAGACCAAAATCTGAATCTCCAGGTTGAGCTTGGCCCACTAGCCTAAATGCATGTTTCAACTTTCAAGTTTGTGTCAAGATAGGCTAATGTCATTAAACTTAGCCGATGCAAAATTTACTACTTCATCAGATGTAGTTGTATGAACCTAGACCCCTGATTATTTTTTTTTCTTTGAGATTAGGAGAGGCTCATCCTCACCTTTCTACCCATATACCTGCTTTGTCCTTGGGTCATATTTTAACTCGCAAACTAAAGTATACTCACACCATACGAGTCTTTGCAGCAATGGTATAATCTTTTTAAAAAAAAGATTACAAGGGCTAAATATTATCTTTTCTTTACCCTATATTCACGCTATCCTCGTCAGTTTGATGATAGTACCATCCGAGCAAGTGCTCAACAATTCTCAATTTTCATTTTTGCCTTCAATGCATGGTGAATTATGAGATTCCAATCATGTTCGATAATATCGCCGAAAGTTATCATAATTCAGCATGACTCTCAAAGTCTCTTGCACATTGCAGGCTGGGCCAAAGAGGACTTGAGTAGTTTGGACACCCATGAGAGCTACTCTACTGCTGTAGGTAAAGGATGTAGTTCTAGAATGTGCAAGGGAAGGTGGAAAAAGGAGGAGGTTAGGGGGATGGTGTGGTTGAGGTATGGGCTTTGGTTCACCTTCCACCTTCCCCCACATCCTTCCTTTTGGTGTTGGCTAGCAAGCGAGTGGGGGTCATGGGAGGAGGAGGAGGTTGGTTGGGCTTTTTTTTCTTGTTATCCTTCCTTTTGGTCTCCACAACATCCCCACCTCACATGACCTAATTATCCACCACACCACCACTCTCCTACCTTCCTTAATTTTGCTCCCCTTGCCACATGTAATCCCAAATAATCTCAATTTCTCATGCATGGTTCTCCCATGCCAAGAGAGGCAAATTAATGAAGCCAGACCTCATGTAATTCTTTAGCTCTCTACCTGCATCAATATACTGAAAGGAACACAACTTTCCTACACTGCCTTGAGATCGGTTCAAACAAGGTCTTGCCAATGTGGTATATGGGGCAAACCAGTATTGGTAAATCGCTTTCTTAAAGCTTGGGAGTGCATGAAAGCGTTCAAAATTCGACAGCCGCGAGCTCCACGCGTTGATCTCCTCAGTTGAGTCAAGTCCACGTAGAAGTCGTCGATCATGACAAGACTTACACCAGCTCTAAGAATCCGTCTGTCTCTGGAGTGTCGTTTGAGAAGATCAGGACTATATTACTTGATCAACAGCGTCTCATTGACTCGTTTAGATCGAGGCTTGGACCGAGTCTTGGGCTTTCCACATAAATCTTACTTAACCTAACTCACTGACAAAATTGGTTTTTAAGCCATGGAAAATTTAGCTGCAATTGCGTCATATTGCATCTGTTTCTAGTCATTTGAAGTCTACTCTCACCAAACTTTGGTGGAATTAGTGAGCATGAATGAGAACTTGTTTTATATGCCTTGCATCCCTTATCATGTTTGTTTACTCGACATGTTGATAAAAAAATCCAATCGATCTCATTTTTTTCAAACTAATCAATTTCTGTCCTTGACCCAAACCTATATAGTCCTAAAGGAAAGGAGTTTATTGAGCCGGGTCCCCGGATGCATTTGCAACACTGCTCAAGTAAGCACATTCAAGGATGTTTTAACTATAACAAATCCCTCATCAAAAGAAAACTCTAACAGAGGTGCATAAACTTATTTATATTCCCTCCATTAGAAGCTCCTAATCCTTGCATCCTCCATCACACTTAACTATGGGGATTATATTTGTGAAAATTAGTTCTTAACTACTTGAATATGGATGATGCAATATATCTATATCATGAAATCTGAAGATTGAGCATCACATAGAATGGAAGAGTCAAGCACAAGAACTCTATTGACCTTCTAGTTGTTCAGTGAAAAAACGAAATTGACAGTAAGATATGCTACAACCTTATTTTGCATTCTGTACATCCTAAAAGTTGCGATTCTAGCCAAATCACTTTCTTTTGTTTTTTTCTCTGGACACATGTAGGGTCCTTTCTTCATAGTTATACCGGATTGTAGCTCTTGATTCTGCTGGCTGCACCTATACCAAAGTAGGATGAGCAGCCAATGCCATTGACCGCTCGAAAAAAGAAGAAGATGCCAAATCACTTGTTTACCATTGGGAATCAGGAGTAGTTAGCATAAGGAAAATCAAGTGGTAACTCAGAAGGTTGAGTTGATGAACAAATTTAGCTCCCACAGTAATTGATGCAATCCCTCACCGATAGATGCAACCAGGGCCGCATTAATCTGAACCTCGACCCAACATTTAATTTTCCTTGGGTTGGGCCTCCATGATGTGGGCCACGTGGCCTTCAGTTGGTTACTACCAGTCCATCTCTAAAGCTGGTTGGATTGGTACATATCAAGCCAGCTTTGCAAAAATAATGTGGAAAAAAAAACTTTTTTCATGACTTTGGTGGATCTTAACACATACAATGTATACGATTTTTTAAAATATATATTTTATTAGATTTGGACATATATAAGGAATGTAATACTTTTAACAATAAAAATTGGTCCTGCTTTCATCTATTCTTCTCTTCCATTTTTGGAACAAGAAAGAAATCTCTCTTTCTCTGTTGAATACGGCATGGCAACTTTTTTCAGCATCGGGTGTACCTAAGCGCCTGGAAAACATTAGAGGAATTAAATTATGGAAGTTCGAGAAAGGGGTGCAGTTGAGCCATGCTCGATCAAGCCTAGATCCAACCAAACTTGGCTTGAAATTGACTTCGAGCTTGACAGTTCAGAGCAAACTCGATTTGTTTATATTATTCCAAAATCGATTGAGCTTAATTTCGTATCAAGTTGAACATGGGCAATTGATAAGCTTGATAACCGTAAGTCGAGCTAGAAATCAATGCAAGCAAGCTTGAACCAAGATTGATTTAAGATTGGTTCAAATATAAATCAATATTTAACATATTCTAAAATTAAATAAACAATCAAGCTTATTGAAACCACTGTAACATTGTAGACAAGTAGATCTAATTATACATATACATACATATATACATATATATATATATATATATATATATATATATATATATATATATATATATATATAAGAGAGAGAGAGCAGCTCTCTACTATGAAGAAGGAAGTCACCCTGCAGCGCCTGCGCTTGGCCTGCCAACCAGTTTGCAGCTTGATTTCCCTGCCTGTGGATGTGGGTTGCAAGGAAGGTCTTCAAGGTCTTCTTACAAGAGATGATGATGTCTTATAGCAAAGGAAAGTTCATACACCTAGAGCAAAAGGTAGTAATGGCATAGTCCCCTTGAAGCCAAACCTCTTGCACCTGGCAATAATACAAAGCAAAGTATGCTTCAACAAGCTCAGCAGAAGGGACCGAACATAGGCAACCAGCAGCATCATGAATAACAAATAATTGCAATGGGGATAGAGCCTCAGCACCATCAAAATTAATCTTGAGTCCTCCAATGGGAGAACTAATATTGATAAATGCAGCTACAAAGTAGTGCTTCTTGACAGAAAGGAATACTGAGAATATTTTCGCAGTTAGAAAGGAATAATGAGAGTACATGATAGAGGAGATCACCTCAAAATTTGGAATAATCCCATAGCATTTTCTTATTCGATTGAAATATAAAATAAATTAACCAAACTAAGGAACATATTTATTAGTTCGTCTAAATGAAATAATTTTTTTTTAAAATAAGCCTCGTAAATCCCAGTGGAAAATCTTCCAAGCGTTGCTTCGAAGAGGAATCTTATTAATTTATTATTTCCTTTTCTAAGTTTGTGCGGTCGTAAACTGCCTGAAAATTCCGTGCAACCGGTTGAGCCGGTAACCCGGTCGCCCACGAGTATCGATCCCCAACGGCTAGTTTTCCAACGGCTCTCTCCCCAACGGTCGTGTGCTTCCAAATTCTCCTCTCACGATTCGTATTAACACCATGATCCCCTGAAGCAAATCCATAGCTCTCTCTCTCTCTCTCTCTCTCTCTCTCTCTCTCTCTTTCTCTCTGCACTGCTCTCGACCTTCCTAAATCTTCCTTCTGAAGCAGAGAGAAGAGCAAAAGAAGCCGATCATCCCCCCTCTTCTTCTCTTCTACGCCTCTCACAAAATCATCTCTTGGAGAACTGAAGCAGGTCGCAAACAAGAGGAAGATGATGCAAGACCCGTGGAACATCAATGCTCCCACCGGAATCCGGCCATCGAAATCAGCACCCTGCTCGCCTATTAAACCAATCGTGAGGCCAAGGCCCGACTCGTTCCACATCACCCACAAAGTCCCCATAGGAGACACTCCCTATGTGAAGGCGAAACGGGTTCAGGTACACCTCCATTGTTCATCTAAACAAATTTGAGATGTTGATATTTGTTCTTCTAATTCCTTCTTTCCTGTGTGCCTCATGGTATCAGCTAGTGGATAAGGACCCTGAGAAGGCAATTCCATTGTTTTGGGCTGCAATCAATGCCGGGGACCGGGTTGATAGCGCACTCAAGGATATGGCCATTGTAATGAAACAGCAGAATCGAGCGGAGGAAGCTATTGAAGCTATAAAGTCGCTGAGGAACCGGTGTTCGGATCAGGCGCAGGAGTCCCTAGAGAACATTCTTTTGGATCTTTTCAAGGTTTCTTGCTAATTCCTACTCTCTCTCTCTCTCTCTCTCTCTTTTTATTTTCTAACGATGATTTAATGACCAATAGACTAACTTCTAGACCTAACTGAAATGTGAACAGAGGTGTGGGAGATTGGATGATCAGATAGCTCTCTTGAATCACAAGTTGCAACTTATCCAGCAAGGGCTGGCCTTCAATGGGAGGCGCACGAAGACGGCTCGGTCTCAGGGGAGGAAATTCCAAGTCTCTCTGGAGCAAGAAGCAACCAGACTTCTAGTGAGGACTCCCTTCTGTAATTCTTTCCTTACCATACTTCAAAAATTCTTGTTCGTGGTCTTCTAATTGGGCTTCTAAGGGGGCTGATCAAAACTGCGACTTATGATATTGCATGGTTGCAGGGGAATCTAGGCTGGGCACTGATGCAGAAGGATAACTATATTGAAGCTGAGGGGGCCTACAGAAGAGCCCTTCTGATTGCTTCTGATAACAATAAGATGTGCAACCTGGGCATCTGTTTGATGAAGCAAGGGAAGATTGCCGAGGCCAAAGAGACCCTCAAACAGGTGAGGCCAGCGGTTGTTGATGGCCTAAGAGGAGCTGATTCCCATTTGAAAGCCTACGAGAGAGCTCAGGAGATGCTCCGCGATCTCGAGGCTAAATTCTCAGGTCGCACTGCCAGGGATCAATTCGATAAAGAAAATAGGCTCTTCGATGCATTCATCGGCTCTTCCTCGATATGGCAACCTCAACCTTGCATCGACTACACGATGCCACCACGAGAACGCTTCGGTGATGAAAATGTCAATGTGAACAGAATAAGCACCAATGCAAAGCCTGAATTCTTGTCGAACATTGCGCTCAACGTCGATGCACCACCGTTCTATTCGTCAAAGATGATAAGAGACCCGAATGGGATCGATCATCCGTTCCAGGATCCAATTTTCGGTAACCTCAAGAGGACAAGGTCGGGCAACGCCGTGGAGAAGTCCCTCCCACCTAGAGTGCCAATGGAGAGAACAAAGGAAGAAAGCAACACAAAGAAATCTCTCTCTGTTGAAGGGAGAGATGATAACTGGCCAGAATTGCCAGACAACATTGAGTTCAATGATGCCATTGTGGCAGCAGTTCTAGCTCCTGTTCTTGAGGATACTGGTAATACTGATACTGGTAAGACTGATGCTAATAATAACACAAGCCCAGCGTTGAACGAGGGGAAAATGGGGAAGAGGCTCAGGATTTTCCAGGATATCACTAAGGCAACTTCTCTAAATGATAGGTTTCTTTAGGAGAAGGGAATGAAAGTCTTCAATTAATTGTCTTTTGCTAGTGAGTGGTGGTAGTAGAAGTAGTAGTAGGAAGGAGATGATCTTGTTCTCCTCGATCCCCTCACAATGGGAATTGTTTATTTAGAGCAGCATGGAAATATGTTCTGCTTGCTTGTTTGAAATGATCATTGTAACAAAACAGACAGCTAATAACAATCAATTGTTTTATTATTTATATGTGTGTCTATATATATATATATATATATATATATATATATATATATATATTTCACTGTTTTATTATTTATTATCAGTTTATTGGTCACAAACTCTTATTTGCCAGGACTTAGCAGAACTTGATTTTTTTTTTCAGTAAATTTGGAGTTTTACTGAACTGAACCTCTGTGCTGGTCCTTTCTTAGTTTGCTGAAATTTCCTATTTTTTAATGTTCTTCTGCTTGGTGCTGTTTGCTTGGAATAATGTTTTTATTTACTTGGATGGGCTTCCGAACAATATTCTATGTTTACACCCTTTTGATGACCAATATTCGATCTTTCAATTCAAATGAAACTCAATTCTGTTCTCTACCTGTTAACAACAAAGAGTAACGCTTGCGAGAACTACTCTATCGATAGAATTAAGAAGGAAAAGTGAAATGAGTATCAGAATCTAAAATTTTCATCAGGGTCCCAATTTGTATTCTCTGAGGCATTGGTCAAGAATATTGTCCTCAATTTCATAAATGATGGGTCAACTTGTGAGCAAGGTCCTTGTCAGGAAATTAAGTGCACTAAATTCCCCACCACTATTTTTCTCCTACTACGGGTTCCACATCTTCTTTCCAAAATTACAATTTCAAGTTTATCCTCATGCATGTTGGGACAGACCTAAAAACCTCTCTTATGGTGGCTGAATTAGACTAAATGCAGTACAAGTATAGAAATGAACATTATACCTAGAAAATTAGCTTTTGATGTCCAGTGAAAAGAAGACATGCCATCATCGACTGATGACTGCAGTGAAGGAGGCATTCACTAACAATCAACCTTAGGAGGAAAGAGTTCTGCATCTAAGGTTTGTTAGGAAGCAAAAGTAATCTACACAAGTGATTACATCATCATCACTGGAAAAGGCTATAAAGCACCATTTTCTTACCCAACATGAAATGATTCATGACAGACAGGTGCCAAGTTCATGGCAGAAGTGTTACAGATTGATTACCTGTCCAATTCTAAGTTACAACCAAGGAAATCAAACATTAAAATTTTTAGCTAAATTAAGACTCCATTTAGCATTGTTGTAGGAAGTAGAGCTTTTATTTATAAAATTTTGGACAATAGACATTTCGCTATTAGAGCTTTTAATACAAAACTAGTTATTGTTTGATAACTTCATTTTTTAAAGTACTTTAGAACTTTAATGTTTATTTGGTAACCAAATGAAAAATGATTTTGACATAATGCTTTTAATTATTGAAATGTCAGAAATTATTATTATAAAATATTTCTAGTTTAAAAAATTATTTATTTTGATATTTAATCTAAATAATACAATAATAATAAATTTTTATATTTCTTTAAATATAATAATATTTTTATAATATTAGTATAATACTAGTCATTTATGTAAAAATGGGCATCTTGCTCTCTTTTTTCTAATATCATAATATTATGTAACAATAATAATATTATTATAATATAATAACAATAATGATGATGATGATGATAATATAACATTATTATTTTATCAAATTACATTATATTATACTATCAAAAGTTATAATTATAAAATATTATTACTTTATTTTTTTTAAAAAAAAATCATTGTCGAGAGTTGAACTAGGATATCTTTGGATGAGTCTAATTTTTTTTAATAAAAAAAACACTTTCCAACCCAAAAAAACTTTTTCCCCATAAATCTTTTTTAGCTTTTTGAAAATCTAGAAAACTGTTTCAAAATTTTTATCTACAAAATCATTCAAAAGAGCTCTTTCAAGAAATAATACTAAGCGGACCTAAGATGTCCTCAAAATAAGCCCCTAACTAGAGCTCCCAAGTGTTGCTCTGAAAGGTTTCATTAATTCAGTGAATAAGTAAATCAGGCTAATACTACAATTTCTAGCATGCAAAATTAGCGTTCATATTTTTTTCGGCAGCTCAACCAAGTGCAAAGTCGGAGCAGCAGCCGAGCTCATTTCACCAGATTTTCATCAATTACCCACCAATCCAAAGTTTCCTGTATTATCAAGTGGCATAGCTGCATCCATGGCAAGATGACTCTGTTCCTAGATATCTCAGCTAATCATGCATACAACACTATATTTTGATCCCAAAAATAACCAGTCTCGCTAACTATAAAAAAGTCAGCAATGTCGAGATTGTTGAAAATTTTCTGAAAGAACAGCTCAGCTGTATCTCTGATTTGGTTGTAACCAACCAGTTTATAGTTCATGAGTATTCCCATAAAATACAGCTACAACAGAGCAGACCATGGCTGGTCGCACATTATGATTTGTGTTGCAGTCTCTCTCTTTTTTTTCTTTTTATCTGATTGTATTTAATTGCACGTCCAGACTAGAAATAAGCCAGATCTAACTATTTATTTCCTCCTAGAAACTTCATAGAGGTAACTCAGGATCACCACACCTGCAGCAACTGCCACTCCAAAAGCACTTTGAGCTAATACAACACTAGTCTTTGCATCTGCTTTGGTGGCTGAACCAGTGCGACGTGGAGTGAAACCCAGCTCTGAGAGCTTCTTGTGTGATTCTGCATAGTCTTTGAAGAAGAGGTCCTCATCCTGCCAAAATCATGGTGTCAGCATGAAACATGTTCTGGGGTTACAAGTAGCGAATGTGAAAGAAATCACCATAGTACTCTTAAGGGCTCACTGCCAAATCATAAATGCAGGGTATTAAGAATCTGATCACCAATGGCATTTCCATTGAGCAATAAAGAAGCTTTGCAGATGGAAGACCAAGCCACCAATAGTACCTACCTTAGCATACAGCTCAACGTAGCGCCTAAACTCAGGATCCTCCAACAGAGCCTTGTCAGTTGGAAGCTTCAGAAGTCCCTCTGCTTCCCCCTTCAACAGTTCTCTGACACATCATATAAACAAAGTTTGTTTCCCCCTTTTCACCTCAACGAGGAACAAAAACAAAATAGGAAATGAATCCTGAACTTGTATTATGATAGTCTTACACAAAATAGGAGTTGTCAAATTTCAGAGGTTCATTTGTCCAGGCACCTTCAAATCCTGACCTCTCGGGATGAGCCCTTCCCTTCAAGAGGAAAAGCAAATATTAATTGTGAGGTATTTTAATTCAACCATGAAGTGTGCTGTTGTATGACAAAATTGATACCAGAGTATGGCCACCAGATAATGCCACAATATCCTTGTCTGACAGGCCCATCCGGTAAAAGATCTCCCTCAGATGTGGTGCACCTAAAGCCAAGAAATTTTTTTATAAATACTAATGTCAGCAGATCAAGTAACAATGAAGAATAAAATATAACGCATCTTAAAGAAACAAACTATTATTGCTACCAGAATCATAACAAATTGAAGGAATCTTGCAAACTCTTCAGACAGTTATGGCTGATACCTAGCCAACTAAAAGATAAACTTACAAGGGACAACATTGCCTCAAGAATATGCATGCATAAAACTATCTAATATTCAAAAATAAGCATAAAATTAGCAACAAGCTTAGACCAATCTTTTTGAATCCGTGCATTGATCTGATGCACATAAACTCCTGCATTTAGTTTTGCAATAAGTGGATGTATCATTGTGTCTGCTGAACAAGACAAGAACACCTAGAAGGCATAAACTCGAGGCACAAAGAAGGTTGGACTGATAGCTAAAAGGGTCTTATGCAGGAATTGGTCCTGCATAATATAAGCAGCAGAACAACCTGCTGTAGAACGCTATAAATGTAATCAACGAGACATTCAGTTGAACATTTCTTCATGCACATTTCTTCAGTCAACTACCCTTTATGCATATTTCCTCAAAGAACCATTCTTTATGCACAATGTTAGAGGTCGGTTTGAATAATGGAAAGAAAGAAATCAACAAATATCAGTTCAAAGTGATTGCAGTGACCTTGCTTAGCATTGGGAAGACGTCCTTCTTTTGGGCAAACTGATGAATCCTGATACACAGGAACACACAATTAATCAATATGTATTTGATACGTAGACAGCTATTTCTAAAGAAAGGTCATTTCATGTACCCGTCTGCCTGGGACAAAGTCAACCGTTGGTCCTCCAGTAACTTCAACTGCAACCACTCCAGCAAGCTGATTACAAAAATATTCACAACAAATTGACTCACATTAATAATTTATATCACAACAAAATAAAAATGCAAAGCATAAACAAGAGCCGTTGCCTCAGCCTTTTGAGAATGGTATATTGAATCATTTTTCATCATTTATTCTGATCATTGTGACAACCTTTTCCAACAGATAATCTTGATCCTCTCAGGTAATGCAAAATAAGAATTTCTATTCCTAAAACACTAAAAAGCAAATAGTAAATTAGTGGACATAAAAATGGGTATCAAAAACTGATCTAATATATTAGCACAAGTAACAACCACCTTTGCCCAATTTGACAACATAGGCTAGATTTTTTTTTTAAAAAAAAAAAAACACTAACAAAACCCCCCATGTGATTTCTGAAAGTTGCCCATTGTACCACAAAGCCATTATTTTCTGATAGAGCAATACTCCAGTTCAGAAATTGAGTGGATCTTCACTAAAGCACTGTTTCATTGTCTGGTTTTTCCAAAACAGGTTAACAACAAAATCAAAACACATGTTTGGTTGGTTTCCGTAAATCCTGTTATAGAAAACTCACACGTCACAAGACTTGAAAAATGAATTTTATGAAAAACAGCTTACCCCTTCTTTTTTGAATAATGACTCTTAAAGGGAGGTAAGCTATATTTCATAAAAAAGTTTACATAGGTAAATTTAGAACTATCCAAACAGCCCCTACTTCCTTACAGACAGAAAAAAAAAGAAATCTCATAACTCAATTTGGGTAATTCTGATAGAGTTCGAAGGGAAACCCTTAGACATTTATTGAGCCGTCTCTAACCTCTTTTGTTTGTCTCATCACTAATCTATTTTTATTCCTCATTCTGATTCAATTGTTGAGACAATTTCAAATAGGTTTACTTATTCCAGAATCCTTTATCTTTGCTTTGTGAAATCATTGGGTTTAGATATTACTTCGGTGATCCTTACTCTTTTCAAAAGAGCAGCAACATACTTTTTTGTTTTTTGTTATTTTTTTCTATATTGTAGAAATAGAATATGAACGGTGGATTCCCTTGTGATACATTTTTGATCGAAATAGTTTTACCAACTCCAAAAAAATTTACATTTTTTTTTATTTTTCAAACTTCTTTGATTTTTCAATTTTTTTTAACCGTTCGATTTATATATTGATTGAAGATATTCTTACAAAGTTGGTCTAACTTCTCGGCTGAACGAACAGATCTAAATGGGCGGTAAGCCCAAGAGGGACAGCTAGTCAAGCTCTGACGGACACTGCAGGGGCAGGGTGCGGATGTGATGGACCAAACCTCCATCGCGAATAAGCACATAAGAATTGTGATAAGAAAAAAATCAATAAAATAACATTTTTCTTTTCGCATCCGAATATAATAATTAGCATATAATAATAATCTCTGTATGTCAGATCATTTCTTGAAATTTTGCAGAAAAGTCAGATAATTTGAAACCAAAGCAGTTGAGTTCTCCATCCTAATATCTAAAATATGTGGTTCAATGTTTTATTTTTTTTAGCTCAATGTATTTTTTTAATATTTTGCCTATGGATATGTCATCAAAATGAAAAATATGATACATCTCCTCTACTTTAAAATTTGATTAAGATGGTTGTTAATACTCGAGAAATAATATGATATTGAATAGAAACTCCCATATCCTTGGTGAATTTGAATATGAAGCAACAAAACTTCAAGTTCACATAAAACTAGAAATACAAGAAGCTAGATCTATAGTACAATCACCTGATAAAGGTCTGCATATGTAATCTTTGGATGTTTCGCCTTCACCGGCTCTAATAACAGTAAAAAAATAAAATAAAATTAGAGACAAAGAACCCAAGGTAATAGTACTACAGTATTCAGGTTTTGTTTGCATGTGAAAATGTGTATTCAACTGTTGTGATTAGATATTCTATAAAATTGAAAAGGACAGGGATATTGCCAGAGCTGGTTTTGTTGTTCCCACAGCGATGAACAATATATTGATTATTATGCCCTCTTGTGCAATACATCATCGAAAGTGTAGTCGAGGACATAACAATCAATTAATAGCTGATTGCTTTGGAAACAACAAAATCAGTGGCAATATCACTACCCAATTGAAAAGGAATGCCATTAAGCTACCAGAAGATACGCTACTTTAGATAACATCCGATGAATATTCAGCATGTGTGCCTTAACAAATTATTATAACTGTCATACATTATAACTAATAAAAATAGGCAGAAGGATCTGATCAAATAGAAATAAGAACTATAAACTTCTATAAGAGATGTCAATTTTGAGATAATTTGATGATAGGCTAGAGGTCTTGACATACATGTTTTGGTTTTGCACACATTTTATAAACTATAGATCACCTTCCATGGGTTCCATCTTCATTAGGAATCCTTCATTACTGAACACAACCAAACTTACCCACAAATCAGGCAAATCTCCCCCTCTCTGTCTCTGTGTGTGTGTGTGACACGTGCATGCATACACATGCATACACATGCTGGTGCTAAACCTATATGGAATTAGGTGAAAACCACCTCAAAAGTTAACCACACCCCTTCTATGGGGACCTTGCATGAATTAAATAAGAAATCCACTAAAGAGAAGATGCATGTGATTCAAACTGCAGGTAACCACCTTGTGCCTACACACAAGTGCAAGCACCTTTCACCTCGCATCATTACCTGCATGCACATGGTAATCTTATTTTAGAAGTAAAAGTGGACTGGATAATATCCATTCGGATCCGTTTTCGTATCTAAATCTATCTACATATGGATGAAAATTTAAGCATCCGACTAATATCCATATCCATATACATATCCGTCAAAGAAAAATGGATATGGATATAAATAGACAACTATCCGACCCATATCCAAATATCCGATTCTGTTTGTAAGGTAACATTCTTCATTATTTCTTCTTCATTGCTGCACCAATATTGCAGTAAATGTATGGAATACATGCAACAGCCTCCTTTCTTCATCTTTCACTATTAACTTTAGATTTCACGTATGAGGATATCATCAGGCTCTAATAGAAAATAACACCAAAGCATGAGCCAAGAGGAACACTTCTGTAATATACTCGCAAGTAATTGTTTGATGGTGTATGTTACCCTTGAAAATTATATATTTGATTTTTCATTACCTGAAAAATAACTGGAATGCCGATCAGCCATAAGACGCAGCCTTTTATGTGAGAAGGCAAAACAATCATTTAATGATGTAAATTTCCCCTTTAATATACTTTAAATAAACAATGACTAGAAGACTCATCGAACATAAGACACATCCTTGTCCGTGAAGATGTGAATAAACCCATAATACTAGCAGTTGAGTAGCTGTAAACAACCTGAAAATACATTCAGTTTCAAGATACCTGCCTACTCCCAGAAAAAAGAGGAAAAGCAAGAAGAGGTCAAGTTCTTGATCTGATTGAAGCAATACTGGCAGCATCAGCAAGATGATACCCTATTTCTTGGAGGTACCTCCAATAGAAACTCATATTACTTATAGGCAATTAAAGAAAGATAGAACCTGCTAGCAAACAAGAATTGAGGATTTTTTCCAAAAAGGTTTGAACAAAACTTGACATCATATTCCCTATAAAAATTTTATCAACTCCTATCGCCGAGGCATTAACACTCCAAAAAAAGCAAAACAAGTGGCCCATCTCTCTCTCTCTCTGTGCTAAACAGCTCATGTCTTTTTAAAACCACGTCCTGCAGCAAATTGACCTGAAAATGCATGCTGAACGGCATGATTTTGTACTTTATTTTTTTCTTTCCAAATTTTTCTCTTTGGTAATCTTGATTAGTATTGAAAGTTCCTTTTATGTTAATCAAGTCAAAAAATATGCATGGATGAAAGGAGGCAGAGACACAAAAAAATACAAGAAGGAACAGGCAAATATTCAGGTTACTATTGACAGAACTGGAAGAGGGCTAAAACAGCACATGGACTCTACATGAATGGTCTAGGTCTCTTAGTATAAACTGCAGACATATATAAAAGTTGATGCCTGACTTTTGGCCAACCCAATTTGTTTCGCAAGCAATTGAGACGATTTTTCATCATTCTTACTTAATAAAGAAGCCCAACAATAAACATTTACAACGACAATAATTGCTACATAAACAATCAAACAGTTGAATTGCAAGCAATAAGTATTGAGTATTATTGAATTGAACATTTTTCTTTATTTAAGATGGGTCCAGGAAATGTAAAGGGACATACCACAAAGATCTATAGCTATTTTTAAGCCAGCATTAGAACCATGAGTGTACTCTTCCTCGTGCCTAATGGAACCATTTGGGCCACCAGTTTTTGTGTTTACATCATAGGTACCAGCATCATGCCATCTGGAAGGAAAAGAAAGAAAGATACTTGAAGTGTCACGGTGTGCATAATGTGTAATTATATGCAAATCTTACATAGAAGGTGTCCTCAAAGAATATTTAGCACAGGTAATCTGATCGAGAATCATATTGTCATAAAATAGAAGACTTACGTATCCAAATCACATCATGAAACCACAAGAGAACTTGAAATGGACACTTAAACTCAGAAAACAACAGAGGAAAAGGAAGAAATTCATGATAACATCAGTAAAAATCACAAAAATTTGAAGTGGCTCTATGGAAAGTACAAGAAGAATGAGTAATAATAGGTGGAGCGAAAATACATAATCTACTATAAATTTGACAATAACACATCGGATTTTTTTCCTTTTCTTTTAAGTATTACATACTCAACTCTGCCGCAAATGTCCATGATATTTAATTCTCCACTATTTGCTCTTTATGGATTTTTTTTCCTCAAAAAGGAGAAGTCAACGAAAACGAAAATAGTGATGGATGGGCGGTCACCAAGCCTACTCTTGTGCCGGAAAAAAAGGACTGCAAGTAGATTCCAATTTTTCTATGATTCCACAAACAAAACAAGTTTATATCTCCAGCTTCATCGATGCTGCAAGTTATAGCATCGCCCAGCCCTCGACATGCATCAATCCAGCCAGAAAAAGAAACGATAAAATTTCATTTGAACAGATGTTAAAAAATCAACAGCAAATTCACGTAACAGGAACCCAATCCCCACAAAATCAGGTTCCAAGCGACCAGAAACACCGAAAATTCGGCTCAAAAGTCCATAAATTCTAGATCAGGACAAGGAGAAGAACTTCAGCAGCAAAAATCAGATAAATCTAAGAAAAGAATCAGAGTATAACCGATCGAAAGGATTGAATAAGGGAAAATCGAACGCTGAATGCAACAATTCCGTAAAGAGAGAAGCTGAGCTACGAGAGATCGATCGGAGAAGGGGCGGAGGGAACTCACGCGAGACGGAGCATGATGGGAGCGCAGTTCTTGCTCGCGATGAGGGCTCGGAGGTCCCTGCGGGCCTTCTCGATCTCCTTGAGGTACTCCGCGTCCACCACCGGAGCTGCCATTTCTCCAGATGCTGAAACCTCGCTTGCTCGAAGCTGATGGAGAGAGAGTAGAGGATGGGAACCGTGAGAAGATGAGATATGGTTTTATTGGCTGCTCGCCGGTCGGGATAAATGCGTTGAACTTCAGCCACGCCCACGCACCGCTGGATGATATTACCACCCTTGACTTGACTAGGATAACAATTCCTCTAAATAAGTTAAGGTTTGTGATATAATTTGGGATCTATCTTTTGGTGTTACTTTAAGCTCAATTTCACCCAAGTGTACAACGACTCTTCACCTCAGTGGTATTCCTATATTCCCCCTCTTTTTGACCATTTCACAGATTCCCCTTCTTTTTGACCCTTGCACAGATATAGCAGAATACCTATCATATATAGGATATGGCTGGCCAAAAATAAAAAATTATTTAGAATGACTAGCCGAATAGTAATTTATGAGTTTCTTAATCTGGTATAAGTACCTAAAATTTTCTTAGTAAATAATCGATATGGAACTAAACACACGTCCGCACAGGTCCTCACATACTCTCCTCGTTCAAGCTCTGACGTTCTCGTCAGGCTAAGGATTCAAATCTATTCAAATTTAACCACAAGCACTACAATTGTTCCGTGGTCAGTCTCCATGAACTCGTGCTTCAGTGTCCTTTAGTCCACATAGGCTATGAGCCAAATTTACTCTGATACCTTTTATAACAACTCAGGACCTCATCCAAAATAGCCAGCTAGATAGTAATTTTTGAATTTCTTAATCTTGTATAAATATCCAAGATCTCCTCGGCGAATAACCGATATGGGACTAAATACACACCCGTATGGATCCTCACAGAAATGCTAGGAAAACCTCTCTAATTACTACATTAATAGCTTTAAACTATGTTTCTAACTTCATTCAAACTAGAGTATCGGAGGGGATGGTAGGTGGTAGAAAAATCTAGGGAATCCATGCTTATTTCACTTGAGAATCCTCACCCCTAAACTTTTTGAAGATCAAACTTCAATGAACTTCAATGATAGTGTGAATAACAGGGAGTTAAATACCCTTCGATGATAGGGTTATAAATCATGTGACATGGGAGTATTCTCTTCTCTATAGAACGAGATGCGTCGCTATCCCACCCCATCTAGGTGACTATTCAGATTGAGCGTATAGGCAAAATACCCTCCATCTCTCTCTCTATCTCACTCTAATCTTTTATTTATTTATTTCTCTCTATTTTATTCTTCTTTCCTTATGTGAATAGGTTTTATAATCTTACCCTAGCCCAGTTCTATTTTCTGACAAGAACGGGACGAGACGGCTAAAGCAGTCCCATCATGCCGGGGTTTATAAACCTTGATCTAGGTGAATTAGTTAAAATATTACAACTTTAAATACACTATTTTTATTTCTTAATAATTATATATCTATCTATACAATATGAATACTCTTGCATTTGAAAGTCAACTCCTCTTTTTCTAAAATTTTAGAAAATCATTGCTACCGATTACCAATCTACTCACTGCTTAGTTCACCTATTTGATGGGGTGATTGAGGATTGGCATTATAAAATAGGATACTAGCTCAATTTGCTAGTCGATGATTAATGCATCACATGGGATAGGTAGTATGGTGATAAAATGTGTAATCTTTTATTTTTTTAAAAAAATATCCTTCCAACCGTTTATTACTCATGTATTTTGTGCAATAAACTCTTTTTTAGATGATAGATCACCAATAAACTCTTTTTTAGATATTTGTGGACATCCATAGTAAATTTCATAGTTTAGATAGGAATTATGATCATTATAGTAGTTTCATTTAACATATATATATATATATATATATATATATATATATATATATATATATATATATAACAAATATTTGAATAATGACTATCATATTAGTAGTCTTGTTGCATTATATTGATGACAATATAATAAAACAATAATGTTTTATGATATTTTTGTTATTCATCATAATTATTTTAAATTTTGATGTCCGTGATAATTCAAAAAATTCACGATCAAATAGCCACTATTTCACTATTGCCGCTCCTTGCTTCGTTTACACCATGACATCCAAAATTAGCCATCATGCTATTAAAAAATCAAGGCGTGGACGGATAAATAGACTGAAAGCATTAAGCCGTTAATAGTATAAAAATATAAATATTAGAAGCAGCTCTAATATCAGTCATTGTTTTGTAGTTTTGCCCCTTTTTCTTGGTCACGAGTCGAACGCAATGGCCTCTCGTCACACCCCCCCCCCCCCCCCCCCCCCCCCCATCTCCCAAGTCCGCCGGATGCACTCCACGCGCCAAAGAGCCCGGTTAGATTAACCCCTTTTTTTTAATTTAATACATCTTCCTCTTAAAGATCATCCCCCGTGCACACAAGGGAACAAAAGTAGAGGACTTGGAGAAGAATCTGTGTAGAGGTAAAAGGTTGGATCAGTGGATTCTGCATGGATGGCAAAAACCTACTTTATTTTCATATTCAGAAAAGATAGGTTATATTTTGTTTGTTTTTGTTTGGTTATTTAGGTCATATTGTGTTTATTTATTTATTTATTTATTGTTAAAATGATTCATTTTTGGTTTCATTACACTATTATAAAACTACTATGAAATAATTCCATAAATTTATCTAGTCACCGCATGTATATTAGTTCCTCCAAGAACCCTGCCCAAGAAGAAGAAGAAAAAGGTGATGAATCTAATTCATGGTGGGAAGCACAAGAAGCTCAAATGTCAATTTTATGTGAAAATACCTGTAACAGCCTAGGATCTCGTTAAAAATGGCTAGCCGGAAAGTATTATTTGGGTTCCTTAATCTTCTATAAGTACTCAAAATCTACCCAGTAAATAATTGATATGAGACTAAACACACACCCACGCGGGTCCTCATATACTCTTCTGTTTAAGCCCTGACGTCCTCATCAAGCTAAGGGTTCGAATTCATTTAAATATAATCTCAAGCATCACGATCGGCCCATAATCTAACCCAATGGATCCATGCTGCAATATCTCCTAATCTATATAGGTTATGGGTTATATCCGCTCTAATACCATTTGTAACAACCTAAAATCTCGCTCAAAATGACTAGCCGGAAAGTATTATTTGATTTCTTGATCTATTCAAGATCTACCAAGCGAATAACTGATATGAAACTAAATACACACTCTCTCGGCTCTTCACAATACTACTGTTCCAAAGAGGTATTAAGGTTCCTTCTACGTGCAATTGCAAATATTGCACATTATGATATACATTTGAAAACATTTTTGTAGACGAGGACAAAGGTGCAATGATCCAATAGAATCCAAATTGGATCATTTCAAGGAACTAAATACCACTCTTTCCAACAAATTCAATAATTAACTCTTTCCAACATTCTTGTAGACGAGGACAAAGATACCGATAGTCTTTTTTCAAGAATGGTCTCTCTTAGTGCGCGCAATTTTCTTTTCTTTTATATATATATATATATATATATATATATATATATATATATATATATATATATATATATATATAGTTAAGAGACTAATGGACCCTGCGTAGAAATTCTCTAATCCTTATTTAACTTTTGAGTTTTTGTTTTAAGATAGGCGTAAGAGGAAACATGTCAAAAAAGAAGCCCCGCTATATATTATCTTCTATGATGCTCGCCCCATATAATTTTTGTTCATCACCTTGGGCTTGGTGAGTCCGGCCTTCATTAAATTGCCTTTTCCTAGCCAATTCTAATCCATATATTTATTTTTTAAAAAAAAACAAGCGCGAGCTGACTTCAAAGAAGCAAAAGCAGAATTTGGCTGGAAAGATGGTGAAATATCAGCTAGGGCTGTTAACGAGCCGAGCCGAGCCCGAGCCTCCGCAGGCTCGGCTCGGCTCGTTTCACTAATTTTCTGGCTCGGGCTCGGGCTCGGGCTCGGTACCGAGCCTTGTATTGGGCTCGGGCTCGGGCTCGGGTGGCACAGCCCGGCTCGGGCTCGGGCTCGTAAAGCTCGTTTGCCCGAGCCCGAGCCCGAGCCAGAGCCCGAGCGGCGAGCCCGAGCCCGCCCCATCCCCATCCGGCCATCCCCATCCCCATCCCCGCCCCCATCTCCGTCGCCCGTCGGAGAGAACGAGCAGCCGAGCTCGGTTCCGAGTCCCGACGGTTCGTCGTCGGAGAGAAGAACGAAGAAGAGAGAGAAAAGAAGAAGAAGAGAAGAAAGAAGGAAGGAAAGAAAGAAAAAAAGAAAAAAAAAAGGAGAGAAGAAGGGACTCACCTCATCGCGTGCGGCGGCCGCCGGCTTCGGCCGCGAGCACCTGCACCGCCGGCACGGGCGTCGGCCGCCGGCACGGCCGAGGAAGCCGCGGGCTTGGCCGCGGGCGCCGCCGGCCGTGGCCCGACCCTCCCGTGCGAGGGACTCCTCGGCTCCTTCCCTGATTCGCCGGTGGAGGAGAGCTTCTCATCCCCTCCTCTATCGCAGTCTCGCCGGTAGAGGAGTCGCAAAGAGAGGAAAAGGGAGGGGGAGAAATGGAGAAGAAAGAGGGGGAGGGGCCTCGCGTGCTTCTTTCCCAGGCGGCGGAAGGAGGCAGCGAGGCATCGGCGGCGGTCGGCGGAGGAGGAAGGTGAGAGGGGAGTCAGGGGAGGGAATGGATTTTTATGCGGGACGGCGGGAAGCTTCTGGAAAAACCCAGAAGGAAGGAGAAGAAAAAAAAAATAAAAAGAGAGGAGGTGGTCAGGTCAGGTGGAGGGAAATGGGAATGGGTTATTGGTTGGGCTCGTTTGGGCTCGTAAGCTGCTCGGGCTCGGGCTCGAATTTAAACGGGCCTCATTTTGGGCTCGAGCTCGGGCTCGTTTGACTAACGAGCCGAGCCCGAGCCGGGCTTTTACCGAGCCGGGCCCGAGCCGAGCCCGAGCAGCTCGGCCCGTTGACAGCCCTAATATCAGCTACAACTGACCTAGTGGGAAATTGCTATCCCAAAATAGAGGATGCTAAGACTGCAACCAAGATATGCATCGGTAACCTGATTTCCTTCAAGGAAAAATATGAGAGCATTCCAATGTATGGCCTGCTGCTTCAGGTGCAAAATATTGGAGAGCAAGGATGAAGACAAGCTTCACTACTGATGTGGCCCAAATCCGACCTCCAGCACAAAGCTGATACATGCTACTAAGGGGAAAGAAATTTTTTTTTAGTTGGACAAGTCTTCATGCGCTAAGCTAAATAAACACGGCCAAAAGGTTGTTTTTCACTTGATTTAGGACTCTGAAGTTCAGTACCGATGGGATATGAACTCTGTTTTTATAAAAGGATGTTTGACATACCAGGTGTGCAAGACTTTTTTTTTTCAGATTCATTACTGAAATCTTATTCTCCTTTGTTCAACAAAATCTCTTATTGCTAACTTAAGCATCAAAGAGTTCCCCCGTTGGGAAACTTTGATGACCTCTTATTCGTTCCTCGTGTGGGCAAATTTGTGCTCGTATAGACTTCGGCAGCAACAAGCCAATCGATAATTGTAGATGAATCACCCTCCAACTGAATATTTGTAGCAGAAAAATGTTCCATTGCCACAAATAACCTAGTTAAGGAGAGAGTTAACCATTTTTACTAGTAGGTCAAGCAACATATACATGTATTTAACAAGTAAACAGGTTTGCTGGTGGACTTGATCCGATATAACATGTCTATTAAACAGGACATTGGGTCAGGTTACCTACTTATAAATCCTAACAGGTTTAGATGTTAAATCCTAATCTGTTTAATAAACAGGCCAAACTAAGCTTTAAGATTTTCTAGTCCGGTCCATATCTGATCCGTGTATGACCAGATCTAACATGTTTGCCGCTCTTACCCACCCGTGTATGAGGCCATAGAGGCAAAAATGTCCTAAAGCATATGAAAATACATCGCTTCCATAAGAAGGCCATCTTCGAGGAATCTTTTCTTTGTAATTTTTCAAAAAACAAGCAGCCATCCAAAAGTTCGACAGAAGACAAACTTTCAAGCTCTAATCTCATGATCATATGTCGATATAATAACATAATATTCTAATACTAGGTCAAAACGCAGAACAAAATAATAAAGGAAGAAACTACACCTTAAGCCCCGAAGAGAGAAAAAAAATTACACAAACATCTCGTACCGTGAAGGATTGTAAGAGAACACTACTACTCTTGTAGTTTCAGTCGAGGCTTGTGTTTGACCGAGATACTATTTTCATTTCTCCTTCAAAACATCGCCAATGTGCGCTAAAATTTTGAGCTGCCGAGCTTTGCATCTTCAGCAGGGCTGTAGGGAGTTTGCATAGGGAATCAAAACCGGATAACCTAATCGGTAGCCTTTTTGCAACTCCTTCAACGCTCGTTTTTGGATATCGTAGCTGTAGATACAGCTATTCATTACAAAAACAAGCGTGTCCCTGTTGATCACTGTAAATGAGTGCACATCTCCCGGACTTGTAAGCCCCATCTCCATCATGCTAACTTGATATTTTTCAACCCATGCTACGGTCCCTTGATCCCGAGACATCACCCACAGCTTAAAAATTGAAGAACTCTGGCAACTTATCAAGCACACAGATTTCTCACCCCACCTTGCAATCCGAATCTCATGGCAATCAGATGCCTTCGTTGCCTCTCCCGGGATCGAAAGAATCTCGGAGCCCTCCTCTTCGATATCAAAGGCGACAATGTACGGGGCCGTATGCATGTAGGGCCCACAAGTTGAAGCCAAGTAGACTGTCCTGTCGCAAATAACTGGATACTCCAATTGCAGATCTCTAGGACCTCCATCGACCATCTTGTCGAACTTCCATGCATTGTTCGCCGAGACGTAGACCCTGCACCCGTAAAAGGAGGGCCAATCTGGCGTCTTTGTGAGGCAGACCAGCTCATAGCCTCTCGACATCGGGTCGACGGCGACGCCGATGCATGACAGGTCGTGATGTTCTTCGCCGGTCGGCGGCGGGATGGAGCGCAGCGTGGCGACCGGAGCCACCGGATTGCAGACGCACAAGCTACCTAAGACTCTAGACTTGTTTGAGCAGAACACGAGACCGTTGGCTGAGGCCAGGACGACCCTTTCGGCGTGCTGCAAGAACCGGAGGCCTTCACTGGGTATGCCGGCATGAGGGTCGAGGAGAGTGAGGACGACAGGGCCATAGTATGGCCGAGTGAAGAAGCCCGAGTTGGCTTTGGTGTGGCGAGATTGGGTAAGGAGGAAGTGATTGCATGCAGAGCGACGCAGAACGTACCGACTGAGGGTTCGGAGTTTGATGATGGCTTTCGCTGGGAGGAAGGAGAGGATCCCGGCGACTTCGTCCTCGGAGAGGCGTTTCAATGTGGAGGCCATGGCCGATGGTTCGCACGGCCGGAGCCAGGGTTATTTATAATATCCCGTGGATACTCCCAGTTCGAGTCGGAATCTAGTGACGCAGTCCATGATTTCATCACCCACCGTCCACGTAGATGGATAGATCATAAACTGACGAGGATCTGGACAGAGGGTACGTAGGAAGGAAATCGAAACTCCCACTTCGAGTAGGAAATTGATGCGAGTTTGTATTAATATCAACTACCTTCGATCATACGCCGACAAGGTTCAGGCATGGGCTAATTGGATTTTCTGAAAGCTGAAGCCCGAGGGCTAGGCCGCAGCCCAACTCCAATTGGCTTCAGGTGTCGACTTTATTCACCACTTGGTGGGTCTGGGATCCGGCCTTTATCTCGGTGGGGTCCAAGTCGACGCAATACTAATTTTGGAAATAATTTTTGTGGGTGAATCTAATTTTACCAAAGGCATGGCCTAAGTGGATGTTATTTAAAATCTAATATGATACCGGCTGACCATGTCAAGTAGAAAACTATGATGAGCTGTAATAATCATACGGAATCATAGCATTATTTGGAAGGGAGGAGCACTAGTCATACATTACTCATTACCAAAATTTATTTCCACAAACACTTAGTTTCCTGGGATATTTCTACTAAGCCAAAGACAAAAAAGCCCACCACATTGTTAGCCCAAACCTGAGCCCACTGACCCGCCCAGTCCAAAATTTTGTAGGTCAGGCCTAATTAGAGTTCAAGAAGAGCCCAAATAGTCCAACCATATGGTTGCCACCATAATGAGGTTTATCCTTGGTTATCTTAAGAGCAAACTAAAAGAAAAAGCCTGAGAAGTTCTTTGACTACATGGTGACATCCAAAATTCTACTTGTAGCCACCATGTTTGTTATGCACATATTGCAATAATCATGTCACGATGTAGGGCCTTCGAGCTCACAAAACTATTGGGCTTGGCCAAACTGTTCGAGCTTAAGCTCAATCTGACCCAATAATGACCTGGACTAAGTCACTAAAAATGCTGGTTGGGTTAGTTGAATGGGTTGGGGGAGTCCTAACCCCAAACTATGGCAAGAAACTAACACTCTAGTTTGGTGGTAGGAAATTCATCAACCTTACCTTTTAGCAGATGAGGGTTATCAAATTCCCTGTAATTGGCTTGCTAAGATGTGAAGTAGTCTCTGTGTGGATTCTATCAGAGATCTGAGTTCAAATTTTTGTCCCATTGTGCAGCCTTAATTGAAGTAATGAAAATATCAAGCATGCAGCAGGCTCTGATAGAGGATAGAACCCTTGAATTTTTCTGAGTATCATCAAAAGAAGAACTTTTCTGAGTGGGGAGGAGTACCAACTAGTTGAGATAATGCTAGTTAATTGACTGTAAGACTCACTCAGTGAATCGGTGGATCACACACTTGGACACATGGACAATAACACACTTGACTATTTTGAAAGTAGACATGTTGTGTATGTCTCAAATTCATACATTAATAAAGTTGATATTTATAGAGTTATTTTATACCGAGTTTCTTAAGATCTCAATCCCGCCTAGTTTTCTCCATGGCTAACGAATTCTCTTTTCACATGTGTGGATGTAGAAGGTGTTTTTGCCAAACCACAATATCTTATATACACAATGTATTGTTTACTTTGTTTCTCTACAAATATTGATGAAGTAGACACTATTATAAATATTGAGCACCAATCAAATGTTTTCTATAAACATTGCAGGTCAACCACTGATAGGTATATTAAGAGGATAATTGTTATGTTTATTTTTTATCAATATGACATTAATATGATATAAATGCAATCAAATTTGCAAGCAACGTAGGTGTCATCACATTGTGTTTGCAAGATATATCCATCTCGGTATTTAGGTTTTAGCAGGGAGCGTCTTGAGCCACCCCTAGAGATAAATAGTTACACTTTGACCTTTGCATCTGCTTACTATTGGAAATATAACAAGCACCAACTTTAGTCCTTGTCAGCCACAAACAGAGTAGGGTCCACCTAGATATGTGACAAAGGATCCTCATGTGGAATGGTCCATCACCCCAAGTATCTCTTTTGGTGTTCGAATTTTGGTCCTTGAAATTAACCATTTCCAAATTCCAATTCTCATTCTTAAATTCTTATACTTCTATGTGTACATTTCCTGGTCCCAAATGCAAATTTTAGCATTACATTATTGACCCGGGCAAGTTGCAATCATGATTTGAAACAGAAATGACAGATACGTTACTTTCAAAAAACAGAGACGGGTTTCACTGCTCATTTTAAAACTGCCAGGAGCTTTTGGTAATTTTAGTAAATACAGGGGCTTTTGCCGTCAGAGGGATGGAGATTTCACATAAATTTCCCAAATTGCTCCCTCGTAAATCTTGCAGGCAAAGTACATTCCAAGAACTACCCCCATATAAACCAACCAAGAATAACGAAAACGCCACCCATCTCATTAAAGACCGTAACCAAATATAGCATGCGCCCGTTGAATCTTCAGTTGACCTAAGTGCCCCTCCATTGGCCTCGTTGATTCGCGCAAACGGATACAAGATACGATAATCTTGGCAAGATCCGTTGGTTTGAAAGATATTTAGTAGAAGGGACGTGGGTATTATGGTAAATGTAGGGCCCCAACCACAACCATCTCATGCACACTGCCCAACACCCGATGTCTCCGTTCGCCTCCAAACTGTTCCACATGGTCTGTTCTACTGCTCAATTTCTCTACCTTTGTGTTCTTAAAGCCCATGAGAGAGAGAGAGAGAGAGAGAGAGAGAGAGGAGGACAAGTGGAGAGGTTGGGGAGTTTTGGTAGGATTTGGACTCCATTGGAGAGAAGAAAAAGCTAGGAGAAAGGGTCTCCAGAGAGGATTAATCTTCCTCCGAGATCTGCCTTACAAGAGGTGAGGGAAAAAAAAAGAAGAAACCCACAGATATTTGAAGTTCTACACCAAAAAGAAGCCACCTTTCTATTGATATAGTTCAGAGAAGAGGGAAAAAAAAACAGGGGGGATACAGAGGAAGAAGAAGAAGAAGAAGGAGAAAGGAGAAGAGAACGGTATCCATAGATATTTGAAGTTGTACAGCAAAAAGGAGCCACATTTCTTTTGGCGTAGTTCATAGAGAGAACAGGGGAGAAACAGAGGAAGGAGAAGGATAAAGGGAGATGGGGTGTTGCCAATCCAGGCTAGAGAGAGAAGAGGCTGTGGCTCGATGCAAGGCCCGGCGGCGATACATGAAGCATTTGGTGGCGGAGCGGCACGCCTTCGCCGCCGCCCACACGCTCTACCTCCGCTCCCTCCGCTCCACCGGCGCCGCCCTCCTCCAGTTCGCCAACGCCGAGACTCACCTTGACCTCCTACACCACCACCTCCCTCCCCTCCCCTCCCCATCCCCTCCACCGCCGCCACCGCCTCCGCCGCCTCCGCCGCCACCGCCTCCCCCGCCTCCTCCAATGAGCCCCAGCTCCGACAACTGGATCTCTTCGGTCACCGCCTCCCCGGTGCTCCCCCCGCCCCCTCCCCCCCCACCACACTCGTCAAGCTGGGATTTTTGGGACCCGTTCGTCCCGTCCTCCTCTCGGTCGATCACCGAGGAGGAATGGGAAGAGGCCGCCACCACCGCGTCGGAAGTCACCGCCGCGCCCGCCGCGGCCCCGGCCCCGTCGGTTGTTAGCGGCTTTTCGAAGGATTCTGCAAGTGAGCTCGCCATGGTGGTGGTGCCCAGGAGCCGGAAGGATCTCTCTGAGATTGTCAAGGAGCTCGACGAGTACTTCCTCAAGTCGGCGGATGCCGGCAGCCGTGTATCTGTGCTGTTAGAAGCACCAAATTGCGAGCTTCCTTCTAATCAAGGACTGGCAGGCAAGCCCCTTCCTTTCTAAATCCTTGGTCTTAATCTATTTCTACAAAACTCTGTTCTCATTTTATTTCTTAGTTATAATGTAGGGAAGATGTGCAGCTATGGCAAGAGTTTGAATCCATTGCTTTGGACCTGGGGGTCCAATTCAAAAGCTACTGGTTTCACCAGGTTTGGAAGGTGCGGAGAGGAGATGGTGAGGGGAGTTGGTAATGGTGGTGGAGTTGGCACTGGGAGCACGAGCCATTCTTCTACAGTGGAGAAGCTCTTTGCTTGGGAGAAGAAGCTCTTCCTTGAAGTCATGGTACAGTGCCATCCTCATTCTCTCCTCCTCCTCCTCCTCCTCCTCATTTTTATTTTGTTTTTTAGTTTTAATGTTTGTTTAACCTGTATATATTCCATCTTTTCCTTCTGTCCTTGGTTTTCTTTTGAGCTCCATGCGTGGTGCCAGCCTAAATGATTCTCGGACAAAAAGAAGCATTGCTTTATTTACTTGACCAAATCTTACCACAGTAATAAATTCTATATTAGAACACGCAAGCTTTTGTTGTTATTCCATTGGAACACATACCCTCTTGTTCTGTTCTCTTTATTTATTTCATTGGGTTGGGGCCAAGAATATTTCCCAATAACTTTTTAGTTTCGAAGAGAGCAGTAAACGAGACTAAATTGCCACAAGGAATGCTTGTTTTATCTATATTTTCGTTGTTCAAAAGAGCAGCTTCATTTCTTTTATTTGTAACCCCACCTTTTTGATATATATACTATTTTTATCCGCCACAGAATTCTCAGAGCCTCAAGGAGGAGCACAAGAGAAGGGTGGGCCTGCTAAGGAACCAAGAGGCAAAGGGAGTGGACTATGTGAAGGTTGAGAAGAACAGGAGAGAGATTGAGAGGCTGGAGTCAAAGATTTTGGTGTCCTCTCAGGCTATAGAGACCACCACCTCTGAGATCATCAGGCTGAGAGAGTCTGAGCTTTTTCCCCAGCTCCTTGAGCTTGTCACTGGGTCAGTCTCTCTCTCTCTCTCTCTCTCTCTCATGCAAACATACACCAAAAAAAGCTCTTCACATGTTAACCCATTTCTCTACACAAAGGTTAGAAAAGAATGGGTTGTCATGTTGGTCCTGCCAGTACGACGCCATACTTGATTGTGGGGTTGACTGTCAGAGTCAAATTTGGTGTTTCACAAAAGAAGATGCACAAAGGTAAAAAGGGATATTTGCTAATTCCACACTTTCTTTCTGCTAATCCACCAAGCACAAGCCATCTCTTAGCCTGCTGTTATCCATGGGAACCATTGGTCTAAGGGGATGGGTAGAGGAAAAGAAAGGAGTGGAAATAGAAATTAGCAGTTACAGAAGAGCACTGGTTTGTACCCAGGTTGTCTGACAAGAAAAATAGAAGAGCACTTGGGCTGATACTCTGATGCATTCATCATTCTCATATACAAACAAATCTATTCTACCTGATGACATAGTATCAGCATGGGATCATGTAGTATCATCCTTGCTTTTATCATTGCTCTCGATATGCTAGACATGCAATCGTAAATCTTTATGCAATTTTCCATTGTGTATACTGATACATATAGCTTGGTATGATAACTATAGGACTATGTACATGATACATAAAAGCTGTTCCCGATCTGCATCTGTTTGTGAGTGGAACAAATATTTAAGGCTCTTGAGCAACATGCAATTGGGCATGGGTGGGTTACATGCTAACTAGGTAGCATAGTTCGATGATTCTATTGCCATGCAAATGCTACCAACCGGACAAGATACTACTTTGATTGTTGATTCGCCTATTAAAATTGAGAAACAATGAGCCATCTTGGTTTAAAATGAGTGTCATATATAGCGGGTGACATGATCATGGTGCTACCTAGGTAGTACCTAAACTTCACCCCATGCTATTATGTATTTGTCTGACTTCTTTGTGCTATGGGTTATTCTAATATAAAAAAATGGGCGATCCCTTGGATGAAATTTCTAGAGTGCCATCTGTACCATCTAATAATGTCTAAAAAGAAAATTTAGTTTCACATTTAATAACTAAGGGCTTTTATTGTTATTTTTGTGTTTTTTCTTCCCTACAAATAAGTGAAATATTGCATGGAGATTTATGTTGGAGTTAGCATTTGCATGGAAATTCTGCCATTCCTTTATTTTTATTTTTTGAAAGCGATAAATCTTTGCCATCAAAAACGCTATAGATTATACAAATAGTTGAAAAATAAAAGGTTTAATCATAAATATCTGTTCATTATGGTCAATTTTCTTCTTGGATTTTTGACAACAAAAGCAGTAGCATGCAGGCCCTAAAGGTTTCTATTTTCCTATTTGATATTTTGCATGAAGTACAATAACATGTTAAATACACGGCTACCCTTTCTTTTATTCTTTATTTTAGTTACTGTCAATCTTTTGTTCTTTAATTCATATTCCTCTACTAACATTATAACAATCTAATTAGAGGGCGAGTTTTGGCGCAACAGTAAGACTGCTCTATTGTGACTTAAAAGTCACAAATTCGAAGTATAGAAACAACCTCTCTGCCCGTGAGGATAAGAGGACCGTCTTTAGACCCCACAGTGATGGGAGCCTCTTGCATTGCAACACTGTTTTTCTATTCTAACAACCTAATTGCCGTGCACTGCTTTCACATTTAATGTATAGATTGTTTTGAGGTCATGCATATATTGTGGTCCTCATAACTTCATCTAATGATATCAGTACAAATATAAGACATGATAACATAATGTCCACCTTGTTTTTTTTTTGTGGAATGCATCACGAGAAAGTAGCTTCATTCACAATTCCTGTAAGTTGTTCTTCAAGATCAGTCTATGGCTGCTCCTACTTTAAGAGTCATTGGAACAAAACTTTAGCAACTATGCTACCATCTAATTAAATGATCATGGAAGGTAGCCCTACAAGAATTCTTGATTATACTCATAAACATTAATAAACAAACCTAATATTATTCAAATTTAACCTATTCTCATGCCTAGACCTATACTTTTGAGCAACATAATAAAACCAGGAGGAAAAACCTACAAAATATAATTTGCAATTTTTGTGCAAATGGATAAGCATCTGACATGTTGACTTCATGCTTCTAAATTCTAAACCTCTAAAGGGAAAAATAATTTGCAATACAAATACTTGTTTTGCCAACTTCTGACCTATAATCTTTGTTAGAAAATGCTGTATCAGTGACTTCAACCTATAATCTTTTGTTTTCTCAGATGATTTTTTTGTACAGAAAGATAAGATAAATGAAGAAGTATTTTCTTTTCAGCATTATAATGATCAAAAAGGGAATTAGGCTTGCAAGACATAGTAGTAAGGCAATAAGATAAGAGAACAGCATCAGTATCAGCTAATCTTTAATACTTCTTTGCAAACAATATATATTAGGAGCACAGGCAAAATCTAGACACATCATATAGAAATGTAACTAGTCACTGACTGAATGATCTAGCAGCAAAACAATAGCCAATGGTCCAAACATAGTAAAAATGCAAACTTTTCCTCGTACTTTCAGCCAATTCCTTGTTTGGCATAGAACTATCGACCGTTCGCTCCTATACCTGATCACATGGCTACAAACATAAGCAGGAATTGGAAATCTGTTAACACCGGACTTGGTTAAATCAATCTCTTTAAACAAAGCAGGACTGGGGGCTTCTTTCCCATTTGCTCTCTCTCTCTCTCTCTCTCTCTCTCTCTCTCTCTCTCTCTCTCTCTCTCTCTCTCTCTCTCGATCTTTAAAACGATTTAGTAAAATTAGTTATATCTTAGTTATGCATGGCCATGAAAAGAACAATGGTATGTGCCTACATGACAGGATAATATGACATGAAAACTATCCACAACAATATTGAGTTCCTAACTACTTGGCTATGAGCCTAAACACGCAGTTAGACGTGTGAGAGAAACTTTAACTTAACCTTAACCAACTGATTCATCTTAAATATTAAATCACACCCCCTGAGAAGTGAATCTGAAATATGTAATGAAGCAAATGAAGAACCATATGATATGCAGGATATGATGTTTTTTTATGTGAACGAGACAATACAATACAACAAAGAGTCAGAGCATCATAATCTTTCGCACCACCCATCAATCAATTTTGGTTGCTGCTGCCCAATCTGTTTAAGATTTCAACTAGTCTTGTAATGAATCTAATATGATCTTGTTAAATTACTGGATTGAGGTGCATCTTTTCACTAGCTTATACAATGAATAATATTTGCCTATGAACTGCAGTTTGATGGGCATGTGGAGGAGCATGTACGAGTGCCATCAGGTACAGACCCACATAGTCCAACAACTCGAGTACCTCAACAATGCATCAAGTAATAATCCGACCACCAACATACACCGGCAGGCCAGTCTCCAGCTGGAGCTTGAGGTTGATCACTGGTACTCAGCCTTCTGCAATCTGGTCAAGTCCCAGAGAGAGTACATCCATTCCCTCACGGGCTGGCTGCGCCTCTCTCTCTTTCAATGTGACCACAACCTGCTCGGCGAAACCCAGCAGAGCTCGGACATCTACTCACTGTGTGAAGAATGGCAGCTTGCACTTGATCGAATTCCTGACAAAGTAGCCTCAGAGGGGATCAAAAGCTTCTTAACAGTGATCCATGCAGTTGTTCTTCAGCAGGCAGAGGAGCAGAAGCAAAAGAGGAAGTCAGACCTGGCATTTAAAGAGCTCGAGAAGAGAGCAGGAGAACTAAGGGCATTGGAGTCCAAGTATGGCCCATTCTCCATAACAGAGGGTTATGGGGAACCAGCACGGACATCCCCAGTTATGGAGAAGCGGGCAAAGGTGGAGGCTTTAAAGACGAAGGCCGAAGAGGAGAAGAGCAAATATGAGAAGAGTGTTGCAGTCACAAGAGCAATGACTCTGAACAACTTGCAGACAGGGTTTCCAAATGTTTTCCAAGCCATGACTGGTTTTGCCAGTGTATGTATGCAGGCATTTGAGTCAGTTTATAACCATCAGAGAAGCTCGGATCGGGTCCTTGATGTGAAGAGGTTGCTCACTTGAGGGATCCACCGAAGAAGGCTTCATGTATAGTCTGTAAACAGTTTCAGTATAGTAAGGAGGTGGGTGTTCACAGGCTTCTTTTACATTTTAATGGATTTGGTTGGCAAAGATGTGGAGGCTACCGAAGTGCTCTGGTTCTTGTGATTTTTCATGGTCCAATGAGAGGCCTCCTGATCTGAAAAGTGACATTATACTTAGATCTGGGTGCTGGATCAGTTGTTGGATTCCATGCAATTTTTCCCTTGGGGCCTCTAGATCAGTGTTTGATATGTTCCAAAGATTTTTATTGAGGTTTGGGACCCGCCCTCGCGAAATAGCATGGATTCACAAAACCATAGCAAGCTTACTGGATATTTTAACATACCATCCATGCTGCAATTGCTGAGTTCAAACAGACTCTCTCACATAGCTAAGGATAAAAGTAAATGAGATTGTAACTCGATCATAATTTGAGAATTACCGAAAACATGAGGAAACAGCTCTCAGATTTTGTAGCTGGAGCCTCCTCCAGATAGAAGTGTGACCATTTTCAGTGTTTCATCTCCTATCGTAGTTGATACCTTTCTTCATGATCTCAATCATAATTCATACTAGAGACTGAACAGCAGATTTTCATATGAACTGAGTCCTCAAATTCCAGATATATTAACAGAGTTTATACCTCCATTTTATTTAGAAGCACTTCTAGAAAATTGCAAGACTATAATAATCCAACAAATCTCAATCGCCTGACTTACCGCATTAGCTAATGTCAGAAAGAGGAGCCAGAAACCAGCATGGAGGTAACCTGCATCCTTTTCCTTTGTTTTCCGGTGATGATCAAAGCGAGTCCGATACAAAGTAACTAATATTCATATGCAACACAAAATCATGATAAAAACAACAAAATAAATAATACAAAGGTAGAGAAGTATGGAATCCACAACCATAACAAACTACGCACACCATTAGGTCTGGAATTCTATATTCCTAGTTCAGGTATGGTGAAGACCCTCCTGTAGCTGCAACCTTGGCCACGATATGCCAACACTCTGAAGACACGGACGAAACCTCAACCCCCTGATTCTAAGGGCAACTCCACAATATTCATGAATCAAATAAAGGGATCAGGGATTACTTCATGATGCAATGCACATTAAGGAAATAAAACAAGTACTATACAAAAGGTACAACTGTTGCCAGTCCAGCTTCAACTGTTGTTTGTAGAATAGAATGGAATCTCTCCAGTCCCGACTTGTATGATGATAGTTCCCTATCTGAACAATGGGCAACTGCCTTAAGGTTTGCGGCTATAAGAATTCCAAAGCAATACCCATAAGAGCTCTATTGTAGACATTTTCAGTTATGGAAGGAGATTTCACTGATGGAACATACGACCAGCTTGAATAACCCCCCCAAGTGTGGCCAAGTCTTCAGTTGCTTCTTTCCTTTGTTTCTTCTAACCCCAATCCGCTAGTTGGGGCAAAAGAAGCTAAAGCAACATTACAAGCAGCAGCTAACAAAGCACTCCATCTCCAAGCACCGGCTGTTTAGTTGCATTTGCCAGTTAGACTACATCGCAAGAAATAGCGAACTAAGCACAGAAGTATAGGGACCACTGTGTTTATTGTCATGACTTCCATTTAATGCTACTCTATGTCAGGTAAATGTAGTAATAGCAGCTCCACTCCATAAAATGATTTGATTCACATAGAACATTTGATTAAGCATGAATTGGTATATATTTGAATTTACCAATCAACAAAATCTATATCCACAAACAAAATAAATCTAAGAAAAAACTGGGTGAAAAAGAGATTCTTTGGTTCAATATCTACAGGATTTCATCTTCAATACATTGTACCATGTACTACGCACAAGCATAAAGATTCTCTCCTATTTTCTGGGATATAGTGCGTCAATGCTTGAAACTCTCCATCCGAAAAACTTCATGAAGTTCTCCACTGCAACTCAATTTGAATCCGACCATTTTTGGAGTCAATGAGATGATATTTTTCATTGATTCGCTTGTTACTCACAACATCTGCAAGGCTAATAACGACATAACCCAAAGTTTCCTGAATAATAAAGATTTATATCAGATGTTGAAGAGTTGGAAACGAAGCAGCATAAGAATGATCATTGTAGGAAAAAGAGAGAACTGTTAAGAAAAAAAATGCTGCAATAATTCTACTAATCAGCACCACCAACATTAATATTGTGACAATAACTACAAAAACAATAATGCTATCAGCACATTCACATATCTAATACCAATTCTATATCAGCAACAGCAGCTAATGATAATAATGAATATTTAGGTTATTTCCAACAAAATCACTTTATAAACTCTCATGGAAGAGATTCAATTTCGGTGAAAACTAAATAGAAAACGCCTCATGTAATCTCTCTTCTTATATACACCCCTTACATTTCTCTTTTGGACGTTGTGTGGAAACTAGAAGCAGAAAAGAAACATATAAATAAAAATATATATGCTCTTTTTATTTCAAGAATGCTCCGATGAACCATTGGTCTTCATGCCACTTGCTAGTACTGGCAGAATGCAATATATTAGACACACGGAATGACCATAAAACTTGTCAGGGAAAGCATGCACATGCCCTTTCTTGCAGGACCAACACCGCCTTACAATGTCCAAACCCTTAAAAGTCCAGATACTTAACTGCCATATCATTAATGAAAATAAAAATATCATGTTGTACACGCACACAAACACACATACACACGACTTTTTTAGAGCATGTTAAAGGAATAAAGCTCAAAAAGTTCACATCCATAGTCAGTATGTATGCACAGCGAACTTAACAGTTGTGGACCTGTAGTGCAAGTCTATATTTCAAATTTTGTGATGCAGACATGCACAGCTATTTAAGGAGGCATATTAAACTTGCTTCATGGTCAATCTGAAAATTACGTGTCATTTATATAATACTAAAAGAATAAACAAAACATTGCCTTTGTCATTTCAAGTTCAAATTTACAAATGATCAGTTAATGCTCAAATAATAGGTAATAGAGTCTGTACCTTGGAGTGTATGCCTATGCTTGGTGGCCTACTTAGTACCTCCACATGCATTTTATCATGAATTGGTGGCTCGTCACAGACAAACTGAAAGTCCTCTTCCCATCGTGGATCTCTATTTTTCTTGATGTGCTGCGGTAATAAACAAATAAATAGTCATCTCTTTATTTGATGGCTAATCATTAAAGAAATGTCAACCAAGAACTCAAAAATCCACAGTAAAACTTTATAATCACAACTAGTGTTACCTTAGTCTTCCTCTCCTCGCCTCTAAACATGATTCGCACATATGGGTTTGTATGGTGTTTTCCCTCAAGATCTTGAGCTTCATGAACTATAACAACAAGCAAGCCACCACCAGCTGGAGTACCATCAGGTGCCTTTTCTACAACATTTGCATCCTCACTGATTTCTTTTGGTAGATCTGCTTCCCTAAAGGGCTTATATGTCACTTCCACAACAACCTGTCCACGTGATTTCTCATTTTGCACATCGTTAGGATCCATATTTTTAAGCATGTCAAGCGTCAAAGATTTTGGTTCATCTGGGGTAAGCTCCTTTAACTTAACAACATTCATGCCCATTTTGTCATGTTTCCCAACCTATAAAGTATATATGCTAGGTCATTAAATGAGGTATAAAGCAGAGACTGCAGAATATTGAGAAAGGGAGAACCATAAAAGAAAAGAATTTGTTAAGAAACAAGGCATACCTTTTCCCAGTCATAAACAATAAGCTCTAAGGCTTGAGTTTCTGGGTCTTTGACAACTAATTTGAATTCTTCATTCCATTCAGGGTTAAGGTTACTGTGCTTCACTGAAGTTTTCTTTGATGGAAGCTTTTCTTCTGTAAGCCTAAGTTTCACATACGGGTCTGATTTACCCAGGAGATCTTTTTTTCTCAGATTATGAGCCCTGACAACCTTCACATAAAGAATTCCAACAGGCTTCTTTCCAGCTCTGCAAGATTTATAGAGTAGTTATTGGCAGTTGTCAGGATGGGTCTCTCTCTCTCTCTCTCTCTCTCTCTCTCTCTCTCTCTCTCTCTCTGTGTGTGTGTGTGGGTAAATAGATTTCTCATTAATGAGAAATAGCATATAGTAAATTACTTTGAAGGGTCCATAATTGGAACTTCCAATGTTCTAGGCCAAAGATACATATTTGCAACCTGATTCTTGATTGTCTCCTGCAATTGAAATCATAAAAAATTATCAAATGCAAAAAAAAAACAAGAAACAAAGTCTTATGTGTGTGTGTGTATCATGGTTTTGTGTACAACATCACAAAATTATGATGCTAATGCGAAGAGTTCCCAATACTGCTCCTTCCAACCCATGCAAATCAACAAACCCAGCAGAATAAATAAGAGAAAGTTTCAGCAAGAAGTTCCTGCCATCAAGCTTTAATTTTAAAAACTTATAGCAACCCTAGTTTTCACATCTTAGTTCACAAACCTTCCCTCATATACACCAGCTGCATCTTAAAACAAAGACAACAAGAAGAATTTTGTTGAAGGAGAAATAGAAATTCTGTCCTCAGCACTATGTCAACTCTGATATGACTGACATGATATAAAACAAGGTGAAAGATTCTTCAAGTGATACTAATGCTTGCTACTTAAAGAGCATTAATATCCACTTCCACGAGGGCAGGAATTGGCACAACGGCAATGTTGCTTTATTGTGACCCGGGTAACATAGATTCAAAATATGGAAATAGCCTCTTCATGCATGAGGGTAAGGTTGCCTAAATCTGACTCTCCCAACACCCCATAGTGGCAGAAGCCTCATGCATTGGATACCCTTTTGTGCCTACTTCCAAAACTCGGTGTCTGGAACTTATACATGTTTAGTCCAAAACATACTTTACAACTAAATGATTAAAAACAACATAACATACAAAACACTAAAAAACAAAAGTAACAAAACTTATTCAAGTTTTCTGGAACTGACAAATCAATTATAATACAGCATAAACTAGGGTTCGCCGAACCGGACAGTACATCCCATACCACACCGTACCGGTTTGGTACTGGCAGCCAATACAGGAGGCATACTGATACTTGGTATGCTGAAAAAATGCCGTACCGTACCGTACCAATACAGTGCTAGTGTGGCACCAGTATAAGGTTTGGTACCAAGAAAACAAGCCTTGGCATAAACAATCAACTCTTGGTGTACACCAGATGAAGTTCTCATATATATTTTGTAGCTTTATTAGAATATATTACTTTCACAACCTTGGCATATTAACTTCACACCAAGTTCAAACTAGATTATAGTAGAAGAAAATGTGAACTATTTCAAAAAGGTAAAAAGACTAAAAAATGCAATGTGGAAACATGACAAGGCTCTAGGTTCCCAGCAAAACTACCTGAACAAATTTGTAGAGACCAGGAATCGCCATAAGATCTGCTCCAATAAGTTTTAGTCCAAAGTCAACATGTGGCTGCAAAAGGGAAACAATCCCTAAAAAGCGTTATATATAATTGAGCACAAATTGCAACAATGTATAAGTAGTATAAAAATTAAGCTGCCCATTCCCACATACCTTCTCCATGAGAGACACAAGGATTTTCGCAAAACAAGGAAAGCTTGGGACCAATGGCTTTAAAGTTATACGTGGTGAAGCAAAGACTTGCAAATCAACCACCTAAATTCTCAAACCAAACATAGATTAAAAATAAATAAGCTTTAGTAGCATTGGCATCTGTTCTTAACCGCAACATTAATTTAACGTAACATTGTACTTTCTCATGAAACAAAGAGCATGTTGGTAACCTGTACAGTTGCTTTTAAGCCAAATGCTTTAACTAGAATAGTGACATTAGGGTTTCCAGCCCATTTCAGTGATGGTTCCATAATCAGTTCCTTCTCCTCCGTAACGTAAACTTTAATTCCTGGCCAAAGATATATGTGGCCACAATGGATTACAAAACATAATATAGCATGTATCTGACAAGCATGCTGGAATTAAAATACATGAAATTACAGTAGGACTAGAGTACTGCAATGTAGCAATGGCTTATGTATCAAAAGACTTGTGATGACTGATGAAACTTAGATGCAGACTAACAATGAAGGAAGCAAGCACGACAGTGATATAAGTTTCCTAAAAATGCAGAACGAAGAAAAATAAATCATATATAACTTTACAACAAGAATCTTGACAGCAGCTTAATACGAAATTATAGACAATCACTTTTCCAAAAAAACACGTAAGTGTTATCAATGCTCAAAGGTAGCATAATGAAATATAATTACTTCAGCATAGCTACTGAAACTTAAAAGGCTTTACTGTATTTTGAAGAATGTCATCCAACATCTCCCACCTAGTAAATGAGAAGAATGCATTAGAAAATAGTAGACAAAATAGAAACATACACTGCTATAGTGATAACCTAAAGAAGAATGCTATTTATGGTTCCGGCCCAAACCGCCCAGTTCATATTGTACCGAGCTGAACTGACATGGAACCAGATCGGTTCGGCTATGAAAGACAGGTACAAAGCAAAAGCTATGGTGTCAACCTAAAGAAGAATGCTACTGACGATCCGCTGAACCGGCCCGAACCGAAGAAGAAGAAAGAGGAGGAGGAGGAAAAGAAGGAGAAGAAGGAGAAGGAGAAGGAGAAGGAGAAAAAGATGATGATGATGAAGAAGAAGAAAGAGAAGGAGAAGAAGGAGAAGATGATGAAGAAGAAGAAGAAGGAGAAGGAGGAGGAGGAGGAGAAGAAAAAGGAGGAGGAGGAGGAGGAGGAGGAGGAGGAGGAGATGGAGGAGGACGAGAAGAAGGGGAGGAAGAAGGAGAAGAAGGGGGAGAAGGAAAAGCAGAAGAAGCAGGAAGAGGAGGAGGAGGAGAAGCAAAAGAAAAAAAGAAAAGGAGAAGAAAAAGAAG